>NC_134265.1:136044524-137244524 GCF_031893055.1 Leptodactylus fuscus
CAGTTTGGACCAATTCATGGTGGAGGGAGCCTCTAACCAGCCCAGTTTGGACCAATTAATGGTGGAGGGAGCCTCTAAACAGCCAAGTTTTGGGAAATTCATGGTGGAGGGAGCCTCTAACCAGCCCAGTTTGGACCAATTCATGGTGGAGGGAGCCTCTAAACAGCCCAGTTTGGGCAAATTCATGGTGGAGGGAGCCTCTAACCAGCCCAGTTTGGACCAATTAATGGTGGAGGGAGCCTCTAAACAGCCCAGTTTGGACCAATTAATGGTGGAGGGAGCCTCTAACCAGCCCAGTTTGGACCAATTAATGGTGGAGGGAGCCTCTAACCAGCCCAGTTTGGACCAATTAATGGTGGAGGGAGCCTCTAACCAGCCCAGTTTGGACCAATTAATGGTGGAGGGAGCCTCTAAACAGCCAAGTTTTGGGAAATTCATGGTGGAGGGAGCCTCTAACCAGCCCAGTTTGGACCAATTCATGGTGGAGGGAGCCTCTAAACAGCCCAGTTTGGGCAAATTCATGGTGGAGGGAGCCTCTAAAAAACCCAGTTTGGACCAATTCATGGTGGAGGGAGCCTCTAATTAGCCCAGTTTGGACCAATTAATTGTGGAGGGAGCCTCTAACCAGCCCAGTTTGGACCAATTAATGGTGGAGGGAGCCTCTAACCACCCCAGTTTGGGCAAATTCATGGTGGAGGGAGCCTCTAACCAGCCCAGTTTGGACCAATTAATGGTGGAGGGAGCCTCTAAACAGCCAAGTTTTGGGAAATTCATGGTGGAGGGAGCCTCTAACCAGCCCAGTTTGGGCAAATTCATGGTGGAGGGAGCCTCTAACCAGCCCAGTTTGGACCAATTAATGGTGGAGGGAGCCTCTAACCAGCCCAGTTTGGACCAATTAATGGTGGAGGGAGCCTCTAAACAGCCAAGTTTTGGGAAATTCATGGTGGAGGGAGCCTCTAACCAGCCCAGTTTGGACCAATTCATGGTGGAGGGAGCCTCTAAACAGCCCAGTTTGGGCAAATTCATGGTGGAGGGAGCCTCTAAAAAACCCAGTTTGGACCAATTCATGGTGGAGGGAGCCTCTAATTAGCCCAGTTTGGACCAATTAATTGTGGAGGGAGCCTCTAACCAGCCCAGTTTGGACCAATTAATGGTGGAGGGAGCCTCTAACCACCCCAGTTTGGACCAATTCATGGTGGAGGGAGCCTCTAACCAGCCCAGTTTGGACCAATTAATGGTGGAGGGAGCCTCTAAACAGCCAAGTTTTGGGAAATTCATGGTGGAGGGAGCCTCTAACCAGCCCAGTTTGGACCAATTCATGGTGGAGGGAGCCTCTAAACAGCCCAGTTTGGGCAAATTCATGGTGGAGGGAGCCTCTAACCAGCCCAGTTTGGACCAATTAATGGTGGAGGGAGCCTCTAAACAGCCAAGTTTTGGGAAATTCATGGTGGAGGGAGCCTCTAACCAGCCCAGTTTGGACCAATTCATGGTGGAGGGAGTCTCTAAACAGCCAAGTTTTGGGAAATTCATGGTGGAGGGAGCCTCTAAAAAACCCAGTTTGGACCAATTCATGGTGGAGGGAGCCTCTAATTAGCCCAGTTTGGACCAATTAATTGTGGAGGGAGCCTCTAACCAGCCCAGTTTGGACCAATTAATGGTGGAGGGAGCCTCTAACCACCCCAGTTTGGGCAAATTCATGGTGGAGGGAGCCTCTAACCAGCCCAGTTTGGACCAATTAATGGTGGAGGGAGCCTCTAAACAGCCAAGTTTTGGGAAATTCATGGTGGAGGGAGCCTCTAACCAGCCCAGTTTGGACCAATTCATGGTGGAGGGAGCCTCTAAACAGCCCAGTTTGGGCAAATTCATGGTGGAGGGAGCCTCTAAACAGCCCAGTTTGGGCAAATTCATGGTGGAGGGAGCCTCTAACCAGCCCAGTTTGGACCAATTAATGGTGGAGGGAGCCTCTAAACAGCCAAGTTTTGGGAAATTCATGGTGGAGGGAGCCTCTAACCAGCCCAGTTTGGACCAATTAATGGTGGAGGGAGCCTCTAACCAGCCCAGTTTGGACCAATTAATGGTGGAGGGAGCCTCTAACCAGCCCAGTTTGGACCAATTAATGGTGGAGGGAGCCTCTAAACAGCCAAGTTTTGGGAAATTCATGGTGGAGGGAGCCTCTAACCAGCCCAGTTTGGACCAATTCATGGTGGAGGGAGCCTCTAAACAGCCCAGTTTGGGCAAATTCATGGTGGAGGGAGCCTCTAAAAAACCCAGTTTGGACCAATTCATGGTGGAGGGAGCCTCTAATTAGCCCAGTTTGGACCAATTAATTGTGGAGGGAGCCTCTAACCAGCCCAGTTTGGACCAATTAATGGTGGAGGGAGCCTCTAAAAAACCCAGTTTGGACCAATTCATGGTGGAGGGAGCCTCTAATTAGCCCAGTTTGGACCAATTAATTGTGGAGGGAGCCTCTAACCAGCCCAGTTTGGACCAATTAATGGTGGAGGGAGCCTCTAACCACCCCAGTTTGGACCAATTCATGGTGGAGGGAGCCTCTAACCACCCCAGTTTGGACCAATTCATGGTGGAGGGAGCCTCTAAACAGCCCAGTTTGGGCAAATTCATGGTGGAGGGAGCCTCTAACCAGCCCAGTTTGGACCAATTAATGGTGGAGGGAGCCTCTAAACAGCCCAGTTTGGGCAAATTCATGGTGGAGGGAGCCTCTAACCAGCCCAGTTTGGACCAATTAATGGTGGAGGGAGCCTCTAAACAGCCAAGTTTTGGGAAATTCATGGTGGAGGGAGCCTCTAACCAGCCCAGTTTGGACCAATTCATGGTGGAGGGAGCCTCTAAACAGCCCAGTTTGGGCAAATTCATGGTGGAGGGAGCCTCTAAACAGCCAAGTTTTGGGAAATTCATGGTGGAGGGAGCCTCTAACCAGCCCAGTTTGGACCAATTCATGGTGGAGGGAGCCTCTAAACAGCCCAGTTTGGGCAAATTCATGGTGGAGGGAGCCTCTAAAAAACCCAGTTTGGACCAATTCATGGTGGAGGGAGCCTCTAATTAGCCCAGTTTGGACCAATTAATTGTGGAGGGAGCCTCTAACCAGCCCAGTTTGGACCAATTAATGGTGGAGGGAGCCTCTAAAAAACCCAGTTTGGACCAATTCATGGTGGAGGGAGCCTCTAACCAGCCCAGTTTGGACCAATTAATGGTGGAGGGAGCCTCTAACCACCCCAGTTTGGACCAATTCATGGTGGAGGGAGCCTCTAACCACCCCAGTTTGGACCAATTCATGGTGGAGGGAGCCTCTAAACAGCCCAGTTTGGGCAAATTCATGGTGGAGGGAGCCTCTAACCAGCCCAGTTTGGACCAATTAATGGTGGAGGGAGCCTCTAAACAGCCCAGTTTGGGCAAATTCATGGTGGAGGGAGCCTCTAACCAGCCCAGTTTGGACCAATTAATGGTGGAGGGAGCCTCTAAACAGCCAAGTTTTGGGAAATTCATGGTGGAGGGAGCCTCTAACCAGCCCAGTTTGGACCAATTAATGGTGGAGGGAGCCTCTAACCACCCCAGTTTGGGCAAATTCATGGTGGAGGGAGCCTCTAACCAGCCCAGTTTGGACCAATTAATGGTGGAGGGAGCCTCTAAACAGCCAAGTTTTGGGAAATTCATGGTGGAGGGAGCCTCTAACCAGCCCAGTTTGGACCAATTCATGGTGGAGGGAGCCTCTAAACAGCCCAGTTTGGGCAAATTCATGGTGGAGGGAGCCTCTAAACAGCCAAGTTTGGACCAATTCATGGTGGAGGGAGCCTCTAAAAACCCCAGTTTGGACCAATTCATGGTGGAGGGAGCCTCTAAACAGCCCAGTTTGGGCAAATTCATGGTGGAGGGAGCCTCTAACCAGCAGAGTTGGTGGAAATCAGGGTGGAGGGAGCCTCTAACCAGCAGAGTTGGGGGAAATCAGGGTGGAGGGAGCCTAGTATTAGCAGAATTGTGCAACGCTTATGGTGGATGAGTATGAGGATGCGGAGGAATTGGAGAGGTTGAGTACAGACATGGAGTTTCATGTTGGGGTGCTTTACACAGGTGGGCACAAAAATGACGGCTCTACCCAGTGGTGGTTCATTTTTATCAAAGTGAGCCGGTCGGCACTCTCAGCTGACAGACGGGTGCGCTTGTCAGTGATGATGCCACCGGCTGCACTGAACACCCTCTCAGATAGGACGCTGGCGGCAGGACAGGACAGCACCTCCAAGG
This sequence comes from Leptodactylus fuscus, assembly GCF_031893055.1. NCBI lineage: Eukaryota > Metazoa > Chordata > Amphibia > Anura > Leptodactylidae > Leptodactylus > Leptodactylus fuscus. The sequence continues at coordinate 136,048,782 of NC_134265.1, forward strand.
CATATAGGGCAAGTTCAAGCCACAGGTCCAACTTCGACACCCAATACGTGTAGGGCGCAGAGGGGTCGGAGAGGACAGGGCTGTGGTCGGAAAGGTATTCCCGCAACATGCGCCTATACTTCTCACGCCTGGTGACACTAGGACCCTCCGTGGCGGCACTTTGGCGAGGGGGTGCCATCAAGGTGTCCCAGACCTTAGACAGTGTGCCCCTCGTTTGTGTGGACCGGTGAGAACTTGGTTGCCTACTGGAGGAACTGCCCTCCCTGCCGCCAACGTCACATGCTGGAAACATCTCCATCATATTCTGCACCAATTGCCTGTGGCAAGCATTGATGCGATTGGCCCTCCCCTCTACCGGAATAAAAGACGAGATGTTGTTTTTATACCGGGGGTCAAGGATAGCAAAGATCCAGTACTGGTTGTCCTCCATGATTTTGACAATACGCTTGTCGGTTGTAAAGCACCCCAACATGAACTCAGCCATGTCTGCCACAGTGTTAGTTGGCATGACTCCTCTGGCCCCACCGGAAAGTTCAATCTCCATTTCCTCCTCATCCTCCATGTCTACCCATCCGCGCTGCAACAATGGGACGATTCGAAGTTGCCCGGAAGCCTCCTGTATCACCATCACATCATCGGACAACTCTTCTTCCTCCTCCTCCTCCTCCTCCTCCTCCTCCTCCTCCTCCATTAAACGCAGTGAAGTGGACAGATGTGTGGACCTACTCTCCAGCTGTGACGGATCGGATGCTATCCCTAACTCCTCTGTGTGATCTGAGTTATCCCTGATGTCAATCAGGGATTCTCTCAGAACACACAAGAGCGGGATTGTAAGGCTCACCATCGCATCCTCAGAGCTCACCCTCCTTGTGGACTCCTCAAAGACCCGTAGGATGTCACAAAGGTCTCTCATCCATGGCCACTCATGGATGTGAAACTGAGGCAGCTGACTTTGTGGCACCCTAGGGTTTTGTAGCTGGTATTCCATCAAAGGTCTCTGCTGCTCAACCACTCTATTCAACATCTGAAACGTTGAGTTCCAGCGTGTGGGGACGTCGCACAAAAGCCGGTGTTGTGGCACATGCAGGCGTTGCTGGAGAGATTTTAAGCTAGCAGCGGCTACTGTCGACTTGCGAAAGTGGGCGCACATGCGCCGCACTTTCACCAGTAGCTCTGGAACATTGGGGTAGCTCTTTAGGAAACGTTGCACCACTAGGTTGAAGACGTGGGCCAGGCATGGAACATGTTGGAGTCCGGCAAGCTCCAGAGCTGCTACCAGGTTCCGGCCGTTATCACAAACGACCATGCCTGGGCCCAGGTGCAGCGGCTCAAACCATATTGCCGTCTCATCGAGGAGGGCATCCCTCACCTCGGAGGCAGTGTGCTGTCTGTCCCCCAAGCTGATCAGCTTCAGCACAGCCTGCTGACGTCTACCAACGCCAGTGCTGCAACGTTTCCAACTCGTAGCTGGGGTCAATCTAACAGCGGAGGAGGAGGCGGTGGCGGAGGAGGAGGCGGTGGCGGAGGAGGAGGCGGTAGAGGAGGAGGAGGAGGGGGGTGTTCTTCTTGTGTCCCTGCCAGGAATGTTAGGCGGGGAGACGAGGTACACCGGGCCAGTTTGGGAAGCAGTCCCAGCCTCAACTACATTCACCCAGTGTGCCGTCAGTGAAATGTAGCGTCCCTGTCCGCATGCACTTGTCCACGCGTCGGTGGTCAAGTGGACCTTTGTGCAAAGCGCGGAACTAAGGGCCCGCCTGATGTTGAGTGACACGTGCTGGTGCAAGGCGGGGACGGCACACCGGGAGAAGTAGTGACGGCTAGGGACGGCATAGCGAGGTGCCGCAGTTGCCATCAGGTCCAGGAAGGCGGGAGTTTCAACAAGCCGGAACGCCAACATCTCCTGGGCCAGCAGTTTAGCGATGTTGGCGTTCAAGGCTTGCGCGTGTGGGTGGTTAGCAGTGTATTTCTGCCGCCGCTCCAATGTCTGAGAGATGGTGGGTTGTTGTAAAGAAACGCCTGATGGTGCCTTTGATGGTGCAGGAGAAGGAGATAAGACAGGACCAGGGGAGGATGAGGTAGAAGTCAACAAAGTGGCGGAGGCAGATGAAGTGGTGTCCTGGCTCGTCCTCTGGAGTGCATCGCCAGCACAGTCAGCAGTGGCAGTGGCAGAGGCAGAGGCAGTGGCGTGAACGGCAGGCGGCCTTTGTCCTGCCGTTGCTGCCTGCCACTGATTCCAGTGCTTGGATTCCAAATGACGGCGCATTGAAGTGGTGGACAGGTTGCTCTTCTCAGAGCCCCTAATCAATTTCGAGAGGCAAATTGTGCAGACAACACTATATCTGTCCTCGGCGCATTCCTTGAAAAAACTCCACACCTTCGAGAAACGTGCCCTCGAGGTGGGAGTTTTTCGGGGCTGGGTACGAACTGGAACATCTTGGGAGATTCCGGGTGTGGCCTGGCTTCGCCTAAGCTGCTGACCTCTGCCTCTGCCTCTAGCTACCCTTTTTGGTGCTGCACCTGCCTCAACATCCACACTACTTTCCCCGCTTGACATCCCCCCTGTCCAGGTCGGGTCAGTGTCCTCATCATCCACCACTTCCTCTTCCAACTCCTGTCTCATCTCCTCCTCCCGCACAATGCGCCGGTCAACTGGATGCCCTGACGGCAACTGCGTCACATCATCGTCGATGAGGGTGGGTTGCTGGTCATCCACCACCAAATCGAACGGAGATGGAGGAGACTCTAGTGTTTGAGCATCTGGATACAGATGCTCCTCTGTTAGGTTCGTGGAATCGTGACGTGGAGAGGCAGGTTGAGGGACAATGAAAGGAGCGGAGAACAGCTCTGGGGAGCAGGGACAGTTTGGGTTATTGTTCTGTAAAGCTTCGGAATTTTGGGAGGAAGGAAGACAAGACTGTTGGGTAATAGGAGGAGAGGAGGCAGAGTCTGACTGGCTGCTGGACAATGTGCTGTAAGCGTTCTCTGACAGCCATTGCAAGACCTGTTCCTGGTTCTCGGGCCTACTAAGGTTTGTACCCTGCAGTTTAGTTAATGTGGCAAGCAACCCTGGCACTGTGGAGTGGCGCAATGCTTGCTGCCCCACAGGAGTAGGCACGGGACGCCCTGTGGCTTCACTGCTACCTTGCTCCCCAGAACCATTCCCCCGACCTCGCCCACGGCCTCGTCCACGTCCCTTTCCGGGAGCCTTGCGCATTTTGAATTCCTAGTTAGAAATTGGCACTGTATACCAGTAGTAAAAATTGTGGGTGCACGTAACCCCAATATATTCTTTGAATTACCAGTCAGAAACTGGCACTATATGGCAGTAGCAAGAAATGAGGGTATTTGTATTCCCAATATACTCTTTGAATTCCCAGTCAGACAATGGCACTGTATACCAGTAGTAAAAATTGTGGGTGCACGTAACCCCAATATATTCTTTGAATTCCCAGTCAGAAACTGGCACTATATGGCAGTAGCAAGAAATGAGGGTATTTGTATTCCCAATATACTCTTTGAATTCCCAGTCAGACAATGGCACTGTATACCAGTAGTAAAAATTGTGGGTGCACGTAACCCCAATATATTCTTTGAATTCCCAGTCAGAAACTGGCACTATATGGCAGTAGCAAGAAATGAGGGTATTTGTATTCCCAATATACTCTTTGAATTCCCAGTCAGACAATGGCACTGTATACCAGTAGTAAAAATTGTGGGTGCACGTAACCCCAATATATTCTTTGAATTACCAGTCAGAAACTGGCACTATATGGCAGTAGCAAGAAATGAGGGTATTTATAACCCCAATATATTCTTTGAATTCCCAGTCAGACAATGGCACTGTATACCAGTAGTAAAAATTGTGGGTGCATGTAACCCCAATATATTCTTTGAATTCCCAGTCAGAAACTGGCACTATATGGCAGTAGCAAGAAATGAGGGTATTTGTATTCCCAATATACTCTTTGAATTCCCAGTCAGACAATGGCACTGTATACCAGTAGTAAAAATTGTGGGTGCACGTAACCCCAATATATTCTTTGAATTACCAGTCAGAAACTGGCACTATATGGCAGTAGCAAGAAATGAGGGTATTTATAACCCCAATATATTCTTTGAATTCCCAGTCAGACAATGGCACTGTATACCAGTAGTAAAAATTGTGGGTGCACGTAACCCCAATATATTCTTTGAATTCCCAGTCAGAAACTGGCACTATATGGCAGTAGCAAGAAATGAGGGTATTTGTATTCCCAATATACTCTTTGAATTCCCAGTCAGACAATGGCACTGTATACCAGTAGTAAAAATTGTGGGTGCACGTAACCCCAATATATTCTTTGAATTACCAGTCAGAAACTGGCACTATATGGCAGTAGCAAGAAATGAGGGTATTTATAACCCCAATATATTCTTTGAATTCCCAGTCAGACAATGGCACTGTATACCAGTAGTAAAAATTGTGGGTGCACGTAACCCCAATATATTCTTTGAATTCCCAGTCAGAAACTGGCACTATATGGCAGTAGCAAGAAATGAGGGTATTTATAACCCCAATATATTCTTTGAATTCCCAGTCAGACAATGGCACTGTATACCAGTAGTAAAAATTGTGGGTGCACGTAACCCCAATATATTCTTTGAATTCCCAGTCAGAAACTGACACTATATGGCAGTAGCAAGAAATGAGGGTATTTGTATTCCCAATATACTCTTTGAATTCCCAGTCAGACAATGGCACTGTATACCAGTAGTAAAAATTGTGGGTGCACGTAACCCCAATATATTCTTTGAATTACCAGTCAGAAACTGGCACTATATGGCAGTAGCAAGAAATGAGGGTATTTATAACCCCAATATATTCTTTGAATTCCCAGTCAGACAATGGCACTGTATACCAGTAGTAAAAATTGTGGGTGCACGTAACCCCAATATATTCTTTGAATTCCCAGTCAGAAACTGGCACTATATGGCAGTAGCAAGAAATGAGGGTATTTGTATTCCCAATATACTCTTTGAATTCCCAGTCAGACAATGGCACTGTATACCAGTAGTAAAAATTGTGGGTGCACGTAACCCCAATATATTCTTTGAATTCCCAGTCAGAAACTGGCACTATATGGCAGTAGCAAGAAATGAGGGTATTTATAACCCCAATATATTCTTTGAATTCCCAGTCAGACAATGGCACTGTATACCAGTAGTAAAAATTGTGGGTGCACGTAACCCCAATATATTCTTTGAATTCCCAGTCAGAAACTGGCACTATATGGCAGTAGCAAGAAATGAGGGTATTTGTATTCCCAATATACTCTTTGAATTCCCAGTCAGACAATGGCACTGTATACCAGTAGTAAAAATTGTGGGTGCACGTAACCCCAATATATTCTTTGAATTACCAGTCAGAAACTGGCACTATATGGCAGTAGCAAGAAATGAGGGTATTTATAACCCCAATATATTCTTTGAATTCCCAGTCAGACAATGGCACTGTATACCAGTAGTAAAAATTGTGGGTGCACGTAACCCCAATATATTCTTTGAATTCCCAGTCAGAAACTGGCACTATATGGCAGTAGCAAGAAATGAGGGTATTTGTATTCCCAATATACTCTTTGAATTCCCAGTCAGACAATGGCACTGTATACCAGTAGTAAAAATTGTGGGTGCACGTAACCCCAATATATTCTTTGAATTCCCAGTCAGACACTGGCACTATATGGCAGTAGCAAGAAATGAGGGTATTTGTATTCCCAATATATTCTTTGAATTCCCAGTCAGACAATGGCACTGTATACCAGTAGTAAAAATTGTGGGTGCACGTAACCCCAATATATTCTTTGAATTACCAGTCAGAAACTGGCACTATATGGCAGTAGCAAGAAATGAGGGTATTTATAACCCCAATATATTCTTTGAATTCCCAGTCAGACAATGGCACTGTATACCAGTAGTAAAAATTGTGGGTGCACGTAACCCCAATATATTCTTTGAATTCCCAGTCAGAAACTGGCACTATATGGCAGTAGCAAGAAATGAGGGTATTTGTATTCCCAATATACTCTTTGAATTCCCAGTCAGACAATGGCACTGTATACCAGTAGCAAAAATTGTGGGTGCACGTAACCCCAATATATTCTTTGAATTCCCAGTCAGAAACTGGCACTATATGGCAGTAGCAAGAAATGAGGGTATTTATAACCCCAATATATTCTTTGAATTCCCAGTCAGACAATGGCACTGTATACCAGTAGTAAAAATTGTGGGTGCACGTAACCCCAATATATTCTTTGAATTCCCAGTCAGAAACTGGCACTATATGGCAGTAGCAAGAAATGAGGGTATTTGTATTCCCAATATACTCTATGAATTCCCAGTCAGACAATGGCACTGTATACCAGTAGTAAAAATTGTGGGTGCACGTAACCCCAATATATTCTTTGAATTCCCAGTCAGAAACTGGCACTATATGGCAGTAGCAAGAAATGAGGGTATTTGTATTCCCAATATACTCTTTGAATTCCCAGTCAGACAATGGCACTGTATACCAGTAGTAAAAATTGTGGGTGCACGTAACCCCAATATATTCTTTGAATTCCCAGTCAGAAACTGGCACTATATGGCAGTAGCAAGAAATGAGGGTATTTATAACCCCAATATATTCTTTGAATTCCCAGTCAGACAATGGCACTGTATACCAGTAGTAAAAATTGTGGGTGCACGTAACCCCAATATATTCTTTGAATTCCCAGTCAGACACTGGCACTATATGGCAGTAGCAAGAAATGAGGGTATTTGTATTCCCAATATATTCTTTGAATTCCCAGTCAGACAATGGCACTGTATACCAGTAGTAAAAATTGTGGGTGCACGTAACCCCAATATATTCTTTGAATTACCAGTCAGAAACTGGCACTATATGGCAGTAGCAAGAAATGAGGGTATTTATAACCCCAATATATTCTTTGAATTCCCAGTCAGACAATGGCACTGTATACCAGTAGTAAAAATTGTGGGTGCACGTAACCCCAATATATTCTTTGAATTCCCAGTCAGAAACTGGCACTATATGGCAGTAGCAAGAAATGAGGGTATTTGTATTCCCAATATACTCTTTGAATTCCCAGTCAGACAATGGCACTGTATATCAGTAGTAAAAATTGTGGGTGCACGTAACCCCAATATATTCTTTGAATTCCCAGTCAGACACTGGCACTATATGGCAGTAGCAAGAAATGAGGGTATTTGTATTCCCAATATATTCTTTGAATTCCCAGTCAGACAATGGCACTGTATACCAGTAGTAAAAATTGTGGGTGCACGTAACCCCAATATATTCTTTGAATTACCAGTCAGAAACTGGCACTATATGGCAGTAGCAAGAAATGAGGGTATTTGTATTCCCAATATATTCTTTGAATTCCCAGTCAGACAATGGCACTGTATACCAGTAGTAAAAATTGTGGGTGTATATAGCCCCAATTCTATTGCTAGGGGACTTGCAGGGTATTTCTGGGGTGAAGGTGGGGGGGCACACCGTTGGAACGGGTATCGGGGTATATATCGGGTATACGGGAATACACTGACAGTGTATTCCATTCAGGATCCTGGGAAAGCTGGGTTGCGGCGATTGAGCCCGTCAGTGCCACGTTACACTGACAAGCTTCTCCCTGGAATTTAGCTCTTACAAGAGCTGTTGTGGTTGTCTTCTCCTTCCTATCCTAGCCTGTCCCTGCCTACCCAGAATCTAAGCCCTAGCTAGCTGGACGGAAACCTCCGTCCTCGGTGAATTGCAAGCTCAGAATGACGCGAAGCTGGGCGTCGCTGTTCTTTTAAATTAGAGGTCACATGTTTTCGGCAGCCAATGGGTTTTGCCTACTTTTTTCAACGTCACCGGTGTCGTAGTTCCTGTCCCACCTACCCAGCGCTGTTATTGGAGCAAAAAAGGCGCCAGGGAAGGTGGGAGGGGAATCGAGTAATGGCGCACTTTACCACGCGGTGTTCGATTCGATTCGAACATGCCGAACAGCCTAATATCCGATCGAACATGAGTTCGATAGAACACTGTTCGCTCATCTCTAATCACAATGTATCTGTAACATGAATGTGGCACTGGCATATTGTGAGACAGCAGGGTAATCCTGTTTTCACAGCAGAACCCAAACTCACAGGAACTGAACACTTCTAGATCGTGAACAATATAAGATGAATCTAGTTATCATAAATGTTTTCTTCATACTTTTGCTTTTTAATTCTGAAATTATTTATAATTTATTACATTTTGGCTTTGTTTTCTGTTATTTGCCGACTAGGATTTTGTTTATTGCAATCCTTCTTGGGTTGTGTGGGCAAAAAAAATATTTTTAAACTAGGCCTGGGGAGGTGAAAAAAGTAATACATAAAAGAAAGAAATATCATGCTTTCCTGTCCCTGGGTCCAACCTCTCTGCTGGGCTGTCTTCTCGAAGTGAAACACCTCGCCAGTTGTTAACAGTCACGTGCGGCAGGGACTTCTGCTGGAAGATTACAATGGACCAGCAGGACTGGACCGTGCTGGGAGGCACTGAGGAAAGGTGAATGTCATTTCATTTAAAAAAAAACAAAAAACTGCCTATTTGAATTATACATTTTGTGCAACTCTTTTAAAATATACAATGAAACCTCTCCAAATGTGACCCAGACCACACTTTCCATTTTAGCCATCTGCTTTGAGAAGGCCAACCCATAGAAGACCACTTTTTTTTATGCCATTTTGTGTGCTATATAGAATCTAGGTAAAAATGTTTAATGTAGTGATAAGAAAGTATATTAACGGGGTTAAAATATTGATGACCTGTGCTCCACTGAGCCAGGAATGTCTTTCACAGTGACACAGTAAACACCTAATTTATTCACAGGGAAATGATGAAACTAGAGATTTGATCAAATCCCTGAATTGTTTTAGTGAAATGATGAAATAATCTTGTTTAAGATATGAAAAGTATTTCTTTAGTAAAGCAGCATTATTACATGTAGAGTCAGTAATACAACAACAGTCACTGAAACACAAATTATTTGTTCGACACTAATTAACAAAATAACTAGGTACTTAAGCTGATATTTTTTTAGTACCTACTTCCATAACATCATAATTTTTTAACCATAATAGTCCTGTGTGTCCGGTCTTAAGAAATGTACCCCAATATTGTTTTTATAATATTACATATAAAATCAGCTTTAGCAGCTCTACAACATTCCTCCCTATGTACTTGACCATTTACCTGTATTTTCCTGCCTTTGTTTAAAGACAAAGCTATCCCATGTATAGTACATGCCATTCAATATACAGAAGTATTCCCTAGGAGCAAGCCATATACTTTCAAGGCTGAAATCTTATTGTTTATACGGCTGAGTAGTGGATGTTGGAGCTCATTTCCTAAAATTAGAAAATGTTTCCAGCACTACACAGGATATTCTTGCTTCTTCCATGTATACTAAGTGAATGGTGCAGTCTGAGAATTCCTACCCAACAGAACTGCATCAGCAGTTGTGATGATGGGTTATCAAACATTGATGCAAAGGAATCTAATGTAGCCAGCATTGACAATGAACAGGGCTTTGTTTTACATTTTTGTACAGTAATGAATTTCTTTACAGCCATTGTGCCATGATGACTCTGAGACACTTTTGCTATGAAACCAAAACTGTTTATGGTTGAAAACTTGAATAAGAATGTTACATGGATATGTCTACTACTTAATGTGAATGGAGAAGTAATTACCTAAAGGTTAGTTGACACGGGCGCAGAGGGGGTGGATTATGGTGCGGAATCCACATCATAATCCGCCCCCTCACAACGGTGGTCTATGGAGACCGCTAGCGAGCTGCCCGTTCTTCAGGCGGATTCCGTGGCTCGCTGAGCCACGGCGTCAGCCTCGCGGCAGCAACCTCTGGGGTCGGCCCATTCATTTGAGCCTACTGCGGAGGGTGAAGCCGCGACAGTCGTGTCAGGCGCATTTTGGTGCCAAAATCCGCCTTTCCGCTCCCTGTGTGAATGCAGCCTAAAGGGTCACCAGAACCAGTTCCTATTGAAGCATAAGCAGAGTTGAATTGCTGATGCTCACGTGAATAAAACATTTTTGTGCATCCGTTGTTGATCCATTACACCAAAGAGCTATGCTGTCCCGCTCCATCTTTGCTATGATTGACATGTACACTGCCTGACCCTGTCAGTCATAGCATGGAGGGAGCTCTTTGGTGCAGTGAGAGCAATGGTGACGCCCTGATTATACCAAGTGGCTGATTAACATGTATAGTTTGGGGACTGTTCTTGTGACCGACTCTCTTTAATGTGAACTTTGTCACAATGGCATCTGGGATTTATATATCTATACAGTTCTAACACTAGAATATTCATTTCCTACCTTCATCCTTCAACCCTAACTTTCTTCTGCTGAGGCCTTTATGTTATTGCCTCATGTTTTATAAGTGGGGGGATCAAAGAGATGGTTCCTGTTTATCTGTAAAAGAGAGACGGAGAAGAAGAGGGAGAGCTGACTGCTCGTGTTCACAGCTGTCTATATTATAATCTGTGGGAGTTAGGAAAACAGCTGAGCAAGTTTTTTTTGTGCATGAAATCCGCTGCGTGTGCACAATGGCCAAGCATAGAAGTAGATCCAGTTGTATCGTAGTGTTTTAGCTAAATTTATCAAAACCAGAGATATCTGTACTGTCCTAGTAGTTTACTACTGGGTGTTAGAGAAGGCAAAGCTCTCCATACAGATAAGATACAGTAGCTGACAGAATTCTTTCCCAACTCCCCCATAAACCTATATGCTCGGCTGAGTGGTGCACAATTTAATCTAGTAATAAGAATATAGTACTTTATCATAATATTTATGCCAGAGAGCAGCTGTAGAAGCGTTGTATCATTGGTGTATCACTTTGTTTTTCCACCCTGTATGCAGGTACAGCGAGGCCTCATCCCATCAGATTTACTATACCAGACTCCACAATACTTGGTGGGATTCTAGCTGAAATCTGGTGTACGGGGCACAAAAGATGTGCCAGCGAGGGAATTAAGAGTGGCATAGGAAACTCCTGAATAAATGCCCACCGTTGTTTTATAGAAAACTGAGTAAATATTACAATGTACAAGTAGTATAGATCTGACCAATAATAGGGACAGGAGATATATTACCAAATCACAGTCGACTACAGAGGTAAAGCAGAAGTAAAGGCAAACGGGGATCCTGCATGATATTTAGCATATATGAGCTAATTCATGGCTATAGAAAGTGGTTTCTGGCTGACTGCAGTTATTTTGGGATGGCTCGTGATGTGTGAGTGATCAGCCAGTGACGTGAATAAGATGTTACATGGTAAGAAGCGCTGGTAAACTTATTCAGGATCTCAGTGAATTTCCATTACATTGTGATGTGTAGTGATCACATGTCACTTCTCCTGATACAAAGTATAGACGATGGAAAACTGCTGTATCATAATGCCGGCGAGGTCACGTGATGAGATCTCTTATCTCTGTGTTATAATGCACAATAGCATGGATTCTGGAAAGTCGCTACATGTCCTACCTTGAGGGACAACTAGAAACTTATTGCGTTACTAAGAATAGATTGCTGGGCTGTGAGTTGAATATATAAGGGAAAACCTTTTTTTTCCCCCTCCTTTTGAATGTTATGTTGGGTGACTGTTCCCATATACTCATTGATCACATTGCATTTAGCTCAAGCAAAGAAAATGTAGCAAATATTAATCAATGTGTCAGTAGCTATTTGTGAGATGTATTGCGGCTGCTATGTAGTCCACAGTGATCCATGTATGTATTCTCTTCTCTACAATATATATGCTGTTTATACAAAAGGTTCTGGACGCTGCATGACAAAGGCAATGAATTCTGATATGGCCAGGAAAATGCTACATAGACTAGTCTATCAGATTTCTCTTCCCTCCTGCCATTTCTCTCCATCCCTCCCCCATCAAAAGTGCTGCGGCACTCTGTATTGTCACTTGTCACATTGTGATTAGGAGTGATCTAATCTTAGTAATATATCAGAGACTTGATCTGGCAAATGCTTATCCAGTATACAGCAAGATCCAGATTTATCAATGGTATTAAAATAGTGTAATTGACTGTTATACAAAAATGCATATAGTGGAGAATATAAGCATTGCTTTTTTTCCCCCCCTTTTGTCTGGGCACTTTTTTTTATACATTGCTTCATGTTGCTTCTCCTGCTGCTTGAGAGTTATGGAAAGGAATTTGCTGCTTTCTACATGTACAATGTATAGAAGACCTTATAGTAACTTGTCTCCTGTCACCAGCTCAAGGACAACTGAGGGTGGGTTCACATCTGCGCCCGGTCTCCGCTTTGTGGGTTTCCATCTTCTGTCAACAGGAGATGGAAATCCAGCAGTCAGTGTACGCCCGTGAGCGTCTTCTGGTCTCCGCGGTGAAACCGTTTTTGTTTTTAAACAGACTCAAAGTCTGCATGTCCGACTTAGTGTCCGGTTAAAAAAAAATGGTTTCACCGTGGAGAGCAGAAAACGCTCACGGTCGAACGCTTTACAAACCCATTAAAATGAGTGGGTTTGAAAACTGACTGCCGGTTTCTGTCTCCTGTTCAGTTTCTCGGAGACTGGGAGCAGGTGTGAACCCGCCCTGAGCACTATAGCGAGAGCCTGCACATGAGAACCTTGCAGAATACTTCTATAGTCAGATATAGATGTTCATTTATAGTTAGGGCTCGTTCACATCTGCGTTGTAGGGTCCTTATTGCAGGTTTCCGTTTCCTGAATAAAACAGATGCAGGAGACGGAAGCCTGCAGGAGACTTTCTCACCCATTCATTTGATTGGGTGAGAAAGCTGTCCGGCCGTGCGCGGCAGTGAGCGTTTTGCGCTCTCCGCCGCGAAACCGGGTTTTATAATCCGGACACAGAGTCGGACATGCACTACTCTGTGTCCGGATAAAAAAAATCCAGTTTCGCGGCGGAGAGCCTAAAACGCTCACCGCCGCGCACGGCCGGACCCGGTCTATGGTTTCCGTCTTCTGCCATGCAGAAGACGGAAACCATAGTACGGAGACCCTGAACGCAGGTGTGAACCCAGCGTCACTTGTTATTTGTTCTTGCACTTGTAGGCCCTCGCACTATCTTCAGTGTTTTATGGCTTATGTAGCTAAAGGGGTCTTCCCTTGGCCCTCCGTTCCCTAACAAGGCCTGCATGCCTTGTATTTTGTTTATTCATATATTGTGTTTTTCTTGGTCTGTTCCTTTTTACCCCTCCCTTGTTTTTATAAAAACCCTTAATGAAATTACACGTAAAGTCAGATATAGTGTTATTCAGCTTGTGTACATGGGTGCTTATTCTAAAAAGTCATAAAAAGTTTACTTTTTGTTAAAGGTAGTCTACCTCCACTAACACTCTGCTTAAACTACTAATATGCTGTTGTAGTGGCTTTTAGTACCACACTAAAAATACCTCTATTGTTCAGTTTTGCTGCTGAGAAATTTAACTTTTATTCCACATATATGAGCTGTTTGGTGCCATGGGGGTATGGCCATACCTCCTGGACCCCCTTGTATTTTTTTGAGAGTTCTACGACACTCCATAAACAGGTTGACAGCCGGCAACCCCCAAAAGCAAAGAAGTGCTCTGGTAGATGGTACAATGCCCCAGGTGCACCGAAGATCTCTTTTGCATATGAAATAAAAGCTGAATTTCTTGGCCGTAAGAATACTACACAATACAGCAGCATAAGTGGTTTTGGTGGTGGTAGATTTCCATTCCTATCAAGACGTCCTACCTATCCTACCTTCCTTTTATTTTAGATGTATTTGGGATCTAACCAATGATGTCCCTGTTGATATCTTTACCCTTATGGCTCTCTTAATTATTTTTTTTTTGCCTTTTACACCAATCTATAATGTGTGTGTATATATAGCTTTAGTTTTTACCTTTGTGTTGCAGTCTACTAGAAAGTGTGAACACGTTCTTGCAGTAAAGATTTTCTTAGTTTTGCAAGCCTGTTTTTTGCATACAATCACCCAGGAGTACTCCTAACCAAATACAGCAACCAGAAATGGTCAATTGGTGTCGAAATCTCTTTGTCTGCTCTATGTCCATAAAAGACTGTTTGAGTGCATGCATGTGTAGGCCCAGTGTGAAAGTTTTAGTAAAGCAGTTGTATGTGACTAGATGTGTCTGTCTGTACTCGGAGCTGGCTCATCACCACTTGGAGTGTGCTTGCATTCGCTGAATCGCATTGAGTATTGTTTCTATTTTTATGCTCATCATGTCAGAGAAATGAGTAAGAGCCTAGATAGTGCGGTGAATTCAGATCAGCAGGACGTCATGTATCCATGGCAATATGTAGTGTGGGAGGCAGTGAGGGGCAGCACTACTAGCCAGTACTACATGCTATTCTGCATGTGGACAACTGAAAGGTATTCTGCACTACCAACAAAATTCCATCATCAAACTGATAGATGTTATCAGGAATTTCTTTTAGAACTACCTCATCTGTATTGTCTCACAGTATGGCAGCAATATGGTGGTACCTATCCTACCCTTTACCAATAAAACACCTATGGAGCTGGTTTAGGTTGAAGTGTAGAACATAGGAACTCGCATTGTGGTTAAACGATCCTTTATACAGCCAAGTGGAGACTTTGTGGAAACGCAGTATTTTTTTGCTGCAGTTTTTTGAGCCAAAATCAGGAGTGGCTTGAAAAGGAATGGAAACTATAAAGGGAAGTTCTTAGACGTTTCCCTTCTGTTATATCCACTCCTGACATTGGCTCAAAAAAATCCGCAACCTAGAATGCTGCGTTTCCGCAACATGGGGTCTTAGCCTAGAAAAAAAGCAGAGGATTTGCTCAGAAAAATCATTTTCTAAGTGACTTGGATGCTTTGTGAAGCTTCTGTACATTTTTTTGCCATAATTGGCATGGCTGTATGGATCAAAGCACTTATCAATGAACAGTATACTGATACTATATAGTGTTTGTGTCCAAGAGGGCTATAGTGGGGGTTGTTACTATGGTGGCTGCATGGCATAAGATGTGCTGTGTGTGCCTACATATTCTGTTTCAAAGCAAAAACTTGGACTAGACAGTGAAAAGATGTCTCATATTTATTACCCAGCATCAGTCATTGTGATAATTTTTGTATATTTTTGACTGAGTATACGAAGTTTACGCAGTCTATTAGTAAAAGTGAGCCAAGAAGTGCAGAATCTATTAGACTCTATCTGCTCAGGAGGCTGAGGGCCTTCGGAGTCCAGGGGCCACTTTTTAGGGCCTTTTTCAACTCTGTGGTTGCTTCAGCCATCTTTTTCGGTGTGGCCTGCTGGGGGAGCAGTATATCAACCTGGGACAGAAATAGACTTGACAGGCTGATCAGAAGAGCCAGCTCTGTCCTGGGGAGCCCCCTGGACACAGTACAGGTGGTGGGTGACAGAAGGATACTCTCCGTGGTCACCTCCATGCGGGAAAACAAATCCCACCCCGTGTATGAAACTATCTTGTGAATATATTGTTTACCGTTAGTTGTACACAAGTGCGCATGCGCACATCTCCAATTTCACCACTATACAAGAAGCTCCTGTGATCCAATAGGGGCTCGCTTGGCGCTGGGATTTGTGCACATGCGCATTAGATAGATGGGTTGTCAGAAAGAGTATCGGAGTGAGCCTCTGATGCGCACACGCATCAGTCAGACGGGCCACCCGATATAACAAACCATTGACACATGCGCTATGGCCATTTCCGCTGGCCAGACAAGAAGTCCGGAGTGTGTACTACGGTGTCTTTCTGTATTTACTCCAGTGATAGGATGTCACGAAGATTGTTGATTGCTGTGAAACTTCTGTTTAGGTATGTTGGTTGCACCAAGATTATACTATACACTTTTTAATGTGGGTCTGAGAAGGAGCTATCGGAGGTCCTTCCTCCCAACCACGATCAGGCTGTATAATCTACATCAGACCAAGCAAAGATCACTCCGAACAGAAAAATAAATGATCCTGAAGTCTTCCTTCTTTCTTTCTTCTCTTCCTTTGCTGCTATGGACTCCTAGTATATCTTCTCAGCAGATGTGTGTCTACGTCTGTAATATATTACTGTGTATTATCCTGTATCTGTATTACTATGCTGCTGCAACCTACTGAAATGTCCCCACTGTGGGACTATTAAAGGGTTATCTAAAATGATTGTTATTTATATTGGAGCTAAAATAAAAATGACTACCAATTTTTTTTATTTTTTTTTAAAGTATGTATATGTAATACAAACTTACACTTCCAGAATAATAGAATACATTTGGGTATTGAAAGGAACCTTAATGATGTCACTCACATGCAATAGGATTCTTCTGTCTTGCTATAGCCCACTAAATGAATTGTCTTTTATTGCCAGGAAAAGAACAGAGCATTTGTTGTTAGTCACATATATAATGCTTCATTCATAGTCTTCCATATGAACAGCCTTTGACTTTGATACTTGTAAGTGACTATTGACTTGCAGTATGTTGCCTGGATTTAGGTGTAGGTGGCAAGAGTGAAGTCCTAGTACAATATGCTTTTCATTCTATATTTAGTGAGTGTGTTCCACCTACGATATCCCAAGTAGCCCACAGTAACTGAAGTGCAGTCTTCCCCTAGAGCTAAAGAATGCTAAGGCTTGTGAACCTTTGACTCTCTATGAAGGTGCACGTAAAGTGCGCAGGGATACATGCTACATCGGTAAGAGGCTACACTACTTCCGCCCACCAGTCACTTGTTTTTACGCCAACCGGGTATTTGCATAGTACACAAATATATTTTTTTAACAAAATGAAATACATGAGCCTGCCCCACAGCAATTATTCCATGATCTGTTGAAAGTCCCATATATAGATATACCCTTTGTATAGGTCAGTGCCATCCTACCCAATAGACAAATGTAACGTACTTATCTCTGTCTAGATCATCTGGAGAGAAGTGGGGTTTTTGTTTGCATTCATGGCTCATCGACAGGATGTGGAATTCGCTCAGTTGTCTGTTTCGCACATGTATTGAGGTACCGTGTCCAAAGCCACTGAGATTGGAAGCTTGAAGCTTTTGGATTGCGGTTATGCAAGTGAAGAATGTCTGTACATTCCATAACTATTATAAATGGGTCATTTTATAACAGAAAACTGACAAGGAAGATTTGGTTTGGGTATGTTCATTGTCTATTTTATTTTTTGATTTCCTAAGATTATGTGATACCATTGACTTTACTTGTTACGTCGCATTCTCCAATACCAGTTCTCTCAATCTTCCTAAAGAATGTTTGTAAGATTGTGATGGCTTACTGAATGCGCCTGAAATGCATTGTCTGGATGTAAAACAAACATCACTCTAGAACAGGGGTAGGCAACCTTCAGCACTCCAGATGTTGTCAAACTACAACTCCCAGCATGCATACTTACTCTGCTGTTCTTGGAACTCCCATGGAAGTGAATGGAGCATGTTGGGAGTTGTAGTTTCACTGCAGCTGGAGTTTCAAAGGTTGCCAACCCCTGGACTAGCAGGTGTCACATGACATGTTATTGTAGATGGCATGTCAAGACCTAGCTTTTCAGATACATTTTGTAGGAACTAAGGTGTCAGTGACAGAATGGAAGAGAAATTTGTGAGTACAATGAAAACAATGGGGGGAATTTATCAAGTCCTGTATACCAGAATTCTGTTATCAGAAGGTCACAAAATGCTTTGTTTTTGTTTCATGTGCAAACATTTGTGACATTTTACATTTTTAAACCTCTTACTACACTAGAGGTAGGCATAAAAAGTACAGTAACATGTTGAGACGTATTAGTCTCAAAATTGCCCCAAAATTGTCACATTGTGTATTGTTTGATAAATTTGGCAGAAGTTAAAAGGGTTGTCCAGGCAAAAATCATCAAGCCGTTTAAGTTTTCAATAGGTGGCAGTGAAGAAAAAAAAAAATCATACTCTCCTTTTCCTGGTGCTCCAGTGCCTCCCTGTGCGGTCTGGTCTTTACGGTCCCATGCTGACATGTGGCGGAAGTCTCAGCCACAGTTGACCGCTGAGGCCAATCGGATCAGCCGATCCGAACAGCACGCTCGCATAGAAATGAATGGACGTAGCCAGCACGCGGGGGGTTAAGCGGCCGGCCGCCGTCAAAGCGGAAGTACCAGGTGCATCCATTCATTTCTATGGAGCGTGCTGTTCGGATCGGCTGATCCGAACAGTACTAGCTCATCTCTAGTCACTACCTGTGACATTGTGGGTCTCTTTTTCTTCAAGTGACCACTGAGGCCAATAAAGAGCTTCACCAGAGCAGCAGGATCGGAACGTGCCAGAAAGACACTGGAGCATCAGGGAAAGGTGAATATTTTTATTTATTTTTTTTTATTTTTTTTAAACCTCCCACAGTTTTCCAGGTATTAAAAAAAAAAAAAAAAAAACACGAGGACTCCTCCAAAACTGGCTTTTAAAATTCTCCTCATGATAAGTTTTATAAATATATTAATTCATAATATCTACTTTCTTGCTGTTGTTATGGCTATTAATATTGACATTTTACATTTGTAAGATCTTGTTCATCTTCTCAAGGCTTAAGTTTGGGATCATTTGCGACCAGATACCTAGTGGTGATGACTTGACTTCTGACGAACAAAATGACTTTATTGTAGTCCAGGCCGCTATAAATATTAGATGGTCAGTGGGTTTGGTTGACTGTCTTAAAGATGGTTGTGTGTTGATGGTTTTTTTCTTTCTATAGTCATGTATATTCTTTGCACCTGGCCATGACGTTGACCTAGAAATATTTGCACAACATTTAGTGCCTCCCTAGTTGTTTCCCCTGACAAACAAGGCACTGTTTGTTTGTAGACGTGTTGTTCTTGTAAGATGTCCCAGCTCGTGACCGCATGAACACTATCACACAGCACTGGACTGCAGTTTTTGGAGCAGGTTATCGGTTCTTGCAGCCACTGAATTGTTTTTCGAGGAGCGATAAATTGTCCCTGTATTGCTGGTAGATGGTAAAACATTGATTTGGTGTATTTTTTATTTCCTCTCGACAGAAGGATATGTTTTTCTCTGCTCCATTCACCGCGTCACTTCCCTATCTATCTGCTAGTGTATCCATCTGCTAGGCTTATGCTTCTTTCTTTCTAGCTGTTTTGTATTAGATTTCTGCACTTATAATAGAAAAAAAATAGAGAAAAAAAGCCACTTAGTGCCTTTGAACCAAAGATGCTGGAACAGATGTCTTCCGCTGCATTGATATCTGACCAGCAGTCGTTGGCATAGATCCTGGTTCTATAGGGACACCAGACACAGTCAGTATAGATTTCCGGGAAGTTCTTCTGATTCCATGTAAATATGGTTTGATAGGTTAATGCGCACATGCACGTGTGCCCCATAAGCCTATTCTCTGCACTCTATATCATCATTTCAGCAGTGAAATTTCACTGTATATTTCTTTATACATTTGTTCTTCTCTTTTTTGTTTTTATTGCATGTCCGTGGAGACAGATATACTATTGGTGGGAACGAGGGGCCAGACATGTCAGTTATCACAGTGACTGCCCTTAAGTGTTGTTTTCTAAAAGGCTTTTTCTGAGCTAAAAATATTGCTGACCAATCCTAAAGATAGGCGACTAATATCAGATCTGTGGGGGTCTGACACCCCCATTCATCAGCTGTTCTCAGCAGCTAACACTCAGAGAATGAAACAGTAAGAAAACAGCTATGTTCTCTGTGTGTTGGCCAGAGCAGGTACTGCAGACTAGATCCCATTCATCTGAATGGGAGCCAAGCTGCAATGGCTCAGTTCCACAAGTACACAGAGAAAAGCGCTTCCTGCACTATTATCTGTATCAGCCATTTGGAACAGCCAATCAATGAGGATTCTGGGTGTCCAACCCCCACAGATCTGATATCGGTCGCCTATTTTAATGAAAAGTCATCAATATGTTTTTTGTATGTTTGTCTTACCTATAATAAAGAGCACTTTTTTAATACATTTGTTTGGTATGTTCTTTTGCCTTTATACACACTCCCTGCTTCTTTTCCTTTGTTATACCAGTTGGGGGCATGTCCTTATATACTGTAGTCTGACACAATACAGTCAGTGCTATGTTGTCAATGGGTAATCTCACAGTAATGTAAAGGTAGGTTCATGCTATTGTTGGAAATCTGTTATGATAGGATCCACCTATCATGACACCTCTGCAGTGCCACAGGCTGATGGGCGCCCATGGCACATTGCAGCATTGATGCCATCATTCATGCAAAAGGAGCCCGACCAAGTATTTAGGGCATTTACTGGACAGACTTGGCCAACATTTCTGTGTTATTTTTTGTTGGTCTATAATATTCTACTTTTCTGAGATAACTTTTGGGTTTTCCTTGGCTCTAAGCCATAATCATCAACATTAATATAAAGAAACACTTGGAAAAGTTCAATCTGTTTGTAATGACTCAATATGATATATGGGTTTCACTTTTTCAATTGATTTACTAAAAAAAAAAAAAAAAAAAAAAAAAAGATGGGCCACACGGTGGCTCAGTGGTTAGCACTGCAGCCTTGCAGCGCTGGAATCCTGGTGTTCAAATCCCGCCAAGGGCATAAAACCATCTGCAAGGAGTTTGTATGTTCTCCCCGTGTTTGCATGGATTTCCATCCCATATTCCAAAAAAGACATACTGATAGGGAAAAATGTACATTGTGAGCTCTGTGGGGCTCACAATCTACAAAAAAAAAAAAAACTTTTTGATGACATTCTAATTTATTGAGATGCACTAGAATTAGAGATGAGCGAACACTGTTCGGATCAGCCGATGCGAACACTGTTCGGATCAGCCGATCCGAACAGCACGCTCCCATAGAAATGAATGGAAGCACCTATGATGCTGACTTTGCCGGCGGCCGGCGTCACAGGTGCTTCCATTCATTTCTATGGGAGCGTGCTGTTCGGATCAGCTGATCCGAACAGTGTTCGCTGATCTGTAACTAGAATGTATATTCATTTCAATAGGGTGATGGTGAAATGGGTACCCCTGGAGAATAAAGGATCTGGGATATTGAAATCCATCACGTCCCATTACTGTATGCTTATTTCAGCAAAAATAAATCCTGCTATTCCCTGTAATGGAGTTGCGTGTTGGATCACTGTTTACACACCACAGTAGACCTAATGGTCATTGTCAGGTCAGATATTTTATGGCAAATAAAATAGTCTTTAGTTTAATTTTAACACCTTTAGTCTATTTGTGGGCCAAAAACTTTTCTTATACTGCTTCCATTTAAATGGTGATAGCCACTTCTTCACTGTCTGGAATCTCATGTGCACGGGGTTCTCAGGTGGTCGGATAGTAGAATATGTGATGTGACTGAGAACGGATGCAAGAAAATATTGAGGGTTCCTTAGGAACGACCGACGCAAATTCTGTAAAAAAAAATTATGGACTAAGAAGTGCACATCCGTTTATAGAACAATTATAGACAATGGGTTCTTACACTTGTCCTTTTTTTTACTGGACTGTTAAAAAATACGACTTGCCCAGTTTTTGGCCATTTTCAAGGACTGATGGACCAGTAAAAGTAAATGGGTCCATTTTTAACATTTCTCAGAATGGGTTTGCATCCCTGTAATGGCTGTTGAAATTGGTTGAGTGAACTGGGTAACAAAAAACAAATTGATGACAAACTGTAAAACAGGCATTAAAAACTGGACACGTGGCCAGGAAAGCGATGAAAAATGTGTGATGGAAATGGGATGATAAAACCCTGACAGTTTTCATCTGCCTGTCATGTGCATTTAGCCTTACAAGTCACTCCTCATATATTGTTGTTGCTGACTGACTGGTTCTGGTAATTCCTTTTTAAAAGTCCTCAGAGTGGAAGAGAACATGGCTTAAATGTTAGGAGCAAGGTGAAGCTTCTTGGGATACATAGGATCCAGCAGCGCGGCTGGTTGGAATTCTTCATTATCGGTGCTTGTGACTGACACCGTGGTTTATGCACTAGTAGTCTAATGGTAAGTTCACACGGCACTTTTTTTGGACCGGATTTTGACGCGGTGGCCGCCCCAGAGTCCCGTCCAAAAAAACCGCTAGCCGCGACTGGATGCCACTGCAGTGCAGAGGCATCCAGTCGCGGCATTCCGATCTGGATTAGACCCAAATGAATGGCCCTAGTCGGGAGAGAGTGTCGCGAGGCGGACGTTAACGGCTGAATCAGTCGCGGAATCCGCCTGAAGAAATGGCATGTCGCTGCTTTTTTCTACAAGCGGGAACAAACCGCTCACAGAAAACGGAAATGACCAGCTCCCATTGATTTCAATGAGAGGCAGTCCAAAAAACCCCTTCTGAACTCTGCTTAAAGGGCTTGGCCACTTTCAGACCAATATTGAGACACAAATTTTATGGTTTGTATAATAATAAGTTGTACAATTTCCCAATATACTTTCTGTATCAATTCCTCACAGTTTTCTAGATTTCAGCTTGCTGTCATTCATTCTGTTACTTCTAGAGGATAAAACTCTGACCATGGTCATGTGATGTACGGCCCATGGTCATGTGATGAGTACACAGGTGCTGCTCGTTATAGTCACAGCACAGTAATCAGACAGCTGCCTGGTAATCAGCTGTGCACCTGTGTGCTCATCACATGACCATGGACTGTACATCACATGACCATGGTCAGACTTTTATCCTCTAGAAGTAACAGAATGAATGACAACAAGCAGAGATCTAGAAAACCGTGAGGAATTGATACAGAAAGTATATTAGAAAATTGTATATCCTTTTATTGTACAAACAATAACATTTGTTTCTCAATATTGATCTGAAAG
Organism: Leptodactylus fuscus; assembly: GCF_031893055.1. NCBI lineage: Eukaryota > Metazoa > Chordata > Amphibia > Anura > Leptodactylidae > Leptodactylus > Leptodactylus fuscus. The sequence goes on from NC_134265.1 coordinate 136,071,631, forward strand.
TGGCCAACCCCTTTAAGGCTTGTATCTATAAATGCTGGTTTATTAATCTACCGTATTTTCCGGACTATAAGCCGCACATAAAAACCTACGATTTCCTCAGAAATCGTAAGTGCGGCTTATAGTCCGGTGCGGCTTATATATGGATGGAAGCGGCGGCAAAGACTGCGTGCCGCTTCCATACATACATAAAAGGCACCGTAAGGGTGCATTCACACTACCGAACGCCGGCGTGTATCACAGCCGTACACGCCGGCGTTACAGCAGGGCTGCCGGACACTTCCTATTCATTTCTATGGGAGCCGGCATGCGAGCGCTCCCTATAGAAATGAATGGAAAAAAGCAGTCCATTCATTTCTATGGGGAGCGCTCGCATGTCGGCTCCCATAGAAATGAATAGGAAGTGTCCGGCAGCCCTGCTGTCACGCCGGCCTGAAACAGAACGTGAAACTTACCCAGCGGTGCAGGGCGGGCGGGCGGGCATTCAGGCCTCCTCTGCCTCCGATGTTCCGTCCTTCTCCTCCGGCGCTCGCTGATAATGGCCGGGGCGCATGCGCAATATCATAATGCTTCTACTGCGCATGTGCCCTGGCCATTATCAGCTTGCGAGCGCCGGAGGAGGAGGACGGAACATCGGAGGAAGAGGAGGCCTGAATGCCCGCCCACCCTACACCGCTCGGTAAGTTTGACATTCTGTTTCAGGCTTTTATTTTAAAACTGGGGGGGGGGTAGTTTAACCTAACGTTTACGGTTGGGCTCTATCAGCATGATTTTGCTGATAGAGCCCCTCCTCGCCTGCCGAGCGCTTCCAATAGAAGCGGCTGGCACGCGGGGGGTTAAGCGGCCGCTGGCAAAGTCTGCCTGCCGCCGCTTTCAATAAGATATAATGCGCACCGGACTGCGGCTTATAGTCCGGTGCGCCTTATATATGAACCGAGACGGACTATAAGGCACTCATGGGCAATGCGGCTTATAGTCCAGTGCGCCTTATAGTCCGTAAAATACGGTACATCATGGATAATGTTCTAGAATCTGAACCTTCTCAGCCCACCATCTGCTATCATCTTACACATAACCTAGTAGTGAGCCAGGGGCAATGAAACCTGTGATCATGTATCATGTCTGACTTGAAATGAGAAAAGTAGTAGGCATGAAAAGCATGGCATCACCGATGACCCAGATATTATAATGAGGCTGGCAAGTGATACTTTCCCAGAAGCTTATACAGGTTCTACAGGTTATTGTAATATTCATGTGATATTTAGTATACTCTCAGGACTATGTTCTACACTACAGTAAAATGGGATGAAAATTGTAGATGATAAGCTAGTATGAATGTCTTGCTTTTTAGTTCAATAGGATACATTTATTTAATTTTTTTTGTTATTTCTCTCATACCAGCTGCAGTTTTCAGGTACATGTAATATGGAAATGTCGATCAGAAGAATAACCCGTAATTGATAAGGTTAGCCGTTCACACTACCTGCCTGACACCCGAGATAAAGCTGTCAGTGTGAATTGAGTGATTTGCTCTTTATGTTAAGCTCATAACTCTGGAGAAATTGCATCTGTGACACAAATCTGTGAAATGCTGGGAGGCAGTAGACTGGAAATGAAGCTTCACATCTCTGAAGCGTTCCTTACCTAGATAAGTGACTTACAAAAAAAAATACCAGGCTGTGTACTGAGATGGAACAACGTATATGTGTCCAGGTTCTGCTGAAATCTCAACAGAGATCCAACTAATCTCATAGCATAGTCGGAGCTGACGTTAACTAGCAAAAAGGATTCCTGGCAGAGATGCAACCTTCAGATAAGTTTACCAGAGAAGAGTATGTAAACCTGAAGCTTTACCTGAATCAGTTTTTCATAAATTAATGGTACAGGTGAGTGTAAGAAACTTTGTAACATATCTCAGCAGAGAAAAATGCTTCTTTTTCCACTTAAGACCTGGTTCACATCTGCGTTCGGTAATCCATTTGGGGAATCTGCATGGGAACCCCCCCCCCCCCCCCCCCCCCAGAACGCATCGGCAAGCGATGAGCAGTGAAAACACACGGACCTCATAGACTATAATGGGGTCCGTGTGCTTTCCGCGCGGTGTCCGCATGAGTCATGGGAACAGGAAAGTAGATCATGAAGTACTTTTCTGTCCGCACGTTCCATGTGGACACTGCATGGAAAGCACACGGACCCCATTATAGTCATAAGGTACCGCTTGCCACTGCGTTCGGTATTCTGTTCAGGGGGGGCCCATGCGGACTCCCCAAACGGATTACCGAATGCAGATGTGAACTAGGCCTAAGGATATTTGCTACCAGAGCTGGGCAAGTGTCATGTCTTCACCCTCTGCTCACAGACAGATCAGTTTACACAGAAATTTATGGAGGGGGAAGAGAAGGAACAACTAAGTGGCACAAAGGTCCTGCTGCAGAACTTCTTTTTGACTGATTTTAATAGTACTGTATTGATGTGAATGAAACACTAAGAGAACTTTCTGGTATCTGCTGCAGGGCACTGTGCTCGTACCTCTCTGCTTCTCTTACTCTGCTCCTCTTCTTCCTCTTTCTTTAGACCTCTGTGGACCGTAGCTGATCTTCAATAAAGATTGATTTGAGCAGTTTAGAAGAGAGAGTTAAAAAAAAAGTGTCTGATAAATGAAAAAAAGAGGACTTTTTCTCTTATATATTACAGTGTTTCTTCTATTACTTTGTACTATCTATGGAAAAGTGAAGTAACACTTTCTCTTTAAATTAGTTCTGAACCTTGGACTAAATTTCCCTAAATAGTTTTAGAGCTCTAAAGTCAAAGTATATTTTCTGATATTCAACAAAAACGATAGTGTTACCTGCTGAGAAAGTTGTGCTTTCATTGTTGGGGTCCTATCATCATGGGAATCCATATACTTGAAAGTAATGTGGACAAAGACCTGCCAATAGTATAACACTACAACCATTAGGCTGTGTTACCATACTATTGCAGTGCTGGGCGATTATGACTGAAATCTAAATGATTGATTGTGATTAAAGGGGCTCTATCATTGGGAAAAGTCATTTTTAACTAAACACATCCTTGCATAGCCGTTAGAAAGTCTAGTCCACACCTACCTTTAGTATGTAAATTGTCTCAGTGGTTTCTGAATAAGTCAGTTTTTCATATGCTAATTAGTTTCCAGCCAGCACAGGAAGTTCCCAGCAGCACTCGTCTCTGCTATTATCTCCTATGTGTGTGTGCGCAAACAGGAAGCTGAGTAATCGTCATCAGCATCAGCAGCCTGTGCTGTATACACTCATAGGAAACAATAGCAAAGAGGGTGCACGTTTCATCGTGCACCAGTCTAATTAGCATATAAATACAAACGGACTTATTCAAAAACCACTGAGGCAATTTACATACTAAAGGTAGGTGTGGAATAGCCTTTCTAAAGGCTATGAAAGATGTGATAAGTTAAAAATAACTTCTCCCAATGATAGAGCCCCTATAACGCTGGGGCCCCACATCAGGAGCTTGGTATATAATGATGGGGGAAAAATTAGTTTGGTCATCAAGCCCTAAATGAGGCCGTTCACTAAGATCTTAAAGGGATTCAGTTCTAAAATGCATCCCAAATCAATAATTGTGCAATATAGGGACCTCCTAATAAGTGAAGCAATGTATTGATGATCGCTTAATGAGTAGGCGAATCCGCCTCAAGCAATATGCTGGGCTTGTCCTCTGTAATCTCAGTAGTGAATGACATTCTCCGCCTCTGCCTGTATGGAAATCAGGTCCTGTGCACTTGCAGGCTGATTTGCATGTCCATTAATCGATGATTATCTTTGCATTGTTTCATAGGTTTGTGACCACAAAGGTATGTTTCTGCTTCTGTTACAGGCCTCTACATGGCTTCTTTATTGGTTTGGGAGGCATTTTTGACCTCATGAACTCCTTTTAAAGTGTGACTAATGTTTAAGCAACTTTTGACATCCTAATGTGACTTGTAACCAATTGCTAGAACTGAAGGGGCAGAATTGCTTAGTGGGTGCTCTTCTGATTGGGTCTTGTAGATGCTGATTTTACATGGATCGGTATTCTGCGTGCAGGACTTGCTACTCAGCTGAGCAGTAATGCCCTTGTCTATCAGCAGTCCGAACACGTGAACATTTCTGACATGTCCAAAGTTTCTAAAAACAATAGTTACACTTTCAGAGATGTTTTGTAGCTTCTCAAGTACTGATGGCAAAGACTTCTTTCAGCCAGCTATGGATCGCAAAGTACTAGTTTCACTTTTAGGTACTAAACGGTGACAACCAATATGGCTACATGTCCTCCTGTAATTGTTTTGCAAAAATGACTGCGATAGCCAAGTAATAAAAGTAAGTATGTTGGTAAGTAGTTAAAAAAACGGAACCTGATTTTAGTATAAAGTGATCTTTTTTGACATTTGTGGTGGAAATGAGACCTGCCCTGTAAGCTTCAGCCATCCAAGCAAGACTCCCCATAGAAGATGGCTTGTATCCGAGAACAATCGATTATTGTTGTCAGCATAGTAAATATCACTTTTTCTTCAGTTCTTTGTGGGTTTGAACCTGTTCTAGTTCATACACGTGATGTTTTATTACAATGAATTATTACATAGTAATACCTGGTGAAAAGTTTCCTTCCTAGGTCTCTAGTTTCATAGCTGGCGAGAGGTTTGACCCTTGTCATGGCTTTGTTTCTTTTGGCTGAGTAGTGTGTGGCGGAGAGATGGGGGATGCCATGGTGTCCGCAGCGTGTTATGTGCACTCACATAATGAATGTCTTTGTGCCTCTATCAGAATATGCATTCTAGTAGACAGTGACAGTGCAGCTGCATCCCTGGTAACAAGACCTTGGGAGAAAGAAGTAGGGCACACTTCCAAACACAAAGCATAGCTCCGCCTGCAGCCAGGCACATTAATCCGTCAGATTAATTCACGCCACACATCCTGACAATGACATGCCAGACCCTACTTGCAAATAAATGATAGGGAGGACATGCTACTTTCTTCAATGCATGGCTTATGCTACTGGGTGATGGATGTGATCTACTCCTCGGGGTCCTGGGGAAATAAAATCACAAGTAACAAACGAGGTTTATTACTAAAGTTTTTATTACTAGCACATTTATAATGCTAAACCAGCAATATTCCATTTATGAGTACCAGCTTTATTCGTGATCTAGTGGAGCACTGTCAGCGGTCATACAACTAAATGAATTTCCTACTCTGAATTCTGCCATCATGTCCCCTGCTATTTCTCTGTAATCTAAGCGGGAGTACAAAATGCACTGTAACATGTATTCCAAAAGCCCTAGTGAATAAAAAGGGTCTTAAACAGTAGATCAGATTCTGATAGCTCAGAATGGTTAATAAATACATTATACATTACAGCCAGTGAAGATGTCACTAGATCAATGCATGAAAACTATTTATGACTCCATTCAGATCACGTTTTTTACATCTGTTTAACAAATGAAGAAAATCGGATGCCCATCCATTTTCGTAGACCTCAATGTAAAAAAAAAAAAAGGAATCTGTTTGTCTTTTTTTTTTTTTGATTGACACAAAAGTATGGTATACTGCATTTTTGCATCCTTCAAAAAAATTTAAAAAAAATACAAATGCCACATTTTACATTGCCTGCAAAGTGGATGGCATACTGTCTAAAAATAAAAAAATCTGCGTTTTCAAAAGCATGTCAATTACACCTATGGATACGCTGGTCTTTAATGTTTAGGTATAATAGGGGCTTAAAGTCTGCAGAGGGTATTTCTGTGAAATCGCAAACAAAAATGCCACAAAACAAACACGATGCGTTTCTACCACAGTTCTTTCCGCAGAACTTTTTTGCTACATGGGGCCTTAGCCTAAAGGCTAATTTTTTTTTTCCATTGTTAGCCAGAAATGACACGTTCTGCATTCAACCTCTTCCTGTCTCATCTTTTTATAGTTTACACAAAGGATAGGTATGGAACCTGTTTATGCCTAGTGTTCCATTCTTGGAACTGAAAACCAATATAACCTCCGGCAGAAATGGGTTAATAATGTAAGGTTTGAAATGTTTTCAAAGACATCAGATAAGGGACTATTCGCATGACATCTTAACATCCATTTTTCTTTATTACTGTATTTAACCATGTTAAGTTAAGAATTTTTATTTTTAAAACCTGACTGATTTGTTTGTTTTTCACAGCCAAGAAACTGACTGATTTATAAGACTTTGTTCACATTGGTGAATGTTTTTTGGGCCATAACAGCTGCTCTGCTCTATTTTCAAGTGGATTCTGATGGATCCTATTGACTATTCCTGGGTGCCCCCTTTCTTATTTGACCCCTGAATATAGAATGTAACAGATTTCAATAAATTTCTTGTAAAAAAGTTACATTCTATAATGGAAAGTGTAGCTCTCAATCATTTACATATTTACCAGCCACAGCCCAGTGTTACTGCAATAAACTCAACCATCTGGTTGAACTTTGGTCTAAGTTTCTAGTGACACCTTCCTCAATATAGTATAGAACTGCAGTTTCATTCTCACATACTTGTATATGTTTAACTATGTGTGTGTCTATATTTTCGATAGAATTTATCTGGTCTCTCTAGAAGTTAGCTAGTTGTATGTAAGTGTAACTTTGAAAGTATAACTTTTTGTTTTAAAGAAACCTTTCCCTAGGTGGTATAGTGGAGGTGGCTACATGGTGACGCCTGTACAAATCACATGAGACGCAGGTTGGAGACAGTGGGGAAATTTTTAAGACTGACATTTTAATTGATTACCTGCTTGCAATAGATGGCAATTGACTCCTAGCAATTGTGGGGTGTCTTGTGCCCACCTGTATACCAGGAACTGAAACCTGAAATCTCAGTTAGATTTATTCATTAGTAGGGTTGAGGGATCGGAAAAGATCGGATTACAATCGGCGATCGAGTAAATTTCACAATCGAGATCGGAATTCCGACCCGATCTTTCCCAGCGGGATCGAGATCGGGGGTTATCTCAAGATCGGCTCAACCGCAAAATGAATTTTCCCATAGAAAAGCATTGACTAGGGTTGAGGATCTGGATCGGAAAAGATCGGATTCCGATCGGCGATTGAGCAAATTTCACGATCGAGATCAGCTGGAAAATGATCGGAAATCGGATTTTAAAATCGATCTTGAAATCTCAAGATCAGCTCAACCCTATTCATTAGAAAAATGCAACATTTTTACGGACGAAAATTAGTAATTCCCCCCCCCCATTGTTTTAAAGCAAACCTGTCAGGTCTTCTGAAGTGTCTATTTTAGTAGATGCTTATATTCCCTTTAAAATAACAATTTTAGGGCATCTCGTTCTTGGAACTCTGTGTTGTGGTGTTCCTCTGTTATTCCTCCAGGAAAATTATTACCATTCCTCTTGTCATAGGGATATGTCCCTGCACGATCTAGCTATGACGGCACTGACTCATTTGCTCATTTCTGGTTTTGATGGTTAAGTCCATTTGCCATGCCTTATGCACACATCTAGAAAAAATGTCCTTGTTGTTGCCTTCTTTCTTTTGCAGAAATGTCATTTTGTTCCCTTTAAAAACTATCCCAGGGAGTTATTACACAAAGTTCTGTAATATGCAATGTCATGTTGTGATCTTATATAGGAGATAAGCGGTTACTCTGTTTTAGTGTCTTCATATGGCTTGAAGTTTTAGAGAGGCAGTGATTTCCCATATACCACCGGAAGCTGGGAGAAACCTATTGTGATCCTCATTGATTCAGTGACATGTAGAGTAGGAATGAGCTAGACTTATTGGAATACTGAATAACAGTGTCCCGTAAAGTTGGTTTGTATCTGCTCTCTAGTAGACACACATCAGATGTGTAAACTCTCCAGCCTTGCACTATCTCAGTGCCTGGAAAGCTGAGTAATGTTGTCCTGTATTTTCTATGTATGTGGTGGAGTGGGAACTTGGCTGCTGCCTTCATGAACTGCGTGACTCACCTGTCCAGAAATGTACAGTTTGCTCCGGCCCTATTGTTCACTTCAAGCCTCTGGTTGTTTCCAAAGATTTAGCTCATTCCTTTATTAGGTAATCGTGTAATAAACCAAGTGTCTTCATATTTTGGTATTTTACAATATAAGCTGGTCTGCATCATGGAGGGCAAACCTCGTTTCATTCACATATAAAGGCAGCAGGTTGATGCTTCATTCATATCATCCATCACGTGAAGATTTGTTGGTTGTGAAGACTTGGTAAGTCTGATCAGAATCCCGCTTTACATAGGTCTCTGTAGACTTCAGAAGATTAGATTCATTCTTTCTATGCTTTAAGGGGAACACCTGAAGTCTCCAGTTGTAACTTTTCATTATGGAGTTTTTCATAGTCTTGAACAAGATATACAAGTACACTTGGCTTAGCTGCTTTTTTTTTCCTTAGGAGGAGATGCTTATCTTTCTTGAAAACAAAAGGATCATGTCGACCCCTCTTTTCCTTCCCAATATGTGCCATTGGCACGGAGTTTGCGTTCTAACCACTTGGCCTCACTGGTTACAAAGGGGGGGGGGGGTCCCTTAGTCATGGATATACTCTATTCACTTCTATGGGACTGGTGGAGGTAGTGTTTCATCATCATTCATACAGAGGATTCAGGGACACCCAATTCTTATGATACACATGTATCGATTATCCTATGAATAGGCGATAAATGGTTAAAGGTTTGAATAGATTGGATAGAGTGCCTTACATAATACTGTACTTTAACCCTTCGCATGTATACCCGTGTTGCTGCACTGACACCACATGAACCTTGCCTTCTAATATACCTGATGATAACACTTTTGCCCTATATAGGACTGGAATTAATAAGGCAAGTGTTGTCTGCAGTGGTAGCGTCAGAACGTGTCTCATTATAGCAGATTCCCCGGCGAGCTGCTACTTGAAGCCTTCAGCTTGAGGTGATATATCTCATGCCATCAACATTTTATATACTGCTTCCTTTACAGAGAAAAGTACATAGTAAAAACAGAGCAGAATCCAGCATCCACTCTCCATGTTACATTATATAGCCTGTATTTGTAATACACAGGAAAAGACGTGTGTGTGTGTGTGTGTGTGTGTATATGTGTGTATATATATATATATATATATATATATATATATATATATATTATATTATATATATTACAACCTAGCCATTTGTCAGTCTATTTAAGCTGAATGGCAGGCACTTATGAAAGATTCTTTCTATTCTTTCTGTCCTCTCCTCTAAAATTCATGCAGTTACTTGTGGCCACTGGAACAGTCCTAATTGTAACTTATAGGGTTTCTGGGATTTCTAGCTTTTGTTGTGGTCTGACTTTTGGCTTTGGGTGTAAAACAGGTCTCACTTGTGTTTTGTGTTTTAACACTTTATGCACTTTCTGTTCCTGACGTGGAACTGGAGATCTGTGCGGTAAAGTATTTTTAGCTGTAATGTTTCTGTACTGTCATAATTACCACCACAACCAGTATTGACTGATAACAGAGAATAATAGATTTGTATTCAATCTGCACGATAAATGGAGGTATGATATAAAGGAAGTCTGCCAGCAGTAAACTGGTTATACACCTAATCCCAGTACCTTGTAGAGGTGTTTCTACAGTTTCCAAATAGGCCTTTGTTTTGCTAGGTTCATACTAGCTCTCAGGTACACATGGAGAGCTGAAAGCATCTGATCTGCCACCTTTTTTTTAAGGTGCCAATTTAACACGAAGAGCTTAAAGGGGTTGTCCCATCACAAGGATCCTATCTATACTGCTTGTTAATGTGGATGTAAGACTTTTCCTAAATACATTGCTTCATCAAAACTGCTTTGTTTGTCCACTATCTTACTTTATTCGTTGTGGCCACAGCCCTGACTTAGCTGCTCATGAGTCAAGTGATGTATCTGCTGCTCGGAGGGAGGAGGGGCTAAGTGCAGGGAGCGAGCCTGTGTATCTAGCTATTCCTGTGTCTACACCACGTGACCTAGCTTCCTGCTATCAGATAGGGGAGAGGAGCTGCTTTCATTTCTTCTGTTCTCCCAGTTATCAGGCTAGCTAATTCAATTGTGTTCATTATGGCAGAGACAGGCAGTCTCTGTATGTAACACAGAATGGAGTTGCTGCTGCCTGTACTTCATAGTCCAATATGGGTGGGCGGAGCTACACTCTAATTTGGGGGCGGAGTTAAACAGCAGGTTGCATGTGAAACCCCGCCTACCAAATGATGCAAGAAACCAGGAAGAAAGAAGATTTTACAGCAGTAAAGACTGGTGAGTATGCGAGGTGGGAGTACCCCTTTAAAATGGGAAAGAATGCAGCTTTTTTTTCTTTTGCACAAAAAAAAAAAAAATAAAAATATTACAGCTGTATAATAGATATGGCACAATATATAATATCTAAGGCCGGGTACACATCTGCGTCCCGGCCTCCGTTATGCAGGTTTCCGTTTCTTACCCGAAACTGGGCAGGAGACAGAAACCTGCAGTCATTTTTCAAACCCATTCATTTGAATGGGTTTGGAAAGTGTCTGGCCGTGAGCGTTTTGTGCTTTCCGCGGCGAAATCGGGTTTTTTTTTTTACCAGACACAAAGTTGGACATGCAGTACTTTGTGTCCAGTTAAAAAAAAAAAAAAAATTAAAAAAAATGGTTTCGCCGCAGAGAGCACAAAACGCTCCCCAGCGCTCACGGCCGGACACTGTCGGGTTTCCCTCTTCTGTCTGCAGAAGACGGAAACCCGACAGACAGAGATCGGGCGCAGATGTGAACGAGCCCTTAGGAGTAATTTCAGTAAAGCTTGTGCATTGGGGTAAGTTCACATGTAGGAATTTGGCCTGAGAAATCCCATTGAAATAAATGCGAGATGGAAAATATACTTTTTCCGTTGGTGCAAAACTGGATGCAGAATTTGTCAAAATCTGCTGGTGGAATTTGGAATTTGTGCCTGCCCAATAAAGGAAGAATACAGTGGCACTTTACTTCAAATTCAGCGTCAAAATCAGCTTCGTATTTAGCATCAAAACCCTCATTGGTTTTTGTCAAGCAAAATCCGCCTCAACTTCCTGAAGCAGAAATTCAGTGTGAAATTCCCGGGTTTGAATTTTCCTTATACTACATGGTGAACCACATTACTGGGACTTTCTTCTACATGTCAGCCATGTGTCAGTCAGCCTGAATTACTAACGTTTGATCTTTTATATGAAATAAACCCATATGTCAGCATTTTTTATAAGCACGCGCTCATTATGCAGAGCTTGAGGCATCAGTGTCTAGATATTCATCTAATGTAAGAAGTTGATGAATTTCCTGTCTAACCCCAACCTCGGGCTTATGCATATAAGCTGCATAGAAGCGCCAGAAGTCAGACACAGAAGGTTTTATTTGCTTATGGAACCTTTCATAGACGTGTTTTTTTTTTTGTTTTTTTTATAGATCATTTTCTTATAAAATAAAGGTCACATCTAGAGTCCTTGAGTTGTCCTCTTCTCTCTGAGATGTCTTTAAACATTCGGTTTGTCATTTCTTATAGCTTGTATTCAGTGTTACGGCCATTGCTAAGCTTGCCATCCCACTTTCCTAGGCTTCAGAACGGTAAGGCTGTGTATTTATTCTGCAATATGCCTCTCTACCATATTACTGAATAGCCAAATATATTTTCTGTTTTACAGAATTAGGAAAATCTGGTGGCAGCCTCAGTGATAGTTGTAATAGTAAATCTACTGGTTGTCGCCCAGATAGAGACAAAGGAAGTAGCTGAATGGAATTATATGGAGAACGATTCACGATCCGATTTGCCATTTGTCTGATGGGCATAGCAATAGACCTACAGATATAAGCTGTATAGAGATGAAATTCAGCCTTTTTTTGATATGTAGAAAGGTAAATTCCAGGGACTTTTCTTTCCACCCTTTCATTACAAGAGAAATTTTAAGAAGTTTTATTTTTTGTAGAATTTAATCTGCCAGAATACAAACTTCATATCTGTTTTTATGTATTTAATGGTGTTATTCCAGATCGTTAAGTCAGCTGATATGAAATAAAGGAACATTTCGCATTACCTTGGTCCAGGCAATACAGGGTTATTTAATATCCAGTAATGGGTGAGCCCAGGGCGTGTTGTGTGTGTTCAGTTCAACCTGTACATATTCGCTGTTTGTTTTCAGCAGCTGTCACAAGTGAGATATATATTGCTTTCTTCTTAAAGACATACTGTTCAGTCTGCTTTTATGTGGAGTGAAAAAATACATGTCAAATATTTCATCTGTCTTTAAAAGGGCATCTGTCACTAGATGGAACCTCAGCCTAAGGTGCATGTGCTAAATGGCATCGTACAATGCCAATTAAGGTGAGAAGGGAAGCGCAGGCTATATGCACAAAGAGCCCTGTCTTCAAGTACTCACCTGACATCTTCAGCAATTCAGACATACTTTCTGATTCGAACAGGTCAATGGGTCATGCATATAGTAATATGTAGAGGAGCGATGCTTCCTTACAACATCCTAAATTATTCAGTTCCCTTTCTGTATTATGTTATACGATAGCAGTGAGAGAATGATGACATGTACATTAATGTGATTTGGAGCAGGATTCTGAATAAAAGGTAAAGTACATCCTGTTAGAACTCCTAGTAGATATGGTGAGAGTCCTGATTACCCCCTCCCACAAAGGCTGATTGACAGCTCTCCCTGAATCTTGTGCACAGAGAAGGCAGTCAATCACCCTGCGTGGGTGGGTTAAGCAGGACTGTTTCTCTAAGGGAAAGTTCATACAGGTGGAATCTGCCTTAAAAAAATAAATAAAAATCAACCAACTTATCAACTCTTCCATTCATTTCATTGGGAGTCATGTAGATTTTTCCTCCTAGCTAGATTTTTTTTTTTTTTTAATAAGTCATGATTTATTTTTGGATAAAGCCCATATTGCATTTTACAGTACCAGCAAAGTGAGGTTAAATTCGCATCTGCTCACGGCTCTCTGTCGTTTGGGGCCACCAGGGGACCCGAACAACTGAGAGCCAGACTGCTAAAACAGTGGTTATCTGTGGACTCCATAGACTATAATGCGGTCCATCGAGACTCCTCTGTGCAGCACTTTTCTCTCTACCAAGTTCTGCTGGTTTCTTCAGTGGACTCCAGTGCACACGTGTGATCGCAGCCTCAATGACATTCTGGCTAATCCTATCCACACATTGCGGACAAAAAATACTGAGGAAAAGCTGTATTTTCAAAAACACATTGTGTTAATTTTACGTGTGGAAACGCTCGCAGTTTCCCTATAGATTTTTGAGATCTGTTCAAAAGAGTCCAGTCAGTATTTACTTTACCTAAAAGTTCTGCTCCATATGATATAAACTTGTATGTCACAGAGTTCAGCTTGTCACCCTTTGCCACACTTTACGTTTAGTTACCCCAGGTTTGTATTACAGTAAGGAGGTCTGTCTGTTCTTGGCATAGCTGACCAAAATTGCTATTGTAATACTTCTTTTCATTCATGTTACTGTTCTTGTCTTAAAATTAAAAAAAATACCATATATAAACTACTATAGATGGATAATACAGTAGATATGAAATGATAAAATATGACAAAATGATGCAAAAAAGGGATACAGTTTTACTGCCTACATCTTGACTGTATTGACAGCAGGACTTATTGTGGTTCTTTAAAATGGTTGTGAGGGCACAGTCTACAACATGGAGTCAACTGCTGTAATAAAACCAAGAAACTAACGCTAGGTTCACACCTGCGTTCAGCAGTCCGTTCTGTGGTTTCCGTCTTCTGCATGCAAGAAGACAGAAACCACAGACCGGGTCCGGCCGTGAGCGGCGGTTAGCGTTTCATGCTCTCCACCGCGAAACCGTTTTTTAAATCCGGACACAGAGTACTGCATGTCCGACTCTGTGTCCGGATTAAAAAACCCAGTTTCGCGGCGGAGAGCATAAAACGCTCACCGCCGCTCACGACAGCCGGACAGCTTTCTCACCCATTCACATGAATGGGTATGAAAGAGTCCTGCAGGTTTCCGTCTCCTGCTCTGTTATATGCAGAAAACTGAAACCTGCATAACGGAGTGCCGGGCGCAGATGTGAACGAGCCCTAAGCCTTACATATGCATGTTTTGCCACAATATAGGAAGCTATTCCTGCGAAGTTTAATAATTCAGCTATTGCTACTAGGCTGCTATACTCACATACCTTTCTATAATGCTCTTCCATAAAATTTCACCTTCTCAAGTGTCATGATGTTATGTTCAGGAGTCTAGGCACCTGGCACAGACCACTCAGACACGCCACAAACCTGAACTTGTGTTGGCTTGAAGCCTCACATTGCACTTTCTCTTATGAACATTTCAGTTGTAGCTGTCTGTATATTGCTTTATCCAACAAGTCTGCCGCATATACTGGTGAGGAGCATAGGGAGTGCATACTTTGAAGTGGGAAGATATATTGACTTTTTGACATGCTGTTAAATTCCTGAGATGGAAAGCTATATGATTCAGAAAAACATACCATGAACATGTTCACCCTTGAACATTTAATGGGGCTATACATGTTCAGCAAATGTATGTTACTGTGGAATGAACTTTTCTGTAGTTTTCTGGATCACTACTTGTTGTCACGATTTAGGGCTCATTCACATCTGCGCCCAATCTCCGTTCTGCAGGTTTCCGTTTCCTGCACAAAACAGAGGCAGGAGACGTAAACCTGCAGGACTCTTTCACACCCATTCATTTGAATGGGGTTGAAAGATGTGCGGCGGTGAGCGTTTTATGCTCTCTGCCACGAAACCGTTTTTTTTTTTAAAACCGAACACAGTCGGACATGCAGTACTGTGTCAGATTTAAAAAACAAACAAACCAGTTTCGCGGCGGAGAGCATAAAACGCTCAACGCCGCTCACGGCTGGACCCGCTCTGACAGCTTTCCGTCTTCTGCATGCAGAAGATGGAAAGCTGAGAATGGACTCCGGGCGCTAGTGTGAACCTAGTGTTACTTGTAGTGTGGATAAAAAGTCTGACCATGATCATGTGATGTACAGTCCATGGTCATGTGATGACACACAGGTGCACAGCTCGCTACCATGCACATGTCTGATTACTGTGCTGTGACTATAATGAGCTGTGCTCATCACATGACCATGAACTATATATCACATGACCATGGACTGATTTGTATCCACTGGAATTAAACATAGAATCACAGCAGAGATGTAGAAAACCATGAGGGATTGTTGCAGAAAGTTTTTGGAAAATTGTAGAATTTTTCATAATAAAAAGCAATATCACTTATTTGTTGAAGCTGGACAGCCCCTTTAATTTACAGTGTATATGGTCTCCATACAGTCGTGAACCTTATCAATAAACTGCATTAGAATGCACTGTTCTTTCCTCTGTATTACAGATCATTGTACATACTCCCAGGTTTTCATGCTGGCTCAATGTCTGCACTTGTGCCATGAAAATGTGATGAGTAAATTGGTGCAGTGAAGTCTTGCTTCTTTACTGACTACATCTTGAGTGTTGACATGTCCTGTGCTTGGCTGCATAGTTTGTTCTTGGGAATCTGAAGGGTGGTTGTTATTAATTTTTGTGCAGTAAGGAATGACAAGTGGAAGAATTGAAGAGGATTTCTCCTTGGGAACAATTGATCGATGTTAACCTTGGTATTTCATAGCACATTTGGCTGTTGAAACGTGAAAATTTGGCTGAAGAAGTGAGGTTAGATCAGGTCACTGCAGCTCTTTTATGGCTGAACTGTACCAGTGCCACATGTATTATAAGTCAGTAGACTGCAGACAGCCCTGCATTAATGTGGTGACATTAAGAATTTATTGAGGGTACATTTGTGCTGGCCAGTGCAATAGAATTCCCCTGATATAACACTTTGGACTTGTACTATAAAAATATATATTAGCAGAAGTCTTAGTGGTTGCAGTGGTCAATGCCTTACTGTAATGTTTGCTAGGTTAAAGAAGTTGACATTATTTATTATAAAGTCCCATAGATAGCATTACAATACGTTCGGCTGTTCTAGCTACTGGTGCAGCCATTGGATGGGTGAGAGGAGAGACAGAGCTGCACCTGTATCCTGTTATAATTATCTAGCATGGTTGCTCACCCCTCCTGTAACCATCAATGTGACATGAAAGATTTTGAGCTTGTCACTATGACCCACCATCAAAATCCTTCTCCACAGAAAGAACATGATCAACTTATATTGCCAAAATATTGATGTGATTTTTTTTTTTCTCTCTTTTTAGGTTTCCATTTACTCAGTGAACAGTGGACTCTTCTCGATGCAGGAGCAACTCTCTGGGGATACGACTTTGTTGAGCACCTGACATTGTGTTGGATATTTACCTCCAGGATTTGTATCGGATTTGCATAGCTGCTCAGAGTACTTTCCACTGGATTGTGGAGCGGGACTTTCACCATTTCGGCCATACTGTAACTTTTGGACTTTTAGCAATGAGTGAATTCTGGTTGTGTTTCAACTGCTGCATTGCAGAACAACCGCAGCCTGTAAGTAGTTTCCACATTGTATTTACTAGATAGATTACTGTAAGGGTTGGTTCATATCTGCGTTGGTGCAATTGCGGTATACCAAACGCAATTGCAAGTGCTGTAAAAGCACACGGATCCCCAAAGACTATAATGGGGTCCTTGTGCTTTCCGCGAGATCTCCGCAGGGAACATGCGGAGAGGAAAGTACTTCACAGTCTACTTTCCTCACCGCATGTGCAGCAAGCACACGAACCCCATTATAGTCTATGGGGATCCGTGTGCTTTTACTGCATAGTGCTTGCAATTGCGTTTGGAAATCCGTTGGGGAGGGGGGGGGTCCCTATGCGGACTACCCTGAATGGAATACCAACGCAGATGTGAACGAGGGGTCAGTGGTTACTACTATGTATTTGTAGTGAATGTTCCACCAGTATTACACAGCTGGAGGAAATGGAGAGGTCCCTCTGGTTAGAAGCCTACATGTGACTGTGCTCTGGCAGTGTATCATTAATTATATTCTGCTAATAATCTTGGAAAAACAATGTCCTTCGGTAATAGAAACTCTTCTGCAAAAGTATATCCTCTTATCTTTGGCAACAGTGGTTATGACCATGGTCTCTTGTAGGAAAACCTCTGTCGGAGGAAACACCTCTGCACAAGGTCAGCCACACATCTCCTTTTCTCACAATACAGATGCTGGCCCATTTTATGTTTTCAACCTACAAAAGAACATCCTATGCGCACGTTCTGTATCATGTCTCTAGGGTATGCCTGACCAATGGCAATAAAAGGCCAACAGGCAAACCTCATGCAAAATGTTTGAAGTAGACTTACAGCTGGTGGAATTTTACAGCCAACACCACTGATATAGCTGCTATATGCTGAGTAATAAGCGCTGTGAAGACATAGTCTGGTCATTAATACAAATATAGAGAACACCACTACATAAATGGTAATGAGGCCTTTGTTTTTTGACCATAAAATGATGGTGTGTATGGAACACTTGGTTCTAATGTTACCCATATAATTGCCTATGGTTCTGGATATATTTCCTACTACTGCAGGGCCAAAAATGACCACCAATATTACTAGAACCAAAAACCCATCATTCTCACAAAATTAACCTTACAGAGGACCTTTCATGGTTTGGGGCACAGGCAGTTCTATATACTGTTGGAAAGCCGACAGTGTGCTGAATTCAGTGCACTGTCAGCTTTCCCGATCTGTGCCCCAGGTAAAGAGCTATCGGTGCCGGAACATAGACGAATATTATCAGGAGTTCAGTGCCACATCTACTGCAGTAGTACCTTAAGGGAGTTTTACAAGATTAATAAAAGTATAGCTGCTTTCTTCTAAAAACAACGCCACATTTGTCCACAGGTTGTGTCTGGTATTGCAGCTTAGTTCCATTAATGTGACTGGAGATGAACCATGACACCACACACATCCTATGGGCAGAGTTATGCTATTTGTGTAATAGAATATCACTTAACATTTGCTATATGCCCCCTTATCCTGATTGGGATGGCTGCATGTATTCAGCATCCAACGGCGTAGTAACACCTAGTAACCATGCTCTACCTGGCGTCCATCCCTCATATATCCAGAATTATTTTTCTTAGTGTAACTACTAATTCCATGTCCTGCAGCACTGTGTGTATATCTACCTACTGGAATCACCATTGGTTGGGCTGGAGGGATAACAGGGGTAGGCATTTAGACCAGCACTGTAATAAAGAGGAAGAGGATGTTGTGTTTAGGCGTTGGCTCTGAAATGAAAAGTAACAGAAATGGAAAACCATTTATTCATCCACAACGGGCCTCTTTCAGTAAGTTTCCTTAAAGTATCAGAGTTCTGCATTACTAAATGCCAACAGATATAGTGAAGATGCCAAAACCTGTCATTTTATTAAATACGAGCGCACGTTTACACGTGTGCAGACAGCTCTACTCCTGGCTGTATTTCCAGGCCCCATCCTTCTATGAACCCATTTCTCTGGAATATAACCAGCATAGTTTTTTAGTGTAGCTCCACTTCATACAGATATTTTCTATATTCTCTGATTTGCTCCTCCAGAAAATGAACTGCAGTTTTGCTAGTAATCAGTATGGAACTGGCCACTAGTGTGTTGTACCCAGGGTTTACAATGTGAGCAGCTGAGTGTGGGTGGGATAACCGTGTGATATATATGTCTAAAGAAAAAAAAATAAAAAAAAAATCTGTGTGTATCTCATATCTCAGAGATATCCAATACATATAATATACAATTTGCCCCCTTTGTCCAGCAGACTTAGGATTGGCACGTTACAGAAGGGGGATCTTTAGGGAGAAACATCACCATGTTAGATCTGTCAGGAGGTGCTAGTTTCGTTTAAGTATAGCAGGTGACAGTCCTAGTTGGCTCATCGCCTGTCCTTGTGGGTTTTTTTTTTTTTGTTTTTTTTTTTTTACAGCCTCTATTTGTTCTATAGTTCGGTGCTGAGAGGGAGCACAGTGTTGCTTTTTCTCTTATGCCTTTTTTCAGCATCTGGAACAAACCCCTCTTTAGTGTGGGGCCCACTGACTATGTGGGGTGATACACTGTAGGGGTAGTGTAGCTGTCAGCTGTATGCCTGCAAGCCAATTGCTATGGAGCAATACAGCCAGTGCTGTTTCGTACACATTTGCTAAGCAGTGTCGCCTGGGATGTATCCCACTAAACATAAACTTAATACAAAGGATGTGAGTTCTCCGCACAACATTCACAACTCTTACCCCTATATATACCCCTGTTACCCTTTTCTGCAGGAGTTACCTACCTCTGTTAGAGAATTATACACTCCTGCCTAGGATAAAAACTAGATCTCTAGGGAGCCTTCTATATTTAGGGAAAGGGTATACCTTCTCACCTTGGGTCTACTTAGACATGGTAAGATTTTAGGTTGAACTTAATAAAAGTTATATTTTAGTGTATTTATTTTCTGTAGTGTATTTTCCCTGGTTTTGATAGAATATACAAACCCAATACCTCTCTTTTCGAATTTGGACCTGTGAGCCCTGTTGGTCATGTGTATGGGACAATAGAAATTAATGGGTCAATGTGTTAGCTGTTAAAAACATGGCTAGCACACTAACAAAACTCAAATTCATGAGCCAGGAGTGTAAGGGTGAATTCAGACATAGCGGATCTGCTGCAGATTTGTGCATGTAACAGCCACAGCGGATTATAGTACAAAGCAAGTGCATGAGACTTTACAGATTTCATCCACATTCTTCACATATATACCATGTGGGAAAACAAACCTGCTTGAGAATTCTAGATTTTCATGATGTTCATTCTGATGCAGAAATGCCACAGATTTCACTACTTTCAATGTAGCAGAGGTAAAATTGGCGGAATCATCAAAATCTGTATGCAACATATTCTGATTTTGCTGTGGGTTCGGCACAGGATAAGCAAGGGAAACATTTTAAGGCGTGCCGGCTTAAAGGGGCTCTCTCATTAGGAAAAGTCATTTTTAACTAAGCACATCCTTGCTTAACCTTTAGAAAGGCTATTCCACACCTACCTTTTGTATGTAAATCGCCTCAGTAGTTTTTGAATGAGCACATTTTTTTATTCATATGCTAATTAGCTTCCAGCCAGCACAGGAAGTTCCCAGCAGCACTTGTCTCTGCTATTCTCTCCTACCTGTGTGTGCAAACAGGAAGCAGGAAGTCATCAGCAGCTTGTGCTGTACACATACATAGGAAAGAATAGAAGAGGGTGCACCAAGAGGCTAATTAGCATATGAATGAAAACGGACTTATTCAGAAACCACTGAGGCAATTTACATACAAAAGTTATGTGTGGAATAGACTTTCTAAAGGCTATGCAAGGATGTGCTCCGTTAAAAATGACTTTTCCCAATGATAGAGCCCCTTTAAGGCTATGCAGGGGTTTTGGTGGTCTGTAACAAAATACAGAGCTTTGCTAAGCAGGACTGTGGGGTTTGAGTCCAGACCAATTTAGGGTCTAGCTGGAGTTGGAAAAAAAAGTTTCTGACTTTAGTTTAAAAATAAAATGATTGTTTAATTCTATTATACAATTATTAATACTGTATAATTTATTATCCGTATAATTTGTTGCATATTTACTTTTATAAGATGGCCGTCCCTCGGTTTTTCATGAATTAGAGGAGCTTTACTGCGTCTTTCTGACCATGGCTGTCAGCCATTTATAAAGGTGTCAGAGTTGGGATGTTGTTAACTGTGAAGATTTATTAAGAAATCTATGAAAATGGAATATTGGACTCACAGGTTTTTATTCTCTGGTACATTTAAAATTATGTAAATTGTAACAAAAATAATCTTATTACTGTGCATTTTGTAGATTCCTGTCTTTTCAGTCAACAGGCGTAACTTCAGGGCCAGTTCACACGGGGGCAAGGAGGTGGATTTTGACTGCGGATTTCGCCTCAAAATCGGCCTCCATACAATGGTAGTCCACGAGCTGCCCTATCTTCAGGCAGATTCCACGACTCAATGAACTGCAGTGTCCGCCTGGCGGCAGCAAGCTTCGGAGTTGCCCCATTCATTTGAGCCGACTCTGGAGTGGGAGACCGTGGCAGGCGGGTTTTGGGCCACAATGCAAAATCTATAATGTGGTCCCCACTTGCTAGCTATGATACTGGTGGTATCCTATGGTGTAGGGAGACCTTTGGACCCCCCTTAGGTTCCAGGGCCTGGTAGTGATTAGTGCCTCTGCACCTCCTATTGCTACGCCCTTGCCTCAGCCTCTAGTATAATATACATTGGACAGCAGTCTCCCACTGGTAAATAGTAACCTTTATTGGTCTTCAGAAAACTACACACTAAAAGTCACTTAGTGCAAACAGTATGGTGGAAAGTGATGGAGGATGCCTGCTGAACTTCACAACCTATATTCTGTTCTATTCTTGGCCTCATTGTTTATTCCAGAGTGATGTTGAGCTGTGGTATGAAGTGTCACCGAGTCCTTTGACCTTAGTACATTAATATGGACGTCTCTTGTCATATTGTATTTCATACGCAGTATTATATCTACATATGTTTATTTATTAGTCATACTTGAAGGCTATGGATTTCTTTTTTTGGAAATACAAATCTGCTTGAGATGCCTTCATTGTTTTTCTAAGTGAACTTCAAGCTTCCATAATTATGAAAACATGGAATGGTATGTAGTAAGTCAGTATTCACATCTCTGACCCATGGTTAGCCTATAGAATGAAGGCGAGTGTGGCCTTTATGACATTATCTCTACAGAATTAGTTATGTGATCTTCGCCCTCCCCACCAGTCATAAAGTAATAGCATAGCCTTGTGATGTGTCATATCAAAAGTTCTGGTAACATCTATGTTGTGGTTTCCATTTGTAACAGAAACTGTACTGTAGTGCAGGATTTGTCATATAATGGATGCTACGGGACCACATTGACTTATAATGGAGTTCTCTGGGTACATAGTGAATATAGGTTGAAAAAACTTCAACCTATAATTCTACATCGTTTATACAGGCAAAATACACTACAAAACAGATGCCAGTTACCCCATATTAGTGGAAAAATGTGGTCCTGACCACAAATTGGCAATTAGAATAAATCCCAGGATCAACCATTCATCTCCAAAAATCTAGTTGCTATAGTTTGTAGATAGTCCTTATAATGCCACCTGCTATTAGATAAGTAGTATCTTGCCCTCCTATTTAGATACTGGCATGATATCTGTCATTACTAACTACTGGAGTAGGGCATCCCAAAGTTTCACTACTCTAACTGTAAAGAGCCCTTTCCTACACCGATAACTAAACCTTCTTTCCAGCAGAGTATCAGTATTCCGCCAGGAATTAGGCCCAGATAAATGTCTCTAGTCTCTAGCCGCAAACGCTGCTGCTCAATTAGTTATAGAATCCGCAGCAAGATCAAGCTGGGAGCTTTCAGCATCCTGCTCCAATCTCTGCCATTAAATACAATGGCAGACTGAATCAGGGCAAAATTTGCTGCTGATTTGGGGTGGAATCTGCCTCAGATTCAGCGAAAGATTCCACTGTGTGAACCTACCCTAAGGCTCTATACTTATAGCTGGCATCTCCATAAGTGGAAACAGTATAACTGTTCATGCAACATGATTCTTCCGACCTGCATGGTAGGTCTGTGATAGATCCTCCAAACCAGTTGGAAACAGAACCTTAAGGGTATATTCACATGGCGGAATTTACAAAGCTTAGGGCTCGTTCATATCTGCGCCCGATCTCCGTTCGTACAGGTTTCAATTTCCTGCCCGAAACTGGGCAGGAGACGGAAACCTGCGGGCATATTTCAAACCCATTCATTTGAATGGATTTGAAAAGAGTCCGGCCGTGAGCACCGGTGAGTGTTTTATGCTCTCCGCGGTGAAACAGTTTTTTTTTTAAACCGGACACAGTCGGACATGCAGTACTCTGTGTCCGGTTAAAAAAAAAAAAAAAAAAAAACTGTTTCGCTGCGAATAGCAGAAAACGCTCACCGGCGCTCACGGCCAAACACTGTCTGACAAGTTTCCGTCTTCTGCAGGCAGAAAACGGAAACCTAATACGGAGACCTGAACACTGGTGTGAACCTAGCGTTAGACTACAAACTACAAGGTGTGAGACTTGTTAGGGAACTTCACAAAAGTAGTGCAGGTCATGATGGTCTGTGTACAAATCATTGGTTCATGCAGAGTCGGACATGTGAATTGGCCCACTGACCATAATCTCTCATTGTTCAGTGCACGTGTACTTGGACACTGCATGGATATGAATGTCGTCTGTGTTACGCTAGGTTCACACCTGCGTTCTGGTCTCCGTTCTGTGCTTTCCGTCTTCTGCATGCCAGAAGACGGAAAGCACAGACCGGGTCCGGCCATGAGCGGCGGTGAGCGTTTTATGCTCTCCGCCGCGAAACTGGATTTTTTTAATCCGGACACAGAGTACTGCATGTCCGACTCTGTGTCCGGATTAAAAAACCCGGTTTCACCGCGGAGACCGCAAAACGCTCACCGCCGCTCACGGCCGGACAGCTTTCTCACCCATTCAAATGAATGGGTGAGAAAGAGTCCTGCAGGTTTCCGTCTCCTGCTCTGTTTTATGCAGGAAACGGAAACCTGCAGTACGGAGAGCAGAACGCAGATGTGAACGAGCCCCTAATGGGCCCTAAATCTTATCAACGGTATAAGCAGTCACTTGCATAGGGTATCTCCATTGTGTGGCCAGTGTCTGCATTGGTAGAACAGACTTACTTTACACAGTTTTAAAAATGATTTTAGAGTTGTAAGATTGTGATAGTTATAAATGAATTTCTAATGGGTACATAACATTGCTCTGTTCAACACTTGCATCCATGACCTACAATGTGTACACACTAGATACTCAGGATTCATGTGATTAAGGAAACAAAAAGGGAATAAGGATGTCCTGTTACATAAGATTAAATAAACCGGCCGGGGTCATGGAAAGTTACAAACTCCTGCATAGTGGAAGATAACATAACCAGGCTGCAATGCCTGAGCTGCACCCAACTATAGCACATATACTTTACACACAAGGAAGCCCATTAGTATAATGAACCAAAGCAGAAAACCATGTATACGACAGTGAAAACGGATTTGTAATGGACAGTTTATTTAATTTTTTTTTGTAGGCCTGGGCCCCACGGGACAGAAACGCTGCGATCTACCCGCGGTGGAAACGCCACAGGAAAAATTGTGGCGTTTTACAGTACGAGCAAAGTGGATGGGATTCTAGTGCACATTTTGCCCTATGGTTATAACGGCCCTGTTCAAGTATTTGGCAATCATACAGCTCTATCATTGTCCATTTTGAGGGACAAAGATAGAGCATGTCAGGTTTTTTTGGCAGCCGCTGTGGCTATATTTTATGTGGTCTCATCTATCATGTTATCAGGTGTTGCAGCATGTGACTGAACTAAAATCTATCTTGTTCTTATATATCTAATTTTTTGTTTTTTTCCCATTTCATTACAGAAAAGGAGGCGGCGTATTGACAGAAGCATGATAGGAGAACCCACAAACTTTGTTCATACTGCACATGTAGGATCAGGGGATGTATTTAGTGGTATGAATTCAGTAAGTATAAAACATTCTTAAAAAGTAATCCTAGAAAAAATAATAGCTTTGTACCCATCCATACTAAACTTGGGGTTGGAAATGCAAAGTACATCGGCCTGTTTACTCATCACAATATTTTCCTGTGATCAGCCAGAATTATGAAGCTCTTTCTCCATTCCTGGACAGTTTGGCAGTATAATCTGAATGAAAGGAGCCGTGTTGCAACTGGTCACTGCGGCCATAACACTACTGGCTTAAGAAATCCATTATTGTTGTAATATTTGTGACTATAGTGTTGCTGCAGCAGCAACCTGTGAGTCGCAACTTGCCCTCATTCACGTTTACTATGCTGTGATGTAAAATAAATCCCCCAGAAGAAGGCTGTGCCGAAATGTGCGCTGGTGTCTGGTGCGATCTGTGAGTGGACTTAATTTTTTACATTGGGTAAGAGAATGGGAGTTATTTTACTTATGTTAATACATAGGATTAGTTAAGGTTATTTGTATACTATGTGACTGGTTATTAGATTTGTTCTATTATTAGCCATCCTTTTTTGACTGGCACCATTTTTCCCATTAACTGTAAAAGATCTGCTCTGGATATGTTCAATAGTTAATTACTGTGGTCCTCATGCTTTTAAATATATGTATTGAATAAAATTGATATATTTTGATTAACTTGGGGATGATCTTTTTTGTGGTTGAGATTTTTTTTTCAATGTAAATTGTGAGCCCATGTAGAACTCACAATATATGTTTTTTCCTATCAGTATGTCTTTGGAGTATGGGAGATAATCCACGCAAACACAGGGAGAATATACAAACTCCTTGCAGATGTTTTGTCCTTGGCAGAATTTGAACCCAGGACTCCAGCACTGCAAGGCTGCAGGGCTAACCACTGAGCCACCTTGTTGCCCTGTTGGTTGAGATTATTCTGTGATGGAGCATAGTAAAAGTCCAATTTGTTTTTCAGGGCATCCAGCAAAGTTTTGAAAGTAACCATGTATGTGAATGATGAATATAATAAATATAATTAAAGAAAATTGCTTTCTCCAAGTATCAGGCTGCTTTCCTTCGCTTTCCCTTCAGTCATACTCTTGTGTTTGATATACCGTATTTGTACCCTGCCTCACATGAGTGTTCAATGACCCCATGCAGTTCATGTTTTTAACAGACCAAACACGACCCCGTTGAAATCAGTTGATCTACTCGCGTTGCTATTTTTTTAAATGGGCTGTGTGAGAAAATCTAAGAAAAGCATATCCCAATTTCGGCTAAGGCCCCACATTGCGGAAACGTAACTTTTTTTTTGTTGTTGCAGATTTTATTGCAGTTTTTGAGCCAAAGCCAAGAATGGCTATAAGAAGAATGGGAGAAATATATATAAAATTATTATACTTCTACCTTCTGCTCAATCCACTCCTGGCTTTGTCTCAAAAAACACAACAAAATCTGCAATAAAAAAAAGCTGCGTTTCCACAATGGGGGGCTTAGCCTTGGACCACTTGTCTTAAATCACTCAAAGACTCAAATCTATGAGATTAGTGAAAAAGAGAGGCCACATGGATGCAAGTCAAGCCATGGAAAACAGAATGGTGCATCCATTACCATGGCTCATGTAAACAGAGCCTCATATATAAAAGTATGGAGAGGAGGATGCAGCTGACTGCTAGTTTGTTTTATTGCCTCATTCTGTATAGAGGCAGCATTATTGTACTAGATCTATTGGAGTCAAAAGAGAGACAGAGTTTGAGGTTAGAAGTAACTTTAAAATCAGGAAAGAGGAAAGTAGCCTGATAAATGGAGAAAGAAGCATTTTTCTTGTATTCACTTGAAACTGAAAGTTGTTTTATAATTGGAGGTACACTTAAAAGCTTCAAGGTGGATTTCACCTGTAATTTTCATTTTTGTTAGCTTTTTATTCAGTGAGTTGTGTAACATATGCACCAGTTTTGCATTGTGAATAGGGATATTGTACAGTTTGTATAGTCCCAAACTATATAATCTTCCCAGGTTGATTTTCCAATTGTAAAGTATCTTTTGTCCTGAGCTTACATATTTAATATCAAACTCATAGAGATAGTGGTTGCATCTGGGCCTTGGAGCTTAAGGAAGCTCAAAAGTTCATAATTTTGGGAAAGGGGGAAGAGATGGGGTATGAAACCTTTAATTTATACCTCTAAGGATCATCCTGAAGAAGAAGCCAGAAACCATTGTGTCTGAAGTTTAACAATTCCCCTGTATTTTATACTTTGCATTGAGAAGATTTGGGTGCAAATAACATTTTTGTAATGCTTTTCTTTCTGATGTTGCAGGTGAGTTCTATCCAAAACCAAATGCAGTCAAAGGGCGGCTATGGTGGTAACATGTCTGCGAACGTCCAGATGCAGCTTGTAGATACAAAAGCGGGATAACCTTAGTATTACCTGGTCAGTATGTGTATTGTCAGTGAATTTCAATAATGAAAGACAAAACTGTGTGACTACTTCTGAAACATGTACTGTCAGGAACAAAAGCAACTCTAATCATTTTAATCTTTAAATCCTCCCCCATTTCTGCAACACCAGTCACCATGTCCATTTATTGAAGGGAAATAGGTTGTCCTACACCACATTTGCAACTGTTTTTTAGGGTTTGGAAAAGCTCTCTTAAAAAATAAAATATATTTTAAATGTAAAATTTTAATAGTTGATTTTCTACTATAAATCTTTTTGTTATCTGCAGATTTTTCTCTAAAATAAACTACTTTAGAATTGCTGGGTATTTAGAAACTCTGAGAACCAGAACAATGAGATTTGTACATTCAGTATGACATGGATTGTTACTTTACAATGTTTTAGCCCCCTATACATACAACTGTGTGCTTTGTCAATGTGCCACCCATGCTTTTAGCAGCAAGAACACTGACGCTTAATTTTCTTATGGCCCCCATACACACAGCTGTGTATCATAACAGGTTCAGAAGCAAAACAGAACAGGACTTATTCCTGTCCATTTTGGGGCCCAGACTCATTAAAGGGGCTCTATCATTGGGAAAAGTCGATTTTAACTAAGCATATTCTTGCATAGCCTTTAGAAAGGCCACATATACCTTTTGTATGTTAATCGCCTCAGTCGTTTTTGAATGAGCCTGTTTTAATTCACATGCTAATTAGCCTCTAGCATGCACCCAGAAGTCTCAGTGAGCACTGTCTACTATGTGTGTGTGAGAGCAGAGAAGGCTGGTGAATCAGCAGCAGCCTCCCTGCTCTCACAAACATAGCCGAGTGTTCTGGTTGCACGCTAGAGGCTAATTAGCATGCGAATTAAAGCAGGCTCATTCAAAAACGACTGAGGCAATACAAAAGGTAGGTGTGGAATAGCCTTTCTAAAGGCTATGCAAGTATATGCTTAGTTAAAATTGACTTTTCCCAATGATAGAGCCCCTTTAATGAAATGTATAGGACTGTGGAGATCATGGTGAGCACATGAACATCATCTCGGTGTCGTCTATGCTTTTCTTCTGACATACCCATACCGTAGGCTTAAAGTGAGTCTGTTACCAGAACAGTTCCTATTGAAGTACAAGTATAGTGAGCTAGTTGTGGTTCACATGGGTAAAATCCATCTCTATATCTCCTGAGTGGTGCCTACATTGCTGAGATATTCACCTTTTTCTTGATATGTTAACCAGCTGTTTGGTACAATGAGGATGTCGCCATTGCTCTTATCGCACCAAGGAGATCCCTCCCTGCTATAACTGACAGCGCCAGGCAGTGTATATGTCACTAATAGCAGGGAGAGAAGAATTGGGGCTGGAAGGTATAGCTGTTTGGTGCGATAAGAGCAATGGCGACACCCTTGTACCAAACAGATCATTAGCATATCAGGAAAAAAGCTAATATCTGAGCAATAGAAGCACACATTGTAAAGGAGAAAAAAAAAAAACCATTTTATTCGAGTGAACTCCAACAATTTTTACTGTGCTTTTAGCTCAGGGACTGTTATGGTGAATCTCTTCAAGTGCTGTCGCTATCTTGTGAAATTATTTTTTGCTAGTTTTGTGTGTAATAATAGTCCAGTTACAAACCCACCAATACGAGCAGCATTTAGGTCTGACCTAACCTATCATCTTCTTTCTTTCTAGGGTCCTTTGGATGGTTCTTAACTTCTCCTTCCTTTTGTCTTTACCACCCTCATTTTGCATCGGTGACTGCTTTCTGTGTTCTTCATTGTGTGCAAGATGATGCATCTGTACTCCCTCATGAAAAAGATGTGCCGATGGCCTTACCAAGCCCAAAAGGGTACAAAGGGTCCACGCCAAAATTAACAGCAACAAAATCTTTGAAGTTATTATGTTTTGCAGACCCACACTTTTTTCACTCCTTTTTTGTATTTTTGGAGGGGTTTTTTTGTTTTCTTTTAGTTAATAATTGCTAGATGCAGGCCTTTGTTCATGGATGTTGAGGGCCTGGGACCGTCAAGCACAATGCTTAGCAAAATTTGGACAGTCAGTGAAGTAGATGACCTGCATGCTATGTAATGTTGCTTTGTACAGTGGCCCAATGCTGGGCCTAGAAACGGGAAACTGCCTGTTGCGCAAGATGATGCTACTTGTTTCTGCCAAAATGCCCTCCTAAAGCGACAGGAGTAAACGCGTGTAAAGACTCCTAGTATAACTGTATCACTTTAGGTCTATCCCAAACTGATCTCGCTAAGGATGATAATAATAATAATAAGTAATAATAAAACACTTCCATTCATAAGGAATTCTGTTGTAAATGTTCAATATATTTATTTGGAAGATCTGACCTCGAGATTGTAAACCAGTGTAGTAACCTATAAAGTGTTGTGTTGGTGCTTTTGTCTGTTCTAAACAAATATTAGAATCACCATTCCTGCTTTCTTACCCATTTACCTGTCTAAAGTTAGGTGGCCAATAGTGCATGTCAGACTAGCTGCAATAATCCCATAATATATGATGTACAGACAACAATCCCCCTGGACTAGGTTTAGGCTCATGGCCTGACATACAACTGCTAGTAAGATTTGCTAGCTGTATGGCCAGTTTGCAGACCTGTGAGATAAGCCACACACTTTGGCAATTCAGTAACATAATATATAATTCATTAGCCACGAAAACTGTGATGCGCTTATCGACATTAACATTGTGTTATTCCCAAAGTAATCTCACACATAATTATTGGCACAAATTGCTATAGATGGAAGAAGATTATTAATATTTTCAAATACAAAAATCTATAAAGGAGAATATAATATAACTTCTAGATTTATGATCAGAATAGTTCATCATTTACAAGCTGGATGACCTGAAGAAAGTAGATCCAACTATTGTTCTTAAAGGTTTTATCAAACCCAAGAGAGAGAAGTAGAAGTGGTTGATGATAAAGATGGTCAAATGATCCATTTACAGAGCATTTCCACCCGGTTATGAGTTTTACATTGCACAGGCTGCCAATGGGAGAAGAGTTGTTGAATATTCCATCTCCCACATCTCTCGGTGAAAGAAGAAAACGTACCTACTTCTTCGCAACGGAGTGTGGTGAATCACTAACTGTCCTATAATACAGAGTGCTAATGGTAAAGAAGTTGACAGTGCTGGTCTCCTCAATATCTGCTGCAGTCATTCCCGGTGAAAGGACATTCTGCGATCTAGCCCTTGCTTCTATTATTGATTAGGGCAGTGTTCTCCATCCAGTTGTTTGTGACCCACAGTTGGGTGGCTTCTAGTAGGAGCTTTGAGTTTAGACCATATGCACTTGCAATTCATGGAATTGTAGATGGTTTTCAAATTCATGATATCTTCTCTTCCATTTTTGAGTTGCAGCTACATACCATGACTCAAATTAGAACTTGGTTCACAAGTTACAAGAGCTTGGGGACTTCTGGAGTATTTCTGTGATGATTCTTATTACATCCATGCATAACACATAATCGGGTGGACTTGCTTAGTTTCCAGAGAGGTGTGTTATCACAGAGGGTTGGACATGGTTCATCCTCTTGGGAAGAATGTATTCAAGGTAAAATTTTAGCTGCAGTTCTTCAAAGAAGAATTTTCAAACCGGCAATGTAAAAGCCCATTATAGTGTTGTCTAAACCTATTATCTAGGGCTCTAGTAGATCTAATGCATCTCTTTAACGGTCTTGGTGACAATACTAACAGTTTGTTTTTTCTTCTAAGGGACTGTAATGAGGGTTAAAATCATGATCCTCCACAACAACCACATTTTGGTTACTACTAGAGATTAGCGAGTAGTATTCGATCTAGTAGGTATTGGATTTAATACTACAGTATTCAAAATACTCGTACTCGGTCGAATACCACGCGGTAAACGCAGTAAAAATTTGTCTCCCCTCCCACCTTCCCTGCAGGGGAGGTGGAACAGGAACTAAGACAACGTAGGGCATTGGAAAAAAAAACGTATACAGTAGCGATGAGCGAGTAGTGAAATATTCGAAAAGTCGATTCAAGTAGACCTCAATATTCAACTATTCGATCGAATATCTACTCAGTCGAATACTGCTCGCTCATCTCTAGTTACTACCAGACGTTAGTATGTGGATTTTGGTATTGAGCCTTGTCCCTTCTATGATGTATCGTCATTGAGACCATGTGGAAACTGATGCAAAAATCTTCATAATTTTAGCTCACATTTCTCTACGTAAAGGGCTTTTATATTGCATTTTGATAGTTCTCTAAGAGAGCGTTCCATTGCTTACAGGACAAAGGAAGAGGTAAAAAGGCTATTAATATACAGGGTGACTTGACAGCATCTGTAAAATGTCTTTTGCTCAGGTTCCAAAACGTGTATGTCTTTTACACATTGTTTTAAAAAAAAAAATTAAAAAAAAAAAAGTTATTTTGATATTGCACTGTTTACAGATATACATGTTGTTTGGTCCCGTGTTCAGATCATGTATGCGATGTGTCTCCGAGGTAGCATGACTCAATCATGTCATTCTACCTTTAGCACCATGTCAAACACAGTATTGAATAAATGGATGTAATTGTAAGTCTGACTGAAAGCCAAACTATTCTGCTTGGTAACTAATACGACAAACATACCCTGTCTATAACGTGTCACAACAGATGGCTTTTCAAAGTGGGGATATGAATAATGTGAATTTATTGCAATACACCCGCTAGATCAAAGTTCCTTATGAACAAGTAATAGTGGGATCCAAGCGTCAGATATCTGTTGCCTCCAGAACATGGACCTCACCCAACCAAAATGGCTATGCTGTTGTGATACATCCAAAAGCCTAATAAACTGTTGTAATACATTCAGTATTGTGTGGCATCACACACTGTTCTGTGAAAGGCATCAGACTGTGCCAGGATTATTCGCCATGCTTTTTATCATCCTACTACCAATCTGTCTGAAGAACAGGTTTATCAAAAAATATTTTCACATTCTTTGATCAGGAGAATAAGACGTAAATAATTGACATATTTTTATAACAAAGCATACTTTTTGTACATTGTGTTCATTCTTGAATAAAGTCAGTTCAGTGTTGGCTTGTAGATATTACAGAGAAGTATTGACATTGATTCAATAAATGTTTTCTTTCATGTCTGCGTTGGAGATCTTATTTCATTTTTTTCACATTATCAAATAAAGTTAGCAACTAAAATGGGGTGTGAGATAAGGAGCATATTTTTTGTGGAATGAGCCTGTTGTATTACATTGAAGCACAAGGGTTACAATAAAATGTGCAGGTTGGTAACCTTCAGATCTTACTTTGCTGTGGGTAACACTGGCACTCTGGTCTCCTATAAATTCTCACACAACAATAAAGTAAATAATCTTGCTAGACATGTTAGGCTCTATTCCAATCATGTTTTGTTTTTGTTTTTTTTACGTGATCACTATTGATCCAGGGGGTTAATGTGCAAGAGTCTTCTGAGTATCTTTCGACTCTTGACTGCTAGTTCGGTGCCTCGGCTGTGCTGCGTCATGTACTAGTATGGCCAGTGGCGTAACTGGGAATGGCAGGGCCCCGTGGCAAACTTTTGACATGCCCCCCCAACTGACACCGACGTCGAAGACCTCGACCGACCCCCTCCTCTGCACTCTTGTCCCTTAGTAAG
This sequence comes from Leptodactylus fuscus, assembly GCF_031893055.1. Lineage (NCBI taxonomy): Eukaryota > Metazoa > Chordata > Amphibia > Anura > Leptodactylidae > Leptodactylus > Leptodactylus fuscus. Next base: position 136,104,298 of record NC_134265.1, read on the forward strand.
CCCTGCACACAGTATTATGTCCCTTAGTGGCCCCTGCGCACAGTATTATCCTCCATAGTGTCACCTGCACACAGTATTATGTCCCTTAGTGGCCCCTGCACACAGTATCATCCCCAATAGTGTCCCCTACACACAGTATTATACCCCATAGTGGACACCCATAAACAATTATTATACTCTTTTCAGACCCCAGAGTATAATAATCGGAGACACGGGGGAATAAAAACATAAAAAAATTACTTTCTTACCTGTCGCCCGGCTCCTACGCTGTCTTCTCCGCTGGCGTCCTTCTGAAATGACGTCAGACGTCACATGACCCGGGACGCAGGCCGGGTTCATGTGACGTCAGGAAGGAGGCCTGGCAGGATCGTGGAGAGGTAAGTAACAGTGTTTGTTATGTTCCCTTACCTCTCCTGGTCTGAAAAGACCCCCGAGTATAATGATAGTATTTGTGGGGCCCGCGGTGTCACTTGCCGATCCCGGCCCAGCCAGGATCGGCAAGTGAATAGGGGCCGTAACGGCCTATTTTTTTAAAAAAAAAAAAAACGCAGTGGTAGCAGCTGTCACCGGGCCCCCTAATGGCCCGGACCCTGTGGCAGCCGCCTCCGCTGCCTCTACGGTAGTTACGCCCCTGAGTATGGCACTGAGCGGGAAAGGGTTAAATAGACAAAGAATCATGCCCAGGTGAGAAGCTTTCCTCGCCACTTCCTCTCTCCCACTACCTGGTCACCCAAAAATACAAAAACTCAGCAGGGGAAAACTCCTGACCAGGGTTGATGAAGGTGTCGGCCATCATCAAGGAACCTTCCCACCGGAAGGACAATATTTCCCCACAATTGCGCACTCCACAGTAGGGGGGTAAGTGTGTGACTGCAGGGAGGGATGGGGTGGAACTGAAGGTACCGCACTTCCACCCTAATACAAAAATACACTGGACATAATAAAATTAAATATTCAGAACAGCACCAAAACGGACCCCAAGAGGAAACTGAAACCCCTGGCCAAGGCAAATCTGGACCCAGGAAACCCCCAGAAAAAAAGGTAATGACCTGAGGATAAATGAAAAAGAGACAAAACAACTAGATAATGGTGGAGCAGAGTTCCTCCCAGTCCACCTGTCCATACACAGGACAGAAAAAAAACACCTGGGAGCCCTGTGTCCTGTGTAATGCAATTCAGTTAATTAAAAAAATGAAACATAGTTTACACACCTAGAAGTGAATTCATGTGCATACACTTCCGTATCTTTACAATGAGTATATAGTTACACACAGGGAAAAGGTGAGCCATGCTGACTAGTTACTTGTTGTATGATGGTCCCTTAGGGAGGGAGACATGTCAGTGCACCACCTAAGATTTGTGGCAATGAGCCTATGCACACACTAAATATTCTAGGATCGCCATGTGCAAGTGGCCCCACATTCAGTGTACACTAACGTGGTCCGGATGGTAACTGATGGACCCCTACCCACAGCAATATAAGGGGTAGTTCACACGGAGTAAACTTATATCAAGAGGTGTGATGGATACTTGGGTGGATTTGTAGTGGGATAGGGTCCCAATCCGTAATGTACTTCAATAAAGATCCCACTTGGAGTATACGATTTGCTTATAGTTGTGTTTATTCACAAAGAGATGTACAATGCTTGGTGCAAAATAAACGTTTTCGGCCAACCGGCCTTCATCAGACTCGTTTCTTTTTGTGTAATAGATGTAGAACAAGACAGATATCCAAATAGAGGTTAATAAGTCCTAGATAGACTGCAGTCAGGCGTCAGACTGCTGATGTAACTGACATCAATGAGTTGCTGATGCTGGATATGTATGTCCTATGGGCGACAAGGCATTGATGGTGCAAAGAGTGCCCAGAATGAAGGTTCTGATCCAGCGGGTGGCTGTCTGTCCTCTCACATTGGTGGTGACAAAATTACACGCCAAAATACATGCCGGTTTACTCCGTGTGAACTACCCCTAAGTCACCTTTCTACAGCCACAATTTATGTGGCAGACAAATAATTTGATCTCTGGCATCCACTATTGTTTTGGTCGGGCTACCCACTAAGAGACCCTTGCTCTCGTCCTATCTTGGGGATCATGGAATCTTATCCTAAAAGGTCTATAGGAGACTATTCTACTGTAGGTGCCCTGAAAAGATAGATCCCCTACTCTGTCCTATATTCCTCTCCATATATTTATTTATTATTCCCTATGTAAAAAAAAAATAATATATGCTGCTTTCCCTATATAACTCCTACATGTCCACATCATGGCACTAATTCCCAATGTCATCACAAGGCATGGCAGACTCACCAGAGCCTTGCCCACAATGTGCGGAGTCTTCATACCATTACTGGATCCTTCCTTTGATAGCACCTGATACCAGCGCTGATGTGCACTAAACCCCTAGTTTCCCAACAGAGGGAAGGCCAGCCCATCAATCTCATTGGGCTGACATCAGTAAACATTCTCTGACAAACCCCTTCCTGGTAAATAGAGTTAAACCCACTCTGAGCAGGTACATGTAAAATAATCATATTAATGCTGACATCTGGTCCAGAGAAGCTCCTGGAGGGGGTCAGCCCTCAGATCTTAGGTGGTGCACTGACATGTTTCCCTCCCCAAGGGACCACTGTATTACAAGTGACTAGTCAGCATGGCTCACTTTTTTCTTATGTGTAACTATAAACTCATAGGAAAGAGACATGAGTGCATTACACAATATATAATATTTAAATAACTAAATAAAAGTTATGATTTATATATGGGCAATCTACTTTAAGAGTTACACCACTGATGTCAAAAGAAGGTGCACTGCAGTAATGGTGAAGCTATCTGCTTCCAGCTCCATCACTGTATGGTATACAAACCAGTCGCACCCCTGAACACCTGATCCTACACACAGGCCATAAAGAAAGTATCCTGGACACCCCCTTAAGGCTGGTCTTACACGACCATAATTTTACACCGCAAATGGTCCGCAATTGCGGGTTTAAAATTGCAGACCAACAAACAAGAATTGAGCATGGGTTGTAACTATGCAGTGACTTCCTTTATATTTTTGGCAGGGGGTGTGTGTTGTTTTTTACGGATCCGCACAAAAATGGATGCACACGGAGGCTTGCGAAATGTGTTTTTTTAGTGAATTTGGTGCTGCAGATACGCAAATTGTAAGATCAGCCTTACTTGTGTAGTGATCTTTTTCCTATTGACTTCCACATGATAAAACATTGTTTCCATCCATTAAAGAAATGGTAATAATGATGTCAACCTGTCACTAGTCACAGAGGTTTTTAAGTCCATTGTTATGTTGATGAAGCATATGAAGTCTACCTAAACACTTACAATGAGTCCTGTTCCATGTGCACATACATGTAGTGTATGTGATTTCAGAAAAATGCTTCTTTTCATTATTAAATCATCTGTCAAAATATTTGAACACTTAAGATAAGTATAATCTGTTTTCTTGGAATGTCTGTGGAATGCTCCATTCCCACTGGAAACAATCACTCAAGAACACTCCACTACATTCCAGGCACATAAACAAACACTGCATCTGGGTTCAGAATGTGCACAGAGCCCAGCAAGCAACCTGACAGATCCTACATTATACTTCAGTGGTCCTCAACATTGCGGGCTTAAAGAGCCTCAAATCTTTGCATCCTCACCACTATGCCTTGCACTTCATATCAAGGTTTTCTGACAAAAATCATCTCTGTGTTTACCAAACATATTTTTTGGTAGTGTATCCAAATAACTGTATATTTGGTTTTATTTCCAGAGCACATTGAGGCAGATGTACTAATTCCTTCTAGTCTCAAACAGCATAAGGCTGAGGCCCAACATTGTGGGAACACAACTTCAAACCTCCCAACTTTTGAAGAACCGAAAGAGGGACAAAATGTGAGGCGCGCGCAAATTTAGCCCCGTCCACTTTTGTGTTGACTCCGCCCATTCTCATAAATTTTTCATGTGCCCGCACACAGTATAATCCTCCTACAGTCACCCGTAAATTATATGTCCCCCTCCATCTCTGCCCCCAATTTCATATACACCCTTCATCTGCCCCCAGTTTCATGTCCCCCCTCCATCTCTGCCCCCAGTTTCATGTCCCCTCCATCTCTGCCCCCAGATTCATGTCCCTCCATCTCTGCCCCCAGATTCATGTCCTCCATCTCTGCCCCAAGATTCATGTCCCCTCCATCTCTGCCCCAAGATTCATGTCCCCTCCATCTCTGCCCCCAGGTTCATGTCCCCTCCATCTCTGCCCCCAGATTCACATCCCTCCATCTCTGCCCCCAGATTCATGTCTCCACATCTCTGCCTCCAGATTCATGTCCCTCCATCTCTGCCCCAGATTCATGTCCTTCCTTCTCTGCCCCCAGATTCATGTCTCCACATCTCTGCCCCCAAATTCATATCTCCACATCTCTGCCTCCAGATTCATGTCCCCCCTCCATCTCTGCCCCCAGATTCATGTCTCCACATCTCTGTCCCCAGATTCATGTCCCCACATCTCTGCCCCCAGTGTCATGCCGTCCTCTCCTTTATCTGCCCCCAGTTTCACGTTCCACCTCAGTGTACACATTACACTTACATTCTCCTTGTTCTCTCTCTCTCTCTCTCGCACAGTTGTAGACGCGATGTGACATCATCACATCGCGTCTGCACAGCCAGTAGGCGGCGTTCAGCGGCGAAGCAAGGAGCTGAACTGTGACAGCTCCTTGCTTCAGCCGTGTATGTGTTCAACTCATATCTGCGTCCAGAGGAGATCTGAGTTGAAATCGGGACATACCTCCCTCCAACTGGGACCGCGGGACACGTCACCGGAATCGTGAATGTCCCGCGGAAATCGGGACGGTTGGGAGGTATGCAACTTTTTTTTTGTTGTAGATTTTGTTACAGTTTTTCGAGTCAAACTCAGTAGTGGCTACAAAGGGAATGGGAAATGTAAAGAAAGCTATTATACTTCGCCCTTCTGCTCAACCCATTCCTGGCTTTGGCTCAAAAGAAAATGCAGCAAAATCTTCAACAAAAAAGCAGCTTTTCCTAAGGCCCCTTGCAGAAGACTGTGGCTGTCGTCAGTGTGCTATCCGTGTATTTAACGGATAGTACACTGACCCATTCTTTTCTATGGGCCCATACAAACGACCGCAAAATAAAGAACAGGTCCTATTCCTGTCCTATTTATTAATTATTATTATTATTATTACTATTATTTATTTATATATATAGCAAAACTAATTCCATTAATTTTGCAGCCCTTGCTTCCATGGCTCCTATTCGTTTATTGAAAGAAGCTGCGGAAGCACAACCGTGCACAGTGAATTGGGAACATCCCGGATGTCAGCAACCTGCCTAAGCAACAGATTTTCCTGCGGGGACTAATAAAGTATTGATCTATTCTATACACTTAGGAAGTCTGGAAATGTTGAATTTATCATGGTGGCCCTTGCTCTTGGGAAATCAGGCATTATAATTATTTATTTATTTATTATGCTTACTTATATAGCGCCATCACATTCCTCAGCACTTTACAAATATTGTCAGTCACTGTCCCATATAGGGTTCACAATCTAAATTCCCTATCAATATGTCTTTTGATGTGTGGGAGGAAACCCACGCAAACATGGGGAGAACATACAAACTCCTTGCAGATGTTGTCCTGGGCGGGATTTGAACCTAGGACTTCAGCGCTGCAAGGGTGCAGTGCTAACCACTGAGTCACCATGCTGCCCTATAGCTTTACATTCTTGCTGCTGTTTAGGTGTGCCACCTTTAGGCCCCTTGCAGACTACCATGGCAGCGGTCAGTGTTCTGGGGCACGTACCCGGAAAGCCGGCAGTGCGCTGAATTCATCTACACGAAAAGTCCTCTTTAAATACCAAGTCAAATATTAGACATCATATTAGATTGCAGTGCAGTGTAAAAGTTAATCCATCATTAAGAAATATTTTTTCTTGTTTGAAATTATTTGAAATTGAATGTACAAAGATTAATAATAGAAAATTCTAAAAATATATTTATATTTCTTTCCAGAAGAGCTGGCTGACCTACTACAAATATGCTGTTTTTGTTCCGCTGCAGTTTCCAGATCTCTGTACCAGTGCAACTCTGTTGTACTTTTTACACTTTAAACTATAAGTCTAAGGCCTGGTTCACATCTGCTTTCGGTAATCTGTTCGGGGAGTCCTCTTGGGGACCCCCGAACGGAATACCGAACGTATTGACAAGCAGTGAGCAGTGAAAGCACACAGAGCCCTTAGAATATAATGGGATCCGTGTGTTTTCCGGGCAGTCTCCGCACAAGTCATGCGGAAAGGAAAGTAGTTCATGAAGTACTTTCCTCTCCACATGACTCATGCGGACAGCGTGCGGAAAGCATATGGACCCCATTATAGTCTATGGGGTCCGTGTGCTTTCATAAGCTCTCCGCTTGCCAATGCGTTCAGTATTCTGTTCAGGGGGATCCCCATGCGGAGTCCCTGAACAGATTACTGAACACAAATGTGAACCAGGTCTAAGCCGTTCATCCCTTATGTTCATGTAGGTGTGTAGCCCACAGAGCATTGTCTAGATTGGATATACCGTATATACTCGAGTATAAGCCGAATTTTTCAGCACAGTTTTTGTGCTGAAAAGCCCCCCTCAGCTTATACTCGGATACTCAAGTCATGCAAAAAAAAAAATAATTTTTTGGGGGGGTTGTTGGTCTATTACCAGCCACAATAATAATGTATAAATGTATAGAATCTCCCATAAAATAGTGAAAAAAAAAAGCTTTAAAAAAATATGATAAAAAAATAAAATAAATAAAAGTTCTAAATCCCTCCTTTCCCTAGAATACATAGAAAAGTAGAGAATTACGGTGAACACAAACACATTAGGTATCCCTGTGTCTGAAAGTGCCCAGTCTACTGAATATAGGGGATCTGCAGTGCTCCTGTTCCGTCGGGAAGGGGTTAATAGGAGCACTGCAGATACCCTATATTCAGCCAGACTGAATTCCAAGTGAGGAAAAACCCCAGTCCTGAAGCTCAGGGAAGGGGCAGACACAACCAAAACACCCCCTCCCCTTCCCCAGCACCCAGCACCTACTGCACCCAAAAACTCTGACCATTTTAATTTTTGAAATTTTCCAGTAGCTGCTGCATTTCCCCCCTAGGCTTATACTCGAGTCAATAAGTTTTCCCAGTAGCGTTTTTTATTATGGGGTTTTTGTACCTTATGTAATTTTATAAGCAAAAGTAAAAGTTATATTTTATCCACTTTGGAGAGTTGCTGGTATTTTTCCAGTTTTTCCATGTTACTGTTTTACTCTCCTAGTCCGGAGTAACCGTGCACCTTGAAGTGGAAATATCTGGGACCTATGGATCTTAGAGGGTGAGTCCCAATATATATTTTTTTCATGGTAAAAATAGGGGCCTCGGTTTATATTCGGGTCGGCTTATACTATAGTATATACGGTAATTGTATCCACTCCAGCAGGACTAGGCTTGCATTGGTTTGCATCTTTGAGGCTAAGGCCCCACATAGCGGGCTGTAGGAAAAACAATGGCAGAAGCACATTGTGTTTATTACTGCAGTAATTTTCACAGAAAGTCCGTAGAGTTACCTCTGTGAACTTCTTCCATTATACCAATAGGGAAACCACCAGCATTTCCGTGGGTATAATTGACATGCTGCGATTTCCAAAAAGGTGAATCATAGTATTTCTGCTGGGGGCATTATTCACTAGAATCCCATCCGCCTGGCAGGGCCTGTAAAACGCTGCATAATTATAAAAAACTGCTTTTGAAGGAAATGGTCCCTTTAATTGATCTAAATGTAAAAAGCTCAGCATAATGTCCCCTACAATGGAAGATCTCAAGGAAAACCACTGTGGAAAAAAAACGTAATGCGTTTCCACCACGTTTTTTTCTACATCTTGCTGAGCTTTGCTACGTGGGGCTTTACCCGTAAGGAGACTTCTGGGAATTTACAGCTAATACAAACTGTATGTATAGGACAGAAATGAATTTCTTCACTTTCTTCACTTTAGAATTTCGGTATGTGTAAGGGCAGCAGATCACCGATTATGTTTAAGTGATGCTGTCAACCCGAACATTAGACAGAATACATGCAATAATATATATTCTTTATTGCCTGCTGAGAATGCCATTTTTAAAGGGAGTCTACCACCTCCTCCAAGAATATTCAACTCTTACTGTCAGGTTAAGGGGCACATTACAGTACCTCTGTTATGTACATTTATGGATTTGAAGACATCTTAAAAATGAGGAAGTTGGTGCACTGAGTGGTGGGGCTTCAGCTCAAGTAGCGCAACACTTGCTGCTCAAGTAGGATCGATAATGTCATAGCATAGTTACACAGTAAGTGCAGGTGAAAAAAGACATATGTTCATCAAGTTCAAACAGGGAATGGGAAAGGGCATGACATTTATACATTTCCATAAGCATCAATACTAGTTTTCTCTAAAAAGTCATCTAATCCTTTTTTGAAGCTGTTGCTGCTGTGACCAATTCCAGGGTAGGCTATTCCACAGATTCACAGTCCTTACAATGAAGAAGCCTTTTTGCCTTTGGAGACTGAACTCTTTTTTCTAAGATGAAGTGACCGCCCCCTTGTTTTTTGAGGGTAATTTTACATGGAACAGCTTTTCTCTATTATATATGTATCATATCATATCTCCACTTAAAGAGGGCCTTTTATGTCCTCGGGCACATGTGGTTTTATATACCGCTAGAAAGCCAACAGTTCGCTAAATTCAGCACACTGTCAGCTTTACCATTATGTGCCCCAGGTCAAGAGATATTGGTGGGTTAGTGATATCTCTTCACTGTCAGAAGGGTGTCCCTGACAGTCTAGCTGGTCAGTGGGAACGTCCCTCCTGACAGTACTGTCTGTACCGGCCAGCAGTGACACTGAGCCGTCAAGAAGGCCCCCCTAGTTCGAGTACTGTCAGGAGGAGGGGCGGGGTTCATCACAGCTTAGCATCATGGCTGGGCAGTAAGGAACGCCCCCTCTGACAGTACAGAGCTACAGACAGTACTGTCAGGAGGGGCATTCCTCACAGCCCAGCTAGACTGTCAGGATTGGCTTTCTGACAGTGAAGAGATGTCGGTAACGGCACTGATATCTCTTGACCTTGAGCAGATAACGGTAAAGCCGACAGTGTGCCGAATTCAGCGCACTGTTGGCTTCCTAGCAGTATATAAAACCACATGTGCCCGAGGACAGGAAAGGTCCTCTTTAAATGTGTCTTCTCTAGACTAAACAAATTTAATTCTTTTAGGCTGAGACCCCACGTTGCGGAAATGCAGCTTTTTTTTGTTAAAGATTTTGTTACGGTTTTTTGAGCCAAAGTCAAGAGTGGTTGCATGCAAAAGGAATGGAAATTATAAAGGAATCTCTTAAACTGAGTTCACACAGAATTTTTTGGACCAGAATTTGACACGGAATCCGCCTCAGAATCCAACTACAAAAAACGACTCCCATTGACTTCAATGGGAGCCGTTCACTTCTTTTTTTCCTATAGCAGTTTTTTCCCGCTCGCGGAAAAAAGAAGCGAGTTGCCCTATCTTGACATGGATTCTGAGGCTGAATCCGCCGTGGTGTCCGCGGCTCGAGAATCCCCCCAACTTGGCTCATTTATTTGCACTGCACAGGCATCCAGTCGCGGCTAGCTGTTGGAGGTGTTATTGGACTAGATTCTGAGGTGGCCTCCACATCAAAATCTGGTCCAAAAAACTCAGTGTGAACACAGCTTTATTGTTTCTGAATGATGGCGTATTTTCTTCAAAAAATCTCTTTGTTTTGCATTTCTTAGGAATAGACTACCTATAAATTAGGACTGTAGAATAATTCTCAAGTTGTCCAGTGGCTCAACTTCCTCTAAATAATCAGCATCACATTCCTGGCAATTTCTAGGAAATTAGCTCATGCACATAACATAACAATAACCAGGAAAATATACATGGCATGGAGAGACAGCTGGCCTTAAGTGTACACAAGCAGTTTGCTTTTAGAAAGTAACAACAATGTTCTCATCAAGATAACTTATCCTAAGACAATTGCAGTTTACATAGTAGAATTATTCTGAAACGTAGGACAGTGCTTGGTGGAAGGAGGGCTGTGAGAAGGAAAATAACTACGATGGACAGTCTGTGCCAACAATAACATGCACTGAAGCTCATTACAGCGGCCTAGAATAAGTATCAGTGCATCATTACCCTACCAGTAAGCAGATACAATGTGGCAAATTTATCATCCCTTGTGCGACACTTTTCTGCCATATAAGGCATGAACAAGTTGCAATTTTGTGCACAAGTCATTTTTTTACACCAGAAAACCGATGTAATTGATGCCTGAGATCTACACAATCTATCACAGATTTTATTGCAGTTGCATGGCCTTGTGGAAGGTGTGTTTGGTCCATGAGGAGACATTGTTAAAATTGCCATTTTTCTTAAAGGGTTTTTCCCATCTGAGGGTTTCAGCAGTCTGTCTGTGTCTCTTCTTCTCACTTCCTGTATTTCTCCCCCTCCCTATTGCTGAACAGGACACTGAGATAACACAATATTTATGCAGATCAAATAATATGCAGATGCTTGTACAGAATGGACTTTATCAGCAAAGTGCAATTATCTGAACGGATTGTCCTATTGGCACTTCAATTTACATAAGCTACCAGTATAGATAGGATCCTTGAGATGGGAATACCCTTTTAAACCTCCCCTAATACCTCCCCTAATACGTTCATACAGATTTGACTTCTCCACAACGAATTCTTTATTGGTCAGTGATAAACTAAAACCAGTTTAATCTTTATGACAAAGTTACTACAGTGCATAGGATTTTACCTACACACCATGCTGTCTTTATTATAAAGGCACAAGACTTGGGTGTAAAGAGGGTTGTACAGAGTATAACCAGTACAGATCTGGGGTGGAGGAACTAATGTGTCTATACTGCTTTAAGAATTGTGGATAAGCACACATCACTCCATGGAGATTGGTCTTTTTAGAGTTCCCAGAGTGCCCCCATACAACTTCCTCAGTCTATGGTTTGTCGTGAGACAGGGCGACTAATGGGCCAAACAGATGAAGAGAAAAAAATTGCTATCTCACGCTTCGTTCCCCCATTTGTTTATAGGACTTTTCCTTAATATCTGATGGTGCTGAGAAGTGGAAAAGCTCCCATGTGAATATACAATAGGAATGCCCCTGAGACAGCCATTTTGGACTTCTATTTCCCACCTGTAGCAGTAGTGATCAGTGCTTGGTGCTATAGGCAGTGGGTGCTGGCTATGTTACATTGTTTCATTAGCTCCTCAGCCTTCTCCATACTCAGAAGGGGTTCATTTTATTTTATTCTTTTCATTCTTTGTGATGATCCCAGTATTGCTTAGTTCTTAGCTTTTTTCACATGTCTGGGTTTCATGTATGTGTGCTTTTAGGGTTTACTCCTGGCAGCATATGGACGCATTGAGCTTCTAGGCATGTCGCATTGGTGGTTCTTTAATGTTTCATGTATTTGAAAAAGAGATCAACCATTCTTAGAAGAAAAATGCTATATTTTCAGTTTGATCAGTAATAGAATAGTAATATTAATTAAAAATTAAGATCTACAGCATTTATAGTAACAGCAAAGTGGATCAGAATTAAACAAATCTGTTCCACACACTACATTATAAAACCACAGCAAGTTTTGTAAAGCCTAGGGTGAAATCTGCAGAAAATCCAAAGCAAATACTACACACCGTATCTGAAAAAAAATGGACTTCAGGCACATACTTGGCAATGTCTAATTGTAGTATATTCATTAAACACCAAATTTCCTTCTGCTAAGTGCCTGAAAATGGTCTGAGTAGAGAAAGGGATATCTTATAAAAGTGTCACTTGTGTCTGAATGGTGGACTGCACGAGCTCGTGCTTGTCGTTTTATAGGGAAGCACTTTTACGCCCTCTTGTGGCAAGACCCTGCCTAATCGGACCACACCTGTAATTATTTACATATCTGCCATAACTGCATGCAGCAATCCATTTCTATCTGAGTGCGTTAGTGTTCTTATCAAGGAGCGTAAATCCCATTTAGATGTAGCCTTAAGCATCCTTCACACAAGCGCACTTTTGATTTGCAATTGTGGATCAAAGTATGAACACATGCATTTCTATTTGCCTAGACATACAACAGCATTTTTGGTGCCCATGTGTCTGTGCCGTATCCAATGACCACAAATTATGAAGCCTATCCTATTTTGGTCTGCACTTGCGGCACACACAAGTCTTTTTAGGAATCTGTGTCTGCAGATTGTATATAAGTATAAACCAACTACAGTCATGTGAAAGAGGTTCACACTAGTACTGTCTGTCTATTGTTCTGGCCCATCAGTTTTTAAACTGAAACTGGTGGACAAAAAAGCTGCGCGCGCAGTACTATTTTGTTCACTGATTTCCATCACTGCCATAAAACTTTCTACCTAAGGCTATTTGCAGAGGGTTTGCCACCACAAGCTCGCTTGCAGCTAACCTGCTGCACTATACAGCAGTAGCATAGTAGGTAGGATTTACTGAAGGCTGCAGGATACCTGCCGAATTCCTGAAGTTTTGCCACCGCAAGACCTCAAATTTTGGGTGATTTTTAATTTGGCAAGCTTTCATGGGAATATACTGCTAAATGTATGATAGAAATTCAGCAATGTGTCCTTCCCATATGGAACCCTGCCTATATGAATTTGCTTATAGAAACTCTGTCTCTTGCGTCTTTCTCATCTCAAAGCTGGTAACCATTAAATGAATCTGATCTGGAGTTTACATGTTGCTACAACATATACAAATAACATCCTACAGAACAGCTCGCGGCTGGTGCATGAGACATGGCACTCATTTCTCATACACTGTTGGATCTGGAACAAATGATTTCACCTTTACTGATCATAATACTTAGAATGTCTTACAAGGATGTCTGTTTATTATCTGTAATGGGGCACTGCATGGCTGCTTCGCTGTCCTTTACACGAGTGCTTCTACCGAATGGTCCCAAAGAATACACACACACATGGCAGGATGTTTGTCACCGATGCTTTACTGAGGCAGAGCTTTAGCATAGCAGTGGTTAACAGTAAGGGCGCAACTACCAAGATAGCAGATGTGCCTCCATTGACGAGATATTCATTCATCTCACAATATGCAATGAGTTGTCTGGAGCACCAGGGGCTGCTGCTGCTGCTTCAAACTGGTAGACCCCACACTGCTCTGCAGGGGTGAACCTGCCCCTTTCGCCGCCCGAGGCGAACGACAGAAAGCCGCCCCCCCCGGAGGAGGGGGCGGAGCGGAGGGGGGCAGGGCTAAACGAAGGGGGCGGGGCATAGTGACGTTCGCAGGCAGAGAGCAGGCACAGAGAGGACCTGCTCTCTGCCTGAGCGTGAGGGGAGGCCGCTGGAGCAGTGCTGCTCCAGTGGCCTCCCCAATCCACCGCTCGGTGCTAAGCCAGTCCAGGACAGCTTGTCCTGGACTGGCTTAGGTAAGCAAAAATGCCGCCCTCCCTGGGGCCCTGGCATAGCGCCGCCTGAAGCGGTTGCTTCAGGTCGCCTCATGGGAGGTGCGGCGCTGCTGCTCTGACATGGTCTCCTTCACCCCTCCTTTCTTTGAGTGACAGTATGCTGAAATCTCACCTGGCCCTGTGTTCTCACGTTCATGCCAGTGAATTAGAATAGTGTGGAACATAGCAATTTGGAGCAACAGAGTCACCCTCATGCCCCACACTGCTCACTTGTATATGGTAAAATAAATTAAAATCTCAGTAACAGAGGCATGGGGGAAAAGCATTACACTGAGCCAAACCTGTCCCATGTATCTGTATTACTGGTTCAATATGCTTCACCCTGGTGGCAGATTCCCTTTCATTACATAAGAAATCTGCACCAATAAATGAAATACATTAGGCCCGGTTCAGATCTGCATTCAGGTTTCCGTTCGAGGAGTCCGCTTGGAGATCCCCCCGAATGGAAACCTACCACATAAAAAAAGCAGTTACCTAAGGAAACCCACGGACTCCATAGACTTTAATGAAGTCTGTGCATATTTCATGTAGATAAGGGAATGGAATGGCCGGAACGCAAATGTGAAGCGGGTCTAAGACTCACAGTGCAAGTCACTTTACACTGAGGCTTGTAGTCACAGCCTATGGATGAGATTCGTTCAATATGATCCATTCTGCTGCCACTTTAGATCGTAGCTGGTTAGTAGCCCATGAGTTTGCAGTGGCTAACGTGCTGTTCTTACTGCCTGTTTGGCCTTTGTGATTTCTGTTCCATTAGGAGCATATTCCCAAGGATTCAGCTGTAAGACAGCGATGTCTACAGATTTAGAAATTACTTGACCCCAATTCAGAGAAATGTCTATTTCTGAGCAAACTGTTATTCTTAAGCTCTGACGTTAAATTGTTTATTTCTGCTATTTTTATTCCAGTTTCATCAAAGTGCATTTCAGAACTTCCATGTCTTACTTGCATTTGGGGCTAAAAATAAACTTTAGGAATGAATCTCCAGCAAGTCATGAATCAGCTAGGAAATGACATGTTACAGTACAAGCTGTCATAAATGTCTAAGAATGTCTGGTCCATTGATAACCATGTTAATGAACAGAGAAAGAAAAGAAAAGAAAAGAAAAGAAAAGAAAGAGAGAGAGAGAGAGAGAGAGAGAGAGAGAAGGAAGGGAAAGGGAGGGAGGAAAGGAAGGGAGGGAGGGAAGGGAAAGGAAAGGAGGGAGGGAGCGAAGGAAAGGAAGGAAGGAAGGAAAGAAAGAAAGAGAGAACGAAAGAAAGAGGGAGGGAGGGAAGGAAGGGAAAGGGAGGGAGGAAAGGAAGGGAGGGAGGAAAGGAAGGGAGGGAGGGAGGGAAGGAAGGAGGGAAGGGAAAGGAGGGAGGGAGCGAAGGAAAGGAAGGAAGGAAAGAGAGAGAGAGAGAGAGAGAGAGAGAAAGAAAGAAAGAAAGAGAGAGAGAGGGAGGGGGAGGAAAATAGGAAGGGAGGGAAGGAAGGAAGGAAGGAAGGAAGGAAGGAAGGGAGGGAGGGAGGGAAAGTGAGGAAAGGAAGGGAGGGAAGGAAGGGAAAGGAGGGAGCGAAGGAAAGGAAGGAAGGAAGAAAGAAAGAAAGAAAGAAAGAAAGAAAGAAAGAAAGAAAGAAAGAAAGAAAAAGGGAGGGAAGGGAAGGAAGGAAGGGAGGGAAGGAAGGAAAGGAAAGGAGGGAGCGAAGGAAAGGAAGGAAGGAAAGAAAGAAAGAGAGAACGAAAGAAAGAGGGAGGGAGGGAAGGAAGGAAGGGAAAGGGAGGGAGGAAAGGAAGGGAGGGAAGGAAGGAGGGAAGGGAAAGGAGGGAGGGAGCGAAGGAAAGGAAGGAAGGAAAGAGAGAGAAAGAAAGAAAGAAAGAAAGAAGGAGGGAGGGAAAGAAGGGAAGGAAGGAAGGAAGGAAGGAAGGGAAAGGGAGGGAGGAAAGGAAGGAAGGAAGGGGAAGGGAAAGGAGGCAGGGAGAGAAGGGAAGGAAGGAAGGAAAGGAATGAAGGAAGGAAAGAAAGGAGAAAGAAAGAGAGAGAAAGAAAGAAAGAAAGAAAGAAAGAAAGAAAGAAAGAAAGAAAGAAAGAAAGAAAGAAAAGAAAAGAAAAAAGAGTCAAAGACCAAGTTACTAGTGAGGTCAGGCAACATTCCAAACATTGCAGAAAATGATACTCAATGTGGACACTGTCCAGCAGTAGTAAAGCAGGAACCTCTTCAGGTCCCCTTAGGATTAGCATGGCTAGGACACATCGGCTACACAATAGTATGGGGCTCACGCGAGACCTGTTCATGGGGATCAGACAATGACTCCACAGCAACATGTGAAAAAGATCCTGTATGAGTGATGAAATGCCACTTTATTAGACAGACGCCTGTAGCAGCACATTAGGCCACCTCTGACCTTCAGAACCACTGCAATGTGTCATGATACAGATTACACTTGATGTTAAAGTTTTTCTGCAGGACTATTGGCGGGGACACCCAGACAGGATAGTAGTGCAAGTTAGATGGATATATTGACATGCTCTGAACAGGCCATTCTACCTTATACCGGTGATGCTGTATAGGATTAAAATCAGGAGAATAGACCATGGAAGCTGGGAAAACGTTCTGTCATGTTCTCTGCCATAGGGTAAACAGCTACCAGGGGTGAATTTGGATGACAGCAATGCCTGCAGTAGATAAACCCTACTAATGAGACATTCATCCACTGGTATCAGAGCCAAGAGTATACTAAGAAAACTGTGCCCTAACACCTTTACTTCACTTCCACCAGCCTGAACTGTTGTCACTTGACAGAAAGGGTTCATTGATATATGTTGCTTGTACCAAATTCTGACCCTTTCTTTTGTCCACTGGAGTCTTGCCTTTATGTTTCTCTCAGACAGCAATGGCACTCAAACTTATGTACCTGACCCACGCTAAGGAAAGCTAAGCTAACTTGTGAGTTCAGATATGAGAGCTCAAGCACTAATGTTGTATCCGGCTGCCATTTGTTTCATTGTGTACTGCAATGAAAATGATGGGCCATCAATACTAGAAACCGGATAACCCCAGCCCCAGAGTAGTGGGGACCTGGCTGTCCTGTCCTTGAGTAGGCTGGGCTAAGAATGGGCTGCAGTGCTGACCACATGTGGTGTCCAGAGGAGGACAGCTTTCTCTTATAAATCTACGTCATCTTCTGGATTGCTTGAGGCTTGCCACAATTACCAAGAGACCTGAGCATCTGAATAAGATGACAATGAAGTACACATGAATGTGCCATCTTTTTCTAAAGCTCTGTGAGTTGTATGCAGCAATAAGTAAATGCATGTATAGTTGGATCTAGAAGTGATAGTTTTACCCTACAGAATTTACATATCCCAAAATACACATTTTTGGGATAAAATGGAAGAAATACCAGAGCTTTACTGAACAACATACAAAAACGATATACAGTACCAGACCCTATGTGGTACAGTTTACAGCATACATTTTATACAAATCAACTTCTAAATGGAAATAAGGTTCTTTTCACATTGTGTACTTGGCGCACATTTAACCTATACATTGGGAAGGCTCCAGCTAAATGATAAATTGACCCATAGCCCCCCCCCCCCAATTAAATAAAAAAAATATATCATGCACTATGGGGGTTTTTAATATATATTCCTGGGGGTGAGGGAGACCATTGTTAGGCATCCATCCTGGGCATTCATTTAACCAATGCAACAGAAGCTCCCCCAGTGCATGCATTAAAGGGGTTGTCCCATCACAAGGATCCTATCTATACTGCTTGTTAATGTGAATGTAAGACTTTTCCTAAATACACTGCTTCAGCAAAACTGCTTTGTTTGTCCGCTATATCACTTTATTCATTTTTTTGGGACACATCCCTTGACTTACCTGGTCATAAGTCAAGTGATGTATCAGCCTGCTCTCAGGGGGGAGGGGCTAAGTGCACGGGAGCGAGCCTGAAGGGGGGGGTGGTAGTTTACCCTTTGGGGGGAAGGGGCTGCCAATACACTCCCCGGCATCCGCTGTAATCGAGAGGCGGATGCCGGGGACGGTTAGATGCCAGCACAGATGCCAGCAACATCGCTATGCTTCTGCCCTGCATGAAGCCAGCAGCGGCAGGAGCGGAATAACAGCATCGCTTCTGCCGCTGCTGGCGTCATGCAGGGCAGAAGCATAGCGATGTTGCTGGCATCTGTGCCGGTATCTGTGCATCTGTGCCTCTCTATTACAGCGGATGCCGGGTCACATATTCACATATGCATAAGCCAAGCGGGGAGATGCCGCTGGCCCTGCGTGCCCGCTCATAGACCAGTCTAGCCTTCACAATGCGAATACAGACCCGGCACCCGCTGTAATAGAGAGAGGCGGATGTCGGGTCTGTATTCGCATTGTGAAGGCTAGACTAGTCTATGAGCGCGCACGCAGGGCCAGCGGCATCTCGCCGCTTGGCTTTGCATATGTGACCCTGCCCACCAATGACGCAACAAAGCCGGAAGACAGAAGATTTTGCAACAACGAAGACTGGTGAGTATGCGACGTGCGACAACCCCTTTAAACATTATAGGGTCATGGAGGAACATAGTGTGAGAAGAGCCTAAATAATCTCCCTGCAGTATTATCCTTTTATGGTTCGAACAATTAAGTCACTTTTAGCCGTGGTCTTGAACGCTTACTCAGAGCATGACCTTTGACAACTGCTATTCTGAGGTCACCTAAAAACTTATTTTGTTAAGGATATGATTCACCTCCAAGGATCTATATTAAGAAGTACAATTGATTTTGTTCATTTCTTGCTTTTGTAGTATTTTTGTCCTGCTTAAAAGATAAAATCATTTGCACAACTTTTTACTTTGGTGCCAAAATGATAAAAATAATCTGTTAAAATATCTTCATAGAAAAATAGTTTTGTGTGTGTGCAAGTAGATAGCTAGCTAGCTAGATACACACTGTATTTATCTCTTATTAACTTCTAATTTGTATAGCACCATCATATTCCGCAGCGCTTTGCAGACATTGTCAGTCACTGTCCCATATAGGGTTCACAATATAAATTTCCTATCAATATGTATTTGAAATGTAGGAGGAAAACCATACAAACAAAAACAGAGGTAGCATTTCAATGAAAATGATCAAAAATTTGGATATTTACTGTGACAGTTGATATTTCTATTATTAGAATTACTGCATAATATCCAGTGCTTACTGACAATTTTCTGAAATCTGTAAGGTCTATACACAGATTGTAATAATAATCAAGATATGTAAATGGTAGTGTTATGGTGTAGAACTGATATTCAGTTGGTTCTACAATGTTGCACGTAAGAGAATTTTATATTAGCAGCTCTTAATGCTTTCCCAGGTATCATATAGTGAAGACCCATCAACAATGGCTGCAATAAGTGTTAGCATATGCCGTCAAGTGCAACAGAAATCAAAAGAGATGTGCCGCAGTTTTATCACTGTTTTGTCTCCCATAAAAAATTGAATAAAACTCAAGCAAAGCAAAAATTTTTTCAAAAGTTACCAGTATCAGAATATGGCAACTATGACATTTTTTTTTTCAGCAAAGTTTTAGATTTTTTTAAGGGTTAAAATGTCCAAAAAACAAAACAAAAACAACCTATATAAATTTGGCACAGATGTGAACCTAACCTTAATGTTATTGTTTATATAATGACAAAATCCACAATTTTTCAATATATGTTCTGTATCATTTCCTCACAACATTCTAATCTGCGCCTTATTATAAAAAAAGAACAAACGTGTACATAGCTTATAAAGGTGCAGCTAGTCCAGAAAAGGCACTCCTGCAAAAAGCCAGGCCCAAAAAGGGCAGATGATAAATAACCCCCTTTGTTTACTTCTAGTGGATAAAAATCAGTCCATGGTCATGTGATGTACAGTCCATGGTCATGTGATGTACAGTCCATGGTCATGTGATGAGGACACAGGTGCACAGCTGATTACCAGGCAGATGTCTGATTACTGGACTGTGACTATAACGAGCCGTACACCTGTGTGCATCACATGACCATGGACCGTAAATCACATGACCATGGACTGATCTATATCCACTAAAGTAAATAAAGAATGACAGCAGAGATCTAGAAAACTGTGAGGAATTGAAACCGAAAATATATTGGGAAATTGTATTACCTTTCATTATATAAACAATAACATTAATTTGCTGAAACTGCATTTCAAAAGCAAACCGTTGTCATGTTAGGAAGCGTTCACACTACCGTCGGTGTCCGACATGTAGTGTCCGCTCCTAGTGTCCGCTCAAAAATATCTCATGCAGGGTTTTTCTGTCCGCTTGAGAAGTCGGACATCTTCTCTTGCGGACAGGGAAGGACGGGCACGGAGTGCATAAGAACGCACCCGATGCCCATTAAAGTGAATGACAGGTGTCACGGACACATCAACCACTTTAAACATAGCTGGTTGCCTGTGTCCATGAGTTCCTGCACCTAACAAATAATAATATAAGTAATAATAAGTGGTTGGAATGAGATATTTTTCTATTCAGAGCTTCATACTTGCTGAGCTTCAAAGAGCCATAAGAGCAGAGTGAATATTTCTAAATGTAGTAAAAGACAAATTGTTCTTAATAAATGTAACGTGTCAGAAAATAATTGGGAAAAATGCTACAATTTCACAATGTGGGGCTTTAGACTAAAGCAGAACTTACGTGTATTAGGCTCATAATAAAATGGGCATCTTATGCAGTTGAAGCAACCGACATAGTCAAGTATTTATTTTGGTCTGCAGAATTGCCCATTGCAATTGTAATAAAGAATGTGTGGCGCACATACATAGTAGTAAATCGGTTCTCTACAGCAATTAGAAGATAGACATTACAGGAAGTCAGGATCATGTTGTGTGTATTTATAACCACATCAATTAGTTTCTTCCAGCTAAAATATTAAATGTTTACCTAGGAAATGTAATTGCTATAGGAAAATGTGAAAAGAATTACTACATTGCATGATAATGGTCATATTGCCAATCAATAAACGGCACCATGAATGTGAAAGTGCACAAAGCCATATCTGACAGAAGCCCTGAAATGGTAATCGAGTCATTATGGTATTTGTCAGAAATATTGCAGAACTCAATACATTAAAAATCTGGAAGAGTCACTCTCTAAACTGGGAATACCTAAAAACTATAAACTTTATTAGAATAGCCAATAAAATGTAAGAGCCATCCACGTTAAGCTGCTGAAAATGTGAAGATATTCAGTGCAAATGATATAACGCCACTACTCCATACGCTAGGGATTACATGGGCCAGGTGAGAACCTGGTAACACCCATCGGTACTTTTAATTTAAATAAAGATGTATGTATTTACATAATTTGTCTCATCAATATCCATAAAAATTACTATAATTCAATCACCAATCCTAGCAATAGACCTGATGCCAGTTTTGATATAATGGCTACAACCAACATCGATGACTATAGTGTACTTAATAGGAAGGAGTTTTCAAAGTAATAACACCATGAATAACTCCCCGTATATGTGTGTGTAAAGCACACTAGAAATGCCAAATAACGCATTTCAGGTCATTGTCTTGCAGAATCGCTCTGTCGTCCTTTATATACCCATAGTACTTGAGTATCTGAAGTAACTTGTCTTGTAGAATAATCACATATATCTAAGCATTGAGACCACCATCGATCCAGGTCAAGTAGCCAATGTCTTTGGCTGTGAAACAACCCGCTATTATCAGGCTTCCTCCACCAAACTTGAAAGCTCCTTCAATTTCTCAATCTGTTAGCCCCCTTATCCCTTGTTTCTTCCAGACCTATTTGCACCTATCAGAGCCCAGTCTATTGACTTTATCTCATCACTCCAGCTCACTCATTTCCAATCTTGTACTGTTCACTTTTAGTACTTTTTATGCAAACTTCAGCCGACACTTCTTATGGAGATATGGATTCACCTTTTTTTTAGGCCACCATTCCAGTATTGTGTCACGTGCATCACGCAGTTATTGCATGGATGTCTGCAATCTCACTATTACAAAGCAAACATGCTACCTATACTGCTGTGTTTGTGAAGCCAGAACTGCTACACCTTGTGATGAGCCGACTTGTTGACTCTAATGTTTTGCCTCCACCTTTTGGCTTTAAAATGGATAGATGGACTTTATTTTGTATTCTTCCAATTGTCATGGCACTCACATGATGCAGTTTGGCCATTTTCTTGACCACTTTCACGAGCTGAATGATGCTATTTCTTTATTGTTGGGAAATCTTCTTCACAGCTGATCCTCAATTAAAACCACTGACCTTTCACTCGGGAATCAACCTAATAATACACTGAGATATTAGGGAATGTGAGAACAGGTTGTAATTTGTAGTATACAAGAAGAAAAAGATTTTTCCACCACCAGGAGCAAAACAGTAACAATGTAGTTACATGACAAGACTCTGACAACTAATCATATACTAAATAGCTGCAAGTCAAATTTATGTATGAGATAGCAAAGATGATTGTTTATAAATGATGGTATTCTCACATTGAAAGCTGCAGTGGATGGTGAGATATGGAACCTGAAAGTCAAAAGTTCAAAACATTGTCTGCTACTTTTGCTTTTCAGAGTAAAACTAATTACATCCTGGAGAATAGATTTGCATATTTTTTACTCAGAGTAAAACTAGTTATAGACAACAAATCAAGTGTCAAAATGTTTGATAAAGGTTGCAGATTGGGTTAATCCTATATGCTGTTCAGCAGTGGTGATTTTCAATAATCAGCAAGTTTACAAAGTCTTCATTCTGCAAGCTAGTTATCTAGCACTGCCTGTTGACCCAGCCTGCTACTAACTAACCTATAGAGATGAAGGTGCTCTGCAACAAACTAACTTCCTTTCTCTAATACTTAGTTGAGGTGAACAGGAACTCACCACCTGGCTAAAAACTGGGGGCTCCTAATAAACACTAAGCTCCTAGCTCCATCTAGGAAAGTGACTATAAAGCTGGAAATTAAACAGCTTTATTAAACAGCGCAACCAGTATGAAAATCAGGGCTGGCTTCAGTTGTGTATGTCTTTGGGCAACTGAGCCTCAGTGGGCCCTTTTATGGCACAGCTTGTATGATCACAGTGTGCTCCCATAAAAGCTACCAAAGGAAAGCCTGCTGAAATCACTATAGGTGGATGCGACCCACAGCAATAATTGACCTAGTGACCTCATCACACCTGTTAGCAGCGGGTGCTGGCTGTATTATACTGCTGAGCTCTCTCCATACACCCCTTTGCGCATAATGACATAAATTAACGTGATTATGCACAAAAGGGTTAATGTCTCATGTTTCTGAACCTATCACTCCTATCATTTGTAAACCAAATGATAATGTACCTTGGAGCTATAGAATTATTTCATGAATTTGAACTTTACTTTGTAAATGAAATATATAGATAAAATTATTGATAAGTAAAAATTTTCATTTACCGCATACTTGTACAGTCCGAACATAAGAACTTTGCTATTGGACTTACAGAATCACAGTTATAATAACCTCTTGTCCTTTGCTTTACAAGACTTTATAAGTGATCATTTTGGGATTTATTACAAGAACACTTTGTTAGCGCTGCTGCATGGCCCTCTGTATGACTTAGGTGTCATTTACATGAACTTGTATCGTAAACTGACAACAATTACTGTCACCTTAACTGAAGAAGTAAGCATTTACTGTAAATCAACGAAACAATAGCCTGCTATAAATGGCAAAATGCCAATAACAATGACTCACTTTGTAAAATTAGAAATTCCAGCAACCTGTCACATTTCTCCAGACACATCGACAAATAGCTTGTGATTTTCCCATAGTCAAAGGAAACAAGGGACAAAATAATTTTCTGGTAAAACATGAAGGTCAAGAAAACAAATCATTGATCTATGATGAAATGTTACTGCAACTTTACGTGAGCACAATGGAAAGGTGGAGGACATGCCAGTCTGAGTTGCCCAGTTGCTACACCCAGACCCTGGCTCTTTTGTCTAGTCTACTAAATGTCCCCTGGAATGCCCCTTTCCCAACCACGAATACTGACCACCTGCCCACTTTGTCACTTATTCATCCGAAATCCTGTCCCCTTTGTGGTTGGCCACATCCCTTCCAGCCCATTTACCAGGACTATTGGCAATTATGTATTAGCTGTTCACCCTTATATGCCACAGACCACTTTAGGCCTGAAGCCTATAAGGCAGTGGATCAGACAAGGCCACATCGATCATGTGCTTCTTTATTAACAGTCCTTCCTTTATCTCCTTCACTCTACATACCTCCCATGCTCTTTTCTTCACTACTGTGGGCGAGTTCACACCAGTGCCCGATCTCCGTTTTGCAGGTTTCCGTTTCCTGCCCGAGAAACTGGAAATTGAGATGGAAACCTGCAGTCACTTTTCAAATCCATTCATCTGAATGGGTTTGGAAAATGTCCAGCCGTGAGCGTTTTGTGCTCTCTGCGGCAATTTTTTTTATTTTTTAACTGGACACAAAGTCAGGCATGCAGGCTGTTGGCAGAAGACGGAAACCTGAAAACGGAGACTGGGCGCTGGTGTGAACCTGCCCTCACCTGTATTTCCCCGTCACTCGCTTGTTACAAGAAGCGTCTTACTGAAATCTGAAGCAGCATTAGGAACATAAAGGGAGGGGGGGCAGGTTGCTTGGAGCCAGAGGCATATCTTGAACCTCCTAGGACCCAATGCATTTGTTATGTGCTATATATAATGCTAGGGCCTTCTTATGCTGGAGAGAGGCCTTTGGGCCCCATGAGTCTTCAGGACCTGTGGAAAGTGCTACCTTTGCACCCCCTATAGGACTGCTATATAGGACATGCCCCTGCCAGGATTGCTGGGATGAAAAGGCACTAAGACCAGTCATATATATTTATGATTCATTTGAGCCGACAGCGGAGGGGAAAGCCGCGACGGTTGCGGCAGGCGGGTTTTGACCAGAGAGAGACGCGGCTCGCCGCGTCTCTCTCGGTGTTAAAACCCGCGCGGGCAGTTCACGTGTGAACTAGCCCTTACATGTTATTGTTGACCTCTATTTCAGTGGTCTGTTGTTCTGGTCCTCTAATGGTCAAGAACAACACACAAAGCACATGTGAACATAACTTAATAAGGCTCCATTCCCATTTGTTTAGCAAATCCGTTTATCAGATGCTAAAAGATGGCCATCCCTTTTACATAGCGCTCAATGAAAAAAATAGATCAGTTTATGTCCATTTTTATGCCATTTTGGAGTTCGGGCAGAGCCAACCACACTTGCTCCACCTGCCCGCCGTGTAGTCATCGAATCAAGATGGCAGGTGGAGCATGTGCTGTTGGCTCTGCCTGAACCAACAAAGCTGACAGCGAATGCGCAGGATTTCGATCTAGAAGAGAATGTTGGCTGCTAATGCAGTGAAAAGGCTGGCAAAAGAAGCAGGGGGTGTGCAGAACAAAACACATAGACGGCATTGCCGGGATGACGAAGCTGTGCTCGGAGCACAGGGAGAACGCGCTCTGTGCTCTCTGAGCATCATTTACATAAAGCAAAAAACTCAAAAACGTCAGGTGGGGACGTGAGAAATAAAGGTACAAGATGAATGGCCTATATAAAGGCTATTCTAACGTGCTGTCAGTGAAAACACGATCTATGCAATGACAGACTCCCTTTAAGCTAGCGGGAAAGTACATGACAATTTATCTCACACAGACAGACACTGCGGACATAATCTGCACAGAGCCCGTCTGGGAGGCCCTGCTGGAGGCCTTCACCTCAGCATATCAGTTTAGTTCGCTCATTGCAGCGTTCAGACTACGCACGTCTCACTGAATGAACATATAGGCGCCTCCCCTTCCGCGTTTTCCGTTACCATAGTAATAACACACCCAACGCTAAGGCCCGCCATTTCCGCCTTCCCCCACAGTGGGCAGCGCCTTGGAGACCCCGCCCTATTTCCTCACTAGACTCGGCTTCCTGACGAGTTTCTTCCTTATGGTGACGTCACTTAGTAACCACCAATGTCCACGAAGCTTCTCCTACAGCCCCGCCTACCGACCTCTGTCACTTGCAGTCCAGGAAGTCACCGGCTTCTTGTAGCTACGTTACGGCTCCGGCCTGTCGGAAATCATGGCGGCGAGTCAGCAGTGGGTGTTAGTGGAGATGGTGCAGGCGTTCTATGAGGTGAGTGGGCTCAGCTAACGTCTCCGGCCTGAGAAGCCTTTAGCACCCCGAGGAAGGGAGGCCACTACTGCCCGGTGTCCCGGCCCCTCCTCATTTAGGGCGCTGCTAACTACTCCAGTGTAACTTCCGTGTCAGGTGTGGTGAGCAGAGGGCAGGCTGCTACTTTACATTGCATGTTCATACCCTGTAACATGTGGTGTCTGCTCGGAACAGACGTGTCAGTCATCTGCTTCATGGAAGGGGCTGGGGTGGCCATTTATACAGCCTGATCACCAATGGGGACATGTGGGCAAGGACATCATAGACAACATAGGATAACTTCTCTTCAAATAAAAACTGCCACCCTGTCAGGGCATCCACATGAAGCTGAAGGGGGAGAAACGTCTGTGCACTGGAGTGGGAATTACTCTGTGCAGCAGCCCTCTTATTTAGAGGTAGTATTGCACTAGGTTGCGTTCAGGTTTCTAAATCTAATCCGCTTAAAAAAGCGGTTACCAGCGGAAACCCGCGCACCCCATAAACTATAATGAGCTCTGCCGGGTTTCCCCTTGAAAAATGCGGAGAGAACAGTGCTGCTTGTGGAAGTTTTCTCTCCGCATTTTTAAAGTGGAATGGGGAATGGAATCCCTGAGCACGGGTGTGAACCTAGCCCTACTGATGTGAGGCTCAAACCCTCTTTAGGTTTGTACATAGTGGGGCATACTTGCTTTCACCCTGTGAATTCTGCTGCACAGCCCCTCTATTTTGGCTGGATTTTTGCCAGTATGGAAATCTGTGAAAATCTATCAGTGATTTCCCACTGCGATGTACAATAACAGATATCGCCCACATTCTCTTTATTATGGAATCCATGACTGTGACTACTAAGGGTAAGTTCACACTGGGTTTTTATTCAGGATTTTGAGGCTGTATCCGCCTCAAAATCCTGACCAAAAAAACAGCTCCCATTGAAATCAATGGGAGCTGGGCAGTTCTTTTTTCCGGGAGCCGCTTGTTCCAGCTCCCGGAAAAAGAAGCGAGGTGCTCATTCTTTCAGGCGGATTCACCTTGTCACATCTGCCTGAAGACGCTCCCTCCTGACTAAGTCCATTCATTTGGGCTTAATCTAGAGTGGAATGCGCGACTGGATGTCAGTGCACTGAATCCAGTCACAGCTACTCATATTTTGGTCCGGAACCTGCAGCTGTGTGTGTGTGTGAGAATAATTGTATTATGATTGCAGTACAATTCACACAACCCACTTCTAGATGAAATGTACATATACATAGTTGTAGTCTAGCTTTGGCCCCATGTTACATCATCTGTAGTTTGGCAGAAGATTATTCTGTATTGATTGAACTTCCTAATGACAAATCATTTCTTCTAGTTGTCACTTGTAACTATTGATCTGAGAAATAACTCCTTTCACAATCCCCATTAACTCCAACTCTTTGGAACCTTCCATAGGTGCAGCTGCACTGATTTGGGCACAGTTGGAATTTTTTCTCTAGTCCGCATTGCTCCTGAGTAATCAATGCAGTTAGTTTCAGCACAGTTATGCTCTCTACTGTCAGATGGGGTGGTCCTGGGTGGCACAGATAGTCTGGCCCAGCTCACCTGACAGTAGACCGCATAACTATGCGGCAACAAACAGCAGTGATTGCTCTGGAATGGTTGGAGTTAGGAGAAAAATTCCAACTGCTACAGAGTCAGTGGAGCTGCATCTATTGAGGGTGCAAAGAGCTGGTGAAAGTAGTTAAAGGTCCTCTTCAATGTGTATGAACAGGTTATTTCTGGCCAGTCTTAGTTTCATGGACAGTCCTGTTCTTAGGAACACTAAAGGAGAAACTTTTTTGTGCACTTTCACATGGTCAGTATTTTGCTTCAGTTATTTGGAAGCCAAAACCAGAAGTGGAACTAAACACAGAAGAGTATCAGATCTCTGCATTATATTTTTCCTTTGTGAGGCTGAGGCCCCATATTGCAGAAACGCAGCTTTTTTTGTTGCAGGTTTTGCTGCGTTTTTTTTTAGCTAAACTTGGGAGTGGCTACAAAAGGAATAGGAACTGATAGGAAGTTCTTAGGCTTAGTTCACACAGAGTTTTTTGGTCAGGGTTTTGAGGCCGTATCCGCCTCAAAAACCCTGACCAAAAAGACGGCTCCCATTGAAATCAATGGGAGCCGCGCAGGAGCTTGTTCTGGGAGCCGTTTCTTCTGGCTCCTGGAAAAAAGAAGCGAGGTGCACATTCTTCAGGCCGAGTCGCCTAGCTATTCGGCCTGAAGACACAACCTCTTCCGGACTCGGCCCATTCATTGAGCCTAATCCAGAGGAGGGTGAGCGGCTGGATGCCGGTGCCGTGCACCGGCTTTGAGTTCCGCGACACGCTTTATGGATCGGAAACTGAGGC
Source organism: Leptodactylus fuscus (assembly GCF_031893055.1). Classification (NCBI taxonomy): domain Eukaryota; kingdom Metazoa; phylum Chordata; class Amphibia; order Anura; family Leptodactylidae; genus Leptodactylus; species Leptodactylus fuscus. Next base: position 136,132,416 of record NC_134265.1, read on the forward strand.
GGAGTGTGAACTTAGCCTCATACTTCTCTCTTCTGTTCAACCCACTCCTGACTTTGGGAGCCTTCATATGGAGTAAACGCGCATGTATTTTTGCAAAATACACGTGTAAAAATAAGACTCCCATTGACTTCAATGACATTTTACAGGCGGATTTTTACACATGTAAAAAATATCATTGAAGTCAATGGGATTCTTATTTTTAAACGTGTATTTTTACACATGTATTTTGAAAAAATACACATGCATTTACTCCTTGTGAAGGCTCCCTTTGGCTGAAAAACCTGCAGCAAAATCTGCAACAAAAGAAGCTGCATTTCCGCAATGTGAGGCTGCAGCCTGAAGGTTTCTCTCCTGGTTTTGGTTTATGCCCTGTTCAAATCTTCCGCATGGGTATCCCCCGAACGGAATACCAAACGCAATTGCAAGCACTGTGCTGTAAAAGCGCACAGACCCCATAGACTATAATGGGGTCTGTGTGCTTTCTGCTTGCACAAATCATGCGGACAGGAAAGTAGATTGGGAACTACTTTCCTTTCCGCAAGACCCCTGTGGAGATCTGGCGGCAAGCACCCAGACCCCATTATATAGTCTGTGGTCCATGTGCTTTTACAGCGTTTGATATTCCGTTCGGGGGGGGGGGGGGGGACTCCCTCGCGGACTCCCTCGCGGACTCCCTCGAACGGAACACCAACGCAGATATGAACCAACCCTTACAGTAATCTATCTAGTAAATACAATGTGGAAACTACTTACAGGCTGCGGTTGTTCTGCAATGCAGCAGTTCACTCATTGCTAAAAGTCCAAAAGTTACAGTATGGCCAAAATGGTGAAAGTCACGCTCCACAATCCATGCGGACTCCCCCGGACAGAATCCAAGCGCAGATGTGAATGAGGGCTTACAAATACTGGTGCAAAATACCTAAGTGTGAAGTTACATTGTTTTGTTGTTGTCACTGGGTCTGTTGGTGTGGGGCATGGTCTGTCTAGATTCTGAAGTGTGCTTTGTAATTACCGCTATGGTGTACATCATATCAAGTATACATCTGCCTTTTTATACATCTTGTACCAACTTAAATATCTTCATTTGAATGTTCAAAACCATTATATATAAATAATAATAAAATGCCACTTGTGTCATCAAGTACCAGGATCTAATGTCTGATAGTGTACATCTGATCTCAGAAAACATCTGGCATGTCAGAAGTTCTTAATATTGCGGTCTGAGTGCTTATTTCCCCCCCATGATCAATGAAACTAGGGTTAACACTAGGTTGACACTAGTGTTCGGGTTTCCGTCCACTTGGAGACCCAAAAGATGAAAACACTATCTGCTTAAAAAGCGTTTACACATGGAAACTCACAGACCCCATAGACCCCCAGGACTTTTCTTTCTGCCAATTTTAAGCAGAATGTAGGACTGAGTCTCGTTTGGAGACTCCAATGCTCGTGTGATCCTACTGTGAGTGCTGCACCCCATAGGCTGTGTTTGACTCGTCCTTGAGTCGCAAGCAGAGCCATATATCTACTTTACTACCTTGTAGGAACCAGTACCCTAACCCTGCCTCTCCAGAGGATCAGATGAGCACAGCACTTGACTCACCAGACCCCCATTGAAATAAAGCAATTTTTAAAACACAGGCACAACGATGTGGCTACAACTGGACAACTCTCCTGGGCCTTTTTGTCATATAGTCAGAAAGAGCAGGGATTTGCAAGTTATACTTGCACTAAAGTGAGTCGGGAACGTTTTGGGATTCTATATGTATTAGGAAATGGCTATCCTTTTAAATGAACTCTTTTCTCCTAAAAATCGGCATTTACACACTACTTTTGCTTTTTTTTTTTTTTTTTTTTTTTTTTTTAAGGCGCCTGCATATCACTTGATACTGGAAGGGATTCTTATCTTGTGGATTATTCGCCTCGTATTTTCCAAGACATACAAACTCCAGGAACGATCCGACCTTACAGAGAAGGTAATAAAGATAACTAAAGTGTTGACTAATATGCATGTGGCTGCAATAACAGTAGATATGTCAAATCAAAATGCACTAAAGTTATTCTGGCTGCAAACATTAGATAATTCATCCAATTTTGCTAATGTGTGATTTACAGCAGGATATGGTATCAATAAGAGGTCAGTGGGGGTCCAGCACTCAGAACCTCCACTAATTAACTGTTTGAAGGGGCCTCATTTCTCTTTGCCTTGCATTCTGTCTGTTTCATGGCTGCTTTGCATTATTCTTTCAGCTTCAGCCCTTTCATTTCTATAGATCAGGGCTGCAATTATATCACAAGACCACTATGAAACAGGCAGAGATAATAGTGTTTGCATGAGTGCTGAGGACCCTTCAAATATATGATCAGAGTAGGTCTTCCAGGTATTTAGCCCCTACTGATCTCCTAATAATAACCTGTCCAGGATATGGATCATCAGTAAAAATTAACTGGACAGCCCCTTGTCTGAGCCTTTATCAACAAACTGCAATTAGGTCATCTGATTGGACGTTGTGCAGTAATTAATGGATTTCGACCTGTATACAATAACAGGCCTTGACAACAATGTGTAAATAATGGGAGAAATAATTTTACATAGCAGGCAAATCGCTAAAGCAATGTATTTAGGAGAACTCTTGAATTTACATAAGCTACCAGTATAGATAGCATTCTTGTAATGGTATTGTAAAGGACAGGTCGTCAGTTATTTGTTAACAACATAATTTTATTCTGTTATTGGTTTTACAGGAGAAGGAAGAGTTAATTGATGAGTGGAACCCTGAACCTCTTGTCCCTCCTGTCTCTAAAGATCACCCAGCTCTCAATTATAACATTGTTTCAGGGTAAGTGACTTCTTATCCTACTAATCCTATCCTATCCTATCCTACTAATATTATAATGTGAAAGTTTGTGTGTTTGTTAGTCAATCACACAAAAATGGCTGAACGGATTTGATTGAAATTCGCCACGTAGATAGTTTGTAACCTCGATTAAAACATAGGCTACTTTATATTCCGGTAAATGACATGGCTTCACGACTGTTATGAATTTATGTTCACATACTATATTACACTGCTCCTGCAGCAGCCTTATCTCAGGTCCCAGGGCTGTTATCTCTCTGTAAACACACACTAACCCTCAATGAATTGTGTACATACATTTGCATATTATCTGATCTGCTCCAGGTAGTGCAGACAAACTAACATGGTCAAACACCTTTCATCCAAATTGGCAGTTTGTCACCTTTAAACACACCTGGGAAAAGAAAATTAATTTGTCGCAAGCAACAAGAGCTATGAAAGTAGCCAGAAGTCACAGAGTTCTCCTCAAGCGGAGCTGAGGGGGATCATCTACGCCAACAACACATGCATTATATGGCGTCCTAGCTGAGATGCCAGAACAATCACAGGCAGGGTGCGAGGAACAAGTTCAGCAGCAGGACAGCTTAAGAGCTGCCAAAACACCCGAGCAGGCAAACCATCGACTGCAGCAGTTTGCTGAATATAGGTGGATCATCCACTCCAACAAGCCGTAGATGAAGTCGTGGGCAGAGGCTAATCTGTCTATAGTTTGAGGAAAGTGGGGAGAGTCAAAAATGGAGATAAAGTGTAGGAATTTACCATTGGATGTCGGATTCCACCACGCAATTTTAGAGACCCAACGAACCCCATTATAGTGGGGTCCCTCAGGCTCTGTTTATGTCCACTATTTTTGCTGTCCATTTTTCAGTTCTTCTGGCTCTCTGAGTGACCAGAAGAATGGCCACACAGTGCAGATGTGAACCTAGCTTTAAAGTGGAGGAGACTTAGGAACTTTAGTAAGCACAAGTGAGGGTTCTTTATACTAATATCCTTAGACAAGCTAGCCCTTTTAATTTAGGCTAGGTTCGCATTGCGTACGGGTCTGCCAGGGGGCCCTCTGTCAGAACTTAAATGGGTTGTCCTGTTTCAGCATATTATTGATATTGTTTCTATGATGAAAAGTTGAATACTTTTTTTTAACCCCTTAGCGACCCTTGACGTAACTGTACGTCATGGGTCGCATGGGGATGTATGGAGCGAGCTCACACGCTGAGCTCGCTCCATACACGGCAGATGCCGGCTGTATAATACAGCCAGGACCTGCCACTAACAGCAGCGGTCGGTGCCCGAGCCGATCGCTGCTGTTAACCCTTTACACACTGCGGTCAAACGTGACCGCAGTGTGTAAACGGCGCCGGCGGCATGGGCGCCGCCATGTTTCCCCGATCGCCGCCCTCCTGAACGTCACAAGAGGGCGGTGATCGGTTGCTATGACAGCCGGAAGCCTATTGAAGGCTTCCAGGCTTGTCTCTGCACTAGATCTATTAGACGATGCCAGAGGCAGCCTCTAATAGAAGTGCTGCGATTTTCCTATTCACTGCAATACTGTAGTATTGCAGTGAATAGTATGAGCGATCAGACTCCCTAGGTTTCAAGGTACCTAAGGGGTCTGATCATAAATGTAACAGAAGAAAAAAAAAAAGTTTTTAAAAGTATTAAAAAAATAAAAAAAAATATAAAAGTTCAAATCACCCCCCTTTCCCTAGATCAGCTATAAAAGTAATTAAAGAACATTAAACATAAACATATTAGGTATCCCTGCGCTCCAAAATGCCTGAACTATTAGAATATTAAAACATTTATCCCGTACTGCGAACGGCGTAGCGGTAAAAAAAATAAAAACAGCCAAAAAGCGTTTTTTTCAACACTTTGCCTCCTATAAAAAATTGAATAAAAAGTGATCAAACCATCGGATCTTTCCCCAAATGGTATCAATAGAAACGTCATCTTGTCCCGCATAAAAAGACACCACAACCAGCTCCATACATGGAAATATGAAAAAGTTACAGGTGTTAGAACATGATGACACAAATTTTTTTTTCTATTTTGCAAAGTTTATCATTTTTTTTAAAAGTATCAAAAAATTTCAAATACTATATAAATTTGGTATCACCGCGTTTGTACTGACACGTAGAACACAGGTAACATGTCATTTGTACCAAACAGTGAATGCTGTAAAAATTAAACCCATAAGAAAATGGCGCAAATGCATTTTTTCTCCAATTGCGCCTCATTCTGAATTTTTTTCCAGCTTCCCAGTACATTGCACAGCATATTGAATGGTGCCATTACAAAGTACAATTTGTCCCGCAAACAATAAGCTATCATGTGACTCTGTGAACTGAAAAATGAAAAAGTTATGGCTCTTGAAATGTGAGGAGGGAAAAACGAAAATGCGAAACCAAAAAATGGCCTGGTCCTTAAGGGGTTAATATACTTCATGCATTCCTCATGGTTTTCTACATTGCTGCTTGATGTTATCCAGTGTTTACTTTTCAGTGGTTAAAGATCAGTATATGGTCATGTGACGTACACACAGGTGCACAGCTTGTTACAGTTAGTGCACAGTAGTCAGTTATGTCTTGGACACACAGGGGCATAGCTCATTGCATCACGTGACAATGGGACTTTTTTTTTATTTTTATGAAATCCACTGAGATTAAAACAAACCTGTGAGGAATTGATACATGAAGTATATTGGAAAATTGTATAACTTTTCATTATACAAATAATATTTAATTAATATTGCTAAAATTGTACAACCACTTCAGGCTTGGGCCCCAGTTGGGCCCTCAGCTGCGAAAATGCAGCTTTTTTGTTGCATATTTCGCTGTGGATTCTTGAGCCAAGAATGGCTGCAAAAGGAATGGTAAATGTCTGGGAAGTTCTTATACTTCTTCTTTTTGCTCAATCTACTATTGACTTTGGCTCCAAAAACTGTAACAAAAAAGCTGTGTTTGCGCAATCGTGGGGCCCTGGCCTTAAAGCTCACATTGAAAGAAGTCTAGAAATCCTTTTTGGACCTGATGACCATGCTTGATCTAGGATTGATGATAGAAAACTGACGTCTGTTGGAAGTTCCATTTTTTTTGCCACCTGAACTAATTACTCTGAGATTGATGCAACTCTTCTAAATCGGGATGTGCCAAGCTACCTGACACTTAACCTCCCTTTAAAATTAAATATAGTTCATCATTAAGAAACTCAATTTTATAAGTAATCAGTGAACTAGCCTTTATAAAAGCTATTCCAGGCATATCTTTATTACTAACAGGTAAGAAACGTTCAAAAGTTGATGACGCAGCTGTGCTCAGAGAACGGGGTTAATGCACCCTGTGCTCCCTGGAGCAAATTAGCAAACGGTCCAAAATCAGTTGACAAAACTACCGGGAGAATCTTGCTAATAAAGTTATGTTTGGAATAGCATTTATAGAGCATAGTTCTCTGTCTGATCACTTTAAAATTGAGTTTCTTAATGATAGGCTCCCTTTAAAGTTGAAGCCGATTGAACAAACCTTTAATGAACAGTGGAAACATTAGAACAACAGTTTTAGCAGAATTCTGTAAAGTCATTAGGATCTGAACATCACAAGTTTTTCATTGCCACTTCTCTTCTGGGTCATGTGATATGTGGATCTAATGTTCCACTCTGATTGTGGTAACAGTAAAATGCATTCCTATGTTATCAAGTTATTTAACTGCAGTGACCTCTCTGATTAAAGCGCTTTGTAGGACTGATATTATTGACCTTTCACATTGATGGGATTCTGACACAAGGCTCCCCCTCTGATCAGATAATTGTAATCTGTAGCATAGTTGTACTTGATAGATTTTCACAGCTTTGTAGACTGTGTATTGCTCATGTCAGGTTAATGTTGTGACCAGGGATTGAACTGTTATATATTGTGACCTCTCTCAGATCAGCAGTATTCAAGTCCCAGTAAACCACTTTTTTTTCCCCCTCTGCATACCGTTTTACAGCAGTCTGATTTGGAAGCCCATTAGCCATCAGCAGATTGATTGATTTATAATTTTAATAAGTGTATTGTCATTGCAAATGACATCCTTCAGAGTTCAACCAAAGAACAACAAGAAAGTGATCACATCTTTAATTTATGGCCAATGTCAGTGTAAAGCAGGAGAAGGTTGGGTACTCCCAAAAAATAGAAGCAATTTACAGCATATTCTGTCTTTTCTTAACCTACTTAGTCTCTTTCCTAAGTCTGCTTGGAGCTTAATGAGCACTTTATGATTAATAGAGGCAGATTCAGTGTCCTCTCATGTATTGAACGACATCTACATATTGAGTATCCATGTGATAAATGGGAGTACAAATTCTTAAAATACAATACAAAGAGAAACACACGCTGTCCATGTTATCCCAAACCATTTCCATAGATGCCTGAGAATATACAGGCATCCAAAACAAAATATGGAAGTGCTTTTTTTTTTATTGTAAAAACAGCAATATTTATTCTAAAAAAGACCAAAGCCATATTTTGGTAGTCCAGAAATGTAGGACTGTTAAACCACCACATGCGCAAATTTGCACCTAATAAGCTTTGCTCCACTGATTCCAGTGCAGTTGGAATTTTCTCTCTAGCCTCCACCATTCCTGAGTAACGAGCAGTTGCTCTTGGTGCCTGATGTGCTTTTTAGACTCTGTAATGTCAGAAGAGCAGTTTCAGGCAGGGGGGCATGATTCAGACCTCAATTCAGAGGCAGTCAGTGTCAGAGCTCATATTCCTATCTCTTGCCTTCTCCTGCCTTTCTGGCAGTACATAAACTAAATAACATATCAGGCACTCATAATAACAGGATTGATTTCTCAGGAATGGTGGGGGATAGAGAAAAAAAAATAATTGTAAAGAGCTGGACTTGTCTGTTAATTCAGAATGGAAATATTTTGGCTATTAAGTGGTTAAAATTGGTGCTTGGGATGTATTTAAAGGGTGCTAGGTGGCACAGGAATTTTTAAATCTTTTAGCTCAGAGCTGTATGTGTGTTCAAACTGCCCTGTGCTGTAATAAAGTAGTGTTCTCATCATAAGTATTTATGGCATATCCACAGGATGAGCCATAAATGCCTGATTCTCCCAACGGCCAAAGGTTTGTTGACTTAATTCTAATCATTAAAGGCATATTCCAATCTTGGCAAATACCCGATTGAATATAACCACTGCAAAACCTGACCACAGGGAAACTGGGAAGGGTTCTTTTCAACGCTGTTTCTGTAGCTCCTATTCACCTTTATGGTAGTAATGAAAATCGCGTAGCAGCAATTTACTGAAAATAAGCTATTGCTTGCTTAAAGTTTTATGTTAAACATATATATTTTTTTATTTCTATATCATTATCTATATAAAAGAAAAGTTCTAAAATGCCACCGCTTTTATCTATCCCAGTGGTAGGTTGTCATTTCCTGGCCTGTAGATGGTACTCTATTCTGTTAACAGCAGGCATTCCATTATCACAGGCAGGATTACAATAAAAGATGATATCCCTCTTATAGGATCTGCCATTCACAATAGGTGATGCTCACAGCTCACCTACTCTCCCTTCCTGCACAATGACCTCTACACAGGTTGTGGAACATGTCTTAGAAACTCATTAATCATCTACAAGTATATCGCTGCATATCGTCCATTTAGCTGATGTATAGCATATCCCTGAATGCTGTTTGAAAAGGTTGTCCAGGCAAAAATTTAACATTTTAAATAGGCTGGTGGAGGTGAGAAGAAAAAAAAAACTAAAAAAATCATTCGTTGTGCTCCAGTCCCTCCAAGCATTGTCTGGTCCTGCCAGTCCATTGCTATCTTCCAGCAGGAGTCCCCGCTGCATGTGACCACTGAAGCCGCTGATTGACTACCTGTGATGTTCTGTGGTCTCTCCCTGATGCCGCTGGTTGATGTCAACGGTCATGTGACCGCTGAGGTTAATCACCGGCTTCAGCGGAAGGGATCCAGAATGTCACATCTGGCGAGGAGCTTCACTTCGAGAAGACAACCCAGCAGAAGGACTAGACCGTGCAGGGAGGACATCGGAACACTAGGGACAGGTGACCATTTTTTTTGGGGGGGTAGGGTTCCGCCTCCCCACCTCCAGTCTATTTTAAAAATACTTTGTGTTCGGACAACCCCTTTAACAGTAGCTTATCATGGCTATCATAATAGAAATAGAAAAAAAACTACCATTAGAAATAAAGAGATTAAAACAGAGCATCAACATCTAATCAACAGGAGCAGGGGCTCACTGAAGGTCTGCAATGAGTTCTTCTAGTAGTACAGATGGAAACGCTCATTGTGTTGGTAAAAGCTGGGGAGTGAGTTGTTCCCGTTCCCCTGTTTCATCACTAGTGTTGACAGGGATACGAGGGCTGGGGTTGAAATTAGGATGCTAAGTGCACCCTTCCAGCATAATAGAATGTTGCGTCATAAAGGGGCTATTATTCAATTTAGAGGCATAAGGGACATTATATTTTGTGTGTTCTTTAAGGGGGACATTATACTAAAAGCACAACAATTGCAAACCCAAAGCATGTCAATTATTGCTACAGGCCTCACCCACAGTTTTTGGTCGAAAGTTGCAGATAACCTACAGTGATTTCAGATGTTTTTTGCTCTGGCGTCTTTGAGGGGAACACACTGCCACTGCGTGTGTGTTTTTGCATTGCAAAGGGGCCCAGTGAGGCTCTTCACACTCAAGGTCCCACACTGACTTAGATTCACTCCTTATATTGAAGCATCAGGAAATGACAGAGTCTCAACTACAAGGCAGTATAAAGAGTGACATAAACAAAAGAACTGTGTGTCTGGATCTTCATACGATTGCTCTCCATGATTTGTGCACAAACAGATGAAGTGACAGGCATCAAATGGGGTGGTGCTAATCTTACCCCTACTGGATTGTAAAAGTCTGGAGATTGCTACCTACTGTTATACATGGCGGCAGACTTGCCATTGAAAATGCCTTAGGATTCTGGTGTAGTTTGACCAAAATGTCTTTCTTGCTTGACACCACATTTATTAAGTTATAGATACTTTCTGAACCTTTTTTAGAGGAGATCATGTCTAAAGAAGAGACACTGTGCACCATAACTTTGGCATTTTGTGGTTCAAAAGACTAGACAGTCTAAAGTTGCACCAAATTAATCTTCCCGAATCAGATTATTTAATTAAGTTTGCACTGTATTAGTAAATCTACCCTATAGTGTTTACTGTTCTGATGGAATGGAACTTTCTCAGGGTTTGAGTCCTTGTTTCCAGTGAAAGTTAATGTTACAGAATACAAAGACATTTGGACAGTTGTGTGCTTTCAAGTTTGTGGCAGCAGTTTATGGATGGGTATTTTCTGTTTCAGCATTACTGTGCTTCAGTCCATAAATACTTCGCTGAGTTAATTTGGTGTGAAGGGAATTGAGTGGGCTGCACAGATGATAATGATTATATAATAAATATATTTTTTTTTGTCTTTCAGTCCTCCAAGCCACAAGATTGTTGTCAATGGGAAAGAATGTATCAACTTTTCGTCATTTAATTTCCTTGGCCTTCTTGATAATGAAAGAGTTAAGGTTGGTGCAATCCCTATTGTGCTTATACAGTATGGACATTATATAAAATAGTGCTAACATTTTCCTTGTACTCCTGGTTTTTATGTAATTGACAAGAGTAAAGTTATGGTACTGATTATGCAGAATCTTATGCAGCTTGCTTTCTTTTTATTTTACTGGTTGTAACACTTACGAACATCTCCACAATGTCTGTCTTAAATTCTATAATGGTTGAACATACAGTGTCTGCAAGCTCAAATTTAAAGAGGCTTTCCAGGCTAAAAATATTGATGTCCTATCCTAGAGATGGGACATGAATATCAGAAATATATAGGTCTAGCACCCAGCACCCCCCATGATTAGCTGGTCTCAGGAGCTCACACAGAGAATCGAATGGAAAGCAGACAGCTCTGTGCTGTGCAGGGGAAAAATTGAATCATTGCAGCTTAGGGTCCCATTCAAATGAATGGGAACTTATCTGCAGTTCCATGATAGAGCTGTCTGCTTCCTGTTCTATTTGTTTTGAATCAACTGCTGAAATCAGCTGATCGATGAGGACGCTGGGCGTCAGACCCCCATCAATCTGGTATTGATGACCTATCCTTAGGATAGATCAATAATATTTTTAGCCCTTGTTAAGGTAAAATTTGTCTATGATCCCCCAAACTTGGGATCTCTCCTTTTATTGTCTGTTCTGAAGTAAGCCTGTTGGGGGTAGGGAAAATTGATTTTCAGCTCCAAAAAGACAAGGAACAAGACTCTGTGGCATGTGTAAAGTCTTCTGAAGTAATCTGTTTGTTATAGTAACCGGCCTTGCAATTCAAACTAGGTTTCATCCAATTGTGCCTTTGTGACATTACTTCCAATCAAAATTACCATATTGTAGATGCATACATTTAAATGACTGGTGTTGAATGCACAAATCATCTAACGCTGGGTTCACACCAGCGTTCGATCTCCGTTTTCAGGTTTCCATCTTCTGCATGCAGAAGACGAAAACCTGTCATGCCAAGTCCGACTGTGAGCGCCAGTGAGCGTTTTATGCTCTCCGCAGTGAAACCATTTTTTTTAAAAAACTGGACACAGAGTACTGCATGTCCGACTCTGTGTCCGTTTAAAAAAAAAAAAAAAAAAAAAACGGTTTCGCTACGGAGTGCATAAAACGCTCACCGGCGCTCACAGCCGGACACCTTTCAAACCCATTCAAATGAATGGGTTTGAAAGAGTCCTGCAGCTTTCCATCGCCTGCTCTGTTTTGTGCAGGAAACGGAAACCTGTATGAATGGAGACCGGGCGCAGATGTGAACGAGCCCTTATGTGTATAAAGCACTGATGAATAAATGTCAAACTTAATATTTATTTAAATAAACAAGTAACAAGATAAAATAGTCCCAATTAAGATAAAAGACAACACATAATAAAGCCATTAGACATGGTGTGTTTAAACTAATCATCAGGGGACCTAACTCAACTGCTAAAAAAGCTAGTAGAAGGCCCTTAATGATGGGTCAGTCATACATCACAACCACCAGGTGGCTGGAATACAAAAAGACTGCCATATTGGGTAATCAAATAGTTACCCACCTATAATAAACAACAATCCAGAGGAGAACAAAAAAAACAACCTGTCTCTCAGACTAGATATTCATTTTGGCAGTGGCAGTTTGTTTTACATTCCTACCACCTTATAAAGCGCCAACAGCTCACTCCCAGGAATATAGGAGGGGACACCGCCACTTATCTGGAAAACTGTGCTGCTTCTGGTACATGGGATGGCAGGAGGTGATCCCTGATGACATGGGCCAGGCCAAAGTGTCATGATGTCCAAAAACCGAACAGTCTAAATCTGTGCTCCAAAAAAACAAATAATAATAATAATTTTATTTATATAGCGCCAACGTATTCCGTTACAAAAAGTTACAAAAAAGTCATTTCACACAATGGGACTGAGGGCCCTGCTCACAAGAGCTTACAATCTATGAGGTAGAGGGGGTGACACAAGAGGTAGCAGGAGAGGCATTGCTTATACAGAAGTCAGACACTTTTGTAATAGAGGTTACTGTCATTACACAAACTTAAAACTTTGGGGGCAACACGGTGGCTCAGTGCTTAGCACTGCAGCCTTGCAGCGCTGGGGTCCTGGTGTTCAAATCCCACCAAGGCAAAAAACCATCTGCAAGGAGTTTGTATGCTCTCCCCGTGTTTGTATGGATTTCCATCCCATATTCCAAAGACATACTGATAGGGGGGGAAAAAAAATGTACATTTAAAAAAAAAAAAAAAGAAACCTTAACTTTATGAGCCATTACTAGTAGTGTCCTTTAACATGTGGATGGAGCTTGGACCTATAAAGTTAGAATGAGATGACATCATATCATGTGGGGGGTATTCCTTCCCTTCTTTGACCAACTGTGCACTCATATAGCAGTTTATAGCGACGTATGACATTAAGTACGTTATCCTGGGTACAATATTGTCATGTGTGGGTATAAACTTCATTTTGGGCACATAGTAGGGCATAAATGTGAAGGAGTGGCTTTTGGAGTGCAGATTTAAATGTTTCATATCTGGACTCCATGTCATGTTTGCAGAGCCTCTAATGTAACAGTAAAATAGAATCCCCTAAGCATTGTTTGCAAGGTGTGATGACAAAAAAAAATCATGGTTTCCGCCGTTTTTTTTTCCATTTTTATTTTTTGCTGTGCAGGCTAAATAATATTTCAGTTTTATAGTATGGCACTCGTCACCTAGGAGTTAATCTTGTAGGTTTTTCTTCCCATATCTTGCAGGCTGCAGCATTGGCGTCACTTAAAAAGTATGGTGTTGGAACTTGTGGTCCACGAGGGTTTTATGGTACCTTTGGTAAGTAAATTATTCATTTAAGTTAAAGGGGTTATCTGGCTTCCAAAAAGCTTGCAAGTATCTGCAAATATATCTACTGCAGTGCTGAAAACGGTTTCCTTGTGCAGCCTTTTCCTGCCTTTATTTTACTTGAGACTTCATGTATCACTGTTAATTACATGTAGTGAACCTGTGAACAAACTACATTTACCATGAGTCATCACTCTTATTGGACCCCTCCCTTCTCTACTTTCCCCTCCCACATCTGAGATCACATGATGCCTTGATGCCCCTGTGTGCAGCAAAAACACAAAAGTGAGAGCAGGCAGATGCATCATGACAAATGTAGTTTCTTCACAGATTCGTTACATGTAAATAAAAGTAAAACAATGAGGCTCAAGTAAAATAAAACCAAGAAAAGTCTGCACAATGCAGTGATGTTCATTGAAGTTTGTGCAATGCAAATCTGTACCAGCTAAATATCATGACTAACCATGTCTTTCACTTCTTACGTTCTCTCACTTCACTTAATCTGGAAATTTCCTCCACCAGCTTTGAGAGACTTTCTGTATAGAGCGATGGATAGGTGCTCTCTTTTATATACAATATACTGAATTTCCCTCCCCCTGAAGTTAAAGGGGCTCTATCAGCAAAATTTTGCTATATGAGCCCCACATATGCGTGAATAGCCTTAAAAATGCTATTCAGGCCCGCTAATCTTGTTTTAAACTCCTGTCCCGTTTTAAAATAAAGCTATATAAACATATAGGTAAATCATACCTGAACGTGCACCCTGGGCGGTGATGCATGATCCGACGTCATCTTCTGGCACGCCTACCTCCTCTTTCTTCTTGCAGTGACGCCCTCTGGTCCTGGCTCTTCCTCGGCTCCATCTTCATCTTCTTCCGGCTGTTCAAATCCAATTGGTTGAAATCTGGCGCGTGCGCAGTAGCGCTCCCTCCGGAGCTACTGCACACACTCTGGCGCCATTTTTCTCAATGGCAGTGCTGCTGGAGTGTGCATAGTAGGTCCGGAGGGAGCGCTACTGCACACGCACCAGATTTCAACCAATCAGATTTGAACCGCTGGAAGAAGATGTAGGTGGAGCTGGGGAAGAGCCAAGAGCGGCGTGCGTTGCTAAAAGAAGAAGAAAGAAGAGGTAGGCGTGCCAGAAGACTACGTCGAATCGTGCATCACCGCCCAGGGTGCACGTTCAGGTATGATTTACCTATGTTTTTATAGTTTTATTTTAAAACAGGACGGGGGTTTAAAATAAGATTAGCGGTGCCTGAATAGCCTTTTTAAAGGCTATTCACGCATATGTGGGGTTCGTACAACAAAATTTTGCTGATAGAGCCCCTTTAAATTGCACTTTATGGCAGCTTAGTAACGGGACCTTGATACCACCTTAACTCCATCTCAATGGATTGGCTGTTGCACAGCCTTTATCAAAGGCAGTTGGCAGGTCACCCTTTTGGGGCTGCCTTTGAAAATCCATCATAAGACCTGTGCCCCTTTTCTTTAAAGGGGTATCCCATAACTCTTGTTCTGCAGGCTCTGTGCTGTGTTCACTTCCTGGATTTCTTGGCACATTGGTGGGCGGGGTTTCACTTGCTCTGCTATCTGCTATGTTTGCAGTCAGTAATGAGGGATTGGTTGTAAATGCATTACCACAGTATAAAGCTGATGTAGAAGCTGATGTAGCAGAGCTGGATTTGAGTCAGGTTGCATTACATACAGAGCTAAATGACTCCTTATCTCAGCCCTTATCAAATTCAATTAAACCGGCTGATAAGTGGAAAAGCTGAAGATAGATAGCACAGTAATCCCGGAGCTCTCACCTCCCCCATCTGAGGAGCTCCATTGCTGGTTAGACACACACCGCTCAGAGCTGCTGCCAGCACTCAGCCCCTCCCTCCCCACCTGAGAGCAGGCAGCTAGTCACTTGGGAACTGAGCAGATAAGCCCAGTGGCCATAGAAACGCAGTGTCAACAATGAAGTGAATAAATTAAGATAGCAGCCAAACAAAGCAGTTTTGATAAAGCAATGTATTTAGGAAATGTCTTAAATCTACACAAACTAGCAGTATAGATAGGATGCTTTTCATGGGCCAACCCCTTTAACCTTTTCGCTGCCAAGGGTCTCTGGAAATTTTGCACCTCCAGTGGCCAGAGCAATTTTCACAGTTTTGAGATGGACAAATCAAACCTAAATTGCAACATTAAAAAAGCATCCAACCCCCCCATACCTATATATTTTCTTAAAGTAGACACCTGCAGCATTGTCAGAAGGCCACTTGGTACTTTATATGAACAGGCACCTTCATGCAATTTTGATTTAAAGTGAATGTTTTATGAAAAAATGCAAATACATGTATATTAGTTGTTAAAAGTGGAAACCAAACAAAAAATTAAATGCACCAAACCTCCTAAAAATAAGAGTTCAACATGTGCAGAGTTCATACATATCACTATGGCCTGAACCCGCATGCACGTGTCTTCAGAAAATTGCTAGAACTGGAAGGAACAAAAATCTGCTTTGAAGCTGGAAATGTTAAAAAAGTATCATCCTATAAAATGTAGGGATTACACACCATAAAAAGTAAGTGAACCCCTAAACCCTATATATTTTTTGAAAGTAGACAACCTGAAGATTACAAATGTCTTAATGGGTCATCGATAGCCACATCCACCTTCATGCAACTTTGCAACCAACACAAATAGTTTTTTGAAAAAATACGCTAAAACACATATTTGCACCTAAAACTCATGTTCTCATCTCACATTCATATACAAATGTGTAAATATACTATATGTACAGTAGCAAAAAAGAGGAAAGTAGGAAGGGCACTCACCCACAAAGAGGCTCATCTTCATAGAAGAAACTTCCTTTATTAGGGTATCACATCTTTAAAAACAGAATCTTCTCGGGAGGGAAGTACAGCATCAATGGCAAGAAAGGCAACAGCCGTTTCACGCTACTACTTGCGCTTTTTCAAGCCTCAGAATGCAATTCCCGACAGCGTTTCAACAGTGAATCGCTGTCGGGAATTGAGATCTGCAGTTGGATCTCAATGCCAAATAGTGTTTTCAACAGTGAATCGCTCCAAAACTGTAAGTAAAATCATCAAGTTCCTGGTATCATTTTAAAGATGAGATTCTCTTCTTTAAAATGCATTTTAAAGCATCAAGATATGTTGATGCAGTCCAGAGATATCGGCATTAGTAGGGAGGACGTAGTAACTACGTCCTCGGCTACTGAAGTGCCACCTTGGGAGCACGTATAGCTATGTGCCTGGCAGTGAAAGGGTTAAAGACCTGGCCAATCTCTTCTCAGTTACTGTTCACAGAATGAGGCAAAGACTTTTAGGGCAGTCATTTCTATTATCTGCCACAGTTTTTGTTCTTAGGCTTAAATGGGTTGTCCAGGATAAAATGAAAATTTAACCCTAAACTAAACACCCTCCCCATCTAACTTACAAAAAAAAAAAAGTATGATTAATCATATCACTGGCAGGCACATTTTCTGGTGATGTTTGGTTTCCCTGTTTTCGGAAAATGAACATCACCAGTACTAAACCCCTCACCCCATCATACTTAACTGTCCTCATGTCCTCTTCTTATGGGCACAAAGTGTCACTTCCCTCAGGGGATGGCGCCTCTTCTCGTGCACAGACATGGGCAGACGTCAAAAGAAAATGAGACTGCTGCACAGGAGAAGGTTATCTCCAGGAAGGAAAACAGGTAAGTATGACGGTGTAGAGAGGGGTGGAAGACTGAGTTAGTTAAGTACGTTGGGCTATTAGTCTGTGGGTTAGCTAGGGACGCAGTGAAAGAGAGAAAGCGAGGGGGCATCTGAATGAAGAGCAATGCATCATGTTGCTTGTAGGCTAAGACAGCAGGAAACTCCCATGTAAAGAAATTCAGAGAAATTCAGAAATCCCTCAAAACACTGCTAAAGGTATGTGGGTGCACTTATAAACCTAACCTACCCCAACAGACCTTTTTTTTTTAAAGAAAAAAGTTTTCTTGCCCGGAAAACCCCTTTTAAGGGAGCCTTCACATAGAGTTTACGCTTGCTCGTTCTGAACGTAAAATTCGTTCAGTGAGCAGCGTAAAAAACAGATCCCATTGACTTAAATGGGTGCCGTTATACACACGCTACCCATTGAAATCAATGGGAGGCTTTTTTACCTATTGCTTTCAATGTGATACGCACGTATCAGTCATGGGGTGTTTCACCACATCTTGAAGGAGCAATAACTTCACCCGGACCTTACCTTGTCTTCCACTAGGAAGGTAGACATTCTCTTTCCCTTCCCAGAACAGTGTGTCTCCGAGTGGTCAGAGCCTCCTGTGGTGGACCCTGCGATAGCTAGGCTCCTCCAAGGCTACTATTCTGCCTTTAGTGGACTCCGCATCTCTCAGCAATCTTTCGGACAAGATGCTGGACTCTCTCGCCAAGGTGGCCTTTGTAGCAGCTGGCTCTTCCCTGAGGCCCTCTTCCTCTGCAGGTCGACCTTCTGTCTCAAGGGCGGCTGTTTTGGAAGGTCGCCTTCCTGGTGGCCATTACCACCATCCGCAGGGTCTCCAAGCTGACTGCCCTGTCCTGCCAGCCTCCTTTTTGTAATCTTCGTAAAATCCTTTTCTCGTTATATTCACTGGGGAACACAAATCCCACCCATGTTTTTAATGTTGGTCCTGCCTGAGCTGATTTGCTTCTTTTTTGAGTTCAGGACATGGTGGTGGTGTTGGTTTGGTGTTCTATTTTGATTTTTGATTTTCTCTCCAACTGCTGCTCTACAAACTGACTAGCACACTGTTGGTGAGAGAGTATAACAGAGGCAGAGCCAACAGTTTTTTGATACTCCTAGTGTCGGCCTTCTAGTTTTTGGGTCTATATCCGTGGTGCTGTGTCTCCCAGTGAATACATCAAGAAATGGATTTTATTCTGCCTTTTGAACTGGGTGTTATATTTTCTCTTATGTTCTGTTTTTGACCTCATTCAATAAATACCTTTGAAGCTAAATCTCCTGATTTGGGCCCCATATATGATTCTGTACGTAAGAGGGGCCCTATGGACACCCTGAAGCATCAGTGCTCATGTGTGGTTGAATCAGGACTTTATAATTGATTATGGCCTAAACTTAACCAAAAACCTGTCTGCTGTGAGGTACAGTGATCATCTTTCTATATGTGTATTCATTCATTCAAAAATGTGTCCTAGACATTGTCAACAAAGGAATTGTCAGCTCTGTTTTAAAATAAAGCTGATTATCTCTGGCCTGAGCAATGAATAGTGTGTGCAGATATCTCACTTATTATACTAGTGTTTGGTTTTGTTTATAATTTTTTTTTACATTTTTCTTGTCTGTAATTCTTCAATTGCCTGTGAGAGGGCAGTCTTTCCCCACTTTTCTGTACGGTGGCATTGACTACATTATAAATAGTTTACAAATCCTCATGACATTAACTTATCAGTTGTCTGTTTTTCAAATAATGAAATAAAGCTTTTAATTATAAATAAATCCAAATAACAGTATGCTCAATAGATTGTGATAGATCTGAGTACATCATTTTTACAGAGATTAATTGGTTGTATTAGTGATCCATTGGATGCTGTATAACAGAGCTGATTTTCACAGCAGCTCTGCTTTTAGGAGAGAATAAATCTGTAATACAGCGCTGTACTGCAGCTCATGAAGTACCTTCTGCTCTATGGTAGGGAACTGCAAGAACTCTGCCTGAGTCAGAGAGGTATACCAATCTTTTTCTTCTATGGCTTATCCGCAGGGTTTTCTTGATGTTGGTCCTAGCCCAGAGACCCACACCCACCGTGATAAAGTAAAGCCTCCACCCTCCATCTCACTGCTGCTGTGAATTAAGGTGTGACGATATGTGCTTGGCCCTCTTTATTCACGTTTATGGGACTTCTGAAAATAGCCCTGAAATTGTGTGCTGCTCTTTTTCCCCATGGATGTGACTGGAGAGGGCCACACATGCTTAGCCACCTATTAAGCAATTGTCAACCCCTCTCTCCCAATGTAGTGAATCCAGCGTGGCATTTACCTAA
This sequence comes from Leptodactylus fuscus, assembly GCF_031893055.1. Classification (NCBI taxonomy): domain Eukaryota; kingdom Metazoa; phylum Chordata; class Amphibia; order Anura; family Leptodactylidae; genus Leptodactylus; species Leptodactylus fuscus. The sequence continues at coordinate 136,151,733 of NC_134265.1, forward strand.
CTTCTACATCCTTACTTCTTATATTATAGCTTAGGTTGGGAAACACCTTTGTTATTTAGGTTACTCAGTAAAGGTAGAAAACAGTGTGACCCTTCTGTCAACCATTGTCTGATGTGTATATTGTCATATACACTGTTCTTTCTATGTATATGTGTGTATATATATATATATATATATATATATATATATATATATATATATATATATATATATATATATACATCTCCAGAGAGACATGCCTGTATCTCTTCATCTAACTTTTTCACTGCTCCCTCTCCTAAAGCAACTTTAACTTTGAAAATGATCTTCCATATCCATCTTGACATGGCTTTAGGTAACATGACTCTAATTACTCATTTATATAGAAGTCTATGGAGATGGAAATAAAAAAAGTGAGCAGGAAGTGTGGAAGATCAGAGAAGAAACCCAGGCTTAAAATGATTAGGCAACAGAATAGAAATAACCAAAGCAGTTTACTCCCATTTCTTCCTCTCTTTATTTACTACATGGTCCATGAGCTGTTTTGATTGAGTAAGACAGTTATATAGCAGGTCCCTCCCCCACTTGCTGTGAGCAGTGTATAGCAGCCAGTCTCCAGCCATCAGTTCAGAGAGGTATGAAAACTAGGGATATGGTATTCCAAGGGGAAACTGTTATGAACAACAGGAACCAAGTGTTGTAAGGACCAGATACACGTAGTGTTACACATTATTTACACACACACATAGCTTATCCTGAAAAGTCAAATGAAACAACAGGTATGCTTTAAGCACAATGTGGAGATTCAGTATAAAGCCCTTTCAGAGCTTTGTCTGCTCTCTCATTGGTCCTGTTTAGTTGAGGTTGCTTTATGGAAGGCCCACAGATGTTTGCCACATTTTTCCATTGAAGATGCAGCTGACCACAGTAGTTAACCCCTTCGCAATCTTTCTTGCAGATGTACATTTGGAACTAGAAGAAAGGCTAGCCAAGTTTATGAGGACAGAAGAAGCAATCATTTATTCATACGGATTTGCCACCATTGCCAGTGCTATTCCAGCTTACTCAAAACGGGGAGACATAGTGTTTGTGTAAGTACACATTATTTGTGGTCTTTTATTGTTTTTCTAGGTTTTAAAATAACCTGCAATTATTCCTTCTTAAGGTAAAAAGTGTGTTGAATTTTAGTTTACTTTTAGGGCATCACCTACTTTGTATTTAAATGGTGAAGTATCTTTGGTCAAGCCCTTTGATGCTGTGGACCTACACTTGGAAGCTGGTTGCAGGATTAAGTCCAATTGAACATACCAAATATTAAGATCAGGTGATCTTAATTATAGTAGGGATATTGCGGGAGCATTGTGTAATTACTGTCCTCTATGCCGTTTACTTCCTCAAAATATTTAGTATGTGAGTGCACACGGGTATAAGTAATCCACATCAGTAATACAGATCAATAGTTCTTATGTACAGAGAACATTAAGGTGCTAATTTTAGTGTTGATTTCTTACTTTGGGTTAATATAAAGAGTGAGGAGGATAGAGCATTGTTGAACCAATAAAATGGATACAAAACACAATATGGGCAAATAACTAAATTTAAGAACATTGTGCTGGAATGGTAGGTAGTCCACACACAAATGACCAAGCACTAAATTTGCTAAAGACATAGATTTTATAGTTTTAGTGCATAGTAATAAAATAAAAAAATAAAAAATTGCAGAAAAATAGGAAACAGGCGTCACCACTGCGACCTCTAATTATATGCTTGAACTAAATGGCAACTTCTACAGAGGATAAACCGTAGCTCCTATCCTGTTGGTGCTCTACACCCCAAATTCAGCCAAAAATGTCATATCAAGAAAAAGCGAAAAAATGGGGGCACTCGCCAATCTAGGAAGGTTGCATAAAACAGTTCTTTATTGTATAAGAAGTAAAATCACATCGACATGGCTTGAGAAAGCGCTTAGAGCGCGAAATGGCTGTTGCCCTTTGATGTTTCATGCTATTACCTCTCGCGATGTGATTTTACTTCTTATACAATAAAGGACTGCTTTATGCAACCTTCCTAGATTGGTGAGTGCCCCCCATTTTTTCTCTTTTTCTTGAGATATATATTTATTTACACACACATATACACTCACCGGCCACTTTATTAGGTACACCTGTCCAACTTCTCGTTAACACTTAATTTCTAATCAGCCAATCACATGGCGGCAACTCAGTGCATTTAGGCATGTAGACATGGTCAAGACAATCTCCTGCAGTTCAAACCGAGCATCAGTATGGGGAAGAAAGGTGATTTGAGTGCCTTTGAACGTGGCATGGTTGTTGGTGCCAGAAGGGCTGGTCTGAGTATTTCAGAAACTGCTGATCTACTGGGATTTTCACGCACAACCATCTCTAGGGTTTACAGAGAACGGTCCGAAAAAGAAAAAACATCCAGTGAGCGGCAGTTCTGTGGGCGGAAATGCGTTGTTGATGCCAGAGGTCAGAGGAGAATGGCCAGATTGGTTCGAGCTGATAGAAAGGCAACAGTGACTCAAATAGCCACCCGTTACAACCAAGGTAGCCAGAAGAGCATCTCTGAACGCACAGTACGTCGAACTTTGAGGCAGATGGGCTACAGCAGCAGAAGACCACACCGGGTGCCACTCCTTTCAGCTAAAAACAGGAAACTGAGGCTACAATTTGCACAACCTCATCGAAATTGGACAATTGAAGATTGGAAAAACGTTGGCTGGTCTGATGAGTCTCGATTTCTGCTGCGACATTCGGATGGTAGGGTCAGAATTTGGCGTCAACAACATGAAAGCATGGATCCATCCTGCCTTGTATCAACGGTTCAGGCTGGTGGTGGTGGTGTCATGGTGTGGGGAATATTTTCTTGGCACTCTTTGGGCCCCTTGGTACCAATTGAGCATCGTTGCAACGCCAAAGCCTACCTGAGTATTGTTGCTGACCATGTCCATCCCTTTATGACCACAATGTACCCAACATCTGATGGCTACTTTCAGCAGGATAATGCGCCATGTCATAAAGCTGGAATCATCTCAGACTGGTTTCTTGAACATGACAATGAGTTCACTGTACTCCAATGGCCTCCACAGTCACCAGATCTCAATCCAATAGAGCATCTTTGGGATGTGGTGGAACGGGAGATTCGCATCATGGATGTGCAGCCGACAAATCTGTGGCAACTGTGTGATGCCATCATGTCAATATGGACCAAAATCTCTGAGGAATTCTTCCAGCACCTTGTTGAATCTATGCCATGAAGAATTGAGGCAGTTCTGAAGGCATAAGGGGGTCCAACCCGTTACTAGCATGGTGTACCTAATAAAGTGGCCGGTGAGGGTATGTATAGCCACATGCTGTGACCCCTCCTCGTGTCCTACAACTACAGTTGGCTGTATTATTATTATTATTAACATCAATCCGCACAGAGAACTAAATGATCCTGCAGTGTGTCTTTGTTTCTTTCTTTTTAGTTGCTATGATTCCTAGGATTTCTCTATCTGTCATGAGCTTCTATGTGTTTTCTCTCTTGTTATATACTACTGTACCATCTATGAAACTGTATCACTGAAATTTCCCCATTGTGGGACTATTAAAGGAATATCTTATCTCATATATATATATATATATATATATATATATACACACACACAATGAGTAGAAAAACACAAATAAAGAAGCACCCCTCCCACAGAAATGTCACCACAGACCATATACAAAGCCCCCCTCCCCTTCCCTGCATGTCCCCCTGATAATACCTTATGTGTATTACGTGTATGGAGTCATAAAGAATTAGTCACTATGATATCATGGTCATGTGTATGTAGCTGTAACATGTTAGTGTAAGTATTATGCTTCGTATTGTTTTATACATCATTTGCATAACCCTTGAAACTCGTAGTAGTGATGAAGCTTCCTGGGAGAAATGCTTTCTCAATGACAATATCACTGGGTGATCTGACTAATGGTGCTAACCTGTATATTCACTTTGTAACTCAATACACTTTCTCCTTCTTGCTAAATAATTTGGAGAGATCACTATTGCTCTTACAACAGTTAATGCATCTTAAAGGATCATTCGGAGGCTTCTGTGTTCCTCATCAGTATTCTGTCAGGCAATTCAAGTGAAGTCATACTTCTTTTCTGAATATACTTGGTAATGCAATTCTAGGAATAGTTCTTCTTTTCTTATTTTACTGCTGTTACCAAGACTCCCTTTTTGACAAGCATATATCATAATTCTGTGTACTTTTTGGGTACTCTGTATTTATATATTGTTTTTGTGTTTGTTTATATAGTGATAGATGGATTTAGCTATTTACTTACCCTATAGCAGCACGGTGGCTCAGTGGTTAGCCTTGCAGCACTGGGGTCTGGGGTTCGAAGCTGACCAAGGGCAAGATCTGCATTGAGTTTGTATGTTCTTCCCTTGTTTGTGTGGTTTTCCAATGGGTACTTTGGTTTGCCAAAAATTGACTTCTTGTAAAAAACTACTGTCCCTTGCGGGGATGGGGACAGATGGTATTGGGGATGAGTAACTGTACGACAGCCACTAGCCACTCTGCTCCACATAGAGTACCTTAAGCTATTCCAAATCCTTGCTAAGACAGGAACAGGTGACTAATAGCAGCACACCCGTAGCTCCCAATCACCTCTATGGGGGTTATAGACTCAGCATAGAGCAGCCCCAATTGCCTGTTTATATACTTGTGGCCATTTATACCTGTCTTGACCTTGATTTGATGAGATAGGAGTAACCCTTTAGCAGTCATGGATCACATGAATATGCATCCAAAGCCTATCCACCTAGACACCTGCTCCCTCAAGGCCCACAGACACAAGCTGGGTAAAAGACATTAGGGGGTTATCAATGTTCACATCATGCAGTAAGTGATTTTGCTGTTTGTTAATGGAGAAAGCAGAAGAAAGGGTTCACCAACTGCAGACTCACTTTAGGTGCACAGAAACAATGCTCAGCACAGTGCTCACAATGCAGTAACAGTTGAAAGAACCGGTGCTCCGATAGTGAAGCAAGAAAAATGATTTATTTCAACATGGAAAAAGAACCCCGAATAGAAGTCAAAAGCAGCTTAAAATGCCTACGCGTTTTGGATGTAACCCTCATACCCATGCACAATAAATAACAAACCAGTCCTGCCACATTTATATACGCAAAACCACAACCACTTGTTGGTTGTGTTCCCTACAGTACAAACTCCATATTTTATTTTGTAGTGTGTGGTACATGGTAAGAATAGTTTATTTATTTTGCATTGCTTAGGAGAGTTACGCCAGAAACTCATAGGACTTTTTAGCTGCTTATGACTTCTATTTGGGGGTGGTTCTTACTTGTTGAAATAAAGGATTATTTATTATTATTTATTATTATTATTATTTATTTTTGTAAATGGAGAGCAAGTGGGATATCACCAGCTGGGGAGTTTATCATTGCCAAAACACATTTTTAACTATACCACGTCGGAATAACCTTTATTACGGCTTTTCTACTCATACTTATCTCTATTCTGCTCGCCAGCGTTTCTCTGAAAATTTTTTTCTTTCCATAGGCAAATGGTGCTCAGGGAGCGTTCCCCCTGTACAAGCGTCATCCTCTGCTTGCCACCTTCATAGTGATTCATAGCCCCCTTGCATCTCCTGCTCTTCAAGGGCTTTTAGGGGTTTGCGTTCCATCAGTGGGCTTCACAATCTGCTGCTCAACTCCACCCCAACTAGTTGACTGACATCTCTCACTTCGTCACACAGTACTAACTGAAGCTCCTATCTGAAGCTGGCCTTCTTCACTTCTAGGTGCAGTGTGACATCATCAGACATGCACAGTATAGTTGTCATCCATTTTTCTGTCGTTTCTTCTCTCCAATGAAGCTGCCCTCCAGAACAACCAGATGCTTGTTTCTGAAATCTTGATTAGTTCCAAGTACCTGTGCGATGCCTCCCAAGATGGTTGCCAACACAGAGGCTATCTGCCGTACTGTTTGGATTCATTCATGGAACTCTTTGAGTCCACCTCCAAGAAGGCCAAATTGAGCCAACTTTTTGGCAAGGGCCTAGAAAAGCTTATCTCTGAGGCCACAGGGGAAGAAAGTTCTCTCCTTCCCCAGATACGTCCTAAGTGCCAGCCATCCTCTTTCAGCCGTTCTCAGCATTTTTGTTTCTTTATGACTGCACCTCTCACTTTGGAGGACAGTCTTCCTGGGACTCCCACTCCAAGAAGCCCTCTTTCATGTCCTGCACCAAGTTCTCCATGCTTTCCGCTTCCAAGCCACTCCTCTTCTTGAAGGCCTTTCCCCAACTTGGAGCCTCTCAGAAGGAGGGAATGCACTTTTGTTACAAGTTATATTCAGACAGCTAGTGGTTCAATGGCAAATAGTTAATTCCCAATTTAGAAGTGTTCTGCCTGAGAGAGAGAAAAAAACACTCTCAGGAGGCTATCCCTCCATCATTTTTAAGTGTATCAATGACAGGATCCAAAGTAAATGATTTTTTTTTCGCCCCATGCACAACACTTGAGCATCCGGAAAATTAAATGTAAAATTAGGCACCAATTATGCCGCAACTCTGTGGAGGAGACCAGAGGATGGGAGTAGCAGTGACACAGACTGCGCCACCTGCTAGGCCGGGGACACTTCTCACACCCTAAAATCCCACTCCTGGGCCGGATACAGTCAAGGGGGGAGGTGGGGGGGCTGTCCTGCAGCACTACCTGATGGTGGTAGTGGTATTATTTCCGCCGGGCCACTCCTAGTTGGAGAGGGGACCTTTCTACTCTTAGCCAGTGTGGTGGTGGTCAAGAGGGCCCTGATGGTGATGCAGGCACGACTCGGGAGTCCAGAGTTGCAGTTGGAAACCAAGTAACTGTTTATTAAATGGAACCGTCTGGCACAAACAGCAGCTTTGCAGACTGGGTAGCAGTTGCAGTTCAGTCCCACTGCCTTGTTCATAGGAGGTTGCCCAGGGATGTTACAGGCTCTAATATGATTGTCCTCCACTACTCCTCCTCTCGTGTCACTCACAATTTAGTAGGATGGGAATATAGTAGGGCAAGGAGTCGCTAACAGGGATCTGGTTACCTGCAGACTAGGCCCGAATGCGGTCCTCCTGTCAGTTCCTCTGTGGCTCCTCCTGGCACAGCTGGAAAATGTCTCTGAGATGTATAAATGAATTCCCTATCTCAGAGCTGTCTCTGGATAAGTCTATGGCGATGAATATCCCTCACAGAGGCTGTGCTGGTGACCGTTAGGGCCCAGTCTTGGTTCTGCCTCTACACAGCTCTGTACCAACTGTGCAGGGTGGCTGCTAACACTAGACTGAGATTCCCAACTGCCACCAGGAAACTAGAGTCTCCTCACAACCCCGCCCAGTGGCCTGTGATTGGCCAGGCACTGGTTTGAACTGCAAAGGGTGAAAAGTAACAGGGAAAATAGACAAACACAAGAAATAACAGCTACTCCAGGATGCTGCAATTATATGACCTCTAGATTCACAAGAAGCATATACAGTCCAGTAAATACATATGAAATGTAGTTGTTGTATGCATGTACAAAAATGTATCTACCCACCAGGTCTACTACTACTTTAGTGACTCACTCTGCATGCCTACATTGATTGCATGCTATATCGTCGAGCAATGTTCATTACAAGGATTTACTTTATCTACCTATGTAAATGAATGCTTACAGTATCCAGTGACCCCTCTTCTTCATAACAGTACAAAAGTACTATGAATGACCAGTAAAGGGCAGCGTTACAGATCTTGCAGTAGAGTCTTGTGTTTTTATGCTTCTGCTTTTAGGATGGTGACTTAAGTTAATTTCTCTGCTGCTATGTGGTATTGTTTTTTGGGCACCACTTCCTTTTATATAAGGACTTAATGCTTTGATGTTCTAATGTACAGGAAATAAAAGCAGAAAATGAGTTGACACTGTTATTCACAAGAACTTAGGGGTGATGACAATTTACTTGGATATGTAATGCACAATGGTGGTGTGGTGCAGCGTGAATAAAGTTTGCTTTTATTTAAAGAGGTTCTTCTTAAGATAGGCCATCAGTATCTGGTTGCTGGAGCACACAGCCAGCCCCTGAACGGATCAGCTATTTTGGGGTTTGTTGAGTATCTGTGCTGTACACTGCAGGGAGCTCGAAATAGATTCATACACTGTATAATTGCTACGTGTGATTACTATAGCTCAGCTCCCACTGAAGTCAATGCAAGATGAGCTATAGTAACGGGGAACAGAGCCATCTGCTTCCGTAATGTGGAGCCTATAGTATGAGGACGTATATATACCCTAGCAGCTATGTGGGAATTGACTGTCCCACATTGGTTAGATATTTATGGCCTATCCTGGCCAATCACTTTAATCATTAGAACAGCCACAAAACATTACAGTACAGGTCCTAATACCTGAGGGGGAATCTTGAAATATTGGCGCTTTAGAGATCGTGTATTAAAAAGTTAGTCTGTGATAAGTTGATACCAGTGGCAGAAAACAGTTGGAACTTGCAATACCCCTTTAATATTGAAACTAGAGGTCCAGATAGAATTCCCATTGCTCTTTAAAAATTTTCTTTATTTCCTTGAAAAAAAAAATAAAAATTTATATATATATATATATATATATATATATATATATATATATATATATATATGTATGTCTGACTTTTATGCGTGACCAAACGACTAGAGTGATCTTCACCAAATTTGGCACACTGTTCCTGAGATACAGTATTCCCAAAATAATGACCTGCATTAGCCAATACAAACCTGCAAGTCTCTCACTCATATTCCAACTGCCGTACACACGGTCACTCCACAAAAGCACGATCCAACACTGATATCCAAACTGAGATACACGCATCAGAGGATTAGATTCACAGTTCAGCACACAGTATCACACATCAGGGGATTAGATACACAGTTTAGCACACTCCAGGTTTCCATAACAACCCAGCCCTTTTTCTTCATTGCTGTATGTCATCTTTAAAGGGGCAGGTCACTGTAGATGACACTGTTACACAAGGTCACATTCACACAGCTTTACTCCAGGTATCCAAAACAACCGATTGTAGGTTTTTCACTGATATCCAAGCTGAGATACACATGATCACATGGACACACACAGAAAACTACATACAAAATAGACCAGTGCAAAACTGACAATTCTAATGGGGCCACTACACAAACCAAAAATAGAAGTGTGTGTGTGTGTGTACACACATATATATCATTTTTTTTTTTCTTTTGTTTTGGAGTCAGGATTACAATTAGTATAGGGAATTGCTGTATTTTACCTTTACAAGCTGAGCGGTTGTCTATGTAAGCTTGTACTTCAGCCTCTTGGTTTTCATTTTCCCTATTTACGTGGAGGAATAGCCTTTTATTACTCAAGTGCAGCTGTGTTGCTCAGGGGCAAAGTTATTATTTTTATTTATATATGACTGAAACCATGTGTGCAGATCTGAACAGTCTAAACTCTAAATATATTTAATATAGACTGATACTGATCCAGTGCACAGAGAAGTGAACCAGTGGGAGCCGTAAGCTGCCAAAAACCTTTACATTCTCTAGCTTTAATATAAAGGTTTAGCAGACTAAGCCGAAGTTCAAGGTGCAGTTGGAATTCTGTGTTTTCAGATGACTTTTTTTTTTCCCTTCATGCGCTTGGTTGACCCAAATACTGTTTCTGACATCGCTACGAATCGCCATTAGCAATGTTAGAAATTATATAGGGGTGGTACCGTATTACACTTTAGGTATTGTAAGGCTGGGTATCCTTATAATGGTACACAACCAAAGCACTACAGGATTATTAACCGTCTTAAACTTTGTGTTTCCAGGGATGAAGCTGCATGTTTTGCCATTCAGAAAGGGCTACAAGCATCAAGAAGCAACATTAAGTATTTCAAGCACAACAATATGAAGGATTTGGAGCGATTGTTAAAGGAACAGGAGCTAGAGGATCAAAAGGTGAATAGTTCATTAAAATGGACAATATACTGCCTCAACAAATCTGACTTTTTTGGGTGCGGTTTCTCAGGCCAGCACCCGTCGGTCTCTACCTCCCAGTTTCGGGGGTCTGCCGACTTGGGGCACATTCTGACAATCACCATTCACCTTCCACTTCGTAATCACATAGGCCACATAGGGTATTTCAGTTCGCTTGCTATGTCCCTTAAGGATCGACCATTTCTGTGGTACCCCACAATTACCCCTTTCTCAAAATCGAACAACTCTGCACTTCATGGCATCTTGCATGTGACTAATGCCAGTGCTGTCTCCTACTTAATGGCGGAAGGTGTGACGTACATCACGACCGCAGATGTCTTCATTTGCATGGGGGTGTCCAAATACTTATTGGTAGACAATGTATTATGTTATCTCCTCCTTAATAAATTCCGCCCCTCCATCCGCTCCTTCTAAGACTGGTGTTTTATATGCCATCCTTAAAATGATTTTTTTTCATCATTATTATTTCTAGAGTTGCCATAAACATAACAAACCTGTATTCTCCTCCACTCAGACCACTGCCACCAGTGACAGCAACTGTGTTTCTCTGTATATAGGTGTCTTGTTTGTGCTATGTAAGTGCTGCAGCCAATCACAGGCCACAGAGGTCACCACTTCACAAGCACATCAGTCACCGCAGTCATGAGCCATTTGTTAATAGGTCACTGCTGAGACCTGTGATTGGCTGCAGCGGTCTCCTCACACAAATGGGCTTTCACTGGTTACCAGTATTTAGAAGAATCGAGCTGTTGGTACCACTGGTTCAGCGCTGGAGAGAGCTGAGTACTGCTTTGTCTGTTTATGGCCCCACTAGCAGCACTATTAAATAATAATGATAATTAAAAACAAAACAAAACTTGACAACCCCTTTAATTCATTCGCCCACTGTTGCCAGCTGCGGTAAGAATAAAGAGGCTCTGACATAACCTTAATAATTTAGGTGCACTCCCATGTGCCAGAAAGGACATCTTGTTAGCAAGTGCTGTGGATTTCCTATATAGCTTACAGCAGTTTTTTGGCATTGTTATAGTGAATGTGTTGCCCACCCAGTTTTCTAAAAAGTGGGCAAAGTGCAGAAAGAGTGAGGTGGTGAATCTTTGGCACAAAAGGCCTGTTCGCCATAACAGTTAGACCTTTAGCGAAGAACTTTTTTTTATTTATTTATTTTTTTTAATTTATAAATGCAATTTGGTCAGAAGAATAGCTATATAGACTTGATAGTTGGTTGAGAAAAGCTGTATAAGCCTTAAATGGTAGAGGCCGGAAAATGTCTGCTAAGCTTAATTGTAATTTTTCATAGATTTACTTAAAGAGGACCTTTCATCAGATTGGGCACAGGCAGTTCTATATACTGCTGGAAAGCTGACAGTGCGCTGAATTCAGCGCACTGTCGGCTTTCCCGCTCTGTGCCCCGGGTACAGTGCTATCGGTCCCGGTACCGTAGCGCTTTACAGTCAGAAGGGCGTTTCTGACACTTAGCCAGGGACGCCCTTCTGCCCAGCAGCGCCTATCGCACTGTAGAGTGTGAGCGGGGAGGAACTCCCCCCTCCCGCTCCTGATAATACTCGTCTATGGACGAGCTGTGTGAGCAGAGGGAGGGGGCGTTCCTCCCCGCTCCACAGTACAGCGCGATAGGCGCTGCTGGGCAGAAGGACGTTCCTGGCTAAGTGTCAGAAACGTCCTTCTGACTGTAAAGCGCTACGGTCCCAGGACCGATAGCTCTTTACCCGGGGCACAGATCGGGATAGCCGACAGTGTGCTGAATTCAGCGCACTGTTAGCTTTCCAGCAGTATATAAAACTGCCTGTGCCCAGTCTGATGAAAGGTCCTCTTTAAGTGAATGTGAGCTGAGCTACAGTAACGTAGCTTGAGCATTACACAATGCTTGGAGCTGTATACTTAAAGCTCTGTACATGGTATTTCCCAGCACTCCTGCTATCATCTGGTTGGTGGGGGTGCTGGATGTCAGAGCTCCACTGATCTGATATCAATGATCTGTCTTAAAGATACTTTGTCAATACCAAAATCCAGGAAACCCCCTTTAAAGATGAATATATGCTTTAGTCTTTGCATTGGCAAGCTGTTAATAGAAGAAATCCTTCTGAAACAATCCGTTTCTTCTAGAATGTTACTGAGTTGTTCCACCGGGGAAAATTATCTTTTATGGAAACCTCTATATTACACACACTTTTACTGATGTCAGTTTATGGCAAGTCTTTCAGCTAAATCATGTATCCATGTAAATCTCACTTGTGGCAATATATGATAATTATTTGACTACTTTACAACACTAGAAAAATGAGGCCTAGTAACCTCAACTGGCCAATAAAAGTAGAAGTAATAATAACTTCTTTGGATTCCGGGTCAGTCTCTTTTAATGTGGTGTAACAAATTGCATACAAATGTAACATGAGGATTTAATGTACACAGCTCCAGTAAAGAAGTAAATTATCCCGCTAGGTATACCGCTCATGCATCTTAAGCACCAAGCATACTGATGCATATAACAGATAAAATGGTGTCATTTTTACTTATTCTTTTGCCCCATACAAGCACTGGAGATGAAACGGGTCATGAACAAACTTTAGCATGGGAAAAGGACATCTATTAAAAACTAGTAACATGCATAAATGTGTGTAGATTTTGTATTTTATTTTTGCTTGTTCTATATTTTAATCAACATGTATATTTAATATGTATCCGTCTTTAATTCCAAAAGAATCCACGAAAAGCCAGAGTGACCAGACGGTTTATTGTTGCAGAAGGACTGTATATGAACACTGGTGACATCTGTCCTCTTCCTCAACTGGTATGTGAGTTTTCTTTGGGACACCCTGGATTAGACAGCAAGAAATGGGGAAAAATATTTCATAATTTAAAATGATAGGTGATCAATAGAGATGAGCGAGCAGTATTCGATCGAGTAGGTATTCGATTGAGTAGCCGAATATTGAGGTCTACTTGAATTGAATTTTCGAATATTTCACTACTCACTCATCTCTACTGTATACGTTTTTTTTTTTTTTAATGCCTACATTGTCCTAGTTCCTGTCCCCTGCATAGTTATTGTTGTAAAAAAAATCGCCAGGGGAGGTGGGAGGGGAATCGAATTTTTACTGCGTTTACCGCGTGGTAATCAACAGAGTACAAGTATTTCGAATACCATAGTATTCGATCGAATACTACTCGCTCATCTCTAGTGATCAGTTTAGTAGCTAAAAGTCAATACCTGTTAAATTTAATGTGTCCTTATCTTTCTACTAAACTGACATGTTAGAGCAAAAAAAAAAAAAAAAATGAAGTGATGCATACACAGTCCTGCAGTATGAACATTATATACAGCTCTTCTGCATGCAGTCATGCTGCACATTCATATGCAAGCTCTCTTGCATATACTTAGTATTTTACTGTACTGTATGAATTTATTTTTATTTTACCTCATCAATTCTAGCAGAGAGCAATAGATATTACCAGTAGTAGAGTGGTAGATGCAGATATGGTCCAAGCCACGTGTATACATTCCTAGTAATTCTAATGTAAACAAAAAACAAAAAAACCCTGAAGCTTCATGTTTGTTTACTTTCATAATGGAAGAAAAATTCCTGCATGACAGGAAGAAAGCTTTGTTTTTTTTTTTGTTTTTTTTTTATGAGAGTGAATACAGATTTAGGGGGCCCCATCTGCATCAGTCACTTTATTACTGTTGATTTCATCCTATGACGGATGAGAATAATGGACATTATTCTAATGTGAACATACCCTAAGAATGTTTTTTTTTTTTGCTATAAATATTGCATCTTAGTCAGCAAAATATGGTAATATGTTGCATATCTAAAGCTGGCCATAGACTTGAGACTTGCTAGCCTCAATCTTTTTATGTTGGCAAAAATGGCATGGTATTTTAATGGGCATAGTACAATAAACAGCTACCTGATTGGTGAAACTGGAACTGGGCAATCTAAATTTTTTTGGAGGGGGTAGGTTCCTAGGCTGTAACAGAGTCCCACATGTCCACAGTAAAAAAAACAAAAAACAAAAACAGGCATCTTCCATGCATAAGCAATAGACACCAAAACATTTCCTTGAAAGAAGAAGTCTGCAATTTCGTGCAGGTTTCTCCTCCATGCTTTGTCTGCCTCATGTTGTCCATGTTTCCCTTAGCTCGTGGGGGTGATGGTAACAAGGTACATGTACACAGGAAATTCCAGCCGAGCAGGCATCTTCCAAGCATGAACAATAGACACAAAGAAAAATAGTCCATAGTCCGATACATATCATATATGTGATATCTTACGGGAAACCGACCACGTGACAAATGCTGTACAATTTGCAGAAGCTGAGCAGATTGATATATAGTTTTTTGGGGAAATGTGTTTTTTTTTTTTTGTTTGTTTGTTTTTTTTTTTTTTTCCATGTTGAAAAGTCAAGGAGGCGGACCTTTCAGTGACAGCTATCTCTGTATGTACAGTCATGGGGAGAAGGCTGTCAATGACTGATAGGACCACTTCCTTGACTTTGTCTGTCAATAAATGACAAGTTGTGCTGAATGTTTACCCACAAACTGTAAAGCTCCCTTAGCTCTATAACATGCTGCCTGCGGATTGAATGGAATATTCCATGTGACAGATTCCACTTTGAAAGGCTATGTTTTATTTTTAACAAGGGTCAGGATGGCAGGAAAATAAAAAGTGTTGCTCAAATCTGCAGTCCCTCACCACCGTTCCTGGGGTCCAATCCTGTCTGTACTAGTTCTTCTTGACACTCAGGAAGTGTCTGCTCAGCCATACATTTTGTGCATGTCGAGAGGGGCCTGGAATTGTAGAGACCATTAGGGAAGTGGGACCTGGGTCAGTGAGGTGAAGATCACTACTTTTGTTTTTTGGTGTTTTGTTTGCCTGCCAGACAACCCATTTTTATTTATTTTTTTTGTATTATTAAAAAGGAATCATAATATGTGTGGTAGACTTCCTTTCCCATTTATGTGGTGACCATTTAAAAATAATCACAGGGTGCAGACTTTTTTTATATGCCTTAATATAAACCAGCTCTCTGTGTCTATTGGAATAGTTTTGCTGTGTCCTGTAATTCATGCACATTTTCTTTTATCTGGTGTTTATATGCCTTTTATTTTTGTTGAAACTTTAGCTTTTGATGTCTTTTGGAAATTGTAGGTTGAGTTAAAATACAAATACAAAGTAAGAATATTCCTGGAGGAAAGCCTTTCGTTTGGAGTTTTAGGGGAACATGGACGTGGAGTTACTGAACACTTTGGAATAAATGTAAGTTTCTTCTGCTGAGAGCTAAATTCTTACATTCAGATGGAGTATGAATGTTTGCTGTAGTGTAATTTTAGTGTTTTAGCAATATGACATCCACCTGTCAAGGATCTTTGTATTGTTACTTCCAAATATTACACAATATAATGTGCACAGCTAGCTGTTGATGTGACATAGCACAATTGAAATCTGAATATCTAGCAAAGTTATAGCAAATGTACAATTTGTTGAACAGTTTTTTAGAGATTTTTCAGGATCCTATGTTTAACAAAAAAAACTTGCATGTATGTAAAGAGTATTTCATGATTGCAGAAGCCTATGGTACGATGAAAGCTTGTCTTATCTTTTTTTTCACTCTAGCTCAGAATACTGTTACAAACATTGCAATTAATGCTAAATTATTACAGTCACCCACACTGTTGATGACTTTATGGATAATTGGCAACTTTTATAAGAGTGTGGAGTTGTCAGTTGTCAAAACTACTAGCTCCAAGCATGCATGCCACTGTGGTGTAGATATTCCTTTTTCAGTGGAGCAGTACCTGTATTTAAGATTAACCAGCATACAACATAACAAGAAGAGGAACAAAGAAGCATCTGTATACTAGGACTGAGAAATTACTCAAAAAATAACCAAAACTGAACATTAACCAGGATAACCAATGTGATTTAGTTCACATCGGTTATTTTGGTTCTTTATTGCAATATTTGCGAGATTCCACCTACAATTTCATTAGAACCGAACACGTCCGAATTGGAACTGCTATTGTTATACTCTGCGGTTTCTTCAGGCTGCAGAGTATAATTAGCAGTGGACCATCCGTGGGTGAGCAGACTTAAAAAACAGTGTTAGGCTGAAGCCTCACGTTAGGGAAACGCAGCTTTTTTTGCTGCAGATTTTGTTGTCGTTTTTTTGAGCCAAAGCCAGAAATGGATTGAGAAAAAAACAAAAAATATAAGAGTTTCTTACATATTTCCCTTTTCCTTTTTGTGGCCATTCTTACCTTTGGCTCAAAAAAACGCAGCGAAATCTGCAACAAAAAAAGCTTTGTTTTCACAACGTGTGGCCTCAGCCTTATTCACCTCTGCTGGGATCCAGTGCAACTCCCTGCTGTCTTCAGGTCTGCTGACTGACAGAAGGGGCCACATTGTGTACCCCAGGGTAGGCGAGTAGCACTGGGCTTCCGTTAATTATAATTATATAATAGAAGTTATGGTTCTGTCTGAGCGAAACTGCTGGGTGAACCATGTGAGACTTATCTTGCGAGTTTCCCCTAGTATATATGCATGCTGTAAAATGGGCGTGGTATAAATAATCGCTATAAATATAATTGAGGTAAAATTCCCTACTATATACATTTTTGAAGCATCTGTGATTGTGTGACAATAGACGGCCTCCACAGTAGCTGCTATATTTGGAAATGGAAGAGCAGCTCTGGAGCGCTCAAGGCGGCTAGCATATACTAAACTGGTCATATTTATTGGCTTTAAAAGAAAGAAGGGCGCTTGTCATTTGGTGAATCAGGCTGAAAAAATTCCTCAAAGTGTGTTGAAGTTCAGCACATTAAGACAAATTTGAGCTATTAAACTCAGCTGACTTATTTGGTGTTCACCATAACCTCAGCATATTTCATCCAGACTAGGGTATAATGTGTAGATTGCATAAAATAACTCTTCTATAGTCTTCTTTTGTAACATTGCGGGCTGAGATGTGGCATTGCCGAAGCATGAGCAGTGTAGAAGTATTTCAGAATACACAATGGAGCTTCACTACGCTTTCAGCAGAGGAAATTGAAATTAATTTTATGGCTAGTAAATTGCTTTTCAGTCCATTTACCTTATCAATTAAAAAAAAAAAAAAAAAAAAAACTACATGCAAGAGCTCCAAGAAAGCTGGTGCTAAAAGTCTTTGGCTTTTTGGAACCACTGCACAAAAACGTCATTATTTAACATATGAACCTTAGTTATAAATCCTTGCGATGTGTGGTTAAGTAATGATGTCTCAGAAAGGAGTTCAATAAATCTCTAGTCCAAGGTTGCCTGTATTTGTCCCCTAGCCAATTAAAACTGATTTATAGAGTTATTATGTATAGTTCAAAACTTCCGTTCCAGCGCTATTGTCACAAATTTTCTTTAGAGAGAACTGATGAAACTGCTGCTCTCTGTGCTTCAGTGCACACTTCAGCTTGGCTGCTTGATATATTGTAGTGCACAAGTGAGGCTACATGTTAATTTTATGTTCTATGTTTTTCTCATTCAAGTTTAGCCATTTCCATCGACCTGATCTGGGTCATGCTAGCTTTTCAGACATCAGGTGCATCTTTCATAAGGAGAAACATTCCTGTAATCGGTAGAGGGTTTTTCTTATATCCCAACGATATGGGAAACAGTAATACAGTTTATTTATATACTGCCAATGTTTTCCGCAGCCCTTTACAATTTTTAGACAAAATGAGGCATTACAGAGTAGTAACACTATGTACAGAGTAGTAACACTATTCACACTATGGGACTGAGGGTCCTGCTCACAAAAGCTCTATGTGGTAGAGAGGGCATCACAAACAGTAGTAGGGACAGCATAGGAGGTCGCATTGCTTATACAGTGGCCGTTTTTGTGATAAATGTTATTTATATCTTGCATATAAATTACACTGTATGAGGCGTTTGCTGTTACATACTTGTAGCTGTAAAGGACAGTTCAGCATAACAAGTATTCTTTAATTGCACAGTGCAAAAAACCTGAGGGAATGTGTAGGTGACTTGCAGTCTTCATTCTTCGTTACTTCCAATTTTGTTCTTTCCTTAAAGAGGACCTTTCACGTCCTCTGGCACATGCGGTGTAGTACATGCGCTGAATTAAGAGCACTATTGGCTTTCCCATTCTGTGCTCCTGCTGAAGAGCTGTCTGTGCCGGTACCGTAGCTCTTCAGTGTCAGAAGGGCGTTGATGTCCATGACAGAGTACTGTCAGGAGTAGGGGAGGTGTTCCTCACCGTTGAGCGTAATCGCTGGGTGGTAAGGAACGCCCCTCCTCACAGTAGCGTCTATTACACTGAACAGACTGTCAGAAACGCCCTCCTGACACTGAAGAGCTACGGTACCAGCACCAGTAGCTCTTCAGCGTGGGGCACAGAACGGGAAAACTGTTAGTGTGCTGAATTCATATATATATGAATTATATATATTATATATATATATATATATAATATTCCGCAGTATTATACCGCATGTGCCAAAGGACGTGAAAGGTCCTCTTTGAGAGCTGTACTAAAGGATATTTCCTCCTTTGCTGCTCCTATTTAAGAAGCACAGAAGCAATAATTACATAGATTAATTGTAACAATGCTACTTGCATATAACACTGACATTTTATTTCTGCAGCTCCAGCCCAGCACTGCATGGCATCATGGTTCACATTCTGTGAGGTCTGATCCTGCAGTCATATTCTCTTTCATTTGTCCCCTATGTTGTACATTCATTTGGCAGGTTAACAAGAAAGAGGACAGAAGTAATGGATAAGAAGCTTAAAAGCTACTTGTGCTAAAGTAGCAAGTAAATAGAAGATATATAGTCAGATATTTAGTGCTGTTGCATTGAATTCCAACAGTCACTGTTATATGCCATTCAACTTGGGCTGCTGATACAGCGGTGACCCGTATCCCCATTCATATCCAACAAAAGCAGAGAGTAGCCATCACACTCCAAATGCATCTTATATAAAACAAACAATTTTACACTGTAGTAACCAAACCGTGCTGGCAAAACAGAACCAGTTAGCATTATAAAGCTGTACATGAACCGTATGATTTGTAAAGTGCTGTGGAATATGTTGGCTCTACATATATTAATAGAAATGGATTCATTGTTATCAATTTTATCATTTAAAGCTTGCAGTCATTTCACTCTTGTTCTAAAGTGATTTGATCTTCTCTGCAGATTGATGACATTGACTTGATAAGTGCAAATATGGAGAATGCGTTGGCTTCCATAGGAGGTTTTTGCTGTGGCCGATCATTTGTTATTGATCATCAGGTATGTACTGATTATTTTACTAATTTAGAAAATGTTTACTCAATTTTATTTTATTTTTTTTTAAATAAATAGAGGACTATGTCACCAGTGCAACCCAGCCCTACAGTTGGATTAGGTCGTTTAATTTTCCTGTAAAATACAGCAGAGACCGGCAATTCTGGCGCTAACTCCGAAAGACCTGCCACAGGGGACACAGACACTGTTAAAAAAACTGGAATCGTTATTCAGCTTTCAAAAATTCTTTACAAATACATCAGTGCTAAATACTCACTGTTCCCATGTGCACCCTTTGCTTGACTCTATTTTACTTGCTGCTCCTTGTATCGCTGTTGTTTACATGCAGTGAATCTGTGAACAAACTACATTTGCCACAATTCATCTGCTAACTCTCACTCTCTGTGTACTCCTCCCTTCTCCACCCTCTCCTGCAATGAAATCTCACGTAATAAATATATCACTCCCACATCCAAGGTTAAGTGTGATGTTTGCAAGCCCTGACACTTAAATCCAATCTGCATAATTATTTGGAACACCATATATTTGAGCTCCCTCAGAAGAAAGGTCATGGTTTATCATTGTGAAAGAAACTCACATTCAGGGAGGCTACTGCATGCAACTATATTAAATACTGTAATTAGCAACACTACTTCAGTTATACTATTCTATACTGCTCTGGGAGATGGCAAAAGGACACTTTAGTAGGTCAATGGGGCCTCATGGTAACATCTGGAGCATGTTCGGGGAGTTTTTCCATGTCTATGCAAAAATGACACTGCATAGTGGTAAGAAGGTAAGCTGGTATTATGTATCTGGCAATGGCTTATTGCATTTTCCTCAAGGAAAATAATTGCACTCTTGGTTGAGATTTTAAAAGGGTTGCAAGGATCTGAATGCTGATCTATTCTCCTGATGTGGCTATTGGAATTTGTATACCAGTATGTGCCATATTGAAGTGAATTGGAGCAGGGCTGCTGTTCCAGACCGGATGCTCGATACTGTGGCGTGACTTCCGACGGGCAATCAGCTGTTTGGTTCGGGTCTCAGATTCTGACCAACCTGATAGTGATGGCGAATTCTGTATATAGGTCATCAGAAATGTCACAAAAGTCCTGGACCCCCTTTTTAAGTGTTTGTACACATTAGGCTTGCTAGCTGTTTAATGTGTGTAAAATAATGTTTCGTATGTATTTTATAAATGTTTCTTTTATATTTCCTCTAGAGATTATCTGGCCAAGGCTACTGTTTTTCAGCTTCTCTTCCCCCTTTGTTGGCTTCTGCTGCTATTGAAGGTCTTAACATTATGGAGGAATCCTCAGGTATTTTAGTTAAACAGCTTTGTTTTGGCATTGTTTGTCTTTTATGTATTGGCTGTGTCTCAAAGCCAAAGTAAAAAATTTGACCATACATTGCCAATGTACAGTAAGCCTAGTTGGTTTTTTGTACTTAAAAGCTGCTACTACCATTTGCATTTTGGACCCTTATTTATATACCTACAAAAGGACCGTCATAATCTGACTATACTCATAGTGGGGAATTAAAATTAGTGTTCAGTTTGCTGTTCTCTATATATTTCCTGCTGGTGCCAGTGTGCGGCACTCATTAAAAGGCACACGCCTGCTAATTGTGGTGTGACTCAGGTCATCACTTGCTCCAGGTACAGAAATCTACACCAGGTCATAGCACCCCCAATTTACTGGAGCAAATTTTAATAAATGTGTTGGTGCACAGAAACCCCGCTCCCCACCCTGCCCCATTCATTTTTCATTACAATTATGTAAGCTGTGGAAAAAGGTGTAGTCACATTTATTAGCGCAAGCCCTGATGGGACTTTTTACACCTAAAATGCTGGTATAAAAAAAAACACTTACTAAATCTCCTCAGTATATGTGTGTAAGTCTATATGGTGTAAAGCTCGACCCAAAAATTTATAGAAAAGGTGAAAAATATTAATACATTTTATTGACATGAGTGGATTAAAAGTAATATAATAGTAATATTACAACAAAATGTCCAGGAGAACATAATACTTATGCAGATTAAGATATAATTCAGTATGATTAGCAATTTTGACAAATACCGTTAAATAAAGTATAAAATAACTGTAAATGTGTTTGAACGACTGACCCTCAACCTGTACCTCATTTCTAATGTGTGTGTATGAATGACGACAGAATCTACAAACTATAAGAAGAAGAAAAAACATGACTTACGCTAGGTTCACACCTGCGTTCAGGGTCTCCGTTCTGTGGTTTCCGTCTTCTGCATGCCAGAAGACGGAAACCACAGACCGGGTCCGGCCGTGAGCGTCGGTGAGCGTTTTATGCTCTCCGCCGCGAAACCGTTTTTTAAAATCCGGACACAGAGTACTGCATGTCCGACTCTGTGTCCGGATTAAAAAACCCGGTTTCGCGGCTGAGAGCATAAAACGCTCACCGCTGCTCACAGACGGACAGCTTTCTCACCCATTCAAATGAATGGGTGAGAGACTCCTGCAGGTTTCCGTCTCCTGCTCTGTTTTATGCAGGAAACGGAAACCTGCAGTACGGAGAGGAGAACGCAGATGTGAATGAGCCCTTACCCTGAAAACAATGCAGTGTAAAATACAAAACAAACTTGAAACATAATGAGAACTATAAAATAATGTGATGATAGAAGACGAATTGTCTATGCGTTACTTAATCGTAATATATGTATATAATATTATTTATATCTCTTTAGTGAATGTTTTGTTTGTAGTTTACAATCTACTACAAGTGGTTTGTATAATCTACCACAAGGGAAGAGTGTCAGGAGGGAAATTGTTCTTCTCTGCATGCACAGGCACGAACCTGTGCATGAATTTTTGAGGTGTGTGTGTGTCTGACTGTTGGAATGCAAAATACACACACACACATATATATATATATATATATATATATATATATATATATATATATATATATATATATCATCTTTACCCTGAGCTCAATCAGTGGTGGTAGCAGCGTGTATTTGGGATGCATGAACTGTGATGGGGTGCAATTTCTGCTCAGTTTTTAGTCTGGATGTAGGGCGAGTGCAAGATTGAGTGAATCAAGTGAGTTAACCCTTGATAGCTGTACCCGTATCACGTACTAGGACTGCCTTTGCGTGACAAATTATAAAAGAAATAAAAGGACCAATATGTAAGATATATCAACATAAATAAATGCAAAGGTGACTTTATTTCATAGTAAAAAGGAGATGATAAATCCTCACAAGTAACATTCTTAACAAGTTAAGTGAAAATAAGAATGATTTAAGAATATTACTACATATTAATGGCAAAAAATATCTCAAAAACATTATACTGTAAAGAGGGATCCCAGGCAAGAATATTTGCAGCCTTCAGAAGACCCTTTTAAAATATTGCACTCCAATGGACACTTGTGGCTGATACCAGTAGATCCCACGTCATCCATCAGAAGTATATGTCCAAGGATCCTGCTTTAACCTTAGAGTATGTTCACACAGAGTTTTTTGCAGGCAGATTTTGAGGCTGAATCTGCCGCAAAAACCACCTGCAAAAATGGCTCCCATTGACTTCAGTGGGGGCTGTTCATTTTTTCCCCCCGCTAGTTAGTAGCAGAAAAAAAGAAGTGAGATGCCCTATCTTGCTGCAGATTCCATGACTGATTCAGCCATCCACGGCTTGAGACACGCTCCTCTTTTGGCCCATTCATTCGGGCCTAATCAGGAGCTGGATGCCGCGACGGAATGCCCATACTGCATCAGCATCTCATCGTGGCTAGCCACGCGGAATGTTCGCAAGGCGGAGAAGGTTTCTGCTAACTTTTCTGCTGTGTGAACATACCCTTAGACTGGCAATGAAAATGTGCATTTTTAAAAAGCGTAAATTTCTAAAAATGAGTATTTCTTACTGTTATCTTCTGTTACTGTTTCTTTTTTTGTTCAAGACTAATATTTTTTTATTCACCGTTTTATACCAATCATTGTTTTGGTTTTTTTAATAGAAATATTCCACACCTTAAATGAGAAGTGCCAAAGAATCCATAAAGCTTTGCAAGGGTATGTTTAAAATAGTCGAATTAACCCTTTAATTTAGACTTTACCCACACCCATTCCTCTTTCCACATCCTCTCCAATCCCTTGATTATCCTTGATAGTAAGGATATTTATATACATATATATCCTATGTATTTATACAGAGATTTCTCAGAAGTCATAGTTACATCAGAATGTGGTTCAGAAGTTTGAGTCTAACATTTCAGTCTAAACTGGCAAACAGATTATTAAAGGGATTATCTACGTTTTCAAAGTTGATGGCATTTAATTAAAGACGACCTTTCATCACCTTCGCCAACTCTTGTTCTTAGCATCTGTTAATAGGTGCTGCTCCACTGATTCCAGCGCAGTTTCTGTAGCTCCCACATTCCTAAAGAATAATTTTCATCTGCATTAAAATCAATGGAGCAGCAGCTATTAAAAGATACCAAGAGCTGGACTTTTCAGAGATGATATGCCATACATTTCTAATCTGTGGCGATTAAATGTTGGGACCCATGCAGATCAGCAGTTTCCCCAGACACACAGCTCCTGGCAATGTTTACATAGCGGCTACAACGCTGGTCACTTGCTGCACTCTTGATAGTGGTGATTGTGTAGTCTAGTGGACTTGCACAACTGTTGTGAGCAGAGCGTTTGGGACCCCCTTTTGTTATAATCATGGAGCGGAGACAGTGGTTGGATATTGGCATTCAAATGTTTATCAGTTTCAACTCCTTTCAAGCAAGAAATATGTCACTGAAAAAAAATATTTATATAGCAACTGTACATAAATGAGCATTTTTTGTAGCTAGAGCATATGTGCTTTAGGTTGTGTTTAATGTAAAAAAAAAAAATAATCTTTTTCATAAGAAAATTTTGGCCTGTAAATATTTCTTATTGGTGAATACGGATTACTTTTGTCTCTAGTTTTTCCTAAAATATTTTCATCTTGCATTTGTTTCATGTAGCATTGAAGGTTTAAAGGTTGTTGGTGAGAACTTCTCCCCTGCCTTTCATCTGCACTTAGAAAGGAGCACAGGGTGCCGGGAAAAAGACACAAAACTGCTACAAGATATTGTAGATCACGTAAGTGCTGCAAATGACCATTGATTTCTTCTTGGAATGACTTTTAAACTCCTGCATACCTGAAAACATAAAGTATTATAATAAATGACAGTAATCATTGCCAGACCCAGCAGTGTTCTCCTTGACCCTTTCAACCATTTCCTTGGAGACTAGTGTTATGATTTTACACATAAATAGGCACAGCATACTATAGTGAAATCTGAACCTTTTCTCATGACACAAGTCCTCATTTGTAAGTCATGGTGTGGTTTTGGTTAAATCCTCAAACTATAACAACAAGGAATTAACGTAAAACTTTCCATTTCCCTATACCCCCTTCACAGCTCCACTAGGAGGTTTCCCTGCCATTTTAGACAAAGGAAATTGCAGGAGAGCTGTAAATTCTTCTCTTGCTTACCTTTTCATAGAAAAGTACAGGAGAAACCATTAACATAAAGGGCTTGTCTAGGATTTCGAGCAAACTCAGAAGTGGCCGGAGTAGGTGTAATACAAAAAGACCTACTTGCCCATCCTTGGTCTTGTTCAGTTTTGTTCCCCTTTCCATTTCATGCCCTGGGCTTTCTGCCTAGGAAGTGGAGAAACTCACACAGCCACTGAGATCAGTCAGCGGCCTCGTGAGTTGTGGGAGGAACAGGAGACTGGGCCTGGGTTTGTTCTAAATCCTTTAGTTTGTTCTAAATATTTTAAAGGGAACTTATCAGGACAATTTGGAATAATAAACCACCCGCAGGTCCTTAAGGGCCACGGTTGTTTACTGTTCCAAATTGCCCTGTTATAACTCAACCTGTGCCCTCATTAAAATAAAAAAATAATTTAAAAAAACTGTACTCCCAACAGTTGTCCAGTGATGCTGAGAAGCTGAAGGAGTACACTTTGGCTCCACACTTCTGGGACATGCATAGTAAAGCCAGGATGTAGGGAGCCTCGTCTCAGTCTTTTATTATCATAAGTGGAAGCTATGCCCTTAATGGTCCATCTCCTGAAGGGTTTGCAACATTTATTGCCATGTTATAATCTATCTAATCTCAAGATTTCCTGTCAAATGCAGTCATTTTGGAAGCCAGCATTTTCAGTTCTAGGCACTGCCATCCTGTGAATCCAAGGTACCTGGATTGGTCTAGTCCACAGTGTCTAACTTTCTCCACAATTAAAGTTTTTTTTTTTTCCACATGGACCTAGTCATATTTAGATAGAGATATATATATATATATATATATATATATATATATATATATATATATATATATATATATATATATATAAAATAACAAATTTAAAGAAAAAACACATTTTTACTCTAACTATCTTCATCGTGATAGACTGGTGTTTTGATTAGTTGCCATTGGATATGGTTATTGGTTATGTTAGGTCCCATGTGTTTTACAGGCTCTGCAAAGTGGATGGGATTTTACCGAATCCCATCTATGCGCAGTAAAATACGCGCATTGCAGTTTTGGAAATCAAAGCATGCCAATTATACCTACGGAAATGTTTCCCTATAAGTATAATGTAAGAACAAAGGTTTCCTCTGTGGACTTTCTGTGAGAAGCACTGCGGGAAAAATTGCAGTATGTTTTTTCAGTTTTTTCCACCGCACTTTTTTGCTGTGGCCCTCTACATGGGTCCTTAGCCTTAATGGGCAGAGTCTGTAACTAGGAAACTCTACATGAAACCAGCCATAGTGCGTTGTAGAAGACATTATGCTGAGCAGTCCAGCACTTAACGCTCTGAGCTTATTTTGGCACTGTAATGCTGTGGGCGCAGGAGTAACACAGTGAAGGCTGTGACTGGCCAACAGAGTTGGAAGATACGACTCAAGCAGATCAATCCCCTGAATGCCGTGGTCTGGAGGCAAGATCACTTGGATCCCTTGTGATAATATCAAAGATTCTAATTATGATATTATGTATTGCACTGGGAATCAGAAACCCTAGGTTAAAGTTCCCTTGTGAAAGTAAAACAGAAGAAAAAAAAACCTTTACATTTAGAAAAAAAACATAATGTAAACAAAAAATTATAAACAAACATGGTATCTATTCCCCATGTGCATATAGAACCCCAGTATCCAATATATTTATCATGTACGGTGTATGCTGGAGGGATCAGTGCCATAAATTTCAGCTCTGATATCTTCCCCACTGTCAGAAGGATGGGCTTTACACCCTAGCATCATTGCTTGGCTGTGAGGAGCGCCCCTTACAGTACTCTTCAGTGGACTTGTACTATTGGGGGGGGGAGATGTTCCTTACAGCCTTCATTTCTGACAGTTTCAGCACAGTAATCTCCAGCACGGGGCTCGTACCAGAAAAGCCGACACTGTGCTGAATTCTATTATTTTTAGTTACATTTCCTCATAGTAAGATATACAGAGAACTTTTTTTTTTTTTTTTTTTTCTGTGGCTGGCTATACACATTAGATCAAAATCAAGTGGACCACAAGATCAGTCGATTTCTAATGTGTATAGTGAGAAATCTGAAGTCACCTATGGCAGATGGTAAATGAAGTCCCATAGTCCACTTAGGAGAACATCTGCTGCCAGATATGACTGCCACAGGCAGTTTATCAGGGGGTCAAGATTGAACATATGTTTTACCACCAAGGCTAAAGTTGTTGCAGAAACCAGCAGAAAACCCCTTTGTGTCAGACACATTCTAATCCTTATCTTGATGGCTTGCTGTAGCTGAATCTGGTATAGCAGAGCATTCACTCAGCACAGTTACAGGTCTGGCATAACTATTCTAATGCACAACATCTGGGCCTTGTATTAAACCCAATTTATTCATGTTTCAGTGCATGAATAGGAAAATTGCATTAACTCAAGCTCGTTATTTGGAAAAAGAGGAGAAAAATCTCCCACCACCAAGGTCAGTAACCCTATATTTTTCTTTTAGAAATCTGTAATAGCGGTATTGTGTTTTGATGTATTTTAGCTTTTTGTGTAACACTGGTTTTTATTAGCGTCTGTATATATTCATGATACAGTTCACAGTATGAAAGGATTGTTAATTTTATACTGGGGCACACTTACTAATCTTCTCTAATAGTGTAAACGTCTTCTAAACAGTCTAAAACTGTGCCAAATGTATAATGGTGGCTTTTGCTGGATGATAAATCTGGTGCAGTTTTAGACACTTTGGCTAACTTTTACTACCTATAGGGGGGTCACATCTTACCTCAGCCATCATACATTTATTACATATTTTGCTGATGGGTGATAAAGGGGTTTTCCCATACAAACCATTAAGTGAATATCCACCTTTTAACACCACTAGGTGGAGTGTTGGATGTGCAGTTTACTGGTAATACACAGAGATTGCATGTAAAACTTTAAGCATTAAGCCTCTTTGCCTTTCCTAGTGGTAGAACTAGAAGGCAGCAAGAATGTTATCATAAACTTAGGGCTAGTTCACACGGGACCGCGTATTTTGGTCCTGATTTTAACGCGGAAGCCGTTTCAGAATAGGACCAAAATGTGCTTGCTGCGGCTTCTGACAGTCGCGGCTTCTCGCTGCGGAGTAGGCCCAAATGAATGGGCCTAGGTTGGAGGGTGCTGTTGCAAGGCGGACGCCGCGGCTGAATCAGCTGCGGAATCCGCCTGAAGAAAGGACAGCTCGCTTCTTTTTTCTGTGGGAGGGAACATACCGCTCACAGAAAAAAGGACGCTAGTGAATCTACAGTCATGGCCAAAAGTTTTGAGAATGATACAAATATTAATTTTTACAAAGTCTACTGCTTCAGTTTTTCTAATGGAAATTTGCATATACTCCAGAATGTTATAAAGAGTGATCAGCTTAATAGCAATTACTTGCAAAGTCAATATTTGCCTAGAAAATGAACTTTATCCCCCAAAACACATTTCAACATCATTGCAGCCCTGCCTTAAAAGGATCAGCTAACATCGTTTCAGTGATTGCTCCATTAACACAGGTGTGGGTGTTGATGAGGACAGGGCTGGAGATCAATCTGTCATGATTAAGTAAGAATGACACCCCTGGACACTTTAAAAGGGGGCTGGTGCTTGGCATCATTGTTTCTCTTCTGTTAACCATGGTTATCTCTAAAGAAACATGTGCAGTCATCATTGTACTGCACAAAAATGGCCTAACAGGGAAGAGTATCGCAGCTAGAAAGATTGCACCTCAGTCAACAATCTATCGCATCATCAAGAACTTCAAGGAGAGAGGTTCCATTGTTGGCAAAAAGGCTCCAGGGCGCCCAAGAAAGACCAGCAAGCGCCAGGACCGTCTCTTAAAAGTGTTTCAGCTGTGGGATCGGGCTACCAGCAGTGCAGAGCTTGCTCAGGAATGGCAGCAGGCAGGTGTGAGTACATCTGCACGCACTGTGAGGCGGAGACTCTTGGAGCAAGGCCTGGTCTCAAGGTGGGAAGCAAAGAAGCCACTTCTCTCCAGAAAAAACATCAGGGACAGACTGATATTCTGCAAAAGGTACAGGGAGTGGACTGCTGAGGACTGGGGTAAAGTCATTTTCTCTGATGAATCCCCTCTTCGATTGTTTGGGACATCTGGAAAACAGCTTATTCGGAGAAGACGAGGTGAGCGCTACCACCAGTCTTGTCTCATACCAACTGTAAAGCATCCTGAAACCATTCATGTGTGGGGTTGCTGCTCAGCCAAGGGAATCGGTTCTCTCACAGTCTTGCCTAAAAACACAGCCATGAATAAAGAATGGTACCAGAATGTCCTCCAAGATCAACTTCTCCCAACCGTCCAAGAGCAGTTTGGCGATCAACAATGCCTTTTCCAGCATGATGGAGCACCTTGCCATAAAGCAAAGGTGATAACTAAATGGCTCAGGGAACAAAACATAGAGATTTTGGGTCCATGGCCTGGAAACTCCCCAGATCTTAATCCCATTGAGAACTTGTGATCAATCATCAAGAGACGGGTGGACAAACAAAACCCTACAAATTCTGACAAAATGCAATCATTGATTGTGCAAGAATGGACTGCTATCAGTCAGGATTTGGTCCAGAAGTTGATTGAGAGCATGCCAGGGAGAATTGCAGAGGTCCTGAAGAAGAATATTGACTTGCTGCATTAATTCATTCTAACTGTCAATATAAGCTTTTGTTACTCATAATATGATTGCAATTATATTTCTGTATGTGATAAAAACATCTGACAAACACACATAAAACCAGAGGGCAGCAGATCATGTGAAAATATATTATTTGTGTCATTCTCAAAACTTTTGGCCATGACTGTACGTAGACCTCTATCGTGAGGGGCTGGATTTTGAGGTGGATTCGGTGTCAAAATCTGCTCTCTTTTACCCTGTGTGAACAAGCCCTTAAGATTCAGCAGA
This sequence comes from Leptodactylus fuscus, assembly GCF_031893055.1. NCBI lineage: Eukaryota > Metazoa > Chordata > Amphibia > Anura > Leptodactylidae > Leptodactylus > Leptodactylus fuscus. The sequence continues at coordinate 136,181,498 of NC_134265.1, forward strand.
TCATTCACTTTAGGGGTGGTTATATGTTGTCTGTCTGACACTGCTGTTTATTCTGTATGTTACAGTATAAGAGTGATTGTGACTGTTGAGCAAACAGATGAAGAACTGAACATGGCTGCCTCCGTGATCAAGCAAGCGGCCACATTGATACTAAACTAATATTTCCTTTTTTTTACGTTGAGACATTTCTGATATTATAAGGACATGATAATGATCGTAAGCTTTTGTTCAGTATGAGAAATCCAGATAGAAGGTGCTATATAGCAGTGTACATTCCAGGTCTCGGAGAGCAAAAAGACTAAACTGGCATGGGGGGAACTAGCAGAAAACCAAATAACGGTACATGTACAGATTATGTCATGGACCTTTTAAGCACTGTTACGCTGTGATCTTTTTTTTCTTATTGTGTTAACTTACAAATAAATTTCTATATATAAAAATATATATATTCCCCTCAGAAAAATGAATGAAAACTTATGTTTAATAGTTTTTTTTTTTTTTTTTTTTTTTTTTATTGCAAGCTGGAACAAAAATATAACTTTTTTGGGTTTGTGTCAGAAACCTCCTTCAGCTATCTAGAGGACATGTATATTTATACAGTTTATGTGCATATTATTTGATAGGTGTGTACTTATATACAGAGAAATACATGCACACTTTTTTATGTCAATCCCTTTCTAATATTTCAGATGTTTCAAAGGGAGAAAAAACAGGTTTATTAACAGACATGACTATCACAATTTTGTATTCCTGACTGTGTTAATAACACTGGATAAAAGTATATAGTAATAACTGATTTTTATATAAAGTAAATTGTGTATTTCTTATAAATCTTTTCTGGTGATAGCATGACTTCATTTATGATGGGGATTTTTAAAAAAAAATTATTTTTTTTTCTAACATTGAGCTCACCTTGCTCTAAAACTACACAGATGACACTCCTGTATATGTATTTAACCTAAAGCTTCGTCCTCAGAATTAATGTACATAGAGCTACAAGCACTTGCTTTATGGTTTTGATGGGTTGCTACATCTAAGCACCAATGGGAAGTATATTTTATGCTTCTCCATGCAATATAGAAGCACTACTGTCTCTTTGTATGCCAAATGTAAGGCCTGGTTCACATCTGTGTTCGGTATTCCATTTGGGGAGTCTGCTTGGGGACCCCCCTGAATGGAATACTGAACGTATTGACAAGCAGCAAGCTTATGAAAGCACACGGACCCCATAGACTATAATGGGGTCTGGGTGTTTTCCGTGCACTGTCCGCAAGGAACATGCGTAGAGAAAAGTACTTCATGAACTACTTTACTCTCCACACGATTCGTACGGACACCACGTGGAAAACACAAGGACCCCATTATAGTCCATGGGGTTTGTGTGTTTTCATAAGCTCGCCGCTTGTAATTGCATTCAGTATTCCGTTCAGGGGGTCCCCAAGAGCACTCCCCGAACAGAATACCGAATGCAGATGTGAACCAGGCCTTAATGAATGCACATTTACCATCTTAAAACCAGTCCATGCTATAAGTAAGTGCTGTTCTTCTCTATCAAGACAATTCCTTCAGGTTACAAGCATGTTAGCAAGACTTAAAGGCACCTATCTGTTTTACCAATATTACCCAAGCATTTGTCAGTTTCATCTTAAAGAAGCAACATTTGCTACTTTCTGACCATTTTTGAGTTATTTTGACTTGAAAAAGCATGATGGAAGTAACATCCACATTCTGCCTGAAAAATAATTCCAAAGGCATGGAGAAAACTAAAGCTAAAGAAGTGTTATGTGAACTCCATAGCATCAAGTTGCGGCCCTTACAGGCCGTGGCAAAGGAAACAATTACACGGTGGCAGCAACACATTCCCATTAGAAAGGTTTCTTCAAGCTACAATTTTCCATAAATGTTATTGTCTGCCATGTCTCATTGTATATAAGCATTTTCTAGTTAAACCTGCCTTGTTACTCTTTTTCTTGGCTTATTCTGAAAAATGTGTATTTGTAATTTTTACAATGATCTATTTTATTAATACATCTACTTAAAAAGGGACCTTTTATGTCCTCAAACCCCTAGACTTGTAGAAAGCGGATCTTCCTCCTAAATCCATGTGTGTTTATTTTTCTGGTACCTGCTTCCATTGCTGAGATATTTGTGCCATTCAATTTGGCTACAGATATCATTGTACACCACATTGGCAGTAGAAGACAGAACCAGTGTGATGGCTGGTGGGCGCCTTCCATTGCCCTCTTGATAGTACAGTAGCTGAAGTAATGGCACCTGAATCTCTGCAGCGTACTAAAGCACATCAATTGATTTAGCAGGAAAGCGGCTGTACATGAATTTAACACTTCTGGGGTTTGGGTACTTGAAAGGTGTTCTTTAAAAAGTAAGTTTTCGTTTAGAAATGGTATTTTCTATAATAAATTTTCATTAGACATTGAATAGCTATTTGAATGTTTTGTGTTACTTATGCTTTAGGAGGCTGAGCAGTAGAGAACTGAGATGACAATGGAGATTCGTACTAAGCTTATTATTAGTAGCTTATGTAGGAGAGGTTTGAGGCATTATATGGCTACTTTGACAACTGGACCACCCACCATACCAGCAGCCATGTCCCGCAGTCACTTCAAGCCGGAGCATCGATAGGTGCTGCAAATTGAGCCAATGAAATGACAAAAATGTACTCTCCTTGGTCTTCTGTTTCCAGCCATTTTATAGGATCCCTGATTGACATTGGCATTCCTGTCCCATTTGTGTGAAGTGACCTCTGCAGCCCAATCATGGGCCTCAGCAGTGACCTCTATACAATAGGCATGCCACTGCAGTCACATGGTGTTCGTGAAGAGGTGGCTGCAGCGGTCATCTCACACAAATGGGATATCACTACTGACACTAACCAGGGAACCTATACACAGCAGCTGCTGGCAACAGAACCTGGGAGATCTGAGTTGTTGGGTTTTACCTTTAATAATTGAAAAAGTCTCTGACACCCACACGACTTCCTGTTCCAGACAATTTTGTTCCGTTTGATGATATATAAATGGCGAAAATAATAGTAAATAATGGAGTAGGAAAATGGTAAAAGGAAATATCTACAAAATTGCTCAACTTTGTATGTAGAGTTAAACTTTGCATTGGACCATTAAATTCTCAGCACTTCAAAGATATAGGACAATACTTTCCAGAACTCTGTTTGCATAGGTGTAATGTTCTCCTAATCAGAATGTTACAATACATTTATTTACTAGCTATAGTATATCTATGGTAAATAAGCTTTTAATTTGTCATTTGTAATTACTGATATTTTGTACTAAATTTCTTTTAGAGTTATTCAAACATGTGCCTTTTTTGTTGCTGCTAAAAATAAAAGTAAACTGCTAGAATTGGCATAGAACTTTGTATAAATAAAACCATACAAAATGTGACTTGTCTGTCCTTTGTCCCTTTTACTGTATTATTAGCCATTATCAGATAATATAATAGTATAACAGTTGTGTAATAATATAATACTTTGCATCCTATAAGCAGAAACTACCAACATAAAGAATATACTACAGAAAGTAACTGGCACATTATACAAATGAATGACTCAGTAAGTCCTAAATTGGGCTTGCATGAAGTTTTGGGGTTTTTCTGTTGGGGCAATGGCTAAAAAGTGCAGGCTCTAAAAGCGGAACCCTAAATGTACAGTCACATTTGTAGGCTTCAGATTTACAGATTGCTAGTTTGTTTTGTTTTTTTAAAAACCCATTACAATTTCTGTATTTTTCCAGACTTAAAAGGGTTTTCTGAGTAAACAGATATTGATGATTTATCCTTAGGCCAATATCAGATCAGTTGTTCTCAACAAGTGTTGGAATGAACTTACAGAATGGAGCCAGCAGTTCATTGGGGTTGTGGGTGTTGGGCCCCTATTAATATCCGACCTGTAAAACCCCTTTAGACTGGGACCTGACATTGCAGAAACGCAGCTTTTTGTTGCAGAATTTGTTGCATTTTTTTGAACCAAAGTCAGGAACAGATTAAGCAGAGACAGAGGAGTAAGAACTTCCTATATATTTCCCATTCCTTTTGTAGCTTGTAGCTTTTCTTGGCTTTGGCTCAAAAAACCGCAGCAAAATCTGCAACAACAAAAAAAAGCTGCGTTTCCTCAACGTGAGGCCTCAGCCTTGGAGGTACTTTTCCACGTCCCTGATGCCTCCCAAATTATTAATATAGCCATGATAGGGGCCTTTTTTATAGGAGCTGAAGCATACTTTATATCCAGCTCGATGATATCTTTTTATGGATATGCAAATCAGTCTGTCAGTGCTTTGTAGGTGACACCAAGATTTGCATATAGACAACTGTGCTGGAGACAGAGGCTGAAAATGTCAGTCATGGCTAAAGGGGAATCATTGGGTACAGATTCCACAAAAGAGTTTTTCAACTGTCAGATATTGATGGGGACCCTACACCCCATTGAACTACTGTTCACCGTCACTGCTGTTCACCTAGGATGTGCTGTGGAATATGTTGGCAACTTTGCTTTTTTCCCTCTATGAGCGCTCCCATTGAAGTGAATGGGAAGCACTCGCGTGTACGGCTCGGAATGAGCCGAGCGCTTACGCCGTGTGAAGGGGCCCATACACGAGCCGTACACGCGAGCGCTTCCCATTCACTTCAATGGGAGCGCTTGTAGAGAAAAAAGCAGCCCATTCATTTCAATGGGGAGCGCTCGTATGCTGGCTCCCATTGAAATGAATGGGATCTGCTTTATACGCGCTGATTCTGAAAGTGTTTTAACGTTCATAATCAGTCAGCATATCCGTAGTGTGAATGCACCCTTACATTGTTTCATTCACACAACAGTTTTCTCTTACCATAAGCCCAACTGTACAAGGGCTTGTTTTTTTTTGTGGATAGTTGTGCTTTTTGATGGCCATGTTTAATGCACCATGTAATGTATTGACATCCAACTTTTTATTACTTTTACAAAATGCATTAAATATTTGCTTTGTTTGGCTACATTCTGGCATCTATGGTGTTCTCTTTTGTGTTCCATTGAACTTATATTTTCACAACAATGAGGATTCCTGCAGCCCGGTTGGATTTCCTCTAGGAAAGTTTCCTGTTTCAATTGACCAGTGACCATGACTTTGACCAGAGAACGAACATCCATGAGAAAGGTGTTATATCAGACTCCTTTGTGAAAGATAATGCATATATACATATATATTTATAATACTGACTCCAACCTGAAGAGACATGCTTATTTTCTCAGTACCCTACTGAATTTAAATATGTAAGGAAAAGCAGATAGTTTGCTTTATCTATTTGAACCCATTCCATACATTCCCATTATGTTACTTACATTTCACATAGTACAGTTGAAAAAAAGACTTCTGTCCATCCAGTTCATAAATATAGAATTTATTTTATCTTTTTAGTGAGTGTATTGTTTATGTATGTGTTATCAGTTTACCACAGTGGTATGTGTATATAAAAAAGGGAATAGGGGTGCAGAGGTGAAATACTCTGACCCGATGTCCGTTTGTATTGTTTTGCATCCTCTTGGTTAGGCAGGCATAAGGAGGAAGGGCTGTTTCAGGAAATTAATTTTGACTTCAAATGTCTGGAAGGTACACTGCTGTACAAGGTGAAGATAGAGCATTCATTATCAGTTAACAAAGCTGGATATGTCCAATTCCATGAGAAGAGATTCTTCAAGCTTTACTAAACACCTTTCCCCCCACCCCTGACTACCTTCTAACTTACTTACTTTACAAAAAAAAATTATATTTACCTTGATCGCCAGGGCGGTCAATTGCCCTTGAACATTTTCAGGTTTTCTAGTGATGTTCCGTTTTCGGTAGCGGAAACTATACTAACCCCCCACCAACATACTTGTCTTCCTTTCCGGATCTTCTGGGCCCAGGAGAACACTTCCTATGGGGAGCTGGCTTCTCCTCTTCTTGATGGCCACTGGCCCCACAGGAGGAATTGATCTCCCATGCCCAGAAGATCTGGACAGGTAGACAGGTAAATGGGGTGGGATGGTGGGCAGGCTACTTATGTAAACAAGAATGGGTGAAGGGGGAGATAGTGTGAAAGTGAAGCCCAAGGCATCATGGTAGTTGCAGGAAATAGAACAGGAAGCTACCCATGTAAACAAATGAAGAAGATGTTAGAAGCGCCAAGAGAAACCCGGAAATCGCTCAAAACACTGCTAAAGGAATTTTGGTCATTCTTATTAAGCTATTAATGGTTTGGGGTTTGTTTTTTTTTTGTTTGTTTTTTTTTTTAAAAAAAAAATCCTTTAAAGAGGACCTTTCACCGATTTGGGCACAGGCAGTTCTATATACTGCTGGAAAGCTGACAGTGTACTGAATTCAGTGCACTTTTGGCTTTCCCGATCTGTGCCCCAGGTAAATAACTTTCGGTCCCGGTACTGTAGCTCTTTGCAGTCAGAAGGGCGTTCCTGACAGTCAGTCAGGTACATCCTTCTCCACAGCAGCGCCTAACGTGCTGTACAGTGTGAGCCCTCTCCCTCTGCTCACAGTTCTCGTCCCTAAACGAGTATTATCAGGAGGGGAGGGGGGAGTTCCTCCCCGCTCACACAGTACAGCGCGATAGGTGCTGCTGTGGAGAAGGACGTTCCTGACTGACTGTCAGGAACGCCCTTCTGACTGTAAAGAGCTACGGTACCGGGACCGCTAGCTCTTTACCCGGGGCACAGATCAGGAAAGCCGACAGTGCACTGAATTCATTCCGCATATTCCCATTATATTACTCAGGGAGCTGGAGATCTCAGCACCAATATCCCTTTACCGTCTGAAGGGCGGGTCTTATTGCTTAGCGTCATCATTGAGTGGTAAGGAGCACCACCTCTGACAGTACCAGAATGTTGAAGAGTACTGTCAAGGAGGGCTTTCCCCACAGCCCAGTGGTGATGCTGAGCAGTAAGGCCTGCCCATCTGACAGTGGAGAGATGTCAGTGCTGAAAACTAACAGCACTGATCTCCCTGGCATTGGGGCGCAAAGTGGGAAACCTAGTCTCTTGAAGTATTATTCTTCTATCTCTTTTCAAAAATGTTTGCTTGTCAGATCACCTGGTTGTCTACATTTATAAATCTCAGCACTGAACCCTTTGGGTATTATATTTCATGGTATTTTTCCTTTGCTTTAAAAAACCATTACCTTTTTGAAGTGTTTTTACAACTTTTGCACTTTATAAAGTATATGTGAGAGAGCCTAGCAAAGCCAGTGATGGTGGTAGCATGTATTTGGGGTGTGCGGATTGTGTTGGGGTGCGATTTGCACTCAATTTGCAGCCTGAGTGAAGGGTGAGTACAAAATTAAGTCGACCCCTGACAGCCGCACCCGCATCACATGCTCAGGTGGTCCATACATGACGAACAGCTTTTTCCAATAATTTTTGTATGGGCCATTTATATATTTATACAGGTTTGTCACATTTTTTGTTAAATGCCTCTTCTCAAGACTAAACAAATGTAAGTCCTTTAACCACTCCTTATAGCTGAGGTCCTCCATGCCCTTTATCAGATTAGTGGGGTCGCCGTATTCCAACGCCTATAACTTTTTTGCTGTTATGTTTACAGAGCTAAGTCAGTGCTTTTTATTTGTGGAACACATTGGAATTTTTATTAGTACCAATGTTTGGTGTGTATGACTTTGATCACTTATTGCTATTTTTTTGGGGAAAGCAAAGTGACCCATGTACGTTAATTTGCACATAGCGATTTACTTTTTTTTTATGGCTTTCATCATACACGATAGTTCTTTAAATATATTTTTGTTATTCTATGATTTAAACCATCATAGGAATGGGACATTGGCCCTGAGTCTTGTTTAGGGGTCCGGTGATCTCCAGCAAAATGGCACCTCATTCAGTTTTGACCAAAGTGCCATTTTGCCAGGTATCACCAGCCCCCAAAGCAAGACCCAGGAGCGGTGTCCCGTTCCCATTACAGAAAGAGCCTATTGAAGGTTCCCAGGCTTGTCTGCCTTTCATTTGTACGGCAGGCTGCTTTATGCCGCCTGTCATACAAATACTGTTATTCTATAATGGATTCAAAACCCCTAGGGAGTCTAATAAATGCAAGAAAAAAAAAACTATATAAAAAAAATATTAAAAGTTCGTGGGGTTTGGAAAGCGGAGAGTCAAAAACAAAACTTGAAAATTGTCACCGGCAGGAAGGGGTTAAGAACATTCCAGCAGGTGAAAGATAGGTAACAGGTCGCACAAGAGAGATTCAGAAATTAACCCCTGAGAATGTTGGAGTGGCCAACATCCAGTACCACATGGTGGGAAAAGTTCATCTTATTGTTATTGGCTAGAGGGAGTCCATCTGCCTTCAACAGACTAAATACCGAGCTTGTGGGTCAAGGTTGGGGAAAGAAGAAATTCAGACCAAGAACACCTTGGTTGTCTTATGGAAAAAAACTGATTATAGGGGAAGAGAAAAAAATAAATCCCACTTACGTGGTTATAGGTGGGGTGAGGGGGGGGGAGCAGCTTGCACTGAAATGTGTAAGCTACTGATGATTAGAATATTGTAACCCTACCACCACTGTAACCCCTTGATTTAAAGTTTAATTATTATCTAGATTTTTCTCTGTTGGATGCTGGAATTTCATGTTTACTACTGTTGGGAATATTTGCATCATGCACCTTTGAGTCCAGGGAGCGGATCCTGGGCACCACGATGTGAGAATCAACATGTTTGAATATAAAGGTGAGATGTGGGAAACTTATTCTTTGTTTGTATAGACAGTTGAGAAGACGTCATTAACTTAGGATAAAACTCCTGGAGTCTCAGTTTCAGGATTTTATAATCGATATTAGGCAAGATATTGGGTGAAACACACCAACTTCCAAAAAGTCTTTGGTTGCAGCAGAAGTATGGTACAAGCTTCATGGAAGCCGTCTATAATACATCCCTGCTGACAGAGTTTAGCAGAGAAGTGAGTAGGGGGTGACCTGGGACTGTATCGATTTATAATGCTTTGCACATAGTCCGTTGGGACCAGGTGTCTTATTGCAGTGGATGGAACCTCCTATTCCAAAATAGGGCTGAAAGTATTTCCTCCACCTCCGAGGTTTATTTGGGCGATTTTGTAGGGGTGGTTCATTTTCCCGTTATATAGGTTACTGACCATGTGGGTTCTGTCCATATATATTGTCAATATGTGAATACAAAACTGAGAATCTTCATTGTGAATGACCCCTTGCAAAAAAAAATTTCCTTGTAGAAGCGTTAGCTCTAAACTCTAAATTGTCTTCACTTTACCTTGCATAAACTTCAGTACTTGTTCAGATAATCTCCATAAAATTCTATTCTTGCAAATAAATATTTAAAAAAAATCTCATTAAGCGGGGGTAATAAAATAGCTCATAATCTGATAATTTATAGGTATTAATCCAGCATAGCAAGACTTTAAAAACCCTAAATGATGACCAATTGTTTTAGTTCAGCTAATATGATGCATTTCCCCGAGTCTCTGCAAGTAGGTTTAAGTGTTTTTCATCATTTGGAAGAAATGCATGAGGTATTTATTAAAAAGGAACAGTTGTTTGAGCTTTGATTTTACACTTTTGAAATGTGATCTGGGTCCAATCACAAAAGGGTATATTGTCTCTCCTTATGTCACTGCATCTGGACGTGATTACTCCGCTCGCAGGGAATTGGCATCCAGTGATCTATGAAGTGTCGGGTCTCCTAATTTACTAACAGAGCTTCAGAAATCCATAGAAAAGTCCTAGAAATGCTGCTGAAAGCAAGGAAACTATTGGTAGACTCGAAAAGAATGTGTGTGCCCACAAGTCTGAATAAGGCCTGAGCGCTATGAGGAATGCATTGCCATTGTTGGCTAACTTTAACAAACACTATGCCTTTGAATAGTGATATTAATAAAAGCATATTATCCAGACGGCTTATTCTTTGTGGTATGCTTCTGACATAACAAACAGTGTGTAGGTAAAATCCAAGATTCTGGAGATTTTTGGTGTGCGCTCTCGCACAGGCTACATTAGCTGTCACATGGAGGCACCTGCAAACAATCAGCACATTCTGCTCAGGCTGTAGAAGGCCAATTGTAAGACTCGACCAAAGACAGGAAATGGATCGAAATCAATTTTACCATCGGAGAAATTAGATTTTTAATTAGAGCATAACATGGTCGAACTACACTCACCATTAGATGTCCAGGTACAGAGTGGAGACTACTTTAATGTATGCATAGTATGGCTGAGATACACTTGCCATGAATTCATTGGAGGTCATTGTTGTGTAGGGTCCCATCTAAAGAGGTTGACTTGTCGCTGGCAGGTGAGATTATACGATTTGGAACAAGAACCTGATTTTCATATACAGTAATTCACCAATATACAGTGTGACATCAGCGCCGTGCAGTGAATATTAAAGAGGACATTTGGTTTTAAAGTCTTATTCTATGGAAGTTTTCTTAAGGTTTATGTGTGTTTTTTGAACCCACATTTTTGTGTGTTGGAAGTAGCAATGTAATGACTCCAGTCAATATTAAGAAGATCACATATATATATATATATACACACAGTCCTATGAAAAAGTTTGGGCACCCCTATTAATCTTAATCATTTTTAGTTCTAAATATTTTGGTGTTTGCAGCAGCCATTTCAGTTTGATATATCTAATAACCGATGGACACAGTAATATTTCAGGATTGAAATGAGGTTTATTGTACTAACAGAAAATGTGCAATATGCATTAAACCAAAATTTGACCTGTGCAAAAGTATGGGCACCTCAACAGAAAAGTGACATTAATATTTAGTAGATCCTCCTTTTGCAAAGATAACAGCCTCTAGTCGCTTCCTGTAGCTTTTAATCAGTTCCTGAATGGATCCTGGATGAAGGTATTTTGGACCATTCCTCTTTACAAAACAATTCAAGTTCAGTTAAGTTTGATGGTCGCCGAGCATGGACATGCCCGCTTCAAATCATCCCACAGATGTTCAATGATATTCAGGTCTGGGGACTGGGATGGCCATTCCAGAACATTGTAATTGTTCCTCTGCATGAATGCCTGAGTCGATTTGGAGCGGTGTTTTGGATCATTGTCTTGCTGAAATATCCATCCCCGGCGTAACTTCAACTTCGTCACTGATTCTTGAACATTATTCTCAAGAATCTGCTGTGACCCTCAACTTTAACAAGATTCCTGGTGCCGGCATTGGCCACACAGCCCCAATGCATGATGGAACCTCCACCAAATTTTACAGTGGGTAGCAAGTGTTTTTCTTGGAATGCTGTTTTTTTTGGACACCATGCATAACGCCTTTTTGTATGACCAAACAACTCAATCTTTGTTTCATCAGTCCACAGGACCTTCTTCCAAAATGAAGCTGCCTTGTCCAAATGTGCTTTTGCATACCTCAGGCGACTCTTGGTGGCGTACTTGTAGAAACGGCTTCTTTCTCATCACTCTCCCATACAGCTTCTCCTTGTGCAAAGTGCGCTGTATTGTTGACCGATGCACAGTGACACCATCTGCAGCAAGATGATGCTGCAGCTCTTTCGAGGTGATCTGTGGGTTGTCCTTGACTGTTCTCACCATTCTTCTTCTCTGCCTTTCTGATATTTTTCTTGGCCTGCCACTTCTGGGCTTAACAAGAACTGTCCCTGTGGTCTTCCATTTTCTTACTATGTTCCTCACAGTGGAAACTGACAGGTTAAATCTCTGAGACAACTTTTTGTATCTTTCCCCTGAACAACTATGTTGAACAATCTTTGTTTTCAGATCATTTGAGAGCGGGCTGTCCATGCTCGGCGACCATCAAACTTAACTGAACTTGTATTGTTTTGTAAAGAGGAATGGTGCAAAATACCTTCATCCAGGATCCAGGAACTGATTAAAAGCTACAGGAAGCGACTAGAGGATGTTATCTTTGCAAAAGGAGGATCTACTGAATATTAATGTCACTTTTCTGTTGAGGTGCCCATACTTTTGCACCAGTCAAATTTTGGTTTAATGCATATTGCACATTTTCTGTTACTACAATAAACCTCATTTCAATCCTGAAATATTACTGTGTCCATCAGTTATTAGATATATCAAACTGAAATGGCTGTTGCAAACACCAAAATATTTAGAACTAAAAATGATTAAGATTAATAGGGGTGCCCAAACTTTTTCATAGGACTGTATATATATAGGTTCACATATATATTTCCATAAAGGTAGCACACGTATGGACCCAAGCGGGGTTGTTCTCCTGAGCTCGGCAGCTTCTTCTGTAGGTCTGCGGCCTGAACCCCCACTCACCTAGCAACTGCCAGCTTTACTACCGTACCAGAAAAGAGTCTGGACCCCAGCCTCTCAGCACTTTTATTGTGACAGCAGGTGGGAAAAACCTCCAGCTTGCTATCCCTCTCTGAGCCCTGATCCCCTACACTAGAGGTAGCAGAGATCAGTAATCATCCCTTTTGCCTTCATACATGTGAGCTCTTGTGCAGGCAGCAGGGACGATTGCTGATCCCTGTTGCCATTTAGTGTCAGGGATTAGGACTTGGAGATAGCAGGAAGGAGATGAATGTTCCCCCATAGTATAATGCTCCTTAATGCCCTCACCCACAGTATAATGCTCCTTTGTACTCCCTGCACTGTATAATGTAACGTTAGTTGCCCCCCTCCACAGTGTACTACCACATTAGTTCCCCCCTGCAGTGTAATGCCATGTTATTTGCCCCCCTTACAGTGTAATGCCATGTTAGTGCCTCCTGCACAGTTTAATGCCACATTAGTGCTTGGGGACCTGATAAAGGGAAATGCTCATGCAGCATCCCAGAGTTCTACAACTTTAAGTGTTTGTCTCTTGTGCCGGTGGGTTATATGGTATGTCCCTTCCTTTATGTTATTTATTACATGTCATTGTTATGCAGCTTTCCCTTGTAATTTTCCCCTCATTGTTCAAACCTTTGTCTTGGGTCAGCCCTGGCCATTCTCAGGCCACTGGGTTGGATTGTAGGAGACCAGTCTCCACAGTAACCATTGATCCTCAGTTCAGTTCCAGCTTAGACTTTTTGCAGTACACAATACAGAGTATCCCTTCACGCCAGCTTGTGGACTGAGAGCCAACAGCCAGTCTAAGGGCTAGTTCACACGGAGTAAAATGGTCTGGATTTTGACGCGGGAAGCCGCATCAAAATCTGCACCAAAACGCACCTGTTGCAGCTTCCGACAGTCGTGGCTCTCCACTCCAGATTAGGCCCAAATGAATGGGCCTAGTCAGGAGGGAGGTGTCGCGAGGCGGATGTCCGCCTGAAGAAAGAGCAGCTTGCTTCTTTTTTCCCCGCTCGCGAAAAAAGGAAATGACCAGCTCCAATTGATTTCAATGGCAGGCAGTTTTTTGAGCCGGATTCTGATGCAGATTCCACGTCAAAATCCAGCTCATTTGACTCCGTGTGAACTAGCCCTTACAGCCTCAAGGAGGATATTCCTATGCCCCAGGCTCATCCAGGGACAGCCCTGAGACAGGGAATAACACTGTCTGGACATTTGCAAGCCATATCAGGAGGAGCAGTGGATGACACTGACAGGAGGAACTTACTCGGGCCTAAGCAGAAGATAACCAGATTCCTGTCAGGAGATGGGTGTGGCACGAGAGGAGGAGTAATGGTGGACTATATCACAGAGCTAGTAACATCTCGGCACCTTCCTATAAACAAGGCTGGAGGAGGCTGGACAGTGTACTACCATCTGAAGCTGCCGTTATTGTTGTTCACTGCACCTCTGGACTCTTGAGTTGTGCCTGCCTCACCATCAGGGCCCTTCTGACCAACATCACACTGGCTCAGAGAGGAGTTCGGGAACTACTACTACAACCACCATCATTCGGTAGTGCTGCAGGACCCCCCTTGATGGTGTCCAGCCCAGGAGTGGGACTGGAGTGGCTTTAGCCTTAGTTTGTATTTTTTAGCTAAATTGTAGTTTAGTAGATTTTCATAGCATATTAAAATGCTAGATGGGGATCACCACTCATTCTAAAACCTCCCATATCACATGTTCTCTCTTGAGACTTCATACTCCTGAGCTTTGTGTGTGTTTCGGGGATGATTTGTGAGCTATGATGGAAAACTGTCTCTTCCATAGTTAACCTTACTAGAAGCCGGTAAGGGGCTGATACTGGATTGGGCTGAAATTCTTTGTGGCCCACATTTACTAATAGCTAGACAGTGTCAGAGGCAGAGATACCATTGGTGCAACGACACAAGGGCCCAAGAGATTGTAGTCCGACCGTCTATTAGATTGTATGTAAGTGCCTAAACTATTGAATTACATGGCTAACAACTACTTTAACACATGAGGCCCATCTACTATTATCTTTTGCATGTTTAGACTACATGTATATTAGTTGGCTCACTTTGCACCATAGTTTTACACATTCAAGCCGCAACCCCTTGCCTGTAAAACCTGATCTTTTTTCAAGCCCTGTCGCCTTTTAAAAGTGTAATCTAAATCTAGATGGGGCAAGACAACTTTTACCAGATTTTGTCACATTTTCTGCCAGGATGAGTTGCAAAAACTATCGTAAATCTGTCCTATTGTTTATTGTTTTCCAGTTATGTTGGTTGTACATGAACAGGAGCCTACAAAACACCTGGGTACACAAATATGCAACATCAATGGAATAATATAATGAGTGGGGGCCAAAACAGAGACTCTCCACTGGATCCCTGGCCGAATGGAGAGGTGAGTATATAGTGTTTGTTATATTAAGCCTCACTGTAGGGTAAAGGTCAGGAACACCCTTTTAACTTGGGGATCAATTGCATCACTGAGCAGATAATGCAATGCTTCCCAGTAGTCAACTGTTTATTCTTAGGGAGCGTTCACACTACCGGCAGTGTCAGACAGGTAGTGTCCGCTGCTAATGTCTGTTCAAAATCTCGCATGGACATTAGCAGTGGACACTAGCTGTGTCCGTCACATTTTTCATAAATTTAAATGGCGACTTTTCAAGTGAACAGCAAAACCTGAAATGTAGGTTTTTTCTGTCCGCTTGAAAAGTCGGACATCTTTAGGAACGGACACTTAAGGACAGGCACGGAGTGTAAAACAACGCACCCGATCTCCATTTAAATGAATGAAAAATGTCACGGACACAGCTAGTGTCCGCTGCTAATGTCCGTGCCAGATTTTGAATGGACATTAGCAGCGGACACTTCCTGTCGGACACTGATGGTAGTGTGAACGCTCCCTTAACCACTTCAGTACCGGGCCAATTTGTGGTCCAGGACCAGACACATTTTAGGTTTATTTTGTATGTGCGGTTTTGAGGGCTGTAACATTTTTCCCGTACGTCTCAGTCAACTAATTTTTGCGTCTTTTTTCGGGGACGCATAGGGCTTAATTTTTATGTTATTTTCATTTTCGAGTGTGTTTTAATTTTTTTTTATATCCAGGAAAATATAAACAAAATAGGAGGGAAATTGTCTGGTTTTCACTTTATTTTTTTTTTTAATTTAATAACACAAAGTGTCACTGAAAAACTTTATAATATAGTTTTTCCTCTCCGTTACAGTAATTTTTATTTTGTATGGTGTCGACGGGGGTGGGGCTATAACCTTTAATAACGGCGTTTTATTAGCATATTATTTATTTTTTATTTTATTTACATTTTTTTAAAACTTTTTTTATTATATTTTTATTTTATTTTTTTTTACAGATTGTGTCCCCATAAGGTGATAAGAGACCTTTGGGGACATCTGATCACTTATTTTTTGTACTTGAGGCTGATTTCTCCTATAACTGGGGCTGCTACATTTAACCTCAGTTACAGGAGGAATCCAGCCTCCTGCATGCTGTATACACAGCTTACTGAGCTGATCTGGGGTCCTGTAGGACCCAGCAGCTCTTGTAAGACTCTGCTCCCAGCGGATCACGTGTCCGCCGGTTCAGAGGGCAGCTGAATTATGGCAGCGTCCATAGCTGTGTATACAGCGCTCATTGAGCGCTATATACACAGCGATCGAGAAGGCAGGGGAGGTAATAAATCTGCCCTGTCTTCTCTCTGGGAGCTCCGGCTGAAGTTACAGCCGGCTCCTATTGAAAGCAGCTGCACGATCTCCGTGCAACTGCTGTGTTCTGACTGGACGTACAGGTACGTCCTGTCAGAACTAGACAACCACTTCCCGGACGTATATAGTCTATGGGCGGTCCGGAAGTGGTTAATGAACCAACACGCACTGTAGCCTCAATTTCCAATTCTTATCTGACAAAGAGGGAACTTATTGTGATTTTCTGTTACTGATATTTAGAGATGAGCGAACACTAAAATGTTCGAGGTTCGAAATTCGATTCGAACAGCCGCTCACTGTTCGAGTGTTCGAATGGGTTTCGAACCCCATTATAGTCTATGGGGAACATAAACTCGTTAAGGGGGAAACCCAAATTCGTGTCTGGAGGGTCACCAAGTCCACTATGACACCCCAGGAAATGATACCAACACCCTGGAATGACACTGGGACAGCAGGGGAAGCATGTCTGGGGGCATAAAAGTCACTTTATTTCATGGAAATCCCTGTCAGTTTGCGATTTTCGCAAGCTAACTTTTCCCCATAGAAATGCATTGGCCAGTGCTGATTGGCCAGAGTACGGAACTCGACCAATCAGCGCTGGCTCTGCTGGAGGAGGCGGAGTCTAAGATAGCTCCACACCAGTCTCCATTCAGGTCCGACCTTAGACTCCGCCTCCTCCGGCAGAGCCAGCGCTGATTGGCCGAAGGCTGGCCAATGCATTCCTATGCGAATGCAGACTTAGCAGTGCTGAGTCAGTTTTGCTCAACTACACATCTGATGCACACTCGGCACTGCTACATCAGATGTAGCAATCTGATGTAGCAGAGCCGAGGGTGCACTAGAACCCCTGTGCAAACTCAGTTCACGCTAATAGAATGCATTGGCCAGCGCTGATTGGCCAATGCATTCTATTAGCCCGATGAAGTAGAGCTGAATGTGTGTGCTAAGCACACACATTCAGCACTGCTTCATCAAGCCAATACAATGCATTAGCCAGTGCTGATTGGCCAGAGTACGGAATTCGGCCAATCAGCGCTGGCTCTGCTGGAGGAGGCGGAGTCTAAGGTCGGACCTGAATGGAGACTGGTGTGGAGCGATCTTAGACTCCGCCTCCTCCAGCAGAGCCAGCGCTGATTGGCCGAATTCCGTACTCTGGCCAATCAGCACTGGCTAATGCATTGTATTGGCGTGATGAAGCAGTGCTGAATGTGTGTGCTTAGCACACACATTCAGCTCTACTTCATCAGGCTAATAGAATACATTGGCCAATCAGCGCTGGCCAATGCATTCTATTAGCTTGATGAAGCAGAGTGTGCACAAGGGTTCAAGCGCACCCTCGGCTCTGATGTAGCAGAGCTGAGGGTGCACAAGGGTTCAAGTGCACCCTCGGCTCTCCTACATCAGAGCCGAGGGTGCGCTTGAACCCTTGTGCAGCCTCGGCTCTGCTACATCAGAGCCGAGGGTGCGCTTGAACCCTTGTGCACACTCTGCTTCATCAAGCTAATAGAATGCATTGGCCAGCACTGATTGGCCAGAGTACGGAATTCGGCCAATCAGCGCTGGCCAATGCATCCCTATGGGAAAAAGTTTATCTCACAAAAATCACAATTACACACCCGATAGAGCCCCAAAAAGTTATTTTTAATAACATTCCCCCCTAAATAAAGGTTATCCCTAGCTATCCCTGTCTGTACAGCTATCCCTGTCTCATAGTCACAAAGTTCACATTCTCATATGACCCGGATTTGAAATCCACTATTCGTCTAAAATGGAGGTCACCTGATTTCGGCAGCCAATGACTTTTTCCAATTTTTTTCAATGCCCCCAGTGTCGTAGTTCCTGTCCCACCTCCCCTGCGCTGTTATTGGTGCAAAAAAGGCGCCAGGGAAGGTGGGAGGGGAATCGAATTTTGGCGCACTTTACCACGTGGTGTTCGATTCGATTCGAACATGGCGAACACCCTGATATCCGATCGAACATGTGTTCGATAGAACACTGTTCGCTCATCTCTACTGATATTTTGTGCACCCTGAGCTGTCCTTCTCCAAATATTTAGTCTTGGCCATATCTGTGTGCTGTCATACAGTGACCTGCTGCATTGTGATTGAGTCACTAAATATAAGGCACAGATATATGTAATAAAATGGTCATGAGAAAACCAATCACATCTGAAGTCAGGTTCACCCACACATATTCCTGTGATATTTTGCTCCAGAATCTATTTCTTACTAAGTTTAGTGTTGTGTGTGTATGTAAATAGTCATTTATGAGCTCTACATTTTGAGTTTGACACAATATGCTTGCAGCAGTTTTCATAATATGGCCATAATTTAGCATCTATACACTATTATGGCTGAAATACTCAGAACCAGAAGCAAAGGCCCGGTTCACATCAGCATTCGGGTTTCCGTTTGGGGAGTGCTGCTTGCAGTACTTTTATCTCTGCATATTTTGTGCAGAAACCATTATAGTCTATGGGGTCCATGTGGTTTCTTAGTTAACCACTTTTTAAACCAGTGGACAAAGGTGGTGCAATAGTCATGATGAACACATCAGACTACATACAGGAAGCACACAGACAAGTAACTGACACACACTTACTCCAAATTGGATTCAGACCCCACAGTGGAGTATTCCAAAAAACTGAAAACGGTTATCTCCGGCATATCTAATGGAGCAGAAAGCCTAAGCGGCCTCATACCAACAAGTCCAAGAACGGGGACCTTTTATATGCTTCCAAAACTGCACAAACCTGGGAACCCAGGGAGACCTATCATTTCATGTGTTGGCACCCTCACTGAACAGATTTCTGGATGGGTGGAGGGCATCCTCAAACCTTTAGTGAAGGATACAGCCAGCTACCTTCAGGACACCACAGACCTATTAAATAAACTGTCCACTATAGGTCCTCTTCCAGAGGGAATCATCCTGGCCACCATGGATGTAGAATCCTTGTACTCCAACATCCCACACCAGGACGGTGTAAACGCCTGCCGGTTTTTCATGGAAAAGCGAGGTATGAACGCTGAATCGGTGGTGAAACTGACAAAATTCATCCTCACCCACAATTACTTTTCTTTTGGTGACTGCATCTATCTACAGAAGACCGGCACCGCAATGGGGAGTAAAATGGCGCCACAGTACCCTAATCTCTTCATTGCCAAGCTTGAGAGTGACTTCCTATCCACCTGCACCACCAGGCCTCTGGCCTACTACCGTTTTATTGATGATATCCTAATAATTTGGACTGGGTCTGAACAACAGCTGAAAACCTTCCATGAACAATTCAACCAGTTCCATCCCACCATCAACCTGACGCTCAATCACTCCTTCTCAGAAATAAACTTCCTAGACACAGTCATCAAGATACAGGACAACAAAATTGAGACATCACTGTATCGGAAACCAATTGACCGCCGTACTTACCTAAGATGGGATAGTTTTCATCCGAAACACATAAAGAACTCCATTGTCTACAGCCAGGCCATCAGATATCATCGCATATGTTCAAACCCTGCAGATAGAGACAAACACCTTGGAGGCCTCAAAAACACATTCTTAAGGCAAGGCTACCATCCCAGAACTATTGAAAACCAAATCACCAGAGCCACCAGAATACTAAGATTGGATTTATTAAAATACAATACCAAACAGTAAAACAATTGGGTGCCCCTGGTTGTCACATACAACCCCCACCTGGAGACGCTGAGAGGAATCACACGCAAATTACATCCACTACTACAAAAAGACCACTGTCTAAAATCCATATTTGCAGACCCCCTTCTCCTGTGCTATAGACAGCCTCCAAACCTCAGGAATATGGTGATTAACAGCTCACTGTCACCTCCAACTAACACAGGAACATTTCCATGCGTACAGAAAAGGTGCAAAACCTGCCCTCACATACTGACCACTGACAGGATAGAGATCCCAAACTCTAACAGGGAATATAAAATCCAAGGTACGTTCACCTGTAACACACCTAATGTAGTGTATTTGATAATGTGCACCAAATGTTCCACTGAAAATCTGTATGTTGGAGAGACCGGTCAGAAGCTCAGAATGAGAATGAACGCACATTGCCATACAATTAGAGAACAGAGAATGGACCTTCCTGTGCCAAAACATTTTTGCAATGAAGATCATAATATCACCAATGACATGAAAATTTTGATTTTAAGAGGGAACTTTAAATCAAGGAAACAGAGACTGATTCATGAATACAAGAGTATGACCCTATTTAACACTCTGGAGAATGGAATGAATGTCTCACATGGGTTCATGTCATTCTATAGAAATCACTGAACTAAGACAGCCATAAAGATAAGAACCTGGGACCTGTGAATTGTTTACATGTTTATACTAAATAAGCCTCTTCTCCTCATCCCCTTCCCTCCTGAAATCCTATCCCTATGTGTCCTGTTGTACATAAAAATGCAGCCTTCAGAAATTGTTCTTAGTTACAGTGTTGGCCAAAAGTATTGGCACCCCTGCAATTCTGTCAGATAATACTCATTTTCTTCCAGAAAATGATTGCAAGCACAAGCTCTTTGGTATTAATATCTTGATTTATTTTGCTTGCAATGAAAAAAACACAAAAGAGAATGAAAAAAAAGTCAAATCATTGATGATTTTACACAGAACTCCAAAAATGGGCCGGACAAAAGTATTGGCACCCACAGCCTAATACTTGGTAGCACAATCTTTAGACAAAATAACTGCGAACAACCGCTTCTGGTAACCATCAATGAGTTTCTTACAATGCTCTGCTGGAATTTTAGACCATTCTTCTTTGGCAAACTGCTCCAGGTCCCTGAGATGTGAAGGGGGCCTTCTCCAAACTGCCATTTTGAGATCTCTCCACAGGTGTTCTATGGGATTCAGGTCTGGACTCATTTCTGGCCACTTTAGAAGTCTCCAGTGCTTTCTCCCAAACCATTTTCTAGTGCTTTTTGAAGTGTTTTGGGTCATTGTCCTGCTGGAAGACCCATGACCTCTGAGGGAAACCCAGCTTTCTCACACTGGGCCCTACATTATGCTGCAAAATATGTTGGTAGTCTTCAGACTTCATAATGCCATGCACACGGTCAAGCAGTCCAGTGCCAGAGGCAGCAAAGCAACCCCAAAACATCAGGGAACCTCCTCCATGTTTGACTGTATAGACCGTGTTGTTTTCTTTGAAGGCGTCTTTTTTTCCTGTAAACTCTATGTTGATGCCTTTTCCCAAAAAGCTTTAGACTTTAAATAGACTTTACAAACCTATGTTATTCGGTAATGCACATGTGGCACCCTGGGGAACCAAGTTAGTCTGGGACTGAGATAAGTAAAATGCAATTACATTTAATATTGACATTACAGTTGACTACAGTACTGAAAAGGACAATCAAAATACCTTGTATTCCAAGAGGCCTCCAGATGGAGACTGAACCCCTGACCTTTTTGCATAAAAACCATCTATGATACCAATTATACCATCTGTTGGTCATAAAACTTTGTACATTATCTTTCTTTGGCTCTTTTGCTACACAAGAAGCTGAAGGGTGATACGCAGGACTGTTTTGCTTTATATGTGCTCTTTAATGTAGAACATATTTCCACAGCAAAAGAACAAAGGACAATAGCATTAAAGTTCAATTTACATTCTTAGTCGGCACAAAATAAATTGAAAATAGAAAACAGTTGTCAGCAAAAAAAAAAAAAAAAGAGGAAAACAAGAATACAGAATAATAACTCAAATGGGAGCTTTCCTGAGGAATTGGAAAAGGAAATTTATAAATAGCAATTATTAGAGGAGAATAAAATGACTAAAAAGGTATTCTCCTGTGTAACTAACAGTAACATGGAATACTCTGCTGAGACCTGGCAACATACTGTACAGAGCAGCACATGCTGAAGGCAGAGGAGCTAGCAATAGGGTATTATGTATTATGGGCTGGAAGAAGACATTTCTCCAGCAGATCCTATAGTCTGTTTTATAACAGCGTGATAGTTCAGAGTATTCTCATCACTGGAGTTTAATAGAGATGAGAAGCTCATTATTGTTTTCATTGCCCTAAAATGTACATATAAGGCATAATTCTGAATATTACATAGAGTCCAAAATCCCTGGTAAACCAGTTACAGTCCTATGAAAAAGTTTGGGCACCCCTATTAATCAATAATTTTTACTTCTAAATATTTTGGTGTTTGCAGCAGCCATTTCAGTTTGATATATCTAATAACTGATGGACACAGTAATATTTCAGGATTGAAATGAGGTTTATTGTACTAACAGAAAATGTGCAATATGCATTAAACCAAACTTTGACCAGTGCAAACATTTTGGCACCCTTATCATTTTATTGTCTTTAATTGCCCCAATGTGGAACTATTAAAGGATTATCTTATTAAAGGATTATCTTGATTTGAATACTCCTAACTACTTTTTACTGACTTACTGAAGCACAAAATTGGTTTTGTAACCTCACTGAGCTTTGAACTTCATAGCCAGGTGTATCCAATCTTGAGAAAAGGTATTTAAGGTGGCCAATTTCAAGTTGTTCTCCTACTTGAATCTCCTCTGAAGAGTGGCATCATGGGCTACTCAAAACAACTCTCAAATGATCTGAAAACAAAGATTGTTCAATATAGTTGTTCAGGGGAAGGATACAAAAAGTTGTCTCAGAGATTTAACCTGTCAGTTTCCACTGTGAGGAACATAGTAAGGAAATAGAAGACCACAGGGACAGTTCTTGTTAAGCCCAGAAGTGGCAGGCTAAGAAAAATATCAGAAAGGCAGAGAAGAAGAATGGTGAGAACAGTCAAGGACAATCCACAGACCACCTCCAAAGAGCTGCAGCATCATCTTGCTGCAGGTGGTGTCACTGTGCATCGGTCAACAATACAGCGCACTTTGCACAAGGAGAAGCTGTATGGGAGAGTGATGAGAAAGAAGCCGTTTCTGCAAGCACGCCACAAACAGAGTCGCCTGAGGTATGCAAAAGCACATCTGGACAAGCCAGCTTCATTTTGGAAGAAGGTCCTGTGGACTGATGAAACAAAGATTGAGTTGTTTGGTCATACAAAAAAGTGTTATGCATGGCGTCAAAAAAAAACAGCATTCCAAGAAAAACACTTGCTACCCACTGTAAAATTTGGTGGAGGTTCCATCATGCTTTGGGGCTGTGTGGCCAATGCCGGCACCGGGAATCTTGTTAAAGTTGAGGTTCGCATGGATTCCACTCAGTATCAGCAGATTCTTGAGAATAATGTTCAAGAATCAGTGACGAAGTTGAAGTTACGCCGGAGATGGATATTTCAGCAAGGCAATGATCCAAAGCACTGCTCTAAATCGACTCAGGCATTCATGCAGAGGAACAATTACAATGTTCTGGAGTGGCCATCCCAGTCCCCAGACCTGAATATCATTGAACATCTGTGGAATGATTTGAAGCGGGCTGTCCATGCTTGGCGACCATCAAACTTAACTGAACTTGAATTGTTCTGTAAAGAGGAATGGTCCAAAATCCCTTCATCCAGGATCCAGGAACTGATTAAAAGCTACAGGAAGCGACTAGAGGCTGTTATCTCTGCAAAAGGAGGATCTACTAAATATTAATGTCACTTTTCTGTTGAGGTGCCCATACTTTTGCACCGGTCAAATTTTGGTTTAATGCATATTGCACATTTTCTGTTAGTACAATAAACCTCATTTCAATCCTGAAATATTACTGTGTCCATCAGTTATTAGATATATCAAACTGAAATGGCTGTTGCAACACCAAAATATTTAGAACTAAAAATGATTAAGATTAATAGGGGTGCCCAAACTTTTTCATAGGACTGTATATCCACCTAACCTTGAATATATCTACACTGATCCACCTAAACATATAAACAGGTGAAGTGAATACCATATTTTGTAATGAGAGGAAGAAAGAAATAAAACAAAAAAGTGTATATATATATAGTTGTATCCTGTACACTTGTGTTTTCTGACCCAGAAATTTAAGGACATTCATTCTAGTAATATATCAAACTGAAGCGTAAAAGTAAAAAAAAGTTGGAGTAATACTTGCTAATTCAATTTAACCTGCAAGCTATCAGGATGGTCCCACAATAAAATTTAGGGAATATTCTGATCCACCCAGATCAAAAAATTACTGATAAATAATTCAATGTTTGAGTCCAGAATAAAAGCAATTTAGAACAGATCCATAACAGATGTACAAGATCTGAGTTTTGGCGTTGACGTTTAGGACATGCAGAAGAAGCTTCAGTAACTTATTAGGAGTGTAGTGTTGTAATGTAATCTGTCAATAACTTGGACTCTCATATAATAATGGTATCTGCCAATGGTTGGGATATATTAGGCAGCAACAATCAGTTTGGAAGCAAGAAAAATGAACAAGTGTATGTGTCTGAGAGACGTACTAGAAGTGATATGTACTCTGGCTTGCTCCCAGACTCAAAAGACATACTGATAGGGAATTTATATTGTGAGTGCTTTATGGGACAGTGACTAACAAAGTCTGTAAAGTGCTAAGGAATATGTTGTTACTATACAAGATGGCTATACCAGTTTTCTGGCCTACAGGGCACAGCACAAATTGTGGATTTGAGTAAAAATTGTGACTTATTAAAAAAAAATCTACACCGACTTTGCCACTTCCTGTAAGCGAGAATGGAAAGGTAATGCAGGCTTATCATTATTTACCCCAGAAATCTGACGTAAATGATGCTCGAAAACTATGCTATGGCAGACAACACCAGTCTTCCTAATTCTACCTCACTGTTCCTAGCAGGGCTGGCTCCAGGTTTTTATGGGCCCTTGGCCGACAGAGCCTTAGTGGGCCCCCTTGTAAAGGAGGTGGGGGAGTTGAGACACTGTGCATCGCAGATGAAGTGAGTGACGTCACACAGGAGTGTGGCATCACCAACGCCATACCTCCCAATTTTTAAAGAGTAGAAACGGGTAAAATGTGCGGCGCACACTGCGCGCCGCGGCAAATTTGGCTCCACCCACTTTTATGTTGACTCCGCCCATTCTCGTTTATTTATCATGTGCTCCCACACAGTATAATCCTCCTACAGTCACCCGTAAATTATATGCCCCCCTCCATCTCTCCCCCAGTTTCATATACACCCTCCATCTCTATCCCCAGTTTCATCACGTTCTCCCCCTTCATCTGCTCACAATTTCATGTCCCCCATCTCTGCCCCAGTGTCATGCTGTTCCACCCCCCCATCTGCCCCAGTGTCATGCCATTCCACCCCTTCCCTTCATTTGCCCCCCCCCCCAGTTTCATTGGGTCCTCTCCTTCTCTGTCCCCAGTTTCATGCCGTTCTCTCCCCACCACCTTCATCTTCCCCAGTGTCATGCCGTCCCCCCCCTCCCCTTCATTTTCCCCCCAGTTTCATTGGGCCCCCTCCATCTCTGTCCCCAGTTTCATGCCGTTCTCTCCCCACCCCATTCATCTTCCCCAGTGTCATGCCGTTCCCCCCCCCTCCCCTTCATTTGCCCCCCAGTTTCATGGGCCCCCTTCATTATGTTCCACCTTAATATTTAATACAAAACAAACACACTCACCTTCCATCGTTCCCCCGACGCTCCTCTCTCCGCTCTCTCACTCCATTCACATAAGCGATTAAAGCAAGAGCTGTGAGCTCAGCTCCCTGCTTTAAAGCTGCGGCCCGGCTTGCGTGTGTAAGCGCGATGTGATGACGTCATCGCGCCTACACACGCACGCCGGGCCACAGCTTTAAAGCAGGAGCTGAGCTCACAGTTCCTGCTTTAATCGCTTATGTATTCAGCTCATCGGCGTCCAACGGACGAAATCGGGACAGGCAAGTGCTGGGGCGGGCAAGTGCCGGGGGCCCCCCAGAGGCTCTGTAAGCCCCGGCACTGTAAGCCCCGGCACTTGCCCGACTATGCCGTGCGCTGACGCCAGCCCTGGTTCCTAGAATCTAAAGCAGAGGTCCTTAAACTACAGCCTGCGGGCCACATGGCGGGCACGTGCACTGTCACCCAGATCACTCACTCACTCACTAAAAGGGAATCCAGTATGGGATTCCTCGTTAGTGAGCCGATTGCTGCTTTCAGTTGTATGTGCACATACAGCTGAAAGCAGTCAGTGTAGGACGCGGTCCGCGTGACCGCTGCCTACACTGAGTGTGACCTCTGCCCTGATGCAGGCGCGATGACGTAAGTCATCAGCGCCTGCAATCTAAAGGAGGAAGATGCCCAGTGGCTCTTCTGGGTAAATATAATACTGTGTTTGTGGGGGGAAGGGAGGTGTGTACTGAACAGCATATACTGTGTGGGGAGGGGACGTATTGAGGAGCATATAATACTGCGTGGGGGGGGGTTACTGAGAAACATATAATACTGTGGGGGGGAGGGCGTACTGAAGAGCATATAATACTGTGTGTGGAGGGCGTGTACTGAGGAGCATATAATACAGTGTGTGGGGGGGTATACTGAGAATACTATAATACTGTGGGGGAGGGCATACTGAGGAGTATATAATACAGTGTGTGGGGTGTACTGAGGGGAAGATAATACTGTGTGGAAGGAATGTACTGAGGAGCATATAATATTATGTGGGGGGGCGTACTGAAGAGCTTATAATACTGTGTGTAGGGGCGTACTGTGGAGCATACAGTCCTATGAAAAAGTTTGGGCACCCCTATTAATCTTAATTATTTTGGTGTTTGCAACAGCCATTTCAGTTTGATATCTCTAATAACTGATGGACACAGTAATATTTCAGGATTGAAATGAGGTTTATTGTACTAACAGAAAATGTGCAATATGCATTAAACCAAAATTTGACCGGTGCAAAAGTATGGGCACCTCAACAGAAAAGTGACATTAATATTTAGTAGACCCTCCTTTTGCAAAGATAACGGCATCTAGTCGCTTCCTGTAGCTTTTAATCAGTTCCTGGATCCTGGATGAAGGTATTTTGGACCATTCCTCCTTACAAAACAATTCAAGTTCAGTTAAGTTTGATGGTCGCTGAGCATGGACAGCCCGCTCTCAAATGATCTGAAAACAAAGATTGTTCAACATAGTTGTTCAGGGGAAGGATACAAAAAGTTGTCTCAGAGATTTAACCTGTCAGTTTCCACTGTGAGGAACATAGTAAGGAAATGGAAGACCACAGGGACAGTTCTTGTTAAGCCAAGAAGTGGCAGGCCAAGAAAAATATCAGAAAGGCAGAGAAGAAGAATGGTGAGAACAGTCAAGAACAATCCACAGACCACCTCCAAAGAGCTGCAGCATCATCTTGCTGCAGATGGTGTCACTGAGCATCGGTCAACAATACAGCGCACTTTGCACAAGGAGAAGCTGTATGGGAGAGTGATGAGAAAGAAGCCGTTTCTGCAAGCACGCCACAAACAGAGTCGCCTGAGGTATGCAAAAGCACATTTGGACAAGCCAGCTTCATTTTGGAAGAAGGTCCTGTGGACTGATGAAACAAAGATTGAGTTGTTTGGTCATACAAAAAGGCGTTATGCATGGCGTCCAAAAAAAACAGCATTCCAAGAAAAACACTTGCTAGTCACTGTAAAATTTGGTGGAGGTTCCATCATGCTTTGGGGCTGTGTGGACAATGCTAGCACCGGGAATCTTGTTAAAGTTGAGGGTCGCATGGATTCCACTCAGTATCAGCAGATTCTTGAGAATAATGTTCAAGAATCAGTGACGAAGTTGAAGTTACGCCGGGGATGGATATTTCAGCAAGACAATGATCCAAAACACCGCTCCAAATCGACTCAGGCATTCATGCAGAGGAACAATTACAATGTTCTGGAATGGCCATCCCAGTCCCCAGAACTGAATATCATTGAACATGTGTGGGATGATTTGAAGCAGGCTGTCCATGCTTGGTGACCATCAAACTTAACTGAACTTGAATTGTTTTGTAAAGAGGAATGGTCCAAAATCCCTTCATCCAGGATCCAGGAACTGATTAAAAGCTGCAGGAAATGACTAGAGGCTGTTATCTTTGCAAAAGGAGGATCTACTAAATATTACTGGCACTTTTCTGTTGAGGTGCCCATACTTTTGCATCGGTCAAATTTTGGTTTAATGCATATTGTACATTTTCTGTTAGTACAATAAACCTCATTTCAATCCTAAAATATTACTGTGTCCATCAGTTATTAGATATATCAAACTGAAATGGCTGTTGCAAACACCAAAATATTTAGAACTAAAAATGATTAAGATTAATAGGGGTGCCCAAACTTTTTCATAGGACTGTATAATACAGTTGGAGGAGTTACTGAGGAGCATATAATCTTAAATTTTTTTTAAACTATATTTTGGCCTTTCAATGTTCTGAGGGACAGTGAACTGGCCCCCTGTTTAAAAAGTTTGAGGACTTCTGATCTAAAGGTTAGTTTGTACCGAAAGTGGTCCAAGTAATAATGACTAGAAAAAGGGTTGTAGGGTCATGAATACCCAAGGCCCATTCATGTTTCTTTAATCTATGAAGACCCCAGCCCCGGATTTTCCCATCTCAACCAGTCATGCTTACTCATACTCCTGACTACCGAGCCAGGAGTTACTGAAACAGCGTAGCTCAATCTGCTTGGCTGTTTCCATAACTACCAGCCACCTTCTACACCCAACATGGAGTTGAGTTCTGTTATTGAGAGAGTTTCAGGTCCCAAAGGTGGGACCGGCATGTATGAGAATTTTATGTCATATACTGTGAAACATTCAATTAATGTCATGCAAATGGTATATAGGCTGTATTGGTTTTTTTTATGTTTTTCACTATAAATAACCTACTAGTTCTCATCCACCTCACCATCTGTTGTCCCTAGCATTGAAAAATAGGTTTAGTCCTTAGTAGAGATGAGCGAGTACTGTTCGGATCAGCCGATCCGAACAGCACGCTCGCATAGAAATGAATGGACGTAGCCGGCACGCGGGGGGTTAAGTGGCCGGCCGCCGTCAAAGCGGAAGTGCCAGGTGCATCCATTCATTTCTATGGTGCGTGCTGTTCGGATCGGCTGATCCGAACAGTACTCGTTCATCTCTAGTCCTTAGTGATATTCTATATGATGTGTCCTGCAACATCCCTATTAATCTATTTCAATCTATTTTAGTTTTACAACTCACATTCTCAATTGTACATAGCATCCCACCATATTTTATTTTTTTTATTTTATGGTAGAGTTGGAAGGGACCTCAAGGGCCATCGGGTCCAACCCCCTGCGAGTGCAGGTTTTCCTAAATCATCCCAGCTATATGTTTATCCAGATTCCGCTTGAAGATTTCCATTGATGGAGCGCCCACCACCTCCTGTGGCAGCCTATTCCACTCTCTCACTACCCTCACTGTCAGAAAGTTTTTCCTAATGTCTAATCTGTATCTCTTTCCCTTTAGTTTCATCCCATTGCTTCTTGTACTTCCTTGTGCTAATGAGAATAGGGTAGATCCCTCTGCACTGTGACTACCTTTCAGATATTTGTAGACTGCTATTAAATCTCCCCTCAGCCTTCTCTTCTGCAAACTAAACAATCCCAGTTCTTTTAGCCGCACCTCATAGGACATGGTTTGCAGACCTTCCACCATTTTGGTTGCTCTTCTCTGGACTTGCTCCAATATATCGATGTCTTTCTTGAATTGAGGTGCCCAGAACTGTACACAGTATTCCAGGTGTGGTCTGACCAGGGAAGAGTACAGCGGAATAATGACCTCTCTTGATCTAGATTCAATGCTTGTCTTAATACATCCCAGAATTTTATTAGCCTTTTTTGCAGCAGCACCGCACTGTTGGCTCATGTTGAATTTGTGATCTACTATTATGCCCAAGTCCTTTTCCCCTATGCTATCACTTAGTTCTATTCCTCCCATACTATATATGTTTTTTACATTTCTGTTACCCAGATGTAGAACTTTGCATTTGTCCCTGTTAAATACCATTTTGTTCGCCTCAGCCCATTGTTCCAGTGTGTCTAAGTCCTTTTGAATACACTCTCTCTCCTCTCTAGTGTTGGCTATTCCTCCTATCTTCGTATCATCTGCAAATTTTATGAGTTCCCCAATAATTCCATCGTCCAGATCATTTATAAAGATATTAAAAAGTACTGGGCCCAGAACAGAGCCCTGCGGCACCCCGCTTTTGACTTTCTTCCAGTTCGATGTGTAGCCATTTAGTATTACTCGTTGTGCCCGATCATTAAGCCAGTTGTGAATCCACCTAACTGATTTTTTGTCAAAGCCATACTTAATAATTTTTTCAATAACAAGGTTATGTGATACTTTATCAAATGCCTTACTGAAGTCAAGATATACTATGTCCACGGCATTCCCTTGGTCCAACCATTGATTTTGTTGTAGAAGGAAATCAGGTTAGTCTGACAAGATTTATTGGTCATAAAGCCGTGCTGGCTCTGGTTAATTAATGCCTTCCCATCCAGGTACCGAAGTAAATGTTCCTTGACAATTTGCTCAAAGATTTTTCCTGCTATCGAGGTCAGACTTACCAGCCTGTAATTTACTGGATCGTCCCTTTTCCCCTTTTTGTAGATGGGGACAACATTTGCCCTTTTCCAATCTAAATGGACCACTCCTGTTTCCCATGAGTTACCGAATATTATAGCAAGGGGTTCTGTTATTTCCTCTGCTATCTCTTTCAGGACTCTAGGGTGTAAATCATCTGGTCCTGGGGACTTGGTTTCCTGTAACTTGGCTAAGTGCTCTCTTACCAGACCTTCGCTTATAGTCAGCTTGGAGTCCTCCTTCCCCTCATCTCCATCACCATTAATGTCGATATTTCCATTAGTTTCTTGGGAGAAGACGGATACAAAATATGAATTTAGTAGCTCCACCTGCTGTTCCACCATGTTAACTGTTTCTCCTTTGTCATTCTTCAGGACTCCAATGGTCTCCTTCACTTTTCTTTTGCTTTTAACATATCCCCAAAATCCTTTTACCTTACTCTTTGCCTCTTTTGCAAGCTTCAATTCGTGTTCAGCCTTAGCTCCTTTGATGCTTGTCTTGCAGAGTCTGCAGACTGCTGTGTACTCTTCCTTAGGTATAGTTCCCATCTTCCACTTTTTGTATGTTTCCTTTTTCCTTTTTAGCAGGTTATGTAATTTTTTGGTCATCCATCCTGATATTTTTAGGTGCTTCCCATTTTTCTTCCTTCTAGGTATTGTTAGTTCCTGTGCTTTAATGATTTCCCTACGGAAGATTTCCCACCCTTCATGTGCATTTTTGTGCTTAAGAATTTTGCACCATGGAATTCTGCTAACCCTTGCCTTCAGGCTCTTGAAGTCTGCCCTGCTAAAGTCGAGCCTTGAAGTCTGTGTCTTCTCAGGTCTTCTTCTTCTTGCAACCCCAAACTCAAGTATGTATAAAGGTTTCTTCCATCTGTTTGGTGATATACAATATCACCCTACCCAGCCCCTACACACAGAGAAATATGCACGTAGTCTAAAGTCCAGAGTGCCTGCTGCTGACCTTACTTATAGAAATCTGAGCAATCTGGACAATTCTTTAGCTATCTGCCAATACTTTATATCCCATTCTGAAATCAATTAAACACAACATTCTTGAAATGATTGCAATTTCCTTATAATCAGAGGTAACATGTCAGTCATTTCTGAGGTTTGGGTAAAAAAACATTTAAGGGGAGGTCAATAGAAATAAATAGGCAAATTTTCTCCAGAGCACAATGAAGTCACTTTTTCTAGCTTTCATTTATTTTGGCAGTACACGATCTACTTACATCTGGTACTGATCTCAGGAGTGGAATTGTTCAACCATGGAAACCAAATATAAAATAATGAAATAATAGTTATCAGCTACCTGATTTTATGCTAACATCCCATAATGATTGAGGGATCATGTCTGAATTGAAGATGCATGCAAGTGCCAGTGATGTGTAAAATTGTATCACAGACGTCTATGAGACCAAACAGTACCTGTATATTAACTCTGATTTCATCCAGGGGCATTGCTATAGGGCAGTGATGGCGAACCTTTTTGAGACCAAGTGCCCAAACTGCAGCCCAGAACCCAATAATTTATTGCGGAGTGCCAACACGACAATTTAGCCTTAAAATTCTGTGGATCCACCATTGCGGACCCACAAATTACAGTCGTGTGAATGGGGCTTTACAGAGCTTGTACTGAAAGGTAAAAGTCTCTGCATCGGTATTTTTGAACAATTAATTTTCACTATTTACATCACACAGGATCTGTTTTATAGTGACCGTGAAATGTTATTACAGCCTGTACTAATATCACGTCTACTATAAAACAGATACTGTGTGATATAAACAGTGAAGTGACCCCACACAGTACAATCTGCCCCGCAGTGACCCCACACAGTATAATCTGCCCCACAGTGACCCCACACAATACAATCTGCCCCACAGTGGCCCCCACACAGTACAATCTGCCCCACAGTGGCCCCACACAGTACAATCTGCCCCACAGTGGCCCTCACACAGTACAATCTTCCCCGCAGTGGCCCCCACACAGTACAATCTGCCCCACAGTGGCCCTTACACTGTACAATCTGTCCCACAGTGGCCCTCACACAGTACAATCTTCCCTGTACCGGATTCTCCGTTAGTGAGCGATCTGGGTGACTGCACGCATGACAGCAGAAGGGGCTCTGTGTGCCCTCTCTGGCACGCATGCCATAGGTTCGCCATCGCAGTTATAAGGGGTTCAGAGGTAGCAACTGCTTCCGGGGACTGGAGCCTGAGGTGACTCAAAGATCTCTCCACAACATAAGAAGACCCTGGCATTATAGATAGTACATGGTACTGATTTTGCATTGGGTTCCATGAGCTTCAAACTATGCCTCTGATTCATATGTTGAACTGAACTGAAAGATGAAGCGTGTTCCATTGGATAAAATATTACACTGTACAGTGGTGCAATATGATAGCACACAAAATGCCCACAAATGCGCACAATTCTCTACTAATAGACTGTAAATAGAGATGAGCAAAACGATTCGAACCAAATTAATTTGTGACGAATTGCGTAAAAAACAACTATTTTCTGTCTGTAGAGAGCCTGTATAGTGGTGTAGAACACTGTACCCCAATAATTTGAATTACACATGTTTGATTTATTGCAAACCGGCAATGTGCAGCATTATAATGGCAGTCAGTGCAGCAAGGTGTAGTAGGATTGTTCCTATTACCCAGGCTGCAAACACCCCAAATGAACGGTCAAGTAGTGGAAAAAGTATTCCAGTCCGCACTCCTGAGATTTGCTTAAAAATTAACCTTTAATTATCCATATAAAAATGGGTAAATCCAATATAAAAGATTGAATGTGACAGTGATAAACACAAAAAGTGCATTTAAAAACCCATGTACCGGCTGACGCGTTTCTGGGTATGCTTTACCCCTTAGTCATAGCCTGATACTGCACTGGTATCCTAGGTTTTAAATACCTTACACACTTGCAAGAAAACACCTGAACTGAATAACTTCGTTGTTACCTGCTATCTCAATATCACATAGTACAACGTACAAATCGGACTAATAATCTATCAATATCTAATAATGTTCAACATCTTAATAATTAAACTTTAAACAATACATTATTAAAACACATACCTTTGTAATATTTCACAAAACCGGAATTTCATAGACTCACAAAAGTGCCGTCCTCCTATAATCTTCTACTAGAGTGTAACCAAACCTCCTTTTTCTGAATGAGCTAGTCACGTGACCTAAAACCCACCAATGAACAGCAACCGCCGCTCATAGGCTGTCTAAATCACGTGACCAGAATTAACCAATGAAAGACTCCTGCCTATATACAAGTTAAATGAACGATCCTGCCGTGTCTGATAAATCCTAAACAGGAAAACTACAGCATGTTAATATAATAGATTGTTGATATAACAGATAATGGAAAGGTTTAATAAATGTACATAAGATCCGATCTTAGATTGAGCCCACATGGACTCCGACTATTAAATTTGAAAATATAAAACGCTTCTCTTTCCAAGAGGACTTTTCTACTGTTGCCCCCCCCTTGCTGGTTCTTTAATCCCCTCTAGTGCAAAAAAACGCAGCGACTCAAGCTGACCCATGTGCACAGACGCAAAGTGTTGTGCTGCTCCCGATATGTTTTCTATACCTGATTTCGTACAATCCCTTACATGTTCCGATATACGGGTTTTTAATTTGCGTGTGGTACATCCAATATAGTCTTTATCACATATAATGCATCTAATGCAATAAACTACATTAGAACTCTGACAGTCAAGATGTGTCCTTAACTTGACTGTAAAATTGGGTGCAAGGCTGTTGAATTCATTAGAAAATGTAGCGTATTTACAGACAATACATTTTGGAAAACCGCAGCCCCAAAATCCTGCACGATGTGAACACACCTCTGCTTCGGCAGGTAAGTAGCTAGGGGACAAATCATCACCTAGAGTTCTACATCTTTTAGCTACACAACGTATTCCTCCATCCAATATTTTGTTAGTGATTGGATCAGTTTGTAATATGGGTAAATTCTTTTTTATTATGTTAACAATTTTATTGTATTCCAAGCTGTATGGGGTGGAAAATACAAATTTTTTGTCCTCCAATTTACCCTGTATATCTTTTTTGCTGTCATCTAATAATCTAATTCTTTCCTTTAGATCAACTTTTTTTACTGCTTCATTGAGTATTCTGTCTGAATAACTTCTATCTTTGAATCTATTAATCGTTTCCAAGTTTAGTTCCTTATAGGTTGCTTCCCCACTGCATGCTCGTTTGCATCTAATTAATTCACCAACTGGAATACTGTTGAGAGTATGATTCGGATGGCAGCTATTGCCTCTTAGAATGGTATTTCCCGAAGAGGGCTTTCTATAAAGTGTTGTACTAACTGCATTATCCTCCACCGCACCCGTGAGTTTGACATCTAAAAAGCAAATACTGTGTAAATCATGAATAAACGTAAATTTCAAACCCAAATAATTATTATTTAAATAAGAAATAAATTCTGGTATGGGCGCTACATCCCCCACCCAGACGATAAGGATATCGTCAATGTAGCGCCCATACCAGAACAAAAATGAAGAAAACGGATTGGACAGATTAAAAATGGACACCTCTTCCCAATGAGCAAGCACTAAATTAGATAAGGAAGGTGAGAATGGGGCACCCATAGGTGCCCCACAAATTTGCAAGTAAAACTTATGTTCAAACAAAAAATAATTATGACTCAACAAAAAATAAGCTACCGAAATGATGTATTCACACACGGGTGCGGTGAAGGTGCTGTATTTATATAAGTGGAAGCCAAGAGCCTCCAACGCTTCCTGATGAGGTATACTGGGGTACAGTGCGCAAATATCGCATGATAACCAACTAAAATCATGTCTCCAGGGAAAATTAGAAAAACATTTAAGGACTTCCTTGCTGTCCTTTATATAGCCTCCTGTTCTTTTGACTAAAGGCTGGAGAATGGAATCCAGCCAACTGGAAATCCTTTCAAAAATAGAATTACGACTGGAGATAATGGGGCGCAAAGGTGGTGGGTTCAAGTTTTTGTGGAGTTTGGGAAGGCCATATAGGATCGGAATTTGGGGTTTACTGATATAGAGATATTCACTTTCCCTTTTATCAAAGATACCTAGCGATTCCCCTTCCTGAATTAAGGTCTTGAGTTCTTCATTAAATTTATTGGTAGGGTTAAAAGTAAGGAGTTTGTATGTTTTTTCATCCCGAAGAATTTTTAAACAACCGTTCACATAGTCCGTTCTGTTAAGAACTGCGATTTTGCCCCCCTTGTCTGCCTTTTTGATGACTAAGTTTTTATCCCTCTTAAGTTCTTGCAGTGCCTTAAATTCCTTATGATTTAAATTGTACTTGATTTTTTTAGAATTACATTCTTTTTCTAATTTAATCAACTCTTCTTCAACTTTCTGTTGGTATAATATATAATTACAGCCCCTAGAATTAATGGGGTAGAAATCAGCATTTGTTCTAGTTACAGGGAAAGAATCAATAGTCTTAATGGCATTTTCACGATAATAATCCACATCGATTAGATTTTGTGTGATCGTGTGTTCCCTAATAGAGATGAGCGAACACTAAAATGTTCGAGGTTCGAAATTCGATTCGAACAGCCGCTCACTGTTCGAGTGTTCGAATGGGTTTCGAACCCCATTATAGTCTATGGGGAACATAAACTCGTTAAGGGGGAAACCCAAATTCGTGTCTGGAGGGTCACCAAGTCCACTATGACACCCCAGGAAATGATACCAACACCCTGGAATGACACTGGGACAGCAGGGGAAGCATGTCTGGGGGCATAAAAGTCACTTTATTTCATGGAAATCCCTGTCAGTTTGCGATTTTCGCAAGCTAACTTTTCCCCATAGAAATGCATTGGCCAGTGCTGATTGGCCAGAGTACGGAACTCGACCAATCAGCGCTGGCTCTGCTGGAGGAGGCGGAGTCTAAGATAGCTCCACACCAGTCTCCATTCAGGTCCGACCTTAGACTCCGCCTCCTCCGGCAGAGCCAGCGCTGATTGGCCGAAGGCTGGCCAATGCATTCCTATGCGAATGCAGACTTAGCAGTGCTGAGTCAGTTTTGCTCAACTACACATCTGATGCACACTCGGCACTGCTACATCAGATGTAGCAATCTGATGTAGCAGAGCCGAGGGTGCACTAGAACCCCTGTGCAAACTCAGTTCACGCTAATAGAATGCATTGGCCAGCGCTGATTGGCCAATGCATTCTATTAGCCCGATGAAGTAGAGCTGAATGTGTGTGCTAAGCACACACATTCAGCACTGCTTCATCAAGCCAATACAATGCATTAGCCAGTGCTGATTGGCCAGAGTACGGAATTCGGCCAATCAGCGTTGGCCAATGCATTCTATTAGCCCGATGAAGTAGAGCTGAATGTGTGTGCTAAGCACACACATTCAGCACTGCTTCATCAAGCCAATACAATGCATTAGCCAGTGCTGATTGGCCAGAGTACGGAATTCGGCCAATCAGCGCTGGCTCTGCTGGAGGAGGCGGAGTCTAAGATCGCTCCACACCAGTCTCCATTCAGGTCCGACCTTAGACTCCGCCTCCTCCGGCAGAGCCAGCGCTGATTGGCCGAAGGCTGGCCAATGCATTCCTATGCGAATGCAGACTTAGCAGTGCTGAGTCAGTTTTGCTCAACTACACATCTGATGCACACTCGGCACTGCTACATCAGATGTAGCAATCTGATGTAGCAGAGCCGAGGGTGCACTAGAACCCCTGTGCAAACTCAGTTCACGCTAATAGAATGCATTGGCCAGCGCTGATTGGCCAATGCATTCTATTAGCCCGATGAAGTAGAGCTGAATGTGTGTGCTAAGCACACACATTCAGCACTGCTTCATCAAGCCAATACAATGCATTAGCCAGTGCTGATTGGCCAGAGTACGGAATTCGGCCAATCAGCGCTGGCTCTGCTGGAGGAGGCGGAGTCTAAGATCGCTCCACACCAGTCTCCATTCAGGTCCGACCTTAGACTCCGCCTCCTCCGGCAGAGCCAGCGCTGATTGGCCGAAGGCTGGCCAATGCATTCCTATGCGAATGCAGACTTAGCAGTGCTGAGTCAGTTTTGCTCAACTACACATCTGATGCACACTCGGCACTGCTACATCAGATGTAGCAATCTGATGTAGCAGAGCCGAGGGTGCACTAGAACCCCTGTGCAAACTCAGTTCACGCTAATAGAATGCATTGGCCAGCGCTGATTGGCCAATGCATTCTATTAGCCCGATGAAGTAGAGCTGAATGTGTGTGCTAAGCACACACATTCAGCACTGCTTCATCAAGCCAATACAATGCATTAGCCAGTGCTGATTGGCCAGAGTACGGAATTCGGCCAATCAGCGCTGGCCAATGCATTCTATTAGCCCGATGAAGTAGAGCTGAATGTGTGTGCTAAGCACACACATTCAGCACTGCTTCATCAAGCCAATACAATGCATTAGCCAGTGCTGATTGGCCAGAGTACGGAATTCGGCCAATCAGCGCTGGCTCTGCTGGAGGAGGCGGAGTCTAAGGTCGGACCTGAATGGAGACTGGTGTGGAGCGATCTTAGACTCCGCCTCCTCCAGCAGAGCCAGCGCTGATTGGCCGAATTCCGTACTCTGGCCAATCAGCACTGGCTAATGCATTGTATTGGCGTGATGAAGCAGTGCTGAATGTGTGTGCTTAGCACACACATTCAGCTCTACTTCATCGGGCTAATAGAATGCATTGGCCAGCGCTGATTGGCCGAATTCCGTACTCTGGCCAATCAGTGCTGGCCAATGCATTCTATTAGCTTGATGAAGCAGAGTGTGCACAAGGGTTCAAGCGCACCCTCGGCTCTGATGTAGCAGAGCCGAGGCTGCACAAGGGTTCAAGCGCACCCTCGGCTCTGATGTAGGAGAGCCGAGGGTGCACTTGAACCCTTGTGCACCCTCAGCTCTGCTACATCAGAGCCGAGGGTGCGCTTGAACCCTTGTGCACACTCTGCTTCATCAAGCTAATAGAATGCATTGGCCAGCGCTGATTGGCCAATGTATTCTATTAGCCTGATGAAGTAGAGCTGAATGTGTGTGCTAAGCACACACATTCAGCTCTACTTCATCGGGCTAATAGAATGCATTGGCCAGCGCTGATTGGCCAGAGTACGGAACTCGACCAATCAGCGCTGGCTCTGCTGGAGGAGGCGGAGTCTAAGATCGCTCCACACCAGTCTCCATTCAGGTCCGACCTTAGACTCCGCCTCCTCCAGCAGAGCCAGCGCTGATTGGCCGAATTCCGTACTCTGGCCAATCAGCACTGGCTAATGCATTGTATTGGCGTGATGAAGCAGTGCTGAATGTGTGTGCTTAGCACACACATTCAGCTCTACTTCATCGGGCTAATAGAATGCATTGGCCAATCAGCGCTGGCCAATGCATTCTATTAGCGTGAACTGAGTTTGCACAGGGGTTCTAGTGCACCCTCGGCTCTGCTACATCAGATTGCTACATCTGATGTAGCAGTGCCAAGTGTGCATCAGATGTGTAGTTGAGCAAAACTGACTCAGCACTGCTAAGTCTCTGCATTCGCATAGGAATGCATTGGCCAGCCTTCGGCCAATCAGCGCTGGCTCTGCCGGAGGAGGCGGAGTCTAAGGTCGGACCTGAATGGAGACTGGTGTGGAGCGATCTTAGACTCCGCCTCCTCCAGCAGAGCCAGCGCTGATTGGTCGAGTTCCGTACTCTGGCCAATCAGCGCTGGCCAATGCATTCTATTAGCCCGATGAAGTAGAGCTGAATGTGTGTGCTTAGCACACACATTCAGCTCTACTTCATCAGGCTAATAGAATACATTGGCCTTATCAGCGCTGGCCAATGCATTCTATTAGCTTGATGAAGCAGAGTGTGCACAAGGGTTCAAGCGCACCCTCGGCTCTGATGTAGCAGAGCTGAGGGTGCACAAGGGTTCAAGTGCACCCTCGGCTCTCCTACATCAGAGCCGAGGGTGCGCTTGAACCCTTGTGCAGCCTCGGCTCTGCTACATCAGAGCCGAGGGTGCGCTTGAACCCTTGTGCACACTCTGCTTCATCAAGCTAATAGAATGCATTGGCCAGCACTGATTGGCCAGAGTACGGAATTCGGCCAATCAGCGCTGGCCAATGCATCCCTATGGGAAAAAGTTTATCTCACAAAAATCACAATTACACACCCGATAGAGCCCCAAAAAGTTATTTTTAATAACATTCCCCCCTAAATAAAGGTTATCCCTAGCTATCCCTGCCTGTACAGCTATCCCTGTCTCATAGTCACAAAGTTCACATTCTCATATGACCCGGATTTGAAATCCACTATTCGTCTAAAATGGAGGTCACCTGATTTCGGCAGCCAATGACTTTTTCCAATTTTTTTCAATGCCCCCAGTGTCGTAGTTCCTGTCCCACCTCCCC
Organism: Leptodactylus fuscus; assembly: GCF_031893055.1. Taxonomy (NCBI): domain Eukaryota; kingdom Metazoa; phylum Chordata; class Amphibia; order Anura; family Leptodactylidae; genus Leptodactylus; species Leptodactylus fuscus. The sequence continues at coordinate 136,221,492 of NC_134265.1, forward strand.
TGCGCTGTTATTGGTGCAAAAAAGGCGCCAGGGAAGGTGGGAGGGGAATCGAATTTTGGCGCACTTTACCACGTGGTGTTCGATTCGATTCGAACATGGCGAACACCCTGATATCCGATCGAACATGTGTTCGATAGAACACTGTTCGCTCATCTCTATTCCCTAACTATGTTATTCAAAGGTAATGACAAAGTGGAGGGCAAGACTGCATTTATTTATTTTCTACTGATGTTACAGGAGATGTCTTTCTCATAATAAAAATGTTTCTTAACCGTTAATGTTCAAATGAACCTGTTAGTGTCCAATAATGTACGAAATGTATTGAAATGTTTGGTAGGTGCAAAGTTTAACCCCTTATTCAATACCGCTATTTGTCCCTTTGTAAGTGTTTTATCTGACAAATTAACCACAGATGAAAAGTCTTTTGCAGAGTTAGATTCAAAACTGTCTTCATTAGCTTCGGCTATCGTTGGAATCTCGAGCGCGTGTTGTATCTGCTGTTCCGATCTGTTTTTCTTAGCATGTTTCTTTCCTCCTCTTCGTCCCCGTTTTTTGACGAATTTCCAGTATATCGTCTTTTTTGGTGAGTAATAGAATTGTCCATTGTTTCTATGGATGTGTTGGAATCCCTCTCAAAAAAGGTTGATGAATCCCAATCACCAGAAAAAGACACATTTCTACTATTATTCTTAAACCGTGCACCCTCGTATTTTCTTTTCTTCAAAATAGGTTTGATGAACGGAGATGAGGATAGTTGCGGTTTCTGATATACATTATCTGTGCGATAATCCTCAAGATCCCTTTCGAATTTTCGTTTTTTTATAGAAGTAATATTATCTTCAAGTTTTTCCAAATGCTTTTTCATGTTGGTCTCCAACTCTTTTAAGCTGGCAGGTATAGCAAATTTATCCAACTGGGTTTGTATACCCTTGATTTCATCTTGGATTTTGCTAATTTTGTCCTGCTCGTGTTTTACAATCAATTCCATTAGCTGTAATGAGCAATTTGTGAGAATTTTATTCCACGAAGATAAAAAACTGTCATTGAAAATAAATGTCGGAATTTTTCTAAGTCTTAAACCCCGTGGAACCATGTCCTTTTGTAGGTATTGGGATAAGGTTGTAAAATCCCAGAATACCTTTAACTCTTGGACAAGTAATTTTTCTTTATTCCGCAATAGTTCCTTGATGGAAACATTTGTTTCAGTTTCAGGTGTAACATTATGACCAAAAATAGCTGCCACTTTTCTGCTTCGTGTGCCTTCTAATACATCCATTGAATAAATTTAAAAGATATATCCAAAAACTAGTGAGCCAATGTTAAACAAAAGAGGCCAAACAGTAAACGTAAAAAACAAAAAGAGGAAGTTTAAAACATAGGCTCACCTCAAAATCAATCTTCAGGGTGCACGGCTGAATGATCCCGGACTCCAGGGAAAGACGAAAGGTCAAGTAGTGGAAAAAGTATTCCAGTCCGCACTCCTGAGATTTGCTTAAAAATTAACCTTTAATTATCCATATAAAAATGGGTAAATCCAATATAAAAGATTGAATGTGACAGTGATAAACACAAAAAGTGCATTTAAAAACCCATGTACCCCAAATGAACCCTGTTCTGCTTCAATACTCTGTATAAATTCGTCCCTATCCTTTCCCTACACTTCTAATGCTCTTTCCCTGAACTTCAACTGAACAAAATATCAGTTTTCAAGTCTTTTCTACCACTTTCCCTAGCGCCTGCTAACCTCTCTCCTTGCACTAACTGGAAAATGCCTGAATCCAACATGCTGGAGGGTATTTATAGGGCTGTGACATCACAGGGCTGGCTGGCTACTGATTGGCTGCACACATGGCATTGTGGGTGATCCTGTGTTCCCAGAGTGCCTCACTCCACATTCTAACATGTGCAGCAGCCATTTTAGGACAAAATGCAACTCATTACCACAAAGTATGAGGAAATCCGGATTCCATGCTAATCGAATATTTCTTGAAATTTTGCTCAAATTTTTTATGTAGATTCTGAGCCCACATAGAGCTCACAATGTACATTTTTTCCCTATCAGTATGTCTTTTTGGAGTATGGGATGGAAATCCACGCAAACACGGGGAGAACATACAAACTCCTAGCAGATGGTTTTTTTGCCCTTGGTGGGATTTGAACACCAGGACCCCAGCGCTGCAAGGCTGCAGTGCTAACCACTGAGCCACTGTGTGGCTCAGTGCAAAAATAAAATTAATACTGTTATTTATGTTTAATCACCTTTTCTGGGACTCCGCTCATTATACTGTGGGGTCTGAAGAGACCCTAGAGTATAATAATGGAAATACTGTTCTGGACGTGTTCAGCCTTACTTATGTGTTTGGTGTTACTCCCTTACTTACTGATCTCCTGCCCACTGGTCCCTCTTCTTCCCCTTCTTCTACCAGGAGGTCCTGAATAGTGTCAGGGTATGATGAGTAATGCACAGGGCCTTGTGGATGGGAAGTAAATAGCGCCCATTAACTGCTGGAGTTACCTTCTATGGCACTGATAGGAGTAGAAGTTCTTAAGATCAATCTACATGTTTGAAAATTGTTACATGTCAGAGTTTGTGTGTGCTGGATAGTCCTAGCCACAGGCTTATTAAAGGGGCTCTATCACTAGGAAAAGTCATTTTTAACTATTCACATCTTTGCATAGGCTTTAGAAAGACTATTCCACACCTACCTTTAGTATGTAGATTGCCTCAGTGGTTTCTGAATAAGTCTGTTTTTATTCATATGCTAATTAGTCTGGTGCACGATAGATCGTGCACTCCTCTCCCTGTTGTTTCCTATGGGAGGCTGCTGCTGCTGCTGACTCAGCTTCCTGTTTGCCTCACACACATAGGAGATAATAGCAGAGAGGAGGCTGCTGGGAACTTCCTGTGCTGGCTGAAAGCTCATTAGCATATGAATAAAAACGGACTTATTCAGAAACCACTGAGGCAATTTACATACTAAAGTTAGGTGTGAAGTAGCATTTCTAAAGCCTATGCAAGCATGTGATTAGATAAAAATGACTTTTGCCAGTGATATAGCCCCTTTAAATAATAGCTGATCACTGATCTGCCACCAGTTTCACCTGATATGTCATCAAAATGTATGTAGAGGTAGTGAGCATAGACCTCTCACGTACAGATAGGTCAAAGATTGTGACAACTTTTATTCATCAACTGAGTTAGGAAATTCTCAGTTAAATTAAGTTATAAGTTTTGCTGAAATTCTGTAATATGAAGATAACCAGAACCATTTTGTACATTTCAGAAGAATGCAGTGATCATTGATTTCCCAGAAGTAAATATTTAAAGCATTAATCTTCTTTCTTCTACCTCATAGGAAACTGATGAGAATGCAGGATCATAACCACAAGATCTAGTAATGGATTGTATTTATCACATACTTAGAATGATCACATAATACCTATTGCTTAAGAAAACTGTACATCCTTGTGCTTCTCTAGTATATGGGGAAATGACAGTTCTCACAACTATTTAAAGGGGTTGTCCCACGTCGCATACTCACCAGTCTTCGTTGTTGAAAAATCTTCTGTCTTCCGGCTTTGTTGCGTCATTGGTGGGAGGGGTCACATATGCAAAGCCAAGCGGCGAGATGCCGCTGGCCCTGCATGCGCGCTCATAGACCAGTCTAGCCTTCACAATGCGAATACAGACCCGACATCCGCCTCTCTCTATTACAGCGGATGTCGGGTCTGTATTCGCATTGTGAAGGCTGCTGGCTTCATGCAGAGCAGAAGCATAGCGAAAAGTAGAAATAATAGGTGTATGAAATTATAATGAAATCTGCCCAAAATACCAATGTTTTTTTGAAAACCATGCCCTTATCCAGACCACTATACATTATGCATACTGGCCATCTCCTTTGAGAAGATCACATACCTTGAAGACTAATTTTAAGTGTTGTCTGAGATAGTCATCTCAAAGAGGTTCACTGTATATGTCAAATCATTATAGACCATGGGATACAATACGATCTTGTCTAGAGAATGTACCATATCTTCTCTAATGTGCAGAAATGGGTAAGCATCAACTGAACAGGAACATGAAAGTGAATAGTTAGCATTTTCTGAGAATACATCTACAGTTAGGGCCAGAAATATTTGGACAGTGACACAAGTTTTGTTATTTTAGCTGTTTACTAAAACATGTTCAGAAATACAATTATATATATAGTATGGGCTGAAAGTGCACACTCCCAGCTACAATATGAGAGTTTCCACATCCAAATCGGAGAAAGGGTTTAGGAATCATAGCTCTGTAATGCATAGCCTCCTCTTTTTCAAGGGACCAAAAGTAATTGGACAATGGACTCTAAGGGCTGCAATTAACTCTGAAGGCGTCTCCCTCGTAAACCTGTAATCAATGAAGTAGTTAAAAGGTCTGGGGTTGATTCCAGGTGTGTGGTTTTGCATTTGGAAGCTGTTGCTGTGACCAGACAACATGCGGTCAAAGGAACTCTCAATTGACGTGAAGCAGAACATCCTGAGGCTGAAAAAAAAGAAAAAAACCATCAGAGAGATAGCAGACATGCTTGGAGTAGCAAAATCAACAGTCGGGTACATGCTAAGAAAAAAGGAATTGACTGGTGAGCTTGGGAACTCAAAAAGGCCTGGGCATCCACGGATGACAACAGTGGTGGATGATCGCCACATACTTTCTTTGGTCAAGAAGAACCCATTCACAACATCAACTGAAGTCCAGAACACTCTCAGTGAAGTAGGTGTATCTGTCTCTAAGTCAACAGTAAAGAGAAAACTCCATGAAAGTAAATACAAAGGGTTCACATCTAGATGCAAACCATTCATCAATTCCAAAAATAGACAGGCCAGAGTTAAATTTGCTGAAAAACACCTCAAGAAGCCAGCTCAGTTCTGGAAAAGTATTCTATGGACAGATGAGACAAAGATCAACCTGTACCAGAATGATGGGAAGAAAAAAGTTTGGAGAAGAAAGGGAACGGCACATGATCCAAGGCACACCACATCCTCTGTAAAACATGGTGGAGGCAACGTGATGGCATGGGCATGCATGGCTTTCAATGGCACTGGGTCACTTGTGTTTATTGATGACATAACAGCAGACAAGAGTAGCCGGATGAATTCGGAAGTGTACCGGGATATACTTTCAGCCCAGATTCAGCCAAATGCTGCCAAGTTGATCGGACGGCGCTTCATAGTACAGATGGACAATGACCCCAAGCATACAGCCAAAGCTACCCAGGAGTTCATGAGTGCAAAAAAGTGGAACATTCTGCAATGGCCAAGTCAATCACCAGATCTTAACCCAATTGAGCATGCATTTCACTTGCTCAAATCCAGACTTAAGGCAGAAAGACTCACAAACAAGCAAGACCTGAAGGCTGCGGCTGTAAAGGCCTGGCAAAGCATTAAGAAGGAGGAAACCCAGCGTTTGGTGATGTCCATGGGTTCCAGACTTAAGGCAGTGATTGCCTCAAAAGGATTCGCAACAAAATATTGAAAAAAAAAATATTTTGTTTGGGTTATGTTTATTTGTCCAATTACTTTTGAGCTCCTAAAATGTGGAGTGTTTGTAAAGAAATGTGTACAATTCCTACATTTTCTATCAGATATTTTTGTTCAACCCTTCAAATTAAACGTTACAATCTGCACTTGAATTCTGTTGTAGAGGTTTCATTTCAAAACCAATGTGGTGGCATGCAGAGCCCAACTCGCGAAAATTGTGTCACTGTCCAAATATTTCTGGCCCTAACTGTATATACAGTATCTTACAAAAGTAAGTACACCCCTCACATTTTTATAATTATTTCAATATATATTTTCATGGGACATTGCCAATATGACACTTTGATACAATCTACAGTAGTCAGTGTACAGCTTGTATAACAGTGTAAATTTGTTGTGCCATCAAAATAACTCAACACACAGCCATTAATCTTAACTAGAGATGAGCGAACAGTGTTCTATCGAACACATGTTCGATCGGATATCAGGGTGTTCGCCATGTTCGAATCGAATCGAACACCACGTGGTAAAGTGCGCCAAAATTCGATTCCCCTCCCACCTTCCCTGGCGCCTTTTTTGCACCAATAACAGCGCAGGGGAGGTGGGACAGGAACTACGACACTGGGGGCATTGAAAAAAATTGGAAAAAGTCATTGGCTGCCGAAATCAGGTGACCTCCATTTTAGACGAATAGTGGATTTCAAATCCGGGTCATATGAGAATGTGAACTTTGTGACTATGAGACAGGGATAGCTGTACAGGCAGGGATAGCTAGGGATAACCTTTATTTAGGGGGGAATGTTATTAAAAATAACTTTTTGGGGCTCTATCGGGTGTGTAATTGTGATTTTTGTGAGATAAACTTTTTCCCATAGGGATGCATTGGCCAGCGCTGATTGGCCGAATTCCGTACTCTGGCCAATCAGTGCTGGCCAATGCATTCTATTAGCTTGATGAAGCAGAGTGTGCACAAGGGTTCAAGCGCACCCTCGGCTCTGATGTAGCAGAGCCGAGGCTGCACAAGGGTTCAAGCGCACCCTCGGCTCTGATGTAGGAGAGCCGAGGGTGCACTTGAACCCTTGTGCACCCTCAGCTCTGCTACATCAGAGCCGAGGGTGCGCTTGAACCCTTGTGCACACTCTGCTTCATCAAGCTAATAGAATGCATTGGCCAGCGCTGATTGGCCAATGTATTCTATTAGCCTGATGAAGTAGAGCTGAATGTGTGTGCTAAGCACACACATTCAGCTCTACTTCATCGGGCTAATAGAATGCATTGGCCAGCGCTGATTGGCCAGAGTACGGAACTCGACCAATCAGCGCTGGCTCTGCTGGAGGAGGCGGAGTCTAAGATCGCTCCACACCAGTCTCCATTCAGGTCCGACCTTAGACTCCGCCTCCTCCGGCAGAGCCAGCGCTGATTGGCCGAAGGCTGGCCAATGCATTCCTATGCGAATGCAGAGACTTAGCAGTGCTGAGTCAGTTTTGCTCAACTACACATCTGATGCACACTCGGCACTGCTACATCAGATGTAGCAATCTGATGTAGCAGAGCCGAGGGTGCACTAGAACCCCTGTGCAAACTCAGTTCACGCTAATAGAATGCATTGGCCAGCGCTGATTGGCCAATGCATTCTATTAGCCCGATGAAGTAGAGCTGAATGTGTGTGCTAAGCACACACATTCAGCACTGCTTCATCACGCCAATATAATGCATTAGCCAGTGCTGATTGGCCAGAGTACGGAATTCGGCCAATCAGCGCTGGCTCTGCTGGAGGAGGCGGAGTCTAAGGTCGGACCTGAATGGAGACTGGTGTGGAGCGATCTTAGACTCCGCCTCCTCCAGCAGAGCCAGCGCTGATTGGTCGAGTTCCGTACTCTGGCCAATCAGCGCTGGCCAATGCATTCTATTAGCCCGATGAAGTAGAGCTGAATGTGTGTGCTTAGCACACACATTCAGCTCTACTTCATCAGGCTAATAGAATACATTGGCCAATCAGCGCTGGCCAATGCATTCTATTAGCTTGATGAAGCAGAGTGTGCACAAGGGTTCAAGCGCACCCTCGGCTCTGATGTAGCAGAGCCGAGGCTGCACAAGGGTTCAAGTGCACCCTCGGCTCTCCTACATCAGAGCCGAGGGTGCGCTTGAACCCTTGTGCAGCCTCGGCTCTGCTACATCAGAGCCGAGGGTGCGCTTGAACCCTTGTGCACACTCTGCTTCATCAAGCTAATAGAATGCATTGGCCAGCACTGATTGGCCAGAGTACGGAATTCGGCCAATCAGCGCTGGCCAATGCATTCTATTAGCCCGATGAAGTAGAGCTGAATGTGTGTGCTAAGCACACACATTCAGCACTGCTTCATCACGCCAATACAATGCATTAGCCAGTGCTGATTGGCCAGAGTACGGAATTCGGCCAATCAGCGCTGGCTCTGCTGGAGGAGGCGGAGTCTAAGATCGCTCCACACCAGTCTCCATTCAGGTCCGACCTTAGACTCCGCCTCCTCCAGCAGAGCCAGCGCTGATTGGCCGAATTCCGTACTCTGGCCAATCAGCACTGGCTAATGCATTGTATTGGCTTGATGAAGCAGTGCTGAATGTGTGTGCTTAGCACACACATTCAGCTCTACTTCATCGGGCTAATAGAATGCATTGGCCAATCAGCGCTGGCCAATGCATTCTATTAGCGTGAACTGAGTTTGCACAGGGGTTCTAGTGCACCCTCGGCTCTGCTACATCAGATTGCTACATCTGATGTAGCAGTGCCGAGTGTGCATCAGATGTGTAGTTGAGCAAAACTGACTCAGCACTGCTAAGTCTGCATTCGCATAGGAATGCATTGGCCAGCCTTCGGCCAATCAGCGCTGGCTCTGCCGGAGGAGGCGGAGTCTAAGGTCGGACCTGAATGGAGACTGGTGTGGAGCTATCTTAGACTCCGCCTCCTCCAGCAGAGCCAGCGCTGATTGGTCGAGTTCCGTACTCTGGCCAATCAGCACTGGCTAATGCATTGTATTGGCTTGATGAAGCAGTGCTGAATGTGTGTGCTTAGCACACACATTCAGCTCTACTTCATCGGGCTAATAGAATGCATTGGCCAATCAGCGCTGGCCAATGCATTCTATTAGCGTGAACTGAGTTTGCACAGGGGTTCTAGTGCACCCTCGGCTCTGCTACATCAGATTGCTACATCTGATGTAGCAGTGCCGAGTGTGCATCAGATGTGTAGTTGAGCAAAACTGACTCAGCACTGCTAAGTCTGCATTCGCATAGGAATGCATTGGCCAGCCTTCGGCCAATCAGCGCTGGCTCTGCCGGAGGAGGCGGAGTCTAAGGTCGGACCTGAATGGAGACTGGTGTGGAGCGATCTTAGACTCCGCCTCCTCCAGCAGAGCCAGCGCTGATTGGCCGAATTCCGTACTCTGGCCAATCAGCACTGGCTAATGCATTGTATTGGCTTGATGAAGCAGTGCTGAATGTGTGTGCTTAGCACACACATTCAGCTCTACTTCATCGGGCTAATAGAATGCATTGGCCAGCGCTGATTGGCCGAATTCCGTACTCTGGCCAATCAGCACTGGCTAATGCATTGTATTGGCTTGATGAAGCAGTGCTGAATGTGTGTGCTTAGCACACACATTCAGCTCTACTTCATCGGGCTAATAGAATGCATTGGCCAATCAGCTCTGGCCAATGCATTCTATTAGCGTGAACTGAGTTTGCACAGGGGTTCTAGTGCACCCTCGGCTCTGCTACATCAGATTGCTACATCTGATGTAGCAGTGCCGAGTGTGCATCAGATGTGTAGTTGAGCAAAACTGACTCAGCACTGCTAAGTCTGCATTCGCATAGGAATGCATTGGCCAGCCTTCGGCCAATCAGCGCTGGCTCTGCCGGAGGAGGCGGAGTCTAAGGTCGGACCTGAATGGAGACTGGTGTGGAGCTATCTTAGACTCCGCCTCCTCCAGCAGAGCCAGCGCTGATTGGTCGAGTTCCGTACTCTGGCCAATCAGCACTGGCCAATGCATTTCTATGGGGAAAAGTTAGCTTGCGAAAATCGCAAACTGACAGGGATTTCCATGAAATAAAGTGACTTTTATGCCCCCAGACATGCTTCCCCTGCTGTCCCAGTGTCATTCCAGGGTGTTGGTATCATTTCCTGGGGTGTCATAGTGGACTTGGTGACCCTCCAGACACGAATTTGGGTTTCCCCCTTAACGAGTTTATGTTCCCCATAGACTATAATGGGGTTCGAAACCCATTCGAACACTCGAACAGTGAGCGGCTGTTCGAATCGAATTTCGAACCTCGAACATTTTAGTGTTCGCTCATCTCTAATCTTAACCTCTGCCAACAAAAGTGAGTACACCCCTAAGTGAAAATGGACAACTTGTGCCTCAAGTGTCAACATTTTGTGCGGCCACCATTATTTTCCAGCACTGCCTTAACCCTCTTAGGCATTGAGTGTCTCCATTTCACCTTCACTTTCTAATGTCAGCAACTTGAACCACAGGCAGGTGAAGTGTAGTGACATTATTCCACCTGACTGTGTCCAAGCTGCTGACAGCAGCCACACAGGGTGAATGAAAAACCAGGGCATTACAGCTCCTTGCTTCTTCATTGTATTCAAATCTACCTACGGTATGTCCAGAGAATGCAGATAGAGTTAAAGCCAGGACACACCACCCACTGTCTGGGACAGGGGGACAGCACCTGAAATCCAGGACTGTCCCACTGATTTTGGGAAGTATAAAATTATAGTCAGGTAACATGTTTTCTCCAATATCAAGATATACAAAGCAACAGAATTCAATATAATACCCGAATATTAGAAGAAAATAATATGTCTATCTATCTATCTATCTATCTATCTATCTATCTATCTATCTATCTATCTATCTATCTAATAATAACCACTGTTACTTTGTTTCACTGATGTAGATAGGTAGATTTTTTGCACGCCTGATGCTAAAATATGCTCGATAGTCATGCAGAAGAATGGCCAGCACAAACAATAGTAAGTTATTCCATATTGGACAACATGTCACCTATGTAACCCATGCTGTATAAACATACATAAATTACTTTAAAAAGTAAATATATTCCATATATAGATTAATATTTTATGAAAAGAGATGTTTTTAATAAACCATAAACTGTTCAATAAAAAAATGATATTCTAGATATGATCTATTAAACTGAAATCTACAATAGCCAAATGTTCACGGCATTGTTCAGCCATGCGTCTAGCAATGTAGCTTTCTTCATACAGTATTTCAACATCTGAGACTGGATATTTGACTCAGCCTTCAGCTGAAACAATAAAATGTAGGCCAGGAGTAAACAAAGCAATTTTAGTGCCGTAGTTCTCAAGTGTGGGGTAAATTGCACAATGTTGTAAGATGTTAGGAAACTGAAGGAGGAAAGAGCAGTTAAAGCAATGTTACTGTCTAGAGACACATATGTCAGACATATTGTAAATCAGCTATAGCATTACGTTTCTTGGCTGTAACAGGATGTACAAAAAACACTTCTTACTTTTAATCTTACATGATGAAATCATTTTGGATAGCAGCTTAAAATGGAAATATACATTAAAATAGAAAAGAACGCATATGTTACGTTCCTGTCATGCTTCGATATGGAGCATGAAAAAAGCTTGAGAAAGCCGGTCATATGCATAGAAATAAGCCACATACATAAGTTACAATGATGATAAATGTGGTTTTCTATATATAGTACATAACCATAGTAATAATATGTCAGAGTATTTATTAGGAATTAGACATACACGTGGGCTCCTCAGTATCATGTGTAAGACCTATGGTTATTGCTTGGCTTTAACTTCTCTTGAACCTGTCTGCGTACCAAACCTCTATTCATTTTTATCTCTTTATATATGACTAGCTATAACCCGTGATTCTTCGGCGGCCCCCTGACGCTCGTGCAAACCACCTGCAGTGCGGCCCATGGGCCCCAACACCCCTCTACTTGCAGCCAGCGCGGGCCCCTCCCAAAGCATGGTGGGCCGGGACCCCACGGCCACACTGCTGCGCTTGGGGCCCTCTCCTTTTCCCCCACCCGCGCCCCCGAACCTCCCCTTACCCCCCATCCGCGTCCCCGGCCCCCTTCTCCCCCTTACCCACCTGTGACCACGGTTACCTTCTCCCCCCCCCGTCCGCATGTTCAATCGGGCCCCCCTATTTGCCTTCAGCCCTCTGGTCCTAATCCCCCCAACCCCTCCTTCAAAACCCCCCCACCCCCCACACGCCCTCTACCCATCACCTCTTTCCCCCCTCATTTAAGCAACCTGCGATCATTGGACCTGCAGCACTTACCCTGTAGATCCTGTGGAGGTCTGTTTGGTCCTTGCCGAGAAGTCGCACAGTGTGTTTGTGCGGCTGGGCGCGTGAGGGCTGGGTGCGCTGCTGCTGATTGCTACGCCGGCATGAGGAGATGTGTGGGCAGCCGCCATATCAGGTTTCCCGGCCGCACAGTACGTGTGTTCGTGCGGCTGGGCGTATTAGCAGCAGAATGAGGATATGTTTGGCCGTCCGGCATATGCGGCCTGGGGAAACTTGCGGGCAGCCGCCATGTTGAAGAGAATGTCCTGGGACGCTGGGCACGCCCACAATTCTGCGCAAACCTATGGGGCCCTTGTGCTAGCTCCCTAACCCGCCCACACACCGCCATGCACCAATAGCAGCTGCCTGTAACTCTCTGCGCTGACGTGATGCCTGGGCCGACAGCGGAGCTGGAGACAACTTTGGAGGGTCGCGGTGGCGTTTTGGGTTGAGTGACACACTTTTAAAGTAGCCTATTACTCCTTCCTGGCCAATATGTAGGTGTGTGTGAAATTTCTAGGAAATCCATTGAGCTGTTTGGGTGTGATTGAGGAACAAACATCCAAACATCCAAACACACAAACCCACAAACATCCAAACATTTCACATTTATAATATTAATAGGATCTACGGTATACTGTATATGTATATACACTTGGCCCTAAAAGTTTTCTTAGTATCATGTTGCAATGTTTCTTATTATGACCGTAAATTGCTTGATAATCCCTTTAATTATTAATTTCCAATTAATTTTACTTATAGTTCCAGTACATATGTTTCCATAATAACAGGTAACAAGTAGAGATGAGCGAGTAGTATTCGATCGAGTAGGTATTCGATCGAATACTACGGTATTCGAAATACTCGTACTCGATCGAGTACCACTCGCTATTCGAATGGAAAAGTTTGATGCAGAACCAGCATTGATTGGCCGAATGCTATACAGTCGACCAATCAACGCTGGTTCTTCTCCTACCTTTAGAAGTCTTCTCCGTGCAGCTTCCCAGCGGCGTCTTCCGGCTCTGAATTCACTCTGCCAGGCATCGGGCTTGGGCAGAGCCGACTGCACATGTCTGCTTGTAGTGCGGGCATGCGCAGTCGGCTCTACCCAGGCCCGATGCCTGGCAGAGTGAATTCAGAGCCGGAAGACGCCGCGGGGACGCTGCATGGAGAAGACTTCTCGTACGATCCAGCCCGATCCTCACTCGTGGACTTGGTAAGTGTAATTTGATCAAACGTTGCCTACCCCTGAAACGAGCATTTTCCCCCCATAGAGTATAATAGGATTCGATATTCGATTCGAGTAGTCTAATATTGAGGGGCTACTCGAAACGAATATCAAATCTCGAACATTTTACTGTTCGCTCATCTCTAGTAACAAGTAAACTTTGTATATTGATCCTGCAGTTGTACTCCAATATACATTCAGTAAGTAAGGAAGGTAGAATGAAGTGGCAGTGGAAGAGAGGGTTATGCTCAGACTGCACTGCACTTGTTTGTTGTCAGATCCCATGGGGACGTGTAGGCCTATATAGGAGTAACATTTGTAATTTGTAAGCTATGTGCAGTTTTTTCTCTTCTACATTTTAGTAATAGATATTATGAAGGTAGACATAACTTCTAGTCTCCTCAAACTGTCCGTGATTTCATATTAATTCCAATAAAACGGAATCAGGTTGTCCAACACCTTCTGCCCACATAGCTTAGGGTAATCTTGTTTACCTGGGCGGGGAGGTTTGTCGTTTGGTCATGGTCTTTGAGGGGTGGGGTGATCCGGGGGAAGCCCATGTCAAATCTTTGCTTTGGGGCCCCGCCATTCCTAGTTACGCTGCTGTGTGTAGCTGATTGCAACATCAACTATCCTGGAAGGTGATAGGCCGTGTACAGATATGGCAGGTTTCTTGCAGTTTCTGCACCAGTTCTTTACATAATAATATATTTGAATGGGGTTTCCAATTCCCATCCAAACATAGAGGAACATTTTGTGTGGATTTCCTAATACCGGTAGTGGTATTCCAGTAGTTTGCTATTGATGACCTATACTCTGGATCAATAAGAGATCAGTGGGGGTCCAACACACAGGACCTCATCGCTTTTGCTACAACTATTTACATTGCACACCATATGTTTTATAGCAGTGTAGCATTGTTACAGCCTGATCCTATAGAAGTTAACAGGATGCAAATACATCAGATGACTGATATTAAACAGACAGTGTACAATGTAAATAGTGAAGGGGTCACGTCATGGTGGTCACACTAGCACCAGAGTCCCTTCAAATAGCTGATCAGCAGGGGTCTTGGGTGTCAGATCTCCACTTATCTTTTATTGTTGACCTACCTTTACAATAGATCATCAATGGCAAGGAACTGGGAGGGATCATCAAAATTAACTGTGCTTGTTGCTCAAGAATGGTGGGGGCTAGAGATTCCGTGCTGCACCGTTGGCCCTATGGTTAAAGCGGCCCTGACTGTCTATACAGATAATAGAGGAAGAGTCAGGAGTAAATCTGTAGCTGTAATATATGGTAACAGCCCTGCTTTAGCAGCAGAGCCCACAGAAAACTCTGATCTCTGTTGCTAGCCCTTTGTATGCAGCAACACTTCCCTTTGGCTATGTCACCGTGATTTTCTTCTATAGGGTCTATACCCATACCTTCAAAACCATAACATTAAGCTCCTGGGCCCCAGAGTAAACTCTGTAATGGGGCCCCTACCTATTATGTGCCATTTGGAATGGTGGCATATTTTATGTGATAGAGAGATTGTTACTGCTGCACCACCTATATCCACCTCCTGCATCCCTTGACAGGTACTGTCACCATGAGCATTTTGATGTTTTGTTTAACGAAAGTACCATTAGTATTTATGCAAATTTAAGTCTGTTAGCCAAGAGGGTGGTAAGACTTCTGTTTCTCTGGGGTTGGTGTTTTAGTGTCCTGTGTGTCATATAGTGTTACTGTCTTAGGGCTTTTGAGACCATGTGACAGGTTGTATATTTTGAGTAGAATACCCGTCAGTGAATTGATTTCATGTGACAGGTTGTCTTTAAAGAGATTCTATCATTAAAAGTCTTTTTTTTTTTGTCCCTAACACATAGGAATAGCTTTAAGAAAGGCTATTCGTCTCCTACCTTTAGATGTCTTCTCTGTGCCACAGTTCGATATATAATCCGATTTTCATTGGTATGCAAATGAGTTCTCTCGCAGGCGGGCCCCAGCGCTTAAACAGCACTTTGGGTTGGCTTCAAACTTCTAGACCTCGGGCCGAGGGCAAAGAAGACTGCACATGCCCACCATGCGCCACAGTATTGTAAGCGGCCATTTTCTTGTGGCCGGCAGGCATGCGCAGTCGGCTTTGCCCTAGGCCCGAGGCCTAGAAGTTTGAAGACAACCCCAGAAAGAAGACGCGAAGAAGACCTGTTCCTAAAGAAGATGGAGGCGGCGCTGGAGAGTTCTCTCGCAGCACTGGGAACGCCCCCAGTGCTGCAAGAGAACTCATTTGCATACCGACGAAAACCAGATTATATACCAAACAGTGGCCTGGAGAAGACATCTAAAGTTAGGAGGCGAATAGCCTTTCTTAAGGCTATTCCTACGTGTTAGGGATAAAAAATTGACTTTTAATGATAGGATCCCTTTAAGGCCAAAAATTATCTAGTATTCATATACTATATTAAACTAGTGACTAACTTTGCAGACTACCAGTGTACCATTGTTTTGTGACCTCATGTGCTAGCATGGCTTAAGATAGAAGGCACTTTTTGTGGCAATATTCCCATGTTACACATACAAATCTAATTTATTTACTGGTACAGGCATATTTTCAGACTGCAAGTCCTGACAGAAAATCTGCAGCATATACTCTAAGTGTAAATATACTCTAAAGAGCCTAAGAATAATGTCATACACCCTCCATGTTCATGAATCAAGGGATGATTCATAAAGTATTATAGACAAATACATTGACACAACCACTTTTGCACCCAGTCTTAAAAGTAAAGTAAAAGGAGTAATGTGGAACTTTTTATTTTTCAAAATAATTTTCTGCAAAGCTGATTCACTTTATGTCTAGTCATGGGCCTGAAGGGTGGAGCATGACACAAGTATTCAAAAAATACTAAAGAGAAAATCCAAGTGTCATGCTTCACCCCCTCAGACCCTGCACCAGGTATAATATACTGTATCAGGTTTGTCTGGAGTGTTTCTTTAATAAATTCTCCCCAGTATCTGTATATGGGGATAATGTCACTCCTTGAGGAGAGACCACCTTCTCAGGTGTGTGGAGTCATACAAAGCCATTTTAGCTCCACTGGGGGGGGGGGTTATGGAAAGAATATGCAAATCTGTTTCCGAAGATGTAAATAGGGAAACAGTGCCTCTGTATGCTTCCCCCTAGGGGAAGCTCCCTTAATACTGACTTGGCAAAATCCTGCATCATTGCAGCAAAGGCTTGTGGGAAAGTCAGGCATGATGTTCAAGGGAGCTTCCCCTAGGGGGCAGCATACAGAGGCACTCTTTCCCTAGTTACATCTTGGGAAACAGATCTGCATATTCTTCCAGTATCTGTATAGTGCACCTTAGGCTAAAGTCTTGCTCGCTAACAATGTCCTAGACTCATAAAGCCCTGGGAGTGACTGTATTCTAGTGCAGCTGTAGATGGATTACACCTAATCCATGAAAGGAAGATGTCAGTATTTTGCTGTTTGAGAAGCCAATGGCCGTCTCACATGATTTATATGAACTTACTACATTTTGGACATCTGCAGTTTCTATCAAAACTCTATTCCTCTCTAGAGCTTCCCTGTAACTGGCTTTTTCGGGTCCACCCACTGTGTTCCTGTCACATGCTGCGGTATCAGAAGATGAGCAGTCTTATTATGTGTACTAGTGAGTCACTCGATGAAATAAGACAAGGGAGTTTTAGACCTCAGATCTCTAGACATTTTGGCATTTTGGTAAGAAGGACTTGTAAGATCTGGTCCAAATTAGAAGAATCATTTAGCTGCAGGCATATACAGCAAAAAATTGATTGGCCTCCTCCGATTACTGCCCCACTAGAAAATATTACCTGCAGAGAAGGACCAACACTGACTGAGAGTTATCTGCTTTGGCTCGGCCCCAACTCACTAATGAATTCCTGCTGTACTGTTCCTGAGTACTGCATGCAGTATGTGCCAGAATGCAGCTTTGTCCTCACCTATATCATTCATACAGAACACTGCTCTTTGTCTATTAGATGTTAGACACACAGATTATGTCATTCATACAAGCATAGGTCTCATACGTACACATGTCATGCACCCTCATATTTAACAAGCTGTATTTCTTTCCATTGTCCTTTCTATATTTTAGTACACTATCTGTCTACAAGACCCTTGAAAATGTTCTGCTGCTTTGTTTACTGTGACATTTTTATACTTCTCCTGTCATCCTGACACATGAAACTGCTCCATTATCCAGAAAGATAGAGAGATATAACTCAAAACAGGTGAAATTTTCCTATTCTTTGGAAATTCTATTTCTTTCTTCAATGGGAATGGCGGCAATGTATCATGGTTTTTCCCGCAGCGCTTTCTGCTTCCATTATACCTATAGGGAAATCACTGGCACTTCCATAGGTACAGTCCTATGAAAAAGTTTGGGCACCCCTATTAATCTTAATCATTTTTAGTTCTAAATATTTTGGTATTTGCAACAGCCATTTCAGTTTGATATATCTAATAACTGATGGACACAGTAATATTTCAGGATTGAAATGAGGTTTATTGTACTAACAGAAAATGTGCAATATGCATTAAACCAAAATTTGACCGGTGCAAAAGTATGGGCACCTCAACAGAAAAGTGACATTAATATTTAGTAGATCCTCCTTTTGCAAAGATAACAGCCTCTAGTCGCTTCCTGTAGCTTTTAATCAGTTCCTGGATCCTGGATAAAGGTATTTTGGTCAAACAATTCAAGTTCAGTTAAGTTAGATGGTCGCCGAGCATGGACAGCCCGCTTCAAATCATCCCACAGATGTTCAATGATATTCAGAATAGAATACAAAGGATCATCCAGCAACGAGATAAGAAAGTCCAATATAAGTCTTCTTTATTTCTTGTTATCGCAATGTAAATAAAACAGCACGCAATGCACAGGAAAAGCCTGCGTCAGACAGACAATCCTTCCTCAGTGTCTGGAAGGAGGGCTGAGTATAATTCCTTTTCCCCCTTTTTTCTATCTATACAATGATATTCAGGTCTGGGGACTGGGATGGCCATTCCAGAACATTGTAATTGTTACTCTGCATGAATGCCTGAGGATTTGGAGCGGTGTTTTGGATCATTGTCTTGCTGAAATATCCATCCCCGGCGTAACTTCAACTTCGTCACTGATTCTTGAACATTATTCTCAAGAATCTGCTGATACTGAGTGGAATCCATGCGACTCTCAACTTTAACAAGATTCCCGATGCCGGCATTGGCCACACAGCCCCAAAGCATGATGGAACCTCCACCAAATTTTACAGTGGGTAGCATGTGTTTTTCTTGGAATGCTGTTTCTTTTTGGACGCCATGCATAACGCCTTTTTTTATAACCAAACAACTCAATTTTTGTTTCCAAAATGAAGATGCCTTGTCCAAATGTGCTTTTTCATACCTCAGGCAACTCTATTTGTGGCGTACGTGCAGAAACGGCTTCTTTCTCATCACTCTCCCATACAGCTTCTATTTGTGCAAAGTGCGCTGTATAGTTGACCGATGCACAGTGACACCATCTGCAGCAAGATGATGCTGCAGCTCTTTGGAGGTGGTCTGTGGATTGTCCTTGACTGTTATCACCATTCTTCTTCTCTGCCTTTCTGATATTTTTCTTGGCCTGCCACTTCTGGGCTTAACAAGAACTGTCCCTGTGGTCTTCCATTTCCTTACTATGTTCCTCACAGTGGAAACTGACAGGTTAAATCTCTGAGACAACTTTTTGTATCCTTCCCCTGAACAACTATGTTGAACAATCTTTGTTTTCAGATCATTTGAGAGTTGTTTTGAGTAGCCCATGATGCCACTCTTCAGAGGAGATTCAAATAGGAGATCAACTTGCAATTGGCCACCTTAAATACCTTTTCTTATGATTGGATACATCTGGCTATGAAGTTCAAAGCTCACTGAGGTTACAAAACCAATTTTGTGCTTCAGTAAGTCAGTAAAAAGTAGTTAGGGGAATTCAAATCAATAAAATGATAAGGGTGCCCATACTTTTGCACCGGTCAAATTTTGGTTTAATGCATATTACACATTTTCTGTTAGTACAATAAACCTCATTTCAATCCTGAAATATTACTGTGTCCATCAGTTATTAGATATATCAAACTGAAATGGCTGTTGCAAACACCAAAATATTTAGAACAAAAAATGATTAAGATTAATAGGGGTGCCCAAACTTTTTCATAGGACTGTATAATTGACATGCTGCGATTTCCAAACTGTGACAGTTTTGGAAATCGCAGGGAGTCCACTGCGCATATTTTTCCGAAGTATGGATGGGATTTGCTAGAATTCCATTCATTATGCAGCGACTGTAAAACAC
This sequence comes from Leptodactylus fuscus, assembly GCF_031893055.1. NCBI lineage: Eukaryota > Metazoa > Chordata > Amphibia > Anura > Leptodactylidae > Leptodactylus > Leptodactylus fuscus. The sequence continues at coordinate 136,240,923 of NC_134265.1, forward strand.
TGTGTCTTTTCTACATCACGTGCGGCACAGGCCTAAAAGACTCAAAGTAGTGTAAAATCATAAAAAATTGTACTCGGAACAGTTACACCGGATGCATTGTAGCAATTAAACGTATACTGCACTTCAAATGTAATAGGGGTTTCATAGTACCTAGAATCCACCTTTGAGAAAACACTGTGGCCAGAGACTCTTAATAATTCTGGAGGATCTGTTACCAGCACTTTCATAATTTATATAAATTTATCCACTGCGTTAAATGTATGAAATTAAAGGGGTTATCCAATTTCCAAACATTATCTGTACATGTATCAGCAACAGCAGAGCCAAACACTCTTGTGTACCCTTTGCTTGGCATTATTTTACTTGGTGATCTTTGTTGATCATTGTTATTTATATTTAATGAATCTGTGGACAAACTACATTTACCATAATAATAATAATATTTAATTTTTTTATATAGCTACAACATATTCTGCAGCACTGTACAATTTGTAGGATTCAATTACAGACAAAAGATACATTGCAAAGAAATAGTCAATTCACACAATGGGACTGAGGGCCCTTCTCACAAGAGCTTACAATCTATGAGGTAGAGGGGGTGACACAAGAGGTAGCAGGGGTGGCATTGAAGGTGGCATTGCTTATATAATGGTTAGACAATTTTGTAATAGAGGTTACTGTCATTACACAAACATAAAACTGTATGAGCTGATGCCAGTCGTGCCCTTTAATGGTGCCTGGACATATAAAGTTAGCCTGAAACGGCACCATATCGTGTGGGGTAATGGGGCAGCGTGAACAGAGGAAGGTTCATTTTATGGATTCTAATTACGTCATGGAAGGATTTACATTAGGAATTGTGATAGGCCTGTCTGAAAAGATGTGTCTTTAGTTTGCGTTTGAAGCTGTAGAAATTGGGAGTTAATCTGATTGTCTGGTGTAGAGCATTCCAGAAAAGTGGTGCAACTTGGGAGAAGTCTTGTATTAGAGCGTAGGAGGTTCTGATAATAGATTAGATGAGGGAGAAAATGTAGGAAGGTGCAGCATTGTGGAGAGCCTTGTGGATGAGGATGATAAGTTTATATTGTATTCTATAATGAATAGGCAGCCAATGTAGCAACTGGCACAGACCAGAGGCATTGCGGTAGCGTCTAGACTGATAGATGAGCCTGGCCGCTGCATTCAGAATAGATTGTAGAGGGGAGAGTTTAGTGAGGGGAAGACCAATTAGTAAGGAGTTACAGTAGTCATGGCGAGAATGAATCAGAGAGACAATAAGTGTCTTTAGTGTATCTCTGGTAAGGAAAGGGAGCATTCTGAAGATGTTTTTGAGGTGGAGATGACATGAGCGTGCGAGTGATTGGATATTGGGGGGGGGGGGTGTGAAAGAAAGGTCTGAGTCAAACATGACCCCGAGGCAGCGGGCATACTGCCTAGGAGTTATAGTAAGGCCTGAGACTACAATGGATATATTAGGGACAGATCTATTAGATGGTGGAAACAGTAGTAGTTCAGTCTTAGAGACATTTAGTTTCAGTCACTGGTGTTCTGTATTAGTGCAGGGGTGTTGTCACGGGAAGATTTATAGTAATCTTCCCGTGTATAATTGGGTGTCATCAGCATAAAGATGGTACTGGAAGCCAAATCTGGTGATGTTTTGTCCAATGGGGGCTGTGTAGAAAGAGAAGAGCAGGGCGCTTAGGACCGAGCCCTGAGGAACCCCTACAGCAAGGGGAAGAGGGGGAAGAAACGGAGCCTGCAAATGATACACTGAAAGTGCGGTCTGAGAGATAAGAGGAGAACCAGGAGAGTGCAGTGTCCTTGAGGCAGACTGAGCGGAGCATAGTGAGGAGGAGTCGATGGTGAACAGTGTCAAATGCTGCTGAGAGATCCAGAAGAATAAGAAGAGAGAAGTCACCATTGGATTTAGCCATTAGGAGATCATTGGAGACTTTTGTGAGGGCCATTTCAGTAGAGTGCAGAGCGCGAAAACCAGATTGTAAGGGGTCAAGAAGAGACTTAGCAGAGAGATAGCGGATTAAACGAGACTAGACCAGGCGTTGCAAGATTTTGTAGATGAAGGGGAGGTTAGAGACATGTCGATAGTTAGCAGCACAGGACGGGTCAAGGGAGGATTTTTTCAATAGCGGAGTTATAACAGCATGCTTGAAAGAGGATGGGAAGATTCCAGAAGAGAGAGAGAGAGCTTAAATAATTTAGTAAGGTAAATCGTGACAGCAGGCAACAGAGATTGGAGAAGGTGTGAAGGGAAGGGGTCACTACTGCAGGTTGTCACTCTCTTTGTGTACTCTTCCCTTCACTCTCCTCTGCAATGAAATCAAAGGTCACACATCATTCTCTCATCCGAGGTCACATGCTGCTGTAATGTTTCGTTTGCAAGCTCACTATCCCCAGTGAGCAGCAAACATAGAGAGTGAGAGCAGGCACTGCATGTAAATAACTGTGATATAAGGAGCAGCAAGTAAAATAAAGCCAAGCAAAGGGTAAACAATAGGACAGTAAGTATTTTGCACTGCTATGGATGTATTTGCAGATAAATTTTGAAGGCTGGATAACCCCTTTTAGTGTTAATCACTGTAGAGTTTCAGGGATATTGAAATTAAGGGTCCATTCACAAGGAGGAAAATGATGCTTTATTTGGCGCAGAATTTTCAGCGCTGAAAAAAAAGCCTCCCATTGATTTCAATGGGTTCTGCTAGCTTTTTTTTCCACTAGCGGAAATGGACCCTAACCCATAAACACTGAAAAGCAACACATGCATTATTTGTTAGTATAATGTAGTACATGCATAAAGTTAGATAAGCAAGTAAGTACTGGGTAAGGAAAAGAGAGCTGGTGCCTTTTGAATATAAAAATAAATCAAACTTACAGACAATAAGACGTGAAAATACAGCAGACTACTATGAAACTGTTTACTAAATAAAGCACAGACATGTGACTGGGAAACACATATTGTAACTAACACTCCATATAAGGAACTAATCCTGAATCAGATTTGAAGATTTTACATAAAAATCCTGGTACACATGTGGCATACTTTCCTGTTATTACACCATGTATGGCAATGCATTGCGTAAAGTTTTCTTTCAGATAATTTGTACTTCATGAGGACCCTGGCTATACTCAGCCTTGAGCATATCATGCATTCCGTAATATGACTGCTTGAAATAATTGTGATGCTTTCTATAATGGAACACATTTAGAATAAGTCACTCCTCCTAAGCACATATGTAAGAATCTCAGGTTTGTTTTCCCACTAACAAATATGAATATATGGAAAGTATAGGGAAACAAGATTGTAAGCCCTTGTGGCAGGCTCCTTTATGCTGCTGTACCAGTTGGTCACTGTGTTAGTCTACTGTACTTGTTCTGGGGTGTTTTGTGTTCTGTATGTAAACCCTCTCCAAATGTACAGCACCATGATATCAATAGTGCTCTAAAAAGAAATAATACTGGATTTATTCCTCAAATTATAAACTAAAAGTGTCTTGTCCCCATTTATAAATTCACTATAACATTATACTACCTGTGGATATTAATATACAATGTCTATCATTTTTTGAATGTGTATTACTGACAAGAATTACAACTTCCCCAGTTTCATGTTCCCCTTCCATCTGTGGCCCCAGTTTCATGTCCCCCCCTCCATCTCTGCCCCTAGGTTAATGACACACACACACACTCCACTCTACATCTGACATTCCTACGCCTCCCTAGTCACGTGACGTCTGACGTCACACACAGGGGAGTGATCGGAGGTAAGTTTAAGTAAAACACTAATGGGACATAGCGGGACATGCAGGGAGCTGCGCGGGGGCTGCAAACTATCATCCCGAGGGCCACAGTTGGCCCGCGGGCCACAAGTTTGAGACCCCTGGTCTATAGTGATAATCTACAAATAGTTATATCATGTATATACAGCTATCAGTCATAAAAAAAGTGACATGTGAAGTTAATATCATCTGACAAAGGCCAAATTGTGATGGCATGAAAAGTATTTAGCGACATTTTTCTCTGATAAGATATAGTACTGTGCAAAACTCTTAGGCTAGTTTGGAAAAATGCCTTCAAAAATAGAATTCTTAATAATTTATTTTTCTAAATTAACAAAATTAAGTGATTGAACCAAAAAGAAATCTAAATCAAATCAATATTTGATGGGACCATCCTTTGGAGGGAGAGTCCTAGAAGTTGTGATATGACCCCAACAGAGCCCTGATCAATTTCAACATCAATCAGTCTGTCTTGGATTATATGAAGATACAGGAGGATTTGAGCAAACCTATATCCATGTTAGATCTGTGGTTGGTTCTCCAAGATGTTTGGAACAACCTTCCTGCCGAGATCCTTTAAAACCTGTGTGCAAGTGTATCTAGAAGAATTGAAGTGATTTAGATTTCTGTTTTGTTCATTCACTTAGCATTTTGTTAATTGACACAAATAAACTATATATAATCAATACTTTTATATTTTAAGGCATTCTTGCTTTGCAGCATTTTCTTCACACCAGCCTAAAACTTTTGTACTGTTCTTTATATTACAAAAGTTCTTATCTTCTCTTGTAACATTGATAAATGGAAGTCGTTTATAATTGGAGAAACATGATAATGCTATGGCTGATCAATACATTGATAAGAAAGTACTAAATAAAGAATACTAGATCAACTAATAAGCAAACAAGCTCCTGGGTGTATAAAAAAAGTTTTTGAAAACTGATCTCAAAGTAAAATTGTCCATCTATACAAAGGACCAGCACTCTTTACATATGGAATAAGGTGATTTGACATTGATATAAAAAACCCCTGACATCATGAAATGACAGCATTCAAAAAGGGATTTGACATCTATCTAATTATAAAATTAGAAGAGGCCTTGTAAGTTTGTTTCTACATCTTCTCCCACTGGCTTATTGAGTTAAAAGAATTCTGTCAGTAGAATCTGTTTTTCTACAAATGCCACGTCGGAATAGCCTTTAGAAAGGCTATTCTTCTCCTACCTTTGTTATTCTGATCCGTACCGCCATTCCTGAGAAATATCTTATTTCTTCCTTATGCAAATGAGTCTTCAGAAAGCACAGGGGGCGTTCTCCCTATGCTCAGAAAGCATAGGGGGGAGTCCCTGTGCTCCCTGAAGACTTTCCAGGGACGCCTCTGTTTTCTTCTGCCGACATCTCTCTGCTGCATCATATAAGAAATTTCTCAGGAAAGGCGGCGTGGATCAGAATAACTAAAGTATGAGAATAGCCTTTCTAAAGGCTTTTCCGACGTGGTATTTGTAGAAAAAGGGATTATAATGATAGATCTCTTTAATATTGTACAATGAAGGGTCTATTGTTCCAGGATTGTTGGTGGTTGCACCTTTTTGGACTATTATATACTTTGGGCCTCTGACTATGGCCCACTGTTTTTCTATGTGTTATGTTACACTGTTTCCTCTTCTTCTTATACTTTTGAAAATTTTTAATAAAACTTGATTATACATAAAATTAGAAGTGAATAATATAATCAATACACCATTGATTTCAGAAAGTTTGACTTGATGACCATGTGTCTTCTGTCAGCTGAAATAACTATGGAATTATGTACTCCTACTGTATCAACTACTAATTCTTTTTGCTCAGAAGGTTCTTTTAATTATAGGGCCACCTACATGTGTGTGCCTTTTGTGTCTAATGAGAAAGGTGGCGCTGCACACATTAAATGGGTTTAATAGAATTAGAAAGAAAAAGCTTCTTCCTTCTAGAAGCCAGACCACACCTGGCCAAGACTTGTGTTTGCTATTGCAGCTTTTTTCCATTGAAGTAAATAGGTGTTATGTACTGTAACATACATAAACTATGGACAGGTGTGGCACTGCTTCTCGAACAAAGTAGCCATCTTTTTCTAATCCTTTTAAGGGGATTTTCCTGCAAATGTATGGGTAGTCACAGAACATATACACACAGAACAGGAATAACTTGAACCCCACTTTGCCAGGCAATGCAGTTAGCAATACTTGCATCTAGGCAGAGATCATATAAAGAAGCGGCTGCACAAGTGTGTGGTTCTCTCCATTTCAGTATATGGGTAGATAGATAGTTATATAGAACATCTACTAAAGGCTGCTTCTGCTAAATGGGGCAATACTAGATATTTACACTCAAGTAATGTTTGTCTTAAGGGGCGTTTACACTTGCGCTGCTGTCCGCCCACTGTGATTCTGCCGAATTTACAGAAAAACAGATTGGGGGCGGCTTGCATACAGTCAGTTTAAAAACTCATTCATTTCAATGGGTTTTTAAGGCAATCTGCAGGTGTCCATATGCAGCGCCGCACCTCTCATGAGGCGACCTGAAGCGACCGCTTCAGGCGGCGCTATGCCAGGGCCTCGGGTGGGCGGCATTTTTGCTGACCTAAGCCAGTCCCGGACAAGCTGTCCTGGACTGGCTTAGCGTCACCGTGTCTGCAGCCCGACACGGGAAGTGAGCAGTGTATTGGGGCGGCCCTGCTGGACGCAGCGCTGCTCCAGCGGCCGCCCCTCACACTCAGGCAGAGAACAGGTCCTCTCCCTGCCTGCTCTCTGCCTGCGAACGCCGGTCGCTCCGCTCGGCCACGCCCCCTTTCAGCTGGACCACGCCCCCTTCAGCTCGGCCACACCCCTTTCTTGCGACCCCGCCCCCTCAGCTCCACCCCTCCTCCGGGGGGAGCGGCTTTCTGACGTCCGCTTCAAGCGGCAGAAAGCCCAGGTTCACCCCTGTCCGTATGCAGCCTCTCCACCTTGAAACCACTTTTTTTGCACAGACACAAAGTTGGACATGCAGGACTTTGTGTCTGTGCAAAAAAAGTGCTTTCAAACTGACCATATGGTTTTTAAACTGACCATATGCAAGCTGTCCCCAAGCTGTTTGTCTGCAATTTCCGCAGAATCATGACAGTGTCACAGTTATCTCTTATTCTGAAGATGGGGATAAGTGTCTTAATGGGACAACCCCTTTAAAGGGGCTCTATGAGCAAAATTATGCTGTATGACCCCCACATATGCCTGAATAGCCTTTATTTGCATATTTGTGTTTAGGGTATTATTTTAAAATGGGGGGGGGGGGGTTAAAATAAGATTAGTGGTGCCTGAATAGCCTTTTTAAAGGCTATTCAAGCATATGTGGGGCTCATACAGCATAATTTTGCTGATAGAGCCCCTTTAAGTGTCTATTCGCAAAACCATGTCCAATTCTCAGCGTTGTTTTCACTGTGGATTTGCAACTGATGTGGCATCTGTTTGTGCAATCCATGAAAAATTAGAGCATGTCCTATTTTTCAGCTCACAGCTGAGAAACATAGTTGTGTGAACAGTCACTAAATTTGCTGACAATAAATGAATTATATTCCAGAAGTACACACAAGAAAATCTCACCATTATTATCCCTGTAGCCATGAGTCTTCTAACAATAACAACAGTTTTTAAACTATGTTTATGAGTCTTTTAACTATGACACTCACTTTACACATTTAGTGCTACCCATGGGAAAGCATGTTTTTACCATGTGTGTTCCCTGAGAATTACTCAAGAAAGCTTCAGGTCATTAACTTTCAATCATCCTAAAATGTCTTCCAGAATGGTACAAATAAAAACAAATTTCTGTCTCCTGTAAACTGATCACACAGAGTCTTCAGAGTCCTGTTACTACTTTCCCTATGCTCACTATGTTCAATTAGGTCAGCCATGTGGTCCCTAGAAGGCAGAACACATATTGCCTTGTCTATGTTCACACACTGATATTGAACACTAAAATGGGCAGCTGATAGTTTATTAGGTCATTGTGAAGATAAAAAGGTCAACTACTTATTATTCACTTTAGTTGACTTTCATGTCCTTATATTAGCCTTACTAAGAATGGAAATACTGGGATGTAAAAAAAAAAAAAAAACCCATAATAAAATAATAGTATAATTTAGTACAAAAGGTTTGTCTTGGCGGTGGGACTTAAAAAACCCTATTTCCCAGACCACAAAGTTATTAGTTATGGTCTTATTCATACCACTATCTAGGACTTAAAATGGACCTTTTACCACCTCCAACAAGTCCAGCTCTTTGAATCATCTTTGAATCATTTATAGGTGCCTGGATAGATTCTTATGCAGTTGGATGCTATTGGTAACATGTCAGTGAACACAATGCAGTAATACTTACAGGAGACATCTTCCCACTTTTACCGTCTCTTCCGTTTGGACCGCCATGACCACTTTTTCCAGCTGTGACTTGACTCTGTAAAGTTTGTAACACGGACATCTTTGACACCTCACTTCTCCATGCACCCAAACCTTATATATATATATATATATATATATATATATATATATATATATATATATATGTCTCACAGCCACCCCTGCAGCTTATATTATGCCCCACAATGGCACAGTAGACTGTGGTGCATGATAGAGGTTGCAGAGGGCCCCCTGTGGGGCATAGTAGAGGTTGCAGGGGCCACAGTGGACACTGCAAGCTCTATTATGCCCCACAGTTGCCCACCTAACTATTATGTCCCACAGTTGCACACCCATGTACTATTATTATACTTTTCAGACCCCGGAGTGTAATAATCGGCGCCTCAGGGGAGGTGAGGAAACATAATAAACAGTGTTACTCACCTCTCTAGGATCCGATGTTAATCCTAGCAGGCTTCTGGCCTGTATGGTAATGTCCAAGATGTCAAGTGGTCTGGGATATTACCATACAGGCCCAAAGCCTGTGGTAGCAGTAACATCCAGGCCCCAAGCCTGTGCTAGTAGTAACAGCCTGTTGTTTCTAGCAAAGGCTCTGGGCCTGTATGGTAAAAGGCTGTTACTGCTAGCACAGTCTTTGGGCTAGGAATACCATACAGGCCCAAAGCCATTGCTAGCAGTAAAAGACTGCGCCCCCCCTCACACGCCCTCTCCCCCTCTATCTCCTCTTGTGCGTGCACCCCCAGATCCCCCACCCACCCAGGTGGCCCCCCCGCACCCACTGTGGTCTGATGCCTAGCGTTTCGGCACTACTCCGGCAAAGCGTACGCCGGTGTATGGATGTAACATCATATGGGGGCCATACTATGACGGGCGGCAGCGCTCCCCCCGCGAGGATGTAGACTTACTGAAAATGTGCTGCCAATGCCCTCCTCGCGCGGCTGCCGGTCCAGTCGTCTCCTAAGTAAGGCTGTATGTCAGCTCCTCTCGCAAGCGTGTGAACGCCGCCATTTTCTTCAGCCTGTAGCCGGACAGACGGCTCCTCCCACACAGCAGGCGGTTATTCAGCGACCTGGCATTACATAATTTCAGGTCCTTCAATTTCGCAGGAACAGCAATTCGCTGGTAGCAGTCGCGCAGCCCAGGGGTGTAGGGGAAAAGTAAGTAGCCTATGTTTCAATCTGGCTACCAATGTATCTTTGTGTGAAATTTCAGCCAAATCTGTGCGGCCATGTGGCCATGATTGAGGAACAAACATCCAAACTTCCAAACACACAAACTTTAGTAGGATGGTGGTTATTGTACTGTGCTGGCGTTGTACTGATATGAAATAAGCCGCTGTGGGGCTGGGGCTACTAAAGGGACATCATACTATGTGGGAACCTACACAATATTGCTCATAGATCTGGCATGAGGAAGGTCAGAAAACCGAAACGGTCCATTCACCAATTGATCTATTTTTTCAATCTGTACGTATATACCTTTATGTCCATGGCGCATCAATCTGTGTTATATCTTCAATAAAAGAATCTCTATTTTTCACTGCAAAACAAGAGTGTACGGCAGAATTTCTCTTTGGATGTTAGCAGGGACGGAGGACCCAATTTTTGCTTGCACCTCAATCCTATATGTGAGTGTGTGGTTCCACTGCTATTTTATATCATACTATGTGGAGGCCAGAGTGGACAATATACTATTGTTGAACTTAGGGGCCATTGGGGGCCATTTATCAATCCTCTTATACCCATTTTCTTCTAATTATGTGCCACTTTTTGAAAGCTTTTACACAACACTTGTCACTTTGCTTTTTAGCCAGGAAAAATGGGTGCGGTTTATCTGTAGTAACATATTACAAAGAATTTATGAAGCAGCATAAATCACAATTTCCTTGAGGTGAATTTGACTTAATGCGCACTTTTTTTTTTAAAAAAAAAAGTAAACTAGGGGCATAGTAGTACCCCTTGTATTCTAGAGAGTGTGGCCACTTTGGAGACATTATACTATGCAGAGACACCTAGGGGATGTTATGATGTTTGGTGAGAATTAAGGAGGCATCATGACCATGTGTTATACGTTAAGGGGCTATTACTGTGTAGGGGCACAGAGGGGCTCGGTAGGAATAGTTGGGGACATGGATGGAGTTAAAGTCATGACTGCACTACACACACCATCAAGTTGGGAAATATTTCTAAGTGGTAGTGGCAAGGGGCCCACTTATGAAACCTTTGCACTGGGCCCACCGTTGTGTTGCGTCAGCCCTGCTTACACCTTGTTTATAACTCTGTTGACACTTACTTTTTTGATCACTACATTCAGTAGCAGTGCAGACGGCTTTCTGCCAGTTGGCTTCTTATACTAAAATAAATACACTCTTATTTGTTATTGGACTAGATTTTTTTATACCTTTTTCAATATTCAACTACTACTACCAACTAAAAGATGTCTGTGTTTTCATAGGCACCTATACTTTGCCAGAAGTAATGGTACATTGTAAAGCCCCATCACCTTCTACTTCCATATTTTTCTCATTAGTGTGTCCTTTGAAGATGAGCCATGCCATCAACAAATTGTATTGCATAATTGCCTGTTTTATCTGCCATGTCTTTGAAAGCAGAACAAGACATTTTATTGGGATTGTAAATTTTATTTTGCCAAGTTAATAGCTAGCGGCCTCCAAGTTTTGCTTTATATCACCAAGCATTGCAAAAACTGTACAAGCCATTCTGGTGCATTGTACACAGGGTTTTTGAAAATGTCAAAACTCACCATCAAAATATTAGTTTTACATTCTTGGGATGAGAGTAAAATTGCATTATAAAGCTTTGTAATTCATAGTACTTCTCAATGGGTTAAACTTTATTCCATAAATGTGTATATGTACTTGAGTAGAGGAAAGTATGCACATGTGTTTTACATTGGTGTTGCATATATAAAATACCTTTTAGAAGGGAAATATAGCCTGATTTTCTCATCTAGTCTAACTCCTAATTGAGTGAATATCCTTGTCACGCAAGATCAAATGTGCACAATAATATTCACTTTCCTTCAGGCAACATCCTGCAACCCTCACATTACCAAAATGTGTGCCTGACGTAGAACACAAATCTTCCAGGATAAAGACGTACTTAAGAGTAATGTGTTTTCTAAGATATATATGCTTACACATAGGATGTAGTATCCTGCAAAAGGCATTTTAGCCAAACATTACAATAAATAATGGGTACAACAAAGTGGATATGTATCCCAGAGAACATTACCAGACATTATGGGCTATAGTTTCCTGTAAAACCACAATGAGGAAATTTATCAATACTAGAGATGAGCGAACAGTGTTCTATCGAACACATGTTCGATCGGATATCAGGGTGTTCGCCATGTTCGAATCGAATCGAACACCGCGTGGTAAAGTGCGCCAAAATTCGATTCCCCTCCCACCTTCCCTGGCGCCTTTTTTGCACCAATAACAGCGCAGGGGAGGTGGGACAGGAACTACGACACCGGGGGCATTGAAAAAAATTGGAAAAAGTCATTGGCTGCCGAAATCAGGTGACCTCCATTTTAGACGAATAGTGGATTTCAAATCCGGGTCATATGAGAATGTGAACTTTGTGACTATGAGACAGGGATAGCTGTACAGGCAGGGATAGCTAGGGATAACCTTTATTTAGGGGGGAATGTTATTAAAAATAACTTTTTGGGGCTCTATCGTGTGTGTAATTGTGATTTTTGTGAGATAAACTTTTTCCCATAGGGATGCATTGGCCAGCGCTGATTGGCCAGAGTACGGAACTCGACCAATCAGCGCTGGCTCTGCTGGAGGAGGCGGAGTCTAAGAGCGCTCCACACCAGTCTCCATTCAGGTCCGACCTTAGACTCCGCCTCCTCCATCAGAGCCAGCGCTGATTGGCCGAATTCCGTACTCTGGCCAATCAGCACTGGCTAATGCATTGTATTGTCGTGATGAAGCAGTGCTGAATGTGTGTGCTTAGCACACACATTCAGCTCTACTTCATCGGGCTAATAGAATGCATTGGCCAATCAGCGCTGGCCAATGCATTCTATTAGCTTGATGAAGCAGAGTGTGCACAAGGGTTCAAGCGCACCCTCGGCTCTGATGTAGCAGAGCCGAGGGTGCGCTTGAACCCTTGTGCAGCCTCGGCTCTGCTACATCAGAGCCGAGGGTGCGCTTGAACCCTTGTGCACACTCTGCTTCATCAAGCTAATAGAATGCATTGGCCAGCGCTGATTGGCCAATGCATTCTATTAGCCCGATGAAGTAGAGCTGAATGTGTGTGCTAAGCACACACATTCAGCTCTACTTCATCGGGCTAATAGAATGCATTAGCCAGCGCTGATTGGCCAGAGTACGGAACTCGACCAATCAGCGCTGGCTCTGCTGGAGGAGGCGGAGTCTAAGATCGCTCCACACCAGTCTCCATTCAGGTCCGACCTTAGACTCCGCCTCCTCCAGCAGAGCCAGCGCTGATTGGCCGAATTCCGTACTCTGGCCAATCAGCACTGGCTAATGCATTGTATTGTCGTGATGAAGCAGTGCTGAATGTGTGTGCTTAGCACACACATTCAGCTCTACTTCATCGGGCTAATAGAATGCATTGGCCAATCAGCGCTGGCCAATGCATTCTATTAGCGTGAACTGAGTTTGCACAGGGGTTCTAGTGCACCCTCGGCTCTGCTACATCAGATTGCTACATCTGATGTAGCAGTGCCGAGTGTGCATCAGATGTGTAGTTGAGCAAAACTGACTCAGCACTGCTAAGTCTCTGCATTCGTATAGGAATGCATTGGCCAGCCTTCGGCCAATCAGCGCTGGCTCTGCCGGAGGAGGCGGAGTCTAAGGTCGGACCTGAATGGAGACTGGTGTGGAGCGATCTTAGACTCCGCCTCCTCCAGCAGAGCCAGCGCTGATTGGTCGAGTTCCGTACTCTGGCCAATCAGCGCTGGCCAATGCATTCTATTAGCCCGATGAAGTAGAGCTGAATGTGTGTGCTTAGCACACACATTCAGCTCTACTTCATCGGGCTAATAGAATGCATTGGCCAATCAGCGCTGGCCAATGCATTCTATTAGCGTGAACTGAGTTTGCACAGGGGTTCTAGTGCACCCTCGGCTCTGCTACATCAGATTGCTACATCTGATGTAGCAGTGCCGAGTGTGCATCAGATGTGTAGTTGAGCAAAACTGACTCAGCACTGCTAAGTCTCTGCATTCGTATAGGAATGCATTGGCCAGCCTTCGGCCAATCAGCGCTGGCTCTGCCGGAGGAGGCGGAGTCTAAGGTCGGACCTGAATGGAGACTGGTGTGGAGCGATCTTAGACTCCGCCTCCTCCAGCAGAGCCAGCGCTGATTGGTCGAGTTCCGTACTCTGGCCAATCAGCACTGGCCAATGCATTTCTATGGGGAAAAGTTAGCTTGCGAAAATCGCAAACTGACAGGGATTTCCATGAAATAAAGTGACTTTTATGCCCCCAGACATGCTTCCCCTGCTGTCCCAGTGTCATTCCAGGGTGTTGGTATCATTTCCTGGGGTGTCATAGTGGACTTGGTGACCCTCCAGACACGAATTTGGGTTTCCCCCTTAACGAGTTTATGTTCCCCATAGACTATAATGGGGTTCGAAACCCATTCGAACACTCGAACAGTGAGCGGCTGTTCGAATCGAATTTCGAACCTCGAACATTTTAGTGTTCGCTCATCTCTAATCAATACTATTAATACCATGTAATACTATGCCTGCATTATTGTGCAAGACAGCAAAAAGTAAGTAAATTGCACCAAGTTTTAAAAATGCCACATGAAGCATGATAAACTTACTAAGCATGTTAGACACTTTTCGTAGGCTACTGTATGACTGAGACATAGATACTGTACACCCATACACAGTAAGGCCTGGTTCACATCTGCATAGGGTATTCCATTCGGGGAGTCCGCTTGGGGCCCCCCGAAAGGAATACCGAACAAATTAAAAAGCGGTGAGTAATGAAAGGACACCGACCCCATAGACTATAATGAGATCTGTGCGTTTTCCGTGCGGTGTCCGCACTAGTCATGCGGAGAGAAAAGTACTTCAAGAACTACTTTCCTTCACGATTCGTGCAGACACCGCACGAAAAACAAACAGACCCCATTATAGTCTATGGGGACCATGTGGTTTCATTGCTCACCGCTATTATTTATTTTAATGTAGATTGTGAGCCCCATATAGGGATCACAATGTACATTTTTTTCCCCTATCAGTATGTCTTTGTAGAATAGGAGGAAATCCATGTAAACACGGGGAGAACATACAAACTCCTTGCAGATGTTGTTCCTGGCAGGATTCAAGCCCAGGACTCCAGCGCAGCAAAGCTGCAGTGCTAACCACTGAGCCACCGTGTTGCCCCCAATTGCTCACAGCTTTTTAATGCGTTCGGTATTCCATTCTGGGGTCCCCAAGTGGACTCCCTGGACGGAATACCAAACGCAGATGTGAACCAGGCCTAAGACTTAACTTTAGTGATTTTAGGCTTCTGCTGTAAAGTACTAGTGCATCTAAACAATATGTATTAAAAAGAAATATACCAACAGTTCTGACAAAGCCATTGCATATTTTGTCTTTATGAAACTAAATTTCGTGACTACTCATGTCCAGAAAGCTCTGTTCCCCCATGTCAAATAGGATTTAAATTATGTGGTTAATGATTCTTGGAAAGTTACGTAAACACAGACTCATTGCATATGTCTGTATTACTGCAGGTTTTTGTACACAGGAAATGAATATCATACATAGGAAGATAGAGTTCTAGGACTACATCATATACAGTACATTAATCTAATGAAAATCATATAGATACGTATACAAAGGAATTCTTGGTCTGGATCTAGGATTTTATCTACATCCCTCTGAAAATTAACATTGTCCAAGAGTTTAAAACCTTCTCAGTAGTTACAGTATGAAGAACAGTATGAAGAAAGATTAATCTGGAGTTTGTTGGTTTCTTCCACTGACACGTGAAATGCGGGGCCAATAAAATTTAGAAACAGATGTATGGAATAATTACAATTGGTCTACTATCTCACTCAAAGGAGCACTGGCTAACATGGCCCTGGAAAAATCTTAATGTGACCTCATGTTATTGGTGGGTTAAATTGGCTACTTTTATAAGACTATGAGAGACTGTAGCCATCACACCGTGTTCTCCCTCTGAGAGACTGTAGCATTGTGCTGTAACCATTTATCTTTGTACCTCCTGTTGGAGTAAAGTTAAATCTGTGTCTGTGTATTGTCTAGTAGAAAATAGGGTGAGGTTTGGCAACTGTGACTTCACTACCAGTAAATTGACATGTAGGTGTTAGAATTATTATTACTAAGATACTTGTCTATGGGGACACAAGCCCAGGCCTTCAAAACCTCAGTGTGGTGACCATAATGTACAGTCATGAAAAAAACCAAAGGACATCCTCTATGAATTCTATGATTTCATGTATCAGGTCATAATAAAATACATCTGATCCTTAGAAGGTCTTAAAATTAGGTAAATATAAGCTCAGATAAACAGCAACACATGATATATTACAGAATGTCACTGTTTACTTAACAAAAATAAAGCCAATATGGAAAAGCCATAAATGAATAAATAAGTGCAACCTCATGAATCGGTAGCTTGTAGAACCAGCTTTAGCAGCAATTACTTGAAGTCATGGTTTATTGGGTTTGGAATTACAGGCCACTAACCTACTCCTATTTGGCTAAGAGTTCAGGCTCACTGACCTCTACTGACAAGAGCCTGAAATCCCATCCAAATCCTTTCCTGAAAAACACTGTGAAGGAAGTAGAAATCATAAATATCATTTATATATGGGGTTAGAAGGCAGGCTAGATGGTCCAATATGTAATCAAAAGGAGCGGCCCCCCAGGAATCTTTCAGGTTCGCCCCTGACCACGCTATGACTAAAAGACAAAGAAGTTACTTAAAGGGGTATTCCCACGTCACATACTCACTAGTCTTCACTGCTGTAAAATCTTCTTTCTTCCTGGTTTCTTGCGTCATTTGGTGGGCGGGGATACACATGCAACCTGCCATTTATTTCCGCCCCAAATTAGCATGTAGCTCTGCCCACCGCATAGCGTGATCCAATGGGGCGGCTGAAGGGCCTGTGATGTCATCAAGGGTCCTCAAACAACACTATATGCACATTATTGGACTATGAAGTACAGGCAGGAGCAACTCCATTTTGTGTTACATACAAAGACTGCCTGTCTCTGCCATAATGAACACAATTGAACTAGCTAACCTGATAACTGGGAGAACAGAAGACGAGTTCAGAAATGAAAGCAGCTCCTCTTCCCTATCTGATAGCAGGGAACTAGGTCACATGTGGTGCAGACACAGGAATAGCTAGAAACACAGGCTCGCTCCCGTGCACTTAGCCCCTCCTCCCTCCCCCCTGAGAGCAGGCAGATACATCACTTGACTTTTGAGCAGATAAGTCAAGGGCTGTCTCAACAATGAATTGAATAAAGTAAGATAGTGGACAAACAAAGCAGTTTTGCTGAAGCAGTGTATTTAGGAAAAGTCTTACATCCACATTGACAAGAAATGTAGATAGGATCCTTGTGATGGGACAACCCCTTTAACAGACCTGCCATACTTGAACATTGAAGTTATGCTAGTGCTTCTGCTCCATACACTGTACACTAAATTCCTTTTTGAATTCTGTCTTTCATACACTGTTTACTGCATTGTGTTTGTGTTTTTTTCCTCCCCTATTAAATATATAGGGAAAACACTCGCAATTCCAAAGCTAAAATTAACATACTGGATTCTTCAGCTTTGCTGCATCTTTTTTTTTTTCCTGCAATGTGTGGATGAGATTAACCTAAAACTCATTAACTTTGCTAGTTTTATAAAATGCAAGCCTAATGTCTCACGTTGCAGAAACACAGCACTTTTGGCTGCTGCAGAAACTCGATGTAGAAAATCCCACTCTTTTTTACAGTTCCAGCAAAGTGAATTTCATTTCATTTAATCCAATGCATGCATTTTTGAAACTGGAATGTTTTCCCTATATATTTATCGGGGCAAGAAAACAGAGAAAAACTCAGCAAAAACTGAAAAATACTGTTTAAAAAACACTAAATATACTTTCACTGTATTGTTTTCCACAGCATTTTTTAGCTGTGATACATTGTGTATGGCCTTAGCCTCTAGGGTTTTTCTAGGAATTGGCAAAATTTGGGGTAATATGATGAAATAATAAAAGACTAAGCAGTTCTCTGTTAAATCCTACTGGTCTTTGTCTGATTGGCGGCAGCAATGACATGCCATTTACCAAATGTGAACACCATGACAGTTGAGTATTATTGGGAATGTGAACACATAATGTTACATAATCTTACAAATACTGGTTTTGTGTATAGAATACCGTGTGTCTCCAAAAATAAGACCTACCTCGATAATATGTCCTAGAATTATTTTGCAGGATTTTTGGAGTATGCTTGAAATATAAGCCCTACTCTGAAAATAAGCCCTAGCTACATACAGTTCATTAAAAAAAAGTGTCCAGACAGCTATACATGTAAAAAAGTAATGGAATACAGCAGAACAGATAGAGTAGACCCTTCATCAATGAAAGCAGACATCTCCAAAATAATTACACCCCCAAGAGAATCACACGTTGGCTTTAAGGAAGCTATCTGTACAAGATGGCCCTCGTGAGATAGTTCTCCACAACAATAACGTCGACTACCGATAGTGCTGGTTTTTCACACACAGATTGGGTAATCACATTGGCATGGCTACGTTGCGGCTGCCTCCGGTAACCAGGGAGAGCCAACTGATACACTTGGCTGCAGCGAAATGGCAAATGAAGTTTAGACAAATGTAAGGTTTGGTTGACGAAATAAAATGTATGATTATGTACTTAATAGTAAATTACTGGGTAAGACTCCCAATGAAAAAGACTTAAGGGTTTTGGTGGACAGCAAGCTTACCTTTAGTGAACAGTGCTAGACAGCTGCTGCCAAGGCAAATAAAATATTGGGATGCATCAAAAGAGGTCTAGTTTCTCATGACAAGGACATAGTTATGCCTCTATACAAATCACTGGTACGGCCACGCTTAGAATATTGTGCGCAATTTTGGGCCCCGATATACAAGAAAGAAATAAGTGAACTTGAAAAAGTACAAAGACGGGCAACCAAAATGATTAGGGGAATGGGTGGACTGGAGTACAATGAAAGATTAACAAACTTGGGGTTATTCAGTTTAGAGAAAAGATGTCTATGGGGAGATCTAATAACAATGTACGGATACATGAAGAGACAATACAAAGAACTTCCTAAGGATCTTTTTACTCCTAGGCCAGTGACAGTGACAATGGGACATCCTCTACGTCTGGAGGAGAGAAAGTTTCACCAGAAACATAGAAGGGGATTCTTCACAGTAAGAACAACGAGGCTCTGGAACTCTCTGCCCCAGGAAGTGGTGATAGCGGATTAATTAAACAAGTTCAAAAAGGGCCTGGATGCCTTTCTTGAAGAGAACAATATTACGGGTTATCGATTCTAGATTTTTAAGGACACATTGATCCAGGGTTTTATACTGACTGCCAGATTGGAGTCAGTAAGGATTTTTTTTCCCTTGGAATGGGGCAATTGGTATAATCCTCAGGTTTTTTTTTGCCTTCCTTTGGATCAACACTGAAGGGGACTGTATGGTTTATAGGATGGATTTGACAGACTGATGTCTTCATCCCACCTCATGTAAACATATGAATGCTGCTGCAACGGCAAGGAGCCTGAAACAGGAGTGACACAGATCTGTGAGTGAGAACCCATCCACTATTTGCACTTGCCAACTCTAAATAATTTTTGGTGCGTGTGTGTGTGTGTGTGTGTGTGTATGGGGGGGATGTTTAATGAGTGGATTGTTGTTCATGGAAAAAAATAAGACATCCCCTGAAAATAAGCCCTAACCTATTTTTTTCTGAGCAAAAAATAATATAAGACCCTGTCTTATTTTCGGAGAAACACGGTATGTTAAAAGAGGTGACTATACAAATGAAAATACGTGCACAATGAAATATACAATGCTGCTAGCCAGTTCATAGAGTTTAGGATTTGTTAACTGATGTTGAAATGAGAGCTCTGTGGTATTTAGGCCAAATGCTGTGAAGCTTCTCTTGTCCACAGACAGATGCTTATTCCCTAATTTTACAGGATATCAGCACAGCACCTTTGCTCGATATTTTCCTTGGGAAAGACAGCACTGTATGATGAGGACAGAGCAGGCTTTTGTGTATTGGGACCACAGATGCAGCCAACATTGCTGAATGTTTAGGTTCAGCAACATATTAAAAGTTTTATTGCCAGTGCATGTCATTTCAACAGCTTCCTTCCCATCCCAGGATTATTTCTAGAATGGAGACAAGTACACTCTCTTACTGTGTTCTACCTTTTCAATTCAGAAAATGCTCTGATTTTATTGTTAGCTATGGCAATAGTATTTTTTATTTCGAAACAGTAGTTTATAAGATATTCCTTTAATAGTCCCACAATGGGGAAATTTCAGTGATACAGTTTCATAGATGGTACAGTAGTATATAACAAGAGAGAAACACATAGAAGCTCATGGCAGATAGAGAAATCCTAGGAATCATAGCAACTAAAAAAGAAAGAAACACAGACATACTGCAGGATCATTTAGTTCTCTGTGCAGATTGATGTTAATAATAATAATTATAATAATAATAATAATACAGCCGACTTGGTTGTAGAACACGAGGAGGGGGGTCACAGCATGTGGATATAACAAGCAGAAATTTTTGCAGAGGTGGGGGACATAAGCAGCTATCATGATAACATGTGGCAGTTCCTTTGGTAGGTGGTGAGATCTCCTGCTCACAGCTGATAGTTCGGTATCTTGCATCAGCACTATTGTCCTTTTAACCACAAAAAATACCCCAAATGTCCTTCATCACAAGCCCTCCTCCTCCTCCTTACCACAGTGTTCTACTGCCCCAAGGAAGTCAGAGACCATCCAGGTATACATGGTGCTGCTCTCTTGCCAAGCTTCCATAACTCCTGGGGTAGGTGGGTGATGGTAGGTTCCCAGGTTGTAACAGTGTCCCACATGTCCACAGTAATAGAAAAAAATACCAGTCAGCTGTAGTATCTTCACACATCAGCAATTGACGCCAGAAATCATCTCCTTGAACGAAGAAGTCCGCATTTCCATGTAGGTTTCTCTTCCATGCCGCATGTTGAGCCATGCTGTCCTAGCTGGGGGGGATGGTAACAGGCACATGTGGAAACCAGCTGAACCAGGTCTTGAGTCCATGCTTTACAATGGAAACAAAAGGAACAAAAAACTCCACAGGGTCTTCCATTCGATTTATAGTTGCTAAATTCATAGTGCTAGATTGCTTGGTTACCGGATTCTTGAAGATATAGAGAAAAAGAGTGAAAAAGGAAAGAAAAAGTTTGCTCCCAGCTTGGAGCACTGCATCAAAGGCAGCCAGCCTCTCAGGGGGCGGCGCAAAAAAAAAAATAAAAAAAAAATAGTGCACATAACTTTAATATCACTTACCCGAAGAACAGATTACCAGGTCTCTCATTATACAGCCATTCAAAGTGGTGTAGTTATAGGGGTACAATTGGGCTTTGTGCCTGGGAGGTCTTTCAGTCACATAATAAGACAGCAGTATAATAGCACATCACATAGGGACTCGTATTATATATTTTGTACTGATTACTAGGGGCTTTAAGTTATACCTTTTCTCATTCACAACTCTTGTATTGGGGAGTAGCAACTCATTACTGCCTCCGTGCTGGGAATGGCCGCCTGGACACTCCCATTCTGTGGATCAGTGGAGTTCCTCAACAACATTTATGAAATGTTTAGCAAATTAGTAGAATATTTATTCTTATACTATTGGAAAACCACTTGGGAAGGGGGGTCCTGTAACTAATAGCACCGGGTTTGTATCTCCACAGCTGTGGTTACTGTTTACTGGCCTTATATGCTGCACTAGGGGACCATACATGGGGAAAACATATTGGCTCCACAACTAATGAAATCAATGGGAGCCGGTCATTTGCTTTTTCCGTGAGCGGTTTGTTCTCACTCACGGAAAAAAGAAACAAGCTGCCCTTTCTTCAGGCGGTTTCCGTGTCTGTTTCGCGACACCATCCTCCGAACTAGGCCCATTCATTTGGGCCTAATCCCGAGCGGAAATCCGCGACACCATATGCAGCTCTTTATATCCTACTAATATTATAAATTTGAAAGTTTGTGTGTTTTGATGTTTGTGTGTTTGTTCCTCAAGATTTGAATGAAATTTGGCACATAGATAGATTGGCACATAGATAGATTATAACCTCGATTAACACATAGGATTCTTTTTATCTTGGTAAATGACATGGCTTCACAACTGTTATGAATTTATGTTCACATACCATATTACACTGATCTTATCTTAAGTGTAAACTGAATTTTATTGAAATTTCCAAAATAAAGAAACAGAATCACAAAGCATTACAAAATGGCAAAAGCAAAACAGTGCCCAGGACGGGCTAAACAAGAGGCACACGTGCCAGCAGTATGCAAGTCAAAACAAGTCAAAAGGAGCATCAGCAGACACAGCACGGCCCCCAGAATGATACCAAAACAACACAGAACTAGGGGAGGACAAAACACCACGAGGACAGGAGACAAAAGGGGGGAGAGGAAAACAACAGCCAACATAGAAGTGAAGAGCAGGGTAAGAAAGGAAAGAGAAGGAGGACGAAAAACGCCCATGAACTCCAAAAAGGGAAACACCAGAAGAAAGATTAAGGGAAAAGTGAAGAGAACTCAGTTGAATCCTGAAACGCGATCCACGGCTGCCAGAGGGTCTCGAATTTAGATGAATCCACCAGATCCTCCGCTACAATTGCTTCCATCCTCCTAATGAGAAGGAATTCCTGGAGCCATTCCAACAAGGATGGAACCACCGGACTGCGCCAATGGCGTGGAATGACCGTTCTGGCAGCCGTCAGGAAATGACGTAGCAGGTCACCCTTGACCCTAGAGATCTTACCAGGGTTAAGAGAGAGAAGAGCCAGTTGAGGGGAGGGGGACACAGAACGACCACTAGCCTTAGAGTACAGGGAAAAGACAGATAACCAAAACTCCTGAATCTTTCCGCAGTCCCACCAAATATGGAGGAAAGATCCCACAGCAGATCCACAGCGCCAACACTCGTCCGACACAGAGGGGAAGATGCGATGCAAGAGGGTCGGACAACGGTACCAATGAGATAAGATTTTATAGTTTTTCTCCTGTGCATCACAGGGCAAAGGCAGCTTGTGAGTCAACAGAAAGGAACGTTCCCAATCAGCAGCAGATAAGCGGGATCACAAATCAGAGTCCCAGTCCCTAGTGAAGGGAGGGAGACCGGGCGCAGAAGCTGTTAAAAGAATGTCATAGAGCGTGGAAAGAACACGAATCGGCACTCCGGAGCGAAGAAATTCGGACTCCAAGACAGTCGGGGCGGCGGAGAGGATGGGTTGCCAAGAGAACCGACGAATAAACGTAGCGAGTTGATTATACTCTAGCCAAGCTAACAGAAGGTCGGGGGAGGATGCCTGTAGTACACTAAGAGGAGGTAGGGGAGTGGACCCGGCGACGGACCCCAAACGGACATCATCGGAAGCAGACCAACAAAGAAAACGATGAGCGGTGCGGCCGGGGGGAAACATGCCGTTCCGAAACAGGGGGGTCAGGCGACCCGGGACATTGGCCAGGGAGAGAGAGGAGCGAACAGAATCCCAGGTGGACAGGAAGTGGGAAGAAAAAGGAGAGACATGGGTCAAAGCCGGCCGAAAGTGAGAGGGGATCCACGGGAGAGAGGCGAGATGGGCAGAGAGAAGCTCTGCCTCAATGGAGACCCATTGTTTATCCAAAGCCCGGAAACGCCAGTCAAAGAGACGGAGTAAAATCGCTGAGCGGTAATATAAGAAAGGGTCAGGAAGCCCCGCCCCCCCCCCCATTAGTCTTGCGACGGGAAAGGGTCCGGAATTTAATTCTGCTACGCGAGAAGCCCCAAACAAATCTGCCAAACATCGACTGGAGAGTCTTAAAGAAACGCCTACACACAGGGATCGGAAGGGCCTGAAAAAGGTAAAGGAACCGGGGCACAACGTCCATCTTCAAAGCATTAATGCGGCCGAACCAAGAAAGTCCCAGGGACCCATAAGCCCGCAAGTCGACTGCAGTTCTCTCGAGCAGAGGGAGGTAATTCAACTCAACCAAGGCAGCGGAGTCAGCAGGGATCTGAACACCCAGATACTTGATAGCGCTAGGCTGCCACTTAAAGGGGTAATCAGCGGCTAGTTGTAGAACCTCCGACTGTGTGAGGGAGATGTTAAGGGCCTCGCTCTTGGAAAGATTAACCTTAAAGTTAGAGGCATTACTATATCGTCGGAACTCGTCGAGGATCGCAGAAAAGGAGTCACGCGGCTGAGCAACATAAAGCAATAAGTCATCAGCGTAAAGAGCTAGGCGAACCTGAGACCGGCCCAGTGGAAGACCCGAGATATCAGAGCGAGATCGAAGCGCGACCGCCAAATGTTCCATTACAAGAGCATAAAATAAAGGAGATAGGGGACAACCCTGCCTAGTACCATTACGCACAGGAAAGGGGTCAGATAATAGGCCATTAACACGGACCTGCGCCGATGCGTCGCCATACAGGGATAGGACCTTATACAAGAAACTAGAACCAACGTTCACTTGTTCCAGGGTAGCGCGCAGAAAGCCCCAATGGACGTGGTCGAACGCCTTCTCGGCGTCGATAGATAAAAGGCACAAAGGAGTACCCCTGGAAGCGCGCGGTAACTAAAATGGTCTTGCAAATGTTATCCCTGGCTTCACGGCCTGGGATGAACCCCACCTGATCAGTGTGGACCAAGCGAGGCATCAGAGGGGAAAGGCGATTCGCCAGGAGCTTTGCATAAAGCTTAATGTCTATGTTGAGGAGAGAGATAGGGCGATAACTCGCACAACATCGGGGATCCTTACCCGGTTTAGGAAGAACCGCAATTGAAGCAGAAAGGGACTGGCTCGTGAAAGGAGTTTCCGCATCCAGGCTATTAAACACGCAAAGGAGAAGGGGGGCCACCTGGGTCTTGCAAGTTTTAAAGAAACGAGGGGTAAAACCATCCGGACCCGGGGATTTGCCTAAAGGGGACGATTGAATAGCCTCCGTTAACTCCTCCTCAGTAAAGGGAGAGTCGAGGGCAGACCTATCATCCGCATCTAGAGTAGGGAGGGCAGTAGACGCCACATATTCCCTTATCTTATTCAGCGCAGTCTCCGGGTCTAGATCGGCATAATGCCCTTCAAATTATACAGGTCATGAAAGAACTCGCGAAAGGTGCCCGCTATAGAAGGAGGGTCATGTACTAGACGCGCCGTGCGGTCCCGAACGCATGGGATATAGGTCGTCGAAAGTCGGGGGTGAAGGCGTCTAGCCAGGAGGCGACTACATTTGTCAGCGTGTTCGTAGAAATGTCTTTTCAGTCGATCCCGTTGGCGGATAGAGATCTCGTCCAGGAAAGAGCGGAGGTCTTTCCGCGCGTTGAGGAGTTCATTGAGTGTGGAAGATGCCAAAGTCCGCTTGTGTTCAAGTTCCAAAGAACGAATGCGGGCAAGACGGGAGGCTATCCCGGCTGACCGTTCTTTTTTGAGACGCGAACCATGCTGAATAAAAACTCCACGGAGAACGCACTTAAGAGCCTCCCATCGCACCGGGAGGGGAGTCGGATCCTGCGCATGGTCAGCCTCGAAATTACGAATAGTATCCGAGATTGCATTTCGGCATGTCGCGTCTTTGAGAAGATTATCGTTGAGGCGCCAATTAAAGGGACGCGAAAAAAGGCCCGGGATTGCAAGGGAGAGGAAGACCGGAGCGTGATCAGACCACAGAACCGAGCCGATCTGTGCAGACGGGAACCAGGATAAAGCGTGATGACTAACCAGAAAAAAATCTAGACGACCATATGAACCGTGGGCTGGAGAGTGATAGGTGTAATCGCGGCCCTGCGGGTGAATAAGACGCCAGACATCCAAAAGGCGGTGGGAATGAAGAGAGGAGCGAAGCTTACGAAGCTGAGACGGTGCGCAAACCGCCCGAGGGGGAGAAGCGTCAAGCGCCGAGTCAAGTACGAAATTAAAGTCTCCCCCTAAGAGGACCACCCCGTCACTAAAGTCAGCCAATTTACACAGGAGAGACCTACAATACATCATCTGCTGCCGATTGGGAAGATAGCATCCTGCAACCGTAACTGTTGTGCCACCAATGCGTAATTTCAAAAAGACGTACCTGCCCTCAGGGTCAAGAACCGAATCCAACACCTCATGCTGTAACGAGCGATGCAGGGCAATAGACACCCCTTTGGACTTAGAAGACGGATTGGAGCTGTGGAACCACGTGGGGTAATGCCTGTTGCGGATGTCAGGGATGTGATCCTTCCGAAAATGGGTCTCCTGAAGGATCAAAATATGTGAACGAGATTTATGAAAATGAAATAAAATTTGATTGCGTTTTTGGGGAGTATTAAGACCCCTTGCATTAAAAGAACACAGGTTGACAGAGGTCATACTTAGGACATCAAACACTTAGAGCAAAGGACAAAGGAAAATGAGAGGAAGACACGAGACCAGACAAGACAGGGGAGACAGACAATAAAAAAAGAAATCAAAACAGAACAATACAAACAAACCACCACTACGTGGGAGAGGTGACACATCCCTAGAAAAAGTGGGGAAAGGTGACGAGAAGACACCACACTCGCACCACACAGTAGAGCAAGACCCCCGGTAGGAGACGAGCCTTCTAAAAACGGCGCCGCCCCTCCCCGGAAGGCCCTGGGCAAATAGAACAACAACAATCTACAATAGCATAACCAATCCAACCGGTCTCAAGAGAAAGAAACAGAGATAAGAAAAACAAAGTGAAACAATAGAACAAAATATAAGGGTGCACTAAAATATGTCATAACACAGGTGTATACAAAGAGACACCAATACTGGCATAAAAGGTCGGCCCCCTGGTTAAGGCTTTTCAGTATTGACAATAGCATGGGGAGGAAAAAAAAATAAAGATAAAAGAAAAATCCGTAGTCCCATATCACGGAGGAGGAGGGCTCTGCGCTACGGGGGCGCTGGAGGAGGCAGGTGTGCGAGAGCGCCCGGAAGTGCGGGATTTACGTTGAGCTTTCGGAGGCGGAGGTATTGGGGGATTAACCAAGAAAGAAGGCCAGCTGGAGATATCCACTGGAGGCAGGCCCAGAGCCAACATAAAGGAAGGAATCTCGACCGGACGATGTAGAGTTAGCAGTCGACCTTCCCTGCGGACCTGCAGACGGAACGGGAAGCCCCACAAATACGGAATACAATGATGAGTCAGGACATCTAACAGGGGCTTGAGGGCCCGACGTTTAGCCAGAGTGAGCCGTGAGAGGTCCGGGAGGAGCGTCAGAGGATAGTCCTTGTAAAGAATCTGGGCCAAGTCCCTGGCCTTTCACATAATCGCCTCTTTCAGTTGGTAACGATGGACCCGACAAATAACATCCCGAGGGACATCAGATCCGGGCATGCGCGGGCCCAGCGATCTATGTGCACGATCAAGTTCCAAAGGAGAGTCCAGGGGAACATCCAAGAGCGAATTGAACACAGAACGCAGGACACCATCCAGCTGATTAGAGTCCACAGATTCCGGGAGGCCCCGGACGCGGATATTGTTCCGCCTATTACGGTTCTCCAGATCGTCTATAGTATCAGTCAAACGCTGAAGTTGGCGGGCATGAGTCTGAAGAACAGAGTCCTGCACAGAAATTCGCTCAGAGGCGGAGGAGGCAGAGGATTCAACAGCGGTCACACGGCCCTCCAGGCGTCGGACGGAAGAAGAAACAGCAGACAGTTCAGCCTTATACGATTGTTCCAGGCGCAAAACATAAGCCTCCATATCTGCCTTAGTAGGTATGGAGCCAAGGGTGGCAGAGAGGCGGCGCAGCTCCCCCAGGGCATCCCCCAAACACAAATTCTCAGCAGAGGTCGGGGCGTGGGATGTTGGGGTATCCACAGCGCCCCCACTATTGTCAGGTGGCAGAGTAGAGGGGCCGCCACTATGTAAGGGTGGAGGAGGGGGCCCTGCAGATAGCCATGGAGAAGCAGGGTCAGGGGGAACCATCCCCAATCCAGAGCCCCTAGCCATGGGAGGCCATGGAGGGAGAACAGGGGTGCTGCAGGTGCCAGGGGGAGCCATCTGGGCAGAGGAGGGAGACAATGGAGGCCAGTCAGTGTCCATGGCAGAGGAAGAGGCAAGGGGGGAGGGGATAGTACCTCCTAGCAGGCCCTGTGGAGCACCGGCAGACGAGGGGAAGCAGGAGTCCTGAGACTGATCTCCCACGGAGCTCTGGCCAGGCCTGGAAGCCCGAGAAGCAGCCTGGAGGTCCTGTGTTGCGGCGCTGCGGCCGGTTCCACGGAGAGGCGGGCTGTCGGGAGAAGGAGGAAGCGCTGCAGGCATTGAGGACTCAGCGCTCGCCATCTTGGATCCGGACAGCGCGGCACCCGGAGCGGAGAAGTAGGAGTGTAGCCCGGCCTTAGAGGACATCGCCGGCGGCTGAGAGGAGGATCGGGAAGGTCCACGATGGTTTCTCCCCATGAGGAGGTAAGTGTAGAGCCGGTTGCAGAAGTGTAAAGGGCAGCCCGAGGAGATACCGGAGAGGAGCTCACGGCAAACACGTCCTTACACCGCCATAGCTAGGCCACGCCCCCTGATCTTATCTTAGCTTCTGATAAAGCCAGGTCTGTTATCTCTATGTGTAAACACACGCTAACCCTCAGTCTATTCTGTACATACATTTGCATATTATCTGATCCAGGCAGCATGCTGACACACTGGATGGGAAAACACCTTTAATCCAAATTGTCAGTTTGCCAATTTTAAACATGCCTGGAAAAAGAAAATCTAATTTGTCGCAAACAACGAGAGCTATGAAAAAGCCAGAAGTCAAAAGAGTTCTCTGAAGTGGAGCTGAGGGGGATCATCGACGCCAACAAAACAATCATTATATGGCATCCCAGCGAGCTGCTGAGATACCGGAACAATCATGGGCACAGCACGAAAAATGAGTTCAGTGGCAGGTCAGCTTGACAGTTGCCGAAATGCCGAAGCAGGCAGATCATCAGTGCCAACAACACGCTGATTATATGGCTTCCCTGTGAGCTACTGAGATAGTGTAACAATCACAGGAACAGCGCGAGGAACAAGTTCAGCGGCAGGCAAGCTGGACAGCTGTCGAAAAACACCAGAGTAGGTGGATCATCGACGGCAGCAATTTTCTGAATATAGGCGGATCATCGATGCCAACAACCTGAAGACGAAGTCGCGGGCAGAGGCTAGTAGAAATATAAAATAGTTATGGATGTCAGAATATGTCGACTCCAAGAATTTTTTTTTTTTTAAGTTTTGGATTTTTATTAAGGTGTTAAAACTGCACAGCGAACACTGTGTGCAAATGCTGTATTTCTCATTCAGAATTTTTCCAGCTTCCCAGAACATCTTGTGTCACCCCCTCTACCATATATGCTCTGGTGAGCAGAGCCCTCAGTCTCATTGTGTGAATTGACTATTTCTTTGTAATGTATCTTTTTGTCTGTACTTGATCCCTACATATTGTACAATGCTGTGGAATATGTTGGCACTAAATAAATAAAATTTATTATTATTTTTATTATCATCCAGAATACTAAATGGTGCAATGGAAGTACTATTTGTTCTGCAAAAATTAA
The DNA here is from genome assembly GCF_031893055.1 of Leptodactylus fuscus. Classification (NCBI taxonomy): domain Eukaryota; kingdom Metazoa; phylum Chordata; class Amphibia; order Anura; family Leptodactylidae; genus Leptodactylus; species Leptodactylus fuscus. The sequence goes on from NC_134265.1 coordinate 136,269,983, forward strand.
ACCCTCATATGGCTCTATGAACAGGAAAATAAAAGAAACTTGTGGCTTTTGGAGGGGAGGGAGTAAAGCAGCACAATTCACCACTTTCAACAACTCTAACTCTTTGTATCCTTCAATAGGTGCCGTTCCACTGATTCCATTGTGGATGACATTTTTTCTTTAGCCCCCATCATTTGTAACCAGTTAGCACTGTGAGGGTGCATTCACACGGAGTTTTGTGGCGTTGATTTTGCCACAATAACTCGAGTAATCAGCGCTGAAAAAAGACTCCCATTGACTTCAATAGGTTTCATTTTACGTGCATAAAATGGAACCCATTGAAGTTAATGGAAGTCTTTTTTTCAGCGCTGATTCTTTACTCGAGTTATTGTGGCAAAATCAGCACCACAGAACTCTGTGTGAATGCACCCTTACTTTCAGCAGCCAATATGGTAATTAGGTTCTTTAATGGGTGGGCTGGGTTGTCATAAACTGTAGCAGTCAGACAGGGACTGCCCACCTGACTCTGGACAGCATATAAATAAATAATATCACCCAATATACTAAGGATTCAATGTGTTAAGGAGTTGGTGGAGGTTATGAAATGTTCTTTTTAAAGAGGACCTTTCATCAGATCGGGCACAGGCAGTTCTATATACTGCTGGAAAGCTGACAGTGTGCTGAATTCAGTGCACTGTCGGCTTTCCCGATCTGTGCCCAGTGTAAAGCGCTAACGGTCCCGGTAAAGTAGCGCTTTACAGTCAGAAGGGCGTTTCTGACACTTAGCCAGGGACGCCCTTCTGCCCAGCAGCGCCTATCGCGCTGTACTGTGGAGCGGGGAGTAACTCCCCCCTCCCGCTCCTGATAATACTCGTCTATGGACGAGCTGTGTGAGCAGAGGGAGGGGGCGTTCCTCCCCGCTCACACTGTGCAGCGCGATAGGCGCTGCTGGGCAGAAGGGCGTCCCTGGCTAACTGTCAGAAACGCCCTTCTGACACTAAAGCGCTACGGTACTGGGACCAATAGCGCTTTACACCGGGCACAGATCGGGAAAGCCAACAGTGCGCTGAATTCAGCACACTGTCAGCTTTCCAGCAGTATATCGTATTTTTCGGACTATAAGACGCACCTAGGTTTTAGAGGAGGAAAATAGGGAAAAAAATTTTTGAAGCAAAAACTGGTAAAATATTTAATATATGGGAGTTGTAGTTTTGCAACAGCTGCAAGGCCACATTGACAGGTGACCCTGCAGCTGTACGGGGATGCATAGAGTGTTTTTTTTTTTTGCGGGGCCAGAAGTACTTTTTAGTTATACCATTTTGGGGAATATCTATTGCTTAGATCACCTTTTATTGAAAAAAAAAAAAACGGTGGTTTATGATATATGATTTTCTACTTTTATATATATATTCTAGGGACAGGAGGTGATTTAGAACTTTTATTTATTTCATATTTTTATTATATATTTTTAAAGCTTTTTTTTTTTTTTTTACTATTTTATTCCCCCCCCCCCCGGGGCTTGAGCCTGCGGTCACTTGATTGCAAGTCCCATAGACGGCAATACAACTGTATTGCCGTCTATGGGACATTCTGTCTATTAGTATTACGGCTGGTCATAGACCCAGCCGCAATACTAATATATAGCAGTGACAGGCTCGGGAGCCTCATTAGGCTCCCGGCTGTCACCCGAACAGGTCGGCTCCTGCGATATCGCCGCGCAGGAGCCGGCCTGCAACTTTACAGGTACGGGGCCGGTGGGGACCGGCCCCGGGGGAGAAGAGGCCGCTGATACAGACTGCAGACCCGGCATCCGCTGTACTAGAGAGGCGGATGCCGGGGAGGGATAGACGCCGGGGCCTGAGACATCGCTGCGCTCCTATGCCCTGCATGAAGCCAGCGGCGGGGGGACGGAGGAGTGGAATAGCATCACTCCTCCCGCTGCTGGCTTCATGCAGGGCGGGGGAGCGCTGCGATGTCGCAGGCCCCGGCACCTGTGCCGGCGTCTATCACTTGCCGGCTTCCGCCTCTCTATTACAGCGGATGCCAGGCGCCACATTCGGCCTATAAGACGCACCCTTCTTTTCCCCCCAAATTTGGGGGAAAAAAGTGCATCTTATAGTCCGAAAAATACGGTAAAACTGCATGTGCCCAATCTGATGAAAGGTCCTCTTTAAGCACGAATTCTGAGAAGGAACAAAGTGAACACCAGAAGGCGCAATAACAAGTATGTAACAACAATATGTAGACATTTCTTTAAAATGAATATAATTTAAAATGCATCTTCTTTGTGATCCAATATAATATAATATGTAGAATAATATACTGAGTTGATAAAATCATTTCTGTATTTAGCAAGACAAATGCCGTCATAGGCATTTATTGCCTTGTTAATCAATAATGTTTACAGTATGACTTTACCAATTTTGATCCCAAGTTTAATGGTTCTGGTCTGGGTATTATAGTCTTACAGGTAAAAGCAATGTATTGTAACAGCCTGATAATATTTATTATGGTGCTAAGCATAATACCAAGTATGGAGGGACAGTAATGCTACTAAATAATTAAAAAATTCTAACGTTGCTGGTCTAGTGCACGTTATATACTTATGGAAAAGGAGAAAATGTATTCCTGGCTCTCTCAGGCCTCATTCACATCAGCGTTGGTATTCCGTCCGGGGGAGTCTGCATGAGCACCCCCCCTCCCCAACGGAATACCAAACACAACTGCAAGCGGCATGCCAGTGAAAGCACACGGATCCCCATAGACTATAATGGGGTCCGTGTGCTTGTCGCCAGATCTCCGCAGGGGTTGTGCGGACAGGAAAGTACTTCACAATCTAATTTCCTGTCCGCATGATTCGAGCGAGCAATCACTGTTTAAAAGAGAATGTGAGTCTAGAGATTTTTTTTATAGATTTTTTCTGTACTTCATAATTTAATTGCATCATTTTCTTTTTTTTTCTTTTTTTATTTTATTATGTCATACACATATGGGTCTGGCTGACTTGTTGGTATTCCCGACCAGCTCCTGAATTTAGTGAATAGCAGCGTTTACATAAGATAATTAAGGCCATTGTGTCCTGCATTTACTAAAAACATTGAGCTAATTTAAAGCAGTTGGTGAGATCTGCGCTTTACAGGAAGTTTATTTTGGATCTTTAGTACAGCAAAAAAGACACAGGCCCCAAGGATGAGAATGGTTTTCTTCATGTGTTCTATAGAAATCCTATGGGATCAGATGGCAAGAGAATCTATGTATTTAATAAAGAAATAGCTGGGCTTAACCTTTCTGACTTGAGCACCTTTCATCCTTTGCAATGAAGTCAATGGGAGCTGAGCTCTAGTACTGGTGCCCAGCCGCTATACAGGCACCAGAGCCAACTGTTGCTAGCACCATGCTGGGTATAGTACAGGGTCGAAAGCAGCTTTTAGGCTAAAGCCCCACTAGGTGGAAATGCAGCATAAAAACGCAGCATAAAAAAACACCGAGTAAACTCTGCATTTTCGGTTGTGGAAAAAAACGCACACGTACATGCGTTTTTCATCGCGTTTTTTAGTTTTGTGCTGCGGAAATTCATATGAGTTTTCTGTTGAGTTTTTCATTGCATATTAGTCTTCATCTTGCCTTAGCCTCAACCAAGCAAAACAGTGAGTTTTGTCTGCGGATTTTGATGCTTTTCCGCTGTGTTTCTGCGGAATTTCCGCAACACATTTATCATGCTGCCTTTTTGCTGTGGTTTTCACACTCTTCATAGAAATCTAAGGAGGGAAAAACTCAGCGTTTCCACAACTATAAGGCTGGGGCCCCACGGGATGGAAATGCCGCGATTTGCCCGCAGCAGAGCCACTGCGGGAAAAATCGCGGCGTTGTACAGTGCAGGCAAAGTGGATGGGATTCATGCGAATCCCATCCCCACTTGCGGAAAAGATCGCAGCGCGGACATGCTGCGATTTGCAAAGCCGTTGGCTGATCAATTGGGAGAAGTCTGAGGTAGTACCATCCACCCAGAGAAAGTTTCTAGGATTTCTTCTGGACGCGGAGGCTCTGCAGATCTCGTTATCCATCCCAAGGATACTAAGAATAGCGGCTGCTGCTCGATTTCTCTACAAAACTCAGCGTGTGTCCATCAGAACCGCCATGAGAGTACTTGGCCTAATGTCATCTTTGGCCAAGGCGTTCCCTTGGGCTATATGACATTTGCGTCCCCTCCAGATGGAAGTGTTGAGCACCTGGAACAGGTCTCCACGGGGACTGCACAAGAAGATCTGCCTTTCTCCCAGTTCCCATCTTTCCCTCAGATGGTGGTGTGGGGAACCGCTCAGGTAGATGCTTGTAGCAGTGCAGGAAACAGGGACACAGACACTGGATTGAACACAAGTTCAGGCTTTATTCACATGTAGCGCATACACTGCTTTTGCAAATCCACAGGATAAACAAAACAAAACCTTTCTCGGCTGAGAAAACTAACTTAAACATAAGGAAACTTTTCCCTGACTATACAGGAGACTGGCTACCAGTCTCCCACCTTGGCAACAACAACGGGTGGCGCAGTACCTGATTTGGAGGTCCGGTCTGGACAGTTCAACTCTGTCAGAGTGGTGCCACCCTGCTAGTCTTCACACACAGACTATTATCAGGCCTTGATTAGTCAGCTGACCTCCCTGGTATGGGCTTTTATCAAACACCCTTTAGCTGCCTGGCTGGGACATACCTGTCTTCCCAGACCACACCCTTCACTCTCTCACAGTGGATACACCTAAAAGACGGAACGTCCTTAGTCCAACCAGTTTGGACTCTGTTGACAACAGATGCATGCCAGTCAGGATGGGAAGCCCACTTAGACGAGAAGACTGTTCAAGGTCAATAGAGCAGCCTGAAAGTAGGATCTTCCAATCAGAGGGAACTCAAGGCGGTATACCTAGCATTGCTGCACTTCGTCCACATCTCAAGGGGAAAGCTGTCAAGGTGCGGGCGGACGGACAACATGACCACAGTGTTGTACCTGAACAAACAGGGAGGAACCAGGTTCAGACTTCTCCTGAAAGTGACGAATCTCATTTTCGCCTGGGCAGAGAAAAATCTGACCCAGTTATCCGCTGTTCACATCAAGGGCTCTCTGAACATAGTAGTGGATCAGTTGAGTCGAAGTATTACCGTATCAGGAGAATGGTCCATCAATCCAGAGGTGTTCCAACAAATTGTCCAGAAATGGGGCCTTCCAGAAGTCGACCTCATGGCAACCCGACTCAAAGCCAAGGTAGAGAAGTTCTGCTCTCTATATCAGGAGGACAATCCCTTGGCAGTAGATGCCCTGTCCATCCCTTGGAGGTTCAGGCTCGTTTACATATTCCCTCCAATTCCCATCATACCCAAGGTATTGATGAAAATAAGACAGGACCAAGTCCAGGCAATTGCCATAATCCCGTTCTGGCCGAAAAGGTTCGCCCAGCTCATACAGATGAGTCAAGGCGTAAACTGGAGGCTTCCCCCTCTCCCAGACCTGGTCACTCAAGGAGGACAGACGTGCCAGGATCTGGTGAGATTCAACCTGACAGCCTGGAGGTTGACCAGTCCCTATTACTGAATAGTGGACTGTCAGAGGCCGTCCTGAGGACCCTTGCCTGTGCCAAGGCAGATTCTACAAACAAGAATTATCGCAGGATTTGGGAAATCTTCAAGTCTTGGTGCCTTGGATGCAATATGGCTTTTTCTAATCCGGTGGGGACAGTGTTGGATTTCCTACAGGACGGCCTAGACAAAGGGCTAGCTCCTTCTACTGTGAAGGTACATGTTGCAGCCCTGTCTGCCTATCTGTGGAGGCGTTTGACTAAACACCCTTTGGTCAGTGGATTCTTAAGAGGTGCAACGAGGATTAGACCCTCTGTATCAGCTCCAGAACAGCAGTGGGATCTAGGTACAGTCCTGTCAGGACTCTGCAACTCCCCGTTTGAGCCACTGGAAGAAGTGGACCTAAAGTTTTTGGCCTATAAAACAACCTTTCTTTTGGCCATCACATCAGCCAAAAGAGTGGGGGAGCTCCAGGCTCTATCTTCTGAAGAGCCTTACATCTCCTTCTTTGAAGATAGGGTGCAGTTGCGTTTTCTACCAGAATTCAGGACTACCCTGGCAAACCTAAATCAACTAATTTCCTTGCCAGTCTTCTTTCCTGTTCCCTCCTCCCCGGAGGAGGTAAGACTTCATACGCTGGACTTGGGTAGATGTCTGCGAATCTATCTGGAGCATACGCGATCTTTCAGAAGATCTGATAGTCTTTTGATTAACTTGGCTGGAAGGTTTAGAGGCCAAAGAGCCTCTAAAGCATCTATTTCTCGGTGGGTTAGAGAAGCCATCAAGGTGGCTTTCTCTTTTCAAGGTTTTCCTCCGGCTTGCCTTAGGGCGCACTCTACGAGGGCAGTCTTGACTTCATGGCCAGAGAAGAAGGAAGTAGCATTGGAACAAATCTGCGCGGCAGCTTCTTGGTCCTCTCATAACACATTTGTGAAGCACTACAGACTACGGACTTCGGACGCTACTGCCTTTGGGCGGTCGGTCTTGAGCTCCGTAAATTGAGGAAACCCTCCCTACAGGGATTATTTGGAATCTCCCCATATTGTGCTGCTGGTATAACGTCAGGGAATGGTGAATTATGTAGATAATCCGTAGTCATAACAGCAGCACAAGGCTTCCCTCCCTATATATATATATTTATTGTACTCTTGTATTAACACGCGGGGAGGAGGTCTCTGTGCCCTCTTATAGGGCTTAGTCATGCATATTAATTAATTGCTGATTAAAAGTTCTGCTTGTCCTACCAGCACACATTGGCAGAAATACCCCACATTGTGCTGCTGTTAGGACTAAGGGAAAACGGATTATCTACCTAATCCACCATTTGTCTCCTATTCTGTGGATAGCTGATAAATGTTTATTGGAAACCCTTCAGATACTCTATAGGTGCAGTGACTTGATCAGATTACTACTTTTATACAATAAGTCAAATGTTTCCTATTTGGACTTTTCAGTTCTATTATTTGGCTATAGTAAAACAATACCCTCTATAAACTGCTTTAAGGAGGAAAAGTAGTAAAAACCCTTTACTTATGAGATATGTTTAGGAGCACTGTTTAGGACCACATCAATTATTAACCTATTTAGTATTTCCATGCTGTCACACTTGTGTTGTTATATGATGTATCTGTCTTTAGAGGAGCAGGGGTGTGGGAGCACATAAATAATAAATTACCATAACTGATCACTAGTAAGGCACATATCTTATAGTCAGCTGCCAGTGACACTACTCTGCTAAGCTGTGAATAGGGGACAGCCAATTTAGGGTAAGGAATGGAAATTCTGGGTTGGGTAAAAGGTACAATAGCAGTAAAACCGGGTGTAGCTATAGGAGGTAAAGAGGTAGCAATCGCTACAGGTATTAGGGGGCCAAAGGCCTACTCTACAACACATGGTAAGTGGGGGCCCTGTTACATAGCTTGAAGTTATGCCTATGCCATACATTTATTGTATTTAGGCAGGTTATGGCATTTTAGTGGTCTAAAGTTCAGGATACATGTAGCGCTCACACCATCCCCAGTTGGTGGTTTTCTTTTGCCAACAGTACAAGCCATATTGTTTTAAACAAATTTTCAAAAAAGGTCTGTTAGTGCTATTGTTAGGTTAATAAGTGACCCAAATAACTTTTGAAGTGTTTTGAGTGATTTCTGGGTTCTCTGGGAGCTCCTACCGTGTTTCGCCAAAAATGAGACATCCCCCGAAAGTAAAGCATGGGGGAGGTTTTGTTGAATTGCCTAATATAAGGCATCCCCCAAAAATAAGGCACCCCCCCAAAAAAACAAAACAAAACAAAAAAACCCCCACTGTAGCCGGCTGAACACTGTACATGATGTTCCGTGTGCACAGGAAAGCCGTCTGCTGCCTCTGCTGTGATACCACTGCTGTTGTATCTGCTGTTCCTGCTGCTGTAGGATGAGCTGGGAAAGCATCGTATGCTGCGGGGAGTCCACTCTCCCAGGTCATCCCACAGCAGCCGGAACAGTGGATACAACAGCAGTGGTATCACAGCAGGGACAGCAGCCGGCTTTCCTGTGCACACGGAGCACAGTGTTCAGCCGGCTACAATGCCCAGGAAGGTTGTCCCCCGCTCCATAAGACGTCCCCCGAAAATAAGACAGGTCATATATTTAGGATGAGAATTTAATATAAGACACTATCTTATTTTCGGGGAAACACGGTAGTATGCTTTGAATTTGTTTACATCCTCCTGTTGTGTGCCCTTCAACTCCCATGATTCCTTGGATTGTACTCAGAGCATTCTCACTCCCTGTCTCTTTCTCACTTACTCCCTCTCCCTGTTTCCCTAGCTAGCCCCCCACTATTTTCTTTATAATTGTTAGAAACATACATCTTGCTCTGTTTCTCATATATATAAAGTGTTAGACTGAAGGGCCTACGGTCCACCAGAGGTACCTTTTCTAGGAGCCACCCAACAGCTTCCTGATAATCACTTACAACACAGCTCCTTCACTGAAATCTTCCTATTATGAGTATTTACCCAGTATCGCCATCCCCTATAGTACTGTGAAGGCCATAATAGTTCCATGGTCACTTAATGCAAAGTACTGTATAGTGAGGAAGTTGTGATGCAGAGATAGCACACAGGGCTGCCAGCAGGAATTTTCAGTGCCCCCCTCCTGAGTATAATGCTCCACATGGTATATAATGCTACGTGGTGGACACTGCACAGTATAATATGTTCCACAGTGGCTCCCACACAGTATAATATCCTTCACAGTGGTTCTCACACAGTGTAATTCTCCACAGTGGTCCTCACACAGTAAAATATGCTCCACAGTGGTCCCAACACAGTATAATGTTCAACAGTGATTCCCGCACAGTATAATATGCTCCACAGTGTTCCCAGTCCACGCACAGTATAATGCTCCACAGTGGCCTCTTCTCAGTATAATGCTCTACATTGGATCCCACACAGTATAATATGCTCCACAGTGGCCCCTGTACAGTATAATGCTCCACAGTGGACTCCGCACAGTATAATGTGCTCCACTGTGACAATATAATGCTCCACAGTGGCCCCCATACAATATAATATGCTGTACAGTGACCACTACACAGTATAATGCACCACAGTGGCCCCCATACAGTACAATGCTCCACAGTGGCCCCCACTTGCGCACTACCGGCCTCAACATTCAGCCCCTGTTTCTGCTCCAGGAGTAGTAGTGATGTAGTAACGTCACTTACATCGTGCCTGCAGCACTCTGAAGGCTGCGGACCAGAGACAGAAGAACAGCAGGGGAATGGGGCAAGGTGAGTATTAGGGGATTTTATTTTTGCTTGACACTGTGGGGGAACCAGTAGACGGACATAATATTGTAGGGGAAACAGCATGGGAAATGTACTGTACAAACTGTATGGCAGAGGGACATGCTACTGTATGGCAACTGGAGTGGGACATTATAATGTTGGGGCCTATCATGTTACGGTGACTGTAGGGGTATAATACTGTGTGGGGGCACAAAAAGGAATGGGTGTGAATGGGCGGAGCAAGTTGGAAGTGGGTGGGGATAAATTTGCAGCAGCGCACATAGCTTGCCACACATTTTGTCTCTCTTTGGGCTAGTTCACACAGGGACATGGAGGAGGATTTTGACAGCGGAATCCACGTTATAATCCTCCCCCATAGAATGTTAGTCTATGTAGTGGGCTAGTTTTGTTTTTTTTTCGCTAGCATTTTTTTACTCTAGGCGAAAAAAGAAGCAACATGACCTTTCTTCAGGCGTTTTCCGCCTGAAGAAAGCAATAGAAGTGAATAGGGAGCGCAAAACGCGCGTTTTTTACCGCACTGTTTTTGCGGCCCGTTCTCTTTAAGGATGGGAAAACCACCTGGAAGCGGTTTTTACAAAAAAAACGCTCCACAAAAAGCGGGATAAGGTCCAAAAAACGCTTCCTAATTAGGAAGCGTTTTTTTTTCCAGTGCCAAAATAAGCCACACGTAATTTACGTGTGAACTAAACCAAGTTTCACGGTTGATACTCAGTCATGTGAGTATAAGGTTAGTCTATACTCACACAACAGTGAACATCAGCCATGTGAAAGACATATTTTTTAATGGCGTCACATGACCGCATTAATCTGTTGGTGAACAGGAGCTGTTCACGAGGGCTAATCCTTATGCAGATCCAGTGGTCAATATGTCATACAAATATGAGTTTTTCTGCAACAGACTCTGCAAAATACACATTGGGATTACTTATGGCAAATCTTGAAGGTGTGAACAAAGCCTGAGTAGAAAAAACTGTATTACAGAATGAGCTTGTCCTCTACTAGTTATCTGGATACTTCAGGCTGAACACATTGAATAGTAACATAGGAATACCTTCAGGGGTTCGTGCACTATCCTGAGGGGAGAATACTTTTTACACACGGAATATGCATCACGTGATGGTTTCATTTATAAAGCGCCAACATGTAAAATAACATAATTCTTTGTAAAGGTAACAGTAACTAGTATAATAGTAGGCGTCCAGTCGTTGGGATACACTGACTAGCAGGACATGCTGGCACTTGCAGTTCTCCAAATGCCTCAGGTTGACTAACCTGATAAAGCCGTGTTCACCTGGCGTCCTGGCCAGCAGATGGCGCTCACACAGACTACATGATTGAATGGCTGACAGTGGTTCACTGTGGTGACGTCAGGATGCTGTTGGCAGGGGGTGCAGGGAGGAAAGCCTGCCCACCGCTACCTCCCCTCACACAGTGCGGGACACACAAGGGGGCAGGTCTGGCACTCTGTGGAAGGACTGCTTCAAACTTTTTTTTTTTTTTTGCTTGAGTCTGTTTTTTTGGGTTTGTCCATGTTCCGTGTGGAGCTTACAAGAATGGTTACACTGGGCACCTAACTGCTGAATTCCGTGCCATATTCCCCGGTCGTGCCAAACACTGCACGCTATAAAGGTAGAAGGAGAAGGTAAAGTACCAGAGCAGACCAGGCTGCTGACAAAGAGCTCATTGTACGGGAGCTGGAGGACAAGCAGCAGGCGGCACAGGGGCTGCCAGGCAGCCCCTCCACTTGCCTCATTTGCCAGCTTCACTTTTCTGAGGAACTTTGGATGCTGTAAGGATTGCACTACAAGCAAGCTGCCAGGATGTCCAGGAGAGCTGAGGGGCTGGGGGCTGTGCTGCTGGGGCTGCTGGCAGTGTACACGGGGCTGCTTCATCGGGCTGCAGGTAAGAGCCACATGCCATGTACTCTATTGTGTGGGCATCCTGAGTGGGTGGGCAGTAGTGTGTGGCAGATAACACGTGTGCATGGCTAATACACTGCTTCATCGTCTGTGCCCCTGATGATTTCATGGGAGGTCACATCTGGGCTGTTTACCTATATAGTACTATAGGATTGTGCAGGACTCCTGTGTGTAGCTTGGGGGTGGGCAGGCAATGTGATGGTTGGCTTCAGCTGGTATCTTCAGCATGCATCCTGGATAATACCTTCCCTCCTAGGGGTATTAGTCATTAATCTTATAGAGGTGGCCATGGATGTGAGGATAACTCTCATGAATGCTGGGTGGAGTAGCCATCTCCAGTGCTGTAACATTCAACAAAATAATCTGCCAGGATTTTCATTGTGAGTCAATCTGAAAATGCAATTGTTATGTGTGCAAGAACTGGAATAATTCTCCATTGTGTAATATGGGTTTATTTCATAGACTGGATTAGTTTCTGCTCCACCTTTGTGGGCATCTAGTAGGACACACCCTTAATAGAGAAACCCCAGATCATCTGCTAAATGGCCAACTCAAGTGGTAATGGGGGTGGTGGGCTTAATGGGTGACTGCGCAATATGCAAACAACACCTACTTTCTCTCAGTAAGACTTGTGAGGCCAATCAGAAGTGCCAAGACGTCTCCTATGTGGGCACATCCTCACTCCATGTACTTTTTTGAATCTTCAAATAAATGTAAAAGGAAGACTGTGCAGCCCTTCTGGCACCGCTGACTGGCATAAGAAGAGTCAGTCGCCACCCTTGGCATACAGCAGACTGTCCTTGGCCACCTTTAAGGGCATTTTGTAGATATTCCTCAAGTCAGATAGTCGCTTTAACATGTCTGCAGGCATTTTATTGTTACCTCATTACTTTCTATTTTTTTGGGGGGAGGGGGGTGTTGGTTTGCATAGCCTAAAGCCTGTGAACGATGTATTGGAGAAATGTCTACAAAGTGACCCTGTAGAATAAAATAATATTGTAACAGTTATCTGATTCTTGTGCTGTAGGAGAAGCATTAATTGGAGACACACCCTTAGAAACTAGTATATTAGTGGTCTTGACTCATTATTTGAAGGGGTCATTGGGGGCTTTATAATGTCTGGATTGCCTAAGAGATTGCAGGAAGGTCATAAGTGCATGCAGAATATCAGTGCAGATAACTGCTGAGAGTATGTGGTACTAGAGTGGATAGGGGTTATCTTATCACTGGTGTCCTATCAGTACTGGACAATGGGGGTCACTACTGTGTACACCATATACTGTATACCCCTGCTGATCACTACAGGCGTCAACAATTGAGCACTAATACAAGGCCCTCTCTATTTAATCACTTTGTCTCAGGATGGGTCAATCTGGTGTCAATCCATTCAGCAATCTGGGGTGTTTGACTGTGATTTTTTTTTTTTGTTCCTACTGACCCTGCTGAGCTGAGAATTTCTACAGTTCAAAGTGCAGCAGGGATTGTGAGCATAGCTCAGGGGAGTGTGAGTGACCTTGTATATTGGAGTGGACATGTTAATCAAATGCATGTTTTGAAAGAACTTTTCTTCTCCTAGTCCAGCTCTAATCCATTTAGCTCTCCCCGGGAGGTGACAGATGCTTGGATTGTGGACTTCCTGTTGCTCAGCTCCAGGGTCCTGTACTTTCAGCCTCACTGCCATTTGTTGTATTACCTGGAGGAGGGGGAGGGGGTCTTGCTGCCTCTTGTGAGATGGGAGACATTTGATCTGAGTTTGTAGGCAGGTTTCTCTTTATCCATTGTTGATTTATGATGACCCCTTTTGAGAGTGCACAGTGGGATGATCCTTTACTTGTAATGAAAAGTTTAGTGTTTAGGCCGTTACTTATTACATGTTTATATGTGAATGAACACACAAAACATGATCATATTTGATAACATTTTGAGAAACAATTATTTATTTCTGATTGCAAGATTTTCAACAATGCTGACCAACGTTTATTATCACTAAACTCAATTATTTTATATCACAAAAGGAGGCTTGAGACATGTGGGTAAATGCAGTTGTGGTGGGGTTCAGTGTTTGAGGGGCTACTGTTACCAGATACCATTTACATGTCTTCATCTGCCAATGAATATTGCCTGTCTGTGGTCAGCTTACAGAACCACATTTAAGTATCCAATACACATTATGGGGTCTGAGATTAAAGCCCCACGTGGCGTCCCGCAGCAAAAAAAAAGCTGCCGAAAGAAGCGCAGCAGCAGCGCGGTACTGCTATTCCCTCAGTGAGTTAGACAGAAAGTTCACAGAGGTTTCCTCTGCGGACTTTGTTTCAATTATACCTATGGGGAAACCACCTGCATTTTCTTAGGTATAAGGGTATGTTCACACGGCAGAAAATGAAGAGGAATTCCTTTTCATTTTCCACCACCACCATTTTCTTTTTTATGTTGATTGTGAGCCCCAATGTTAATTTTTTTCTCTTCAGTATGTCTTTTTTTTTTTGGAATATAGGATGGAAATCCATGCAAACAGGGGTAGAACATACAAACTCCTTGCAGATGGTTTTTTGCCCTTGGCGGGATTTGAACACCAGGACTCCAGCACTGCAAGGCTGCGGTGCTAACCACTGAGCCACCCCATTTTCACCACAGTTTTGTAGAGAAGGGATGCCTATGCAGTGCATCGGAATTCCGTCGCGACATCCCGCTACTGATTAGGCCTGGATGAATGGGTCTAAGCAGGGAGTTTCGAATTGCAGAAACTGTGGCTGAATTAGCGGCAATATCAAGCAGGACACTTTTTTTTTTCTCCGTTCTGCTGCGATCTCTGCCTCCCATTGAAACAATGGGAGGCGGATTCCAAGAGGAACCTGCTCCAGATTTGTTGGCAAAGTTTGCCCCCAAATCCACAGCAAATTCCTCCATGTGAACACAGCCTAATTGACATTCTGCAATTTTCTGCAGAATTCTGCGTTTTGGAAATCGCAGTGCATCTGCAGCACGGTTTTTACTGCAAAGGGGGCATTGGATTTGCCAGAATCCCATCCACTTTGCTCTGACTGTAAAATGCAGCGATTTTTCGGGCAAATCACACCGTTTACGCCATGTGGGGCCACGGCCCGACTGTTTATTATGTATGGCCATGGGGACCCCCCAAATCTCTGTTATGGGGTTGTGCATGTTGAATTTCAATACCTGATTCTTTCCTCCCTGGAGATCAGGGCTGTGCAGATGGGGTTGTGGTCAATTTTGTGTGGAGTTGGGGGAAAAAAAGCTACCAACTCCAGCTTCGAAATAAAATGATTTAAACTATGTTATACAATTATTAATCACATACTAGTTTGTTATATATTTACTTTAATAGGATTTCAGTCAATAGCTCTTTAATGAATTTGATGATTTAAGGCTAGTTCACACGGGATTCCGTGTGAACACATTCTGTCACGGCTGCTGCGACAGGTTGCCTGTGCAGTGCACTGGCATCCCGTTGCAGCTTTCCGCTCCGGATTAGACCCAAATGAATGGGCCTAGTGCGGAGGGTGGTATTGCGAGGCGGACGCCTTGGCTGAATCTGCCACGAAATCCGCCTGAAGAAAGGGCATCTCGCTTTTTTTTCCATGAGTGGGAACAAACCACTTGCAGAAAAAGGAAATGACCGGCTCTCATTGATTTCAAAGAGTCAAGATGTCAAACAGTTGGGGGGAATAGCCATGCAGGGAAATGTGAAGGAATTGCTGTCAGCAGACAGTTATTGAAAGTCATTGAGCACTATTACAATGCCATTGCCTGCTTGGTGTATAACTTTCCTAGGGATAAAACAATGACGCTGCTCACCAAGGAGAGGACAACTTTTCTTGGAGATTGTACTGCTGGAAAATGTACATTAGAATCTAAGCATTCATGATGGCTAGAAAATTGTTCCGGTAGTTGTACACAGGACATTTACATTTCATTATATAAATTGTACCATACCCCATTGAAGAAGTTCCATGCATACAGTACCCAATGATGAATTATATGGTGCTGCAGCTCTGTAGTACATATTCATATTGGGGTACATGTTTTTCCATTCACAGTGGATCTATGATGGCTGTAATCCAGCTAGCTGTCCGAGAGCAGCAGATAATGTTGTATGGCAAGACAATTGATGTTTGGGATGTCCAGGCTGTAGCTTTAAGCTGGTGATGCATGTAACTTAGCCATTGGTGGAATGCTTGTTCAGGTGACAGATGACTTCTATCTTGCTTGACGCCTTTGCAGTGGTTTATCTCCCTGTGAACAAAAGGATCAATC
The DNA here is from genome assembly GCF_031893055.1 of Leptodactylus fuscus. NCBI lineage: Eukaryota > Metazoa > Chordata > Amphibia > Anura > Leptodactylidae > Leptodactylus > Leptodactylus fuscus. Next base: position 136,285,516 of record NC_134265.1, read on the forward strand.
AGTTGAAATCCGTAATCCCCAATATCTTCTACACAGAGAGAGGCGAGAGTCCCCTCATACATACATTACATTGTCATCCAAAACCCATTGATTTGGATATGTTCACCTGACCATCTAATGTGTTTTACTTTTCCCAAATGACAAGTGTTGGGTGACATAAAGATTGTCCATTTGGATTTTAGACTCTGTTGTTAGTGGTTTTCTATCCATTTCCCAGTTTTAAGTATGTACTGTTTGTTTTTGAGGAATTCAGGCAAGATAGGTGTTAGCCAAACCAGTGTTTGACCGCTATACAAGGCCAGTTTTACTGACAAGTTGTAGGCATTGTAATCCTACCTTGTGTATAGCCACCTTATCCTTTTATATTAATAGAAAATTGTTCAGTGTTAGATAAATGTCAGTCCTTGGCATCAAACCTAAACAACTGTAATTGTTTCCATTGTTACACTGCACGTGTAATCTTGCATGCTTTTTGCTGAGTGAAGGTTCTTGCAAGGAACGTCTGAGAACTTGGATGCATCTGGTACAAGACCCTCTATTTCCTATATATTTTTATTACATTATCCACCAGCACTGGAGAGTTTGTTTTTTTTTCTTCTTCAGTTGATGTGCCTATTTTCTCTTCCAAAGACACACTGGGTTAGGTTATTGTAAATTTGGATACAGTAAACGTCAGAAATTGTGAATGTGGTGTCTTAATATCTGTCCAGTGTCTCCTAGTGAATGAGACAATGTCCTTGGGTTTGCACACCATGATGTTCTTTTGTTTAGTTTACTTTAGGTGACCTCACTTTGAAGATATTTATGACTTTACTTTCAGGATAACATCACTTCAGAGATATTTACCTCCATGTGTGAGGACATACACAGAAGAAAGAGATCCACCACTTTTTACAGATGTAGTTTGATTCATCTAGGGCTTGTGACTACACAAAAAGGGAAGAATATGTGAGATGAACGCTGCTGACCCTAAAATCACTTGTACGCACAGAACAACAATGTATCTCTCCTTTTGGCAGCTACTTTTGGTGTAGATAGCCATATGTTGTGGCCGACATGACGATGATCATTGTGTCTATAGTGGAGGTCACTGTTTATTAGAAGTCCATTGTACCATCAGATTTCTTAACCATACAGAGCCAGTTATTAATCTCTTATGTAGACATCTGTGGATAGAAATGTTTCCATAATAGGCGCATTTTAATTCATAGCAGATTCCTTCTTTTTATTACTAATCATAGTGTGTTTGTTTTATTCGGACACATAGATCCATTTACTGGTCCCACATGGTTTACTCTTACTATTATTTGAGTGGTTGTAGATGACTCTGAAGCAGACAGAAACTGACTTTTCCCAACTGAGGTTAGGTTTCTTCTTTCTTCCAACTGGAAGTGATCTGATATCTACAGAACAATCTCTGCTCATGCGTCTTGGCATGTGTGTCTTGGTCTTGTATCTTTTCTTTGTTCCCAATAATAACATTGAGATTGTAACTGTTCCAATAATTCTTGTTTCACTGTCCTCATGTTTGACCTGCACATTTTACAAGGGAACCAATCTTCATCTCTTGTGCTAACATATATTTATTTTTTCTTGGTCAAAGAAGCATTTTAGACATTGTGATGTGCAGGAAAGTTTATATAGCTTGAAGGTAAGTTTACATGAAGTGGTCACCAAGTAGCCAAACAATACATGATGAGAGTAGTTTTATCCAAGAGCAAACAGAATTGTACCTATATGGGTTTAGGTTACTATAATCTCAGCTGACATAACACCACACCAAAAACAAAGATAGATTATTTAGGATTACTAGACAGGCTAAAGATGGCTATGTGACCTACATATGTACACTATAAAAGTAACAGAATAACATATTACAGCAAAAATATATATCTCTTTATTATTCATATTTTCTGATGGGGAAGAATGGGCTTCACATAAGACCGATAGAACAACCAACTGCAGTAGGGTGGATAACTTTTACTCTTGTGTATATGGACACATGGAGGTTGGTGAAAGGTCTTCTTTAACCTTTTCCAGACCACTCATAGACTATATACTCCTTCTTCTTCCTCATATACCGTGTTTCCCCGAAAATAAGACAGTGTCTTATATTAAATTTTGGTCTTAAAGTTATGCTATGTCTTATTTTCAGGGGATGTCTTATTTTATTTTTTTGTGCTGCTGCCACCACTGCTGCGCAAAAGTTGTATGAAGAAAAACATTGCAGCCGGCTGAACGCTGTGTTTAGTGCTCTGTGTGCGCAGATGTGCTGGCTGCTGACGCCACTGCGATACATTGTATCCACTGTTCCTGCTGCTGTAGGAAGAGCTGGGAGATGCCGTAGTGTATGCACAGCGGGCATCTCCCAGCTCATCCTACAGCAGCAGGAACAGTGGATACAATGTATCGCAGTGGCGTCAGCAGCCGGCATGCCTGTGCACACGGAACATCACGCACTGTGTTCATCCAGCTGCAATGTTTTTCTTCATACAATTTGTGCGCAGAAAAATTATTATTGGGGGATGTCTTATTTTCAGGGGGTGCCTTATATTAGGCAATTCACCAAAACCTCTGCTATGTCTTATTTTCGGGGAAACAGGGTAAGGATCACAATGTACTTTTTTTTTTTTTTTTTTTTACATTTAAGTATGTCTTTTGTAGAATGGGAGGAAATCCACACAAACACGGGGAGAACATACAAACTCCTTGCAGATGTTGTTCTTTGCGGGATTCAAACCCAGGACTCCAGCGCTGCAAGGCTGCAGTGCTAACCACTGAGACAGCATGTTGCCCCAATTATGGTTTTACAGTTTCTATCTGAGTGGCTTTGCATAATACTAGAGAAGGCGCTTCAGCTATTGTGGGACTATAAGTCCCAGCATGTCCACTTGCTCTGCCGTTCTTGCCGCTACCCATAGAAGTGAAGGGGGCATGCTGAGAGTTGTCATTTCACAGCAGCCGGACTGCCGAAGATTGCTGGTCCCTGTGCTAGGGTATTTTCAGTAACTGACATTCAGTCAGAACGAATAGCAAAAAATGCAGGTCCATGGGTCTGTCACATGGTGATCCATCAGCTATGGTTTTCTGCTGGAAATTGAGAGACGAAGCGATCTAGCATAACATATAAGGCTGTTGTTTGACCATTTCCAAATCTTGAGGTCAAGAAGTTAGACAGAAAAGCGCTGAATGATTTTCATTGTTCATTTTAGGCCTAATGTTACGGTCAGGCTTGTAAAACTCTATGATTTTTGTGATTTAGTGGACAATAATATCTTTATAAAACATTATGGACATGGGCATTTATCTGAGCTGCTCCTACTGTCAGGTCAAGCAGCCACCGTTAGGGTGCGTTCACACAGAGTAAAATGGAGTGTATTTTGGAGTGTAATTTTACACATGTAAAAAAAATTTACACGCGTATTTCGGAGCTTTTTTTTTACATGTGGCGTTTCAAAAGCGTTTACGGAGCGTTTTTTGGAGTGTTTACGGAATCGTTTTTTTACACGCGTAAACGCTATTGAAACTCCACTTGTAAAAAAAAAAAAACGCTCCAAAATACGCGCGTAAATTTTTTACATGTGTAAAATTACATTCCATTTTACTCCGCAGCATAAACGGAGCGTTTACGTGAGCAAAAAACGCAGCGTATATGCTCATAATATTGAAACTTAATGATAGAAATAATGATTGATTTTTTTTGTGTGAGTTTACTTGCAGGGTATTCTTCTTCCTTGCAAATAAATGTTGATGTGTTTGGTGAGTTCACTAAAGAAAAGACGGACAGTAGGGGAGAATGAATCCCATCTGACTAGTGCTCACTTGTAACCTGCCTTTGTTATGCTCTTTGGTGTTGTTCATCAGCATTGTCATTTGTGTGGAAATGGCTTTCATTACTAATTACAAAACTAGACCGCCTTCCATTGGCATTGTACAAAGGGCTAAGTTCCTGTTTAGCTATTGGCCTATAGCAGGTGCCTGTGAAAACAAATATGTGTTTGAGAGGCTGTGATATTTACAGGGTGGATATCAACTAACTTTCTGTTTGAACTCTTTAAGTTTTATATTAAAGGGGTTGTCCAGGGCCAGTAAAAAGGGTCTTCTGTTTTTTTAGAAACAGCACTACCGTATATACTCGAGTATAAGCCGACCCGAATATAAGCCGACCCCCCTAATTTTACCACAGAAAACTGGGAAAACTTATTGACTCGAGTATAAGCCTAGGGGGGAAATGCAGCAGCTGCTGGAAAATTTCAAAAATTAAAATGGTCGGAGTTTTTGGGTGCAGTAGATGCTGTGAAAGGGGAGGGGGTGTTTTGGTTGTCTGTCTGCCCCTTCCCTGAGCTTGAGGACAGTTTTTTCTTCCCCTACTTGGAATTCAGGCTGACTGAATATAGGGGATCTGCAATGCTCCTATTAACCCCTTCCAGATGGAACAGGAGCACTGCAGATACCTTATATTCAGTAGACCGGGCACTGTCAGACACAGGGATACCTAATGTGTATGTGTGTCACAGTCATTTTCTACTTTTGTATGTATTCTAAGGAAAGTGAGAGTGATTTAGAACTCTTATATTTTTTTTTTTAAATCTTCTTTTTTTTTTTGCACTGTTTTATGAGAGATTCTATACATTGATATTGTGGCAGGTCATAGACCCCCCCTCGTTAAAAAAAAAAAAAAAAAAATAATAATAATTTTTTTTTTTTTTTTTTGCTGACTCGAGTATAAGCCGAGGGGGGCTTTTTCAGCTCAAAAACTGGGCTGAAAAATTCAGCTTATACTCGAGTATATACGGTAAGTCTGTTCATGAGCCATGTATGTTATTGCAGTTCAGTTTCATTCAGTGAGCAGCAATATTGGGCAGACTGACGCTGCAGCCATCATATGTCTGTTTAGGATGTCGTCACTGCAACAGGAAGCTGCATGGGACAAGTGGGTGTTGGAATAGAAGCTGTGGGGATTGGTCATGTTAACGTCAGTGCTATGTTCTGTTGTTCTACTCAAAGTTTTTCCTAGGCTGATTTTGAAGCTAAGTCTGCCTCAAAAAACCGCCTCCCATTCTTTTCAATGGGAGTCAGTAGCAGGTTTTTTGTTTTATCCTCTAGCTGATTTTTTTTTTTTTTTTTTTTTTTTTTTTTTTTTTAGCTAGAGGAAAAAAAAAAAGCAGCCTGGTGGCTCAGTGGTTAGCATTGCAGCCTTGCAGCGCTGGAGTACTGGGTTAGATTCCTGCCAGGAACATCATCTGCAAGGAGTTTGTATGTTCTCCCCGTGTTTGTGTGGGTTTCTTCCCACACTCCAAAGACATACTGATAGGAGAGCATAAGAAGCGGATCCTGCCTTGAAAGCCATTTTTTTTGTCTGTTTTTCATGCGTGTTTTGATGCTTTTTTTTGTTTTTGCAAAAATCACATCAGAAACCGTGAGCGTTTTTTAAGGTGAAGTTTCCAGGTCCATTCAGTGTGCTGGAGAAAAAAACCACGACAAAAATCTTGTAAAAAAAAAAAAAAAAAAAAAAAAAAAAAAACATCAAAAAAAGTTTCCTATTCCTATTTTTCGGGCTGCAAAAAACTCTTATGTGAAGATAGCCTAAGTAGAGCAGAACAATGAATGCCTTGGATTTTGGAAATAACAGACACCAATGAAGCTGAAAAGACCACATTGTCTATAATGGGGCCTAGTGAGCTTCCATTCCGCCAGCCATCATTTAGCCTAAGGTGAATGTGATCTTTTTGTATATAATTTAGTCATTGTGTAGTGAGCAATGTCTGCTAGAATATTATTTTCAGAATACTGTCTTTACAAACAGAAAAGGTTCTAGACTGTATTTCTGGAATTATAAATACAGAAAGTACATTATTGGATATGGGCATAAATTGGTTTGAGTTGAACTAACTTTAATGCTGAGTAGACTTGTCTAAGACATTGGGGCCCTATTCTCATTATTGTTTGACCAGCTGCAGTTCAATAGGACAAACTGAAATACCAGGCACAGCCACTAGTATGGCCCTACAACTAGTGCAAGCAAAGAAGAAAATGTCATCCCTTTATATGGCGGTTGTACCCTACTGATCAAATATTGATGAACAATCCCAAGCACAGGCCAACAATGTCAAATGGTCCAAAATCAATTTAGCATGGCAAGAAACTTCAATGCAAGTTTGAACTGCACGTAATATATTACTCTGCAAAACCAGTGGTATCTTCCTACATTTCATAAAACGAATTTAACGGAAGCCATAAAATGTGGCAGTGTATGACTAGACTGAAGAGCCTTGTAGCTGTACTGAGAGAATCTTGTTTGCAATATGTATGTGTTTTTATTAGAAGCAGGCGATAACGTTTTTTCATATCTGGAGAAGGAGTCTTGTTTTCGTTGCGTGGGAGTTCAGGGTCTAGGATCACAGGCCTCTCCTTTCTATGTCCCTCTTGACCAGGAAACAGACAGACATTTCAAGTTGTTCAGTCCCTTTGGAGTTGTTACTCAATAAAGGAAGTTGTTATTAGGCTAAGTATGTCTGAGGGTTATGCAGGGCTCAAGGCTTTCAGTCAGGCAGTTAAACCTTTTCAGGAAAAGAACAGTGAGGAATTAGCACAGTGAAAGAGGATGCATTGTTTGTCAGTCCCAAACCTTTCTCTTATTTATTCCATTTGCAAGTTGTTTCAGCATAAGTAGGAGAACAATGGCGAATGAATACAAGACGGGCCCACCTTCTCCGATCCTCAGTTTAGAAGTAAAAGCTTTGAAGTTATCCTAAGTGTATATTGTTTATGCTGTTGATCAATGTCATAAGGTATCTTTATAGTTAATAATATAGCTTTGTACACTTAGATCCCTGTAGACCTTTGCCTTGCTTGTAGTCAGTATGCCCAAAGTGTCACACACACTACCCCATGTGCCCTAACCTTATATTATATTTATCTATCAATCATTTGATCCATATCGGCATGTAAGAGTGTTACAGGACACAATCGAGTGCCCAAAGTTTAATGCAGAGGCTAAAAAAAAAGGTTTTCGAGTGAACAGGTACAAATAATTTGTTTTCCAATTTTTGCAGCCATTTATGTTTAGGACAAAGGGACTGCTTCTTTACCCTAAAAAAGGGTTATGCCTGTTATTGCATCTTGGCTTGATGAAAACGCATACATTTTTGGACAGATTGATAATCTAGTTCAATAGACCAAAGGAAATTGGAGTCAAGAATGTGAATACTTTTCTAGAGGAAAGTTATTGTGATCATTCTAGAATACATGTATGGGAAAGGCTTCATGCCCAGGCTTACCACAAAATTACCATATGTAGATATAATATATACTTTTGTCACATTTTACATAATGTTATTCTTTTTTTATTGCCACGTCTTATTCCTTTAACTAGTGCTAGTTAACAGATCACATAAAAACCTAGACAAAAATTCAGTGTTTTAATGCCCCCTGCTTACCTCTGCAATGAGTCAGGGTCTCTTAACTCAATCAGGGACCAGTCTAAAGAACAAATATTTAAGTATGCTTTTATTACACCTTCATGTCATTCCCAGAAACCCTTTCCATATGTTCTCCGCGAGAGTCGGCTAGGTCTTTTTTTTTTATTGTTGGGAATCCTATTCGAATCCACTACCTCAGTATAAAGGACACTTTGTTGACTTTGTGGTTCTGCCTGTTTAGATATAAAGGGGTGCAGACTTAAGGGATACAGTTTAAAAGAAAATTTGGAAAGAAATAAGTAAAACAAAATTCCTCTTAAAGGCAGCTGATCTTTCTTCACAGGTTGTATTCACTTATCCATGTTCTTGACAAGAATACTTTTGGCAAGAAGGACAGGAATGAAAACAAAGTAACACATGAAGGCTTTTTTGTTCTCAGTACTCTTCATTCAGTTGTCTTAAGCTTTTTTCACATCTTTGTCGGAGATTCTGTCTGAAACCTCCATTGCAGATGCAGTCAAAAATCAACGGCAGTGACAAAATGATGGACAATATAACACATACCTGACAGAGCCTATGTTTAGGCAACAGGGTGAACCAGGATCCATTTGTGTCTGTCATATGATAAACTCATCCTTGATGACCTTTCTATTTTTCTGCCCCTATATTGTAACATAAAAATGAAAAAACATTCCTCTTCATATGCCAAATTAGTTGCATATGTTTATTATAAAAAAAAAAAAAGGGGGGGGGGGTAATCTGTTCAGGACTGCCTGTGTGAGCCATGGTAGAGAACGTGTATATATACTTACCATATACATTAAACAGCTTCAGCTGAACTTTTTTTGGGGGGCAGTTATGGGGAGCAGGAGCAAAGCACGAGCAGTAGAAGATACGCCCATTTTCATCTCATTTGATTAATATTAAAATCTTGATTTTTCATGAAAATGAATCTACAAAGCAAAATAAGAAAGGAACATTTGGAAAGTGTAGATGCAGCCCTACAAGGCACTGTCATTTCTATGAAACCAATTTTCCTGCTGACAGACTTCCTTTAAATCAGAATCCGCTCCAAAAAACGCTTCCCGTGGCATTCCACTCTGGATTAGGCCCAAATTAATGGGCCTAGTCGGGAGGGACTGTCGTGCTGCAGACGCCCGCGGCTCATTCAGCCGTGCCCTATCTTCGGCAAGATAGGGCAGCTCGCTTTTTTTTTTTTTTTTTTTTTTTTTACCACGAGCTGGAAGAAACCGATCGTGGAAAAAAGAAGTGAGCGTCTCTCGTTAAACTCAATGGGAGGCATTTCTGCATTTCTTGGAGCTCGATTCTGATACGGATTCCGCGTCAAAATCTGGACCAAAAAACTCTGTGTGAACTCTGCTTTATATAAATATTGCTAAAATTGCACATTGAAAATTTTATGTTTTTTTTTTTCTTACATAGACTAGTTCTAATGGAAGAATTATGTTCCCAGATCTTTATGGACACCTTTAACAATATTGAGTGAATAGCATTAGTAATTAATAATAGAGGGATATATGTTTGGTGCACTCAGAAGTATCATCTAAGTAGCAAGGAATAATTGAGACGGCATCTAAGTGAGAGTGAGTGGCGTAAAACGCAGATTGACTTCAATGGGTGCCGGCATACGCGCGTATCACATTGAAAGCAATAGGTAAAAATCCTCCCATTGATTTCAAAGGGTAGCGCGTGTATGCCGGCACTCACTTTGAACGTGTTTACGTTCAGAATGAGCGGAGCATAAACTCTGTGTGAAGGCTCCCTAAAGAGTATAAAAATAATTACAGGGTCATACATGTGTCCGTCCTGCTGTCCTCTCACTATTTCCAGCTATGCTTTAATTTAGCTTCTAGTGCTTTACTATGTTTGTTGATTTGATGAGCTCCTTTTAAGTGACTTTAACTGTGGGATCTTACAAAGGTGTTTGTATATAGTTGGAGCATGATGAAAAATGCACTTTGCTTACGCCAACTATATGCAAGTTCCCCATTGCCTGTTCAGTATGAATAGTGGGAAGTAACAAATGACATTATGAGAAGACTTTTCCTCCAGAGAATATTTTACCGAAAGCTAATAGAAGTGTCATGGTTATTGAGCACAAATATTACATACAAATAAAAAAAATAATTTCTTGTCCCTGTTAATGGACATAGATATGGATACATATTTAGGTGGAAACAAGAAACTTGGCACCATCTTGGCACTATGCCAGCCATAGAGAAGAAAGGACAACAAATGATAGAAGAATTTTAAAGTAAGGCCTGGTCCACATCTGCGTTCGGAGAGTTCACTTGGGTCCCCAAGTGGACTCCCAAACGGAAACTTGAATGCAGAATGGGGCATAAGTAATTGAGGCAAAAGGGTTACTTTAAAGATGGTAATGTAACTTCAATAGCTATTTCTTCCATCTTGCCCATACACATGCAGGCTTGGCATCTGCTCACTAGGGTTAGGGAGAATAAGCCTCTGTTAGACACCTTTCCTATGAGAAGAAAAGGTCAGGCTTGTTGAAATACAACATGCCCAATCCTTTCTTACTTCAATATCATCTATTGCGGGTGACTTAGTGTGCTCCATACACATAAGATGACTGGGTGGTGCTGCCAATATCGACAGGATCAGATGACTTGCTTTTTATTTATGGTCACCTTTAAACTCTCCCTTTCTCTTTCAGATTTATAATTTTTCTGCAGATGGGAATAAAGACATAAACATATTTTTACAGCTCTCCTTTGCTTGTGTCTGCCTCTTAGGATTTCGTCCATATGAAGTTATCCTGTAATATTCCTATTCTGTAGTGTTTTCATTCACGTCCTATATCTGGTTGATGGTTAATAAGTAAACTGGTCATAGGCTTTTTCTAAAACCAACTGTGTAAAGCCCAGTGCAGTAACAAAGGGGAAAAAAATGGTATAGATTACCTGTCCCATCTTTGTCCTTTGTATGCGCTGAAGAGGGAGGTAGTCTGCTGGTTTATGTGAGGTCAGTCACTGGTTAAAAGAGAAAACAAAGAGCTTGTCTTAGGTTTCAGAGAAAAGGTTCAGAAGTGATCAGCTATCTTGTAAAATGGAATCGGCTTTAAACTGTGCAATAAACTTTAAAAGGCCAGTGCAAACCGATACTGCAACACTTCAATAAGCCATTCATGTCAGGCTCCTGAAAAGCAGTTAATGTACATACACTGCATGGAGGTATGCACTGATACTTTAAGTGGCCATACCATTATCTCTCCATCAGCCAACTATGAAATGTTTCTGAGCATGCATGTTTATTTCAAGAATAAAGAGAAGAATCTTCCCTTGAAGTAAAAAAATAAATCAGGCATGGTGAAATCTAGCATGCCCAATCCTTCTCTAGGCTCAAATCTTCCCCAGTTTGTGGGCCATCAGGAGGCCATATTTGATGGGTTTGGCCAGCTATGATCTGATGTGCATGGCCATCTTAAAAAGAGCCTGTCATGGACTTTTGGTATACTAAACCACCCTCAGATTTTGACCAAAAATGTGGTCTGGCAGGTTGGCTGAAAATAGAAGTGTATGGAATCATCAGTCATATTTCTGTGACTGATTGCCGATTGACCAGCTTAGTTCATGTTCCTAGTGGTATCATTCATACAAATGATCCCTTGCAGGATCGATCAGATCTGAAAATGACGTATCTTTGCTTAAACTACTGACAAAAGTCTGACCCCGATCTTTCTCTTTTTTTATGGACTAGAAGGATGGAATTTTTATAACACAATTTCGTCTTATGCTTAGCAGTAAATTCCCCTTTGGTTTACTTGCCACACACACATTATGTCAGCAGATAGACTGAATATTAAAACTTCCCTCCAGTAGTCTGTTTAACAGGGATAACAGACCACCCAGTTTGCCTGTTAGACGGCATTATAATTTTTGGTGTAAAATAAAGCTGTGGAAAACTGAACTGCATTTTGCACTTGGTTAAAATTTGATGAGTCTTGCACTGTGAAAGGATTTTCATGGCGGTTCACCTACGGCCAAAAATGACTGATAAATCTGGCAGTCGACATTTAGCTTTGTGTGACTGGAATACAAATTTGAGAAATCCCAGCATTAGTCTGTTACCTGCATTAGTAGAAAATAAAACCTGGTGTCTAGAATTGTACTGGGTAAGTAGCTGTAGATGACATGTATACGATCATTGAGCATCTTGTAGTATGACAGTAATATCCCTCGCTGTAATTTTACCTGGGATATGTAGCCTTTGGCGTAAGCATTTTCCACCACACTGTTCACTTTTCTAGGCATTTTGTATTTCTTTGTATAGTTTTATGAGGGATGGAATAACAGCATCTGACTAACTCTATGTATAGTCTTGAGAAAAACAAAGTACACCCCATTTGAATTCTATGGCTTTATGTATCAAGAAACATCTGATCCCTAAAAGATCAACAACCATAAAAGTTAAATGGAAAAGCCATGTGTGAAAACTAAGTGCACCCCATAAATTAGAAGCTTGAAATAATGGTCTTCTGTATGACTTTATCAGTCTCTCACATTGTTCTTCTTTGTAGAGTTTCTTCAGTTGATTGAGATTTGTGGGCATTCATTTATGCATAGCTCTCTAAGGGTAAGTTCACAGAGTTTTTTTGGTACGGAACCTGAGACGGAGGCCGCCTCAGGTTCCGGATCAAAAAATAGGTAGCAGCGACTGAATGCTAGTGCACTTCACCGGCATCCAGTCACGCACTCTGCTCCGGATTAGGCCAATGAATGGGCCTAGTCGGGAGGAGGGAGTGTCTTCAGGCCAAATCGCAAGGCAAAACGACCTGAAGAATGAGCATCTCGCTTCTTTTTCCGGGGGTTGGAACAAAGAACTGAGCGGCTCCCATTGACTTCAATAGGAGCCGTCTTTTTGGTCAGGTATTGAGGCGGATACAGCCTCAAAAAATCCTGACCAAAAACCCTGTGTGAACTTACCCTTAGGCTAAGGCCCCACGGGGCATCCTGCAGTCAAAGAAGCGTAGGGTAGGTCATCACTTGAAGATCAGCTGTTTGAAGCAGCATATTACCTGCAGACATGTTGTAACCTTCATTTTTTTTTTTTTTTACCTAGTTATTCATGTTACAATCCCTGATATCTAGGGTGTGCATAATGCAGTCGTTGTACTACAAATTAAAGTAACTCTTATCTTCATGTAAATTGCAATTATCCATATGGAAATGAGGGGAATGTGATTTGGGGCCATATTTTAGCTTGTCTGGGTTTGGTGTCAGCTTTAGATTCCCAGCATGTTTTTCTCATTTGCATATGAATAATACAGTGATTTACATGAAAATATGTCTCTAAAACTGAACAATAGAGGCATAATTGGAAACTGTAGAATCAATCTACAATGTGCTGTTAGGTTTCTAACCAACTTTTATAGACTCTCTTTGAGGCCGGGGCCACTTTTGGTGTGAACGCCGCTGTGTTCTGGCTGCAGCAGAAATGCTTTGCCAAAATCCCATCCACACATTGTAGGAAAATATGGGCTGCGGAAATGCTGGTGGCTTCCCTATATCTATGATTGAAGCCGAAAGTTCACAAACGAAACCTCAGTGGACTTTCTGTGAAAAGTGTTGTGGGAAAAACCGCAATGCATTGTCGCTGTGGTTTTTCCCGCAGCACTTTTTTACTGCAGCTTACTATGTGGAGCCTTAGCCTGAAGGAGTTGTCCAACAATTGGACCAACCTGTGTAGAGGCTGGGGAAAGTGTAAAGTTAAAAAAAAAAAAAAAAAGCATCTGTCCTGGAATATGTAAAATGATATTAGATCATTGTGAAAATCCATTGTCCAGGGGTAAAATACAGCCTTTGTAAGCAGTTTGCAGAAAAATAATAGTATAAATGATATAGCATGTACAAAAGTTAGTACACGTTCAATTTAAAGGGGCTGTTCATGAATTGAATCAACCCATGTGGAGTCTTGGGGAAGGTGTAGAAGAAATAGCTCCATTGTTTGGGGCTAGTGTCCATTTGGTCTTGTGCCAGTGCCGGTAGTCCAGCACCACACCTGACCATTGAGATCATACTAACATATGTCACTAGTTCCTTACCAGCAGCCACTGAGGCCACTGATTGGTATTAGCAGTATGGGGCGCAGGACTTTTAGCATCCAAGCTTTGGCGCAAAACAGAGCAGGGACACATGAGTGTGGTTTTTTTTTTTTTTTTTCCCTTTACACTTCCTCCAGCCTCTACATGGTTTGGTCCAATTCCTGGGCAACCCCTTTAAATTGGATGCATACTACCAAGTGACTGGGGCTCATACTGTAGCCCTAGATGACTTCTGTACGTGCTACATATTATATAGTATTTATTTTATTATGTCTTTGCAAAATGCTTACAAATGCTGTGTGTTCTCCCTGGAGAATGGATTTTGGCATCCTGACAAATGACCCATCATCAGTTCACATTTTCCTCAAAACTACTTGTGGTATATAAATATAGGTTTAACTATGAGGGCACTAAGAGGAGACCTACAAAGCCGACCATATTAGGTAGTGTAGATGAGGACGGCACATCGCTTGGGCATCTCGAGGTTACAGCTCAATGAGAGACTGAAACAGAATTAAAAAAGAAGTCAAATGATTCATCTACCAGTTGTATATAGATGTCTACAGCTTGGATATATATGCAGTTATCAGCTACTCAGATGTAGATGTTTCTGAGAGACATAAGTATTATGTGGATGGAGAAAAATGAGGCAGGTTTTCATTTTTCACTTGCAAATCTCCAGGTGCCGTGCGGGGCGCCTGGAATGTCACATTGTCAGTTCATCAGCAGTTGTTGAAGGGTTACTCCCTACATCATCCCATCTTTCAGCACAGTTGTGCCTTTTCATTTTCCCCTAGAGTCAACTGTCCATTTCCAAAGATTAACCATTTCCTGGTATCCACTGAATGCAGAACAGAACACATTAATCCACTAGGAATATTACACATTTCATTATTTTATTTCAGCTTTGTGCATTGTAGATCTCGCCCTGCTTGCAGGCCAGAAACTTTTTCTCAAGTAACTTTTCAGTATTTTTTTGGACAAATGGTTTGCATTTTACTAATTGTTACTTTTTTAAGTTTTTATTTAATATAATATTTTGTTGAATTCCAAAGTAATTGAGCTAGGTAATGTGTATAGCCCAGTCACAAGAGTGGTCATTGCTGCTGGCTGAGGGCAGAATACAGTATAGAATGTAACCGATTCCTTTCTATCCAAGGTTCATTTCATGGTATAATTTACTATAATGTGTAATGAGGCAATCCTTCCTCTGTAATTGCGATACTTGATGCCAGGACTATTAGTTACACCACATAGCGAGCCATTACTTTCTAATATGGCAGGATGACTAGATCAGCTATAATTATCAATATGGGCTGTGGACATTTATAGGATGTCGCTAATGTCTTTTAGTGCAAATCAAGACCACAGTCTAATAAATGTAAATCAGTGGGTAACTGCGGTCTGTATATTTAAGCTGAAATTATGCATTTATAAAGGAATTAATTATATTTAATTAAATCTCAATTATGGATTCTGGAAATAGGAATAAAAAAACCAGAAAGATCATCTTCAGTTTCCTAAATTGTCAAGTGAACGATCAGTCACAATGAACGATCAATGGCTTGCAGATTTGTGGACAGAAAACAAAATGACGTTTCAGTAGGATCCTTGGTTTAGACTAGAGGATATTTGTTAAGGGTTATGGAAAATTAATGTTCCCTATGACGGTTTTGGTATGAGTTATGTCCTAGTCAATAATGTGTGGTGGGTATCAGAAAAGGAACTGCTGAGCAGAAAGTATAGCACAATATTTCCCAACCTTTTCATACCAAATACCCCCTAGCCACAAGAAGTGTCAACTGAGTACCCCCAAGGTTAGGCAGCATCCCAATATCAAGGCATCGACATATGGATGATAATAGATGGTCAGCTGGTTGTGCCGAGATCAGTGGTTTCAGCCAACATGCTTCTAATGTTTGTGGTCAGCTTTAGCACTTTACATTCTGGATCACCTGAAAATGGGGGGGGGGGATTACAATTTTTATACTTTTTAGAACACTGGTCTATTGCACTCCCTTTTATAGTGTAAATACTAACTAGACCCTGAATTTATAGTATCCTAGAATATATTTACTTAACCAAGCAGTATAATCAATGCACTTTTCATTTTTTCTCTGCTTTAATATATTGAGCTTGCTGTGAATAAGCTTATTCATATACAAGCAGCGTTTGGACTGTCCTCCTCAGTTTCGCTGTAGTCACACTTTGTAAGACATCGGATAAAACAAGCTTTTATTAATTGTATGCACCATTTATTTATGTTAGCAATGCAGACAACATGCCAAGATTGCAGAACTTTAAATAAAGCAGACGCCATAAATTACACATATGACAGCTCAACAGAGTTACGTGATTCATGATCAAATATTATCATGTTTAAGTATTGACTCAGGCGATTCCTATTTTTACAATGAATAAAATGGTGGCTTGCCAGATTGTAATTAACAAAGTTTCTGGCTCAGTACAGCAGATTAAGATGTCATTTATATGCATGCCATAATCCAGGAACAATTGCTGATAGTTCACTGTTTATGAATTCTTCACGCCTCAAAACACCTGTTTCTCCTACACAACTTCTTCTTGTTTCCAGGGTTTCAGCAGGATTTTGTATATCCTACTATCTGTTTTAATAAATACTTATGTTCTCCTGTCCTCTCTACATGGCATTCCTAGTACTACTTCCATTTTGTACATATGGCGTCATCTTATTACGCTGACACTTGTTCTTATATCCAAGAGTTTTACCATCCTGCTGTTGTTTTTTCTTGAAGTTCAGTGGGTGGTCCTACTCACTGACAGCTCTTTCTATATCATTGTGGACACAGAGATTTCTGTCAATTGGTGAGTAGTACCACCCACTGGACACCTAAGTCCAGAGTGATCAGGAACTTCAATTAATAAATTCCATTGTATCACAGGTATGATGATTAGATTGATTACAGTATAGTCATTGGACAGGCTGCTGTAAATGAGCAGTCTGCCTAGTGACTGTGATTGTGATGTCAGCGAGCAGTCTGCCTAGTGAATGTCGTGTTGTAAGCGAGCAGTCTGCCTAGTGACTGTCTTTGTGCTGCCAGCGAGCAGTCTGCCTAGTGACTGTCACTGTGCTATAAACGAGCAGTCTGCCTAGTGACTGTCATTGTGCTGTTAGCGAGCAGTCTGCCTAGTTACTGTCACTGTGCTGTAAGCGAGCAGTCTGCCTACTGAATGTCACTGTGCTGTAAGCGAGCAGTCTGCCTACTGACTGTCACTGTGCTGTAAGTGAGCAGTCTGCCTACTGACTGTCACTGTGCTGTAAGCGAGCAGTCTGCCTAGTTACTGTCACTGTGCTGTAAGCGAGCAGTCTGCCAGGTTACTGTCACTGTGCTGTAAGCGAGCAGTCTGCCAGGTTACTGTCACTGTGCTGTAAGCGAGCAGTCTGCCTAGTTACTGTCACTGTGCTGTAAGCGAGCAGTCTGCCTAGTTACTGTCACTGCTGTAAGCGAGCAGTCTGCCTAGTTACTGTCACTGTGCTGTAAGCGAGCAGTCTGCCTAGTTACTGTCACTGTGCTGTAAGCGAGCAGTCTGCCTAGTTACTGTCACTGTGCTGTAAGCGAGCAGTCTGCCTAGTTACTGTCACTGTGCTGTAAGCGAGCAGTCTGCCTAGTTACTGTCACTGTGCTGTAAGCGAGCAGTCTGCCTAGTTACTGTCACTGTGCTGTAAGCGAGCAGTCTGCCTAGTTACTGTCACTGTGCTGTAAGCGAGCAGTCTGCCTAGTTACTGTCACTGTGCTGTAAGCGAGCAGTCTACCTAGTTACTGTCACTGTGCTGTAAGCGAGCAGTCTGCCTACTGACTGTCACTGTGCTGTAAGCGAGCAGTCTGCCTACTGACTGTCACTGTGCTGTTAGCGAGCAGTCTGCCTACTGACTGTCACTGTGCTGTAAGCGAGCAGTCTGCCTAGTTACTGTCACTGTGCTGTAAGCGAGCAGTCTACCTAGTTACTGTCACTGTGCTGTAAGCGAGCAGTCTACCTAGTTACTGTCACTGTGCTGTAAGCGAGCAGTCTGCCTAGTTACTGTCACTGTGCTGTAAGCGAGCAGTCTGCCTACTGACTGTCACTGTGCTGTAAGCGAGCAGTCTGCCTACTGACTGTCACCGTGCTGTTAGCGAGCAGTCTGCCTAGTTACTGTCACTGTGCTGTAAGCGAGCAGTCTGCCTAGTTACTGTCACTGTGCTGTAAGCGAGCAGTCTGCCTAGTTACTGTCACTGTGCTGTAAGCGAGCAGTCTGCCTAGTTACTGTCACTGTGCTGTAAGCGAGCAGTCTGCCTACTGACTGTCACTGTGCTGTTAGCGAGCAGTCTGCCTAGTTACTGTCACTGTGCTGTAAGCGAGCAGTCTGCCTAGTTACTGTCACTGTGCTGTAAGCGAGCAGTCTGCCTAGTTACTGTCACTGTGCTGTAAGCGAGCAGTCTGCCTACTGACTGTCACTGTGCTGTAAGCGAGCAGTCTGCCTACTGACTGTCACTGTGCTGTTAGCGAGCAGTCTGCCTAGTTACTGTCACTGTGCTGTAAGCGAGCAGTCTGCCTAGTTACTGTCACTGTGCTGTAAGCGAGCAGTCTGCCTACTGACTGTCACTGTGCTGTAAGCGAGCAGTCTGCCTAGTTACTGTCACTGTGCTGTAAGCGAGCAGTCTACCTAGTTACTGTCACTGTGCTGTAAGCGAGCAGTCTGCCAGGTTACTGTCACTGTGCTGTAAGCGAGCAGTCTGCCTAGTTACTGTCACTGTGCTGTAAGCGAGCAGTCTGCCTAGTTACTGTCACTGCTGTAAGCGAGCAGTCTGCCTAGTTACTGTCACTGTGCTGTAAGCGAGCAGTCTGCCTAGTTACTGTCACTGTGCTGTAAGCGAGCAGTCTGCCTAGTTACTGTCACTGTGCTGTAAGCGAGCAGTCTGCCTAGTTACTGTCACTGTGCTGTAAGCGAGCAGTCTGCCTAGTTACTGTCACTGTGCTGTAAGCGAGCAGTCTGCCTAGTTACTGTCACTGTGCTGTAAGCGAGCAGTCTGCCTAGTTACTGTCACTGTGCTGTAAGCGAGCAGTCTACCTAGTTACTGTCACTGTGCTGTAAGCGAGCAGTCTGCCTACTGACTGTCACTGTGCTGTAAGCGAGCAGTCTGCCTACTGACTGTCACTGTGCTGTTAGCGAGCAGTCTGCCTAGTTACTGTCACTGTGCTGTAAGCGAGCAGTCTGCCTAGTTACTGTCACTGTGCTGTAAGCGAGCAGTCTGCCTAGTTACTGTCACTGTGCTGTAAGCGAGCAGTCTGCCTACTGACTGTCACTGTGCTGTAAGCGAGCAGTCTGCCTAGTTACTGTCACTGTGCTGTAAGCGAGCAGTCTACCTAGTTACTGTCACTGTGCTGTAAGCGAGCAGTCTACCTAGTTACTGTCACTGTGCTGTAAGCGAGCAGTCTGCCTAGTTACTGTCACTGTGCTGTAAGCGAGCAGTCTGCCTACTGACTGTCACTGTGCTGTAAGCGAGCAGTCTGCCTACTGACTGTCACCGTGCTGTTAGCGAGCAGTCTGCCTAGTTACTGTCACTGTGCTGTAAGCGAGCAGTCTGCCTAGTTACTGTCACTGTGCTGTAAGCGAGCAGTCTGCCTAGTTACTGTCACTGTGCTGTAAGTGAGCAGTCTGCCTAGTTACTGTCACTGTGCTGTAAGCGAGCAGTCTGCCTAGTTACTGTCACTGTGCTGTAAGCGAGCAGTCTACCTAGTTACTGTCACTGTGCTGTAAGCGAGCAGTCTGCCTAGTTACTGTCACTGTGCTGTAAGCGAGCAGTCTGCCTACTGACTGTCACTGTGCTGTAAGCGAGCAGTCTGCCTACTGACTGTCACCGTGCTGTTAGCGAGCAGTCTGCCTAGTTACTGTCACTGTGCTGTAAGCGAGCAGTCTGCCTAGTTACTGTCACTGTGCTGTAAGCGAGCAGTCTGCCTAGTTACTGTCACTGTGCTGTAAGCGAGCAGTCTGCCTACTGACTGTCACTGTGCTGTAAGCGAGCAGTCTGCCTACTGACTGTCACCGTGCTGTTAGCGAGCAGTCTGCCTAGTTACTGTCACTGTGCTGTAAGCGAGCAGTCTGCCTAGTTACTGTCACTGTGCTGTAAGCGAGCAGTCTGCCTAGTTACTGTCACTGTGCTGTAAGCGAGCAGTCTGCCTAGTTACTGTCACTGTGCTGTAAGCGAGCAGTCTGCCTACTGACTGTCACTGTGCTGTTAGCGAGCAGTCTGCCTAGTTACTGTCACTGTGCTGTAAGCGAGCAGTCTGCCTAGTTACTGTCACTGTGCTGTAAGCGAGCAGTCTGCCTAGTTACTGTCACTGTGCTGTAAGCGAGCAGTCTGCCTACTGACTGTCACTGTGCTGTAAGCGAGCAGTCTGCCTACTGACTGTCACTGTGCTGTTAGCGAGCAGTCTGCCTAGTTACTGTCACTGTGCTGTAAGCGAGCAGTCTGCCTAGTTACTGTCACTGTGCTGTAAGCGAGCAGTCTGCCTACTGACTGTCACTGTGCTGTAAGCGAGCAGTCTGCCTAGTTACTGTCACTGTGCTGTAAGCGAGCAGTCTACCTAGTTACTGTCACTGTGCTGTAAGCGAGCAGTCTGCCAGGTTACTGTCACTGTGCTGTAAGCGAGCAGTCTGCCTAGTTACTGTCACTGTGCTGTAAGCGAGCAGTCTGCCTAGTTACTGTCACTGCTGTAAGCGAGCAGTCTGCCTAGTTACTGTCACTGTGCTGTAAGCGAGCAGTCTGCCTAGTTACTGTCACTGTGCTGTAAGCGAGCAGTCTGCCTAGTTACTGTCACTGTGCTGTAAGCGAGCAGTCTGCCTAGTTACTGTCACTGTGCTGTAAGCGAGCAGTCTGCCTAGTTACTGTCACTGTGCTGTAAGCGAGCAGTCTGCCTAGTTACTGTCACTGTGCTGTAAGCGAGCAGTCTGCCTAGTTACTGTCACTGTGCTGTAAGCGAGCAGTCTGCCTAGTTACTGTCACTGTGCTGTAAGCGAGCAGTCTACCTAGTTACTGTCACTGTGCTGTAAGCGAGCAGTCTGCCTACTGACTGTCACTGTGCTGTAAGCGAGCAGTCTGCCTACTGACTGTCACTGTGCTGTTAGCGAGCAGTCTGCCTAGTTACTGTCACTGTGCTGTAAGCGAGCAGTCTGCCTAGTTACTGTCACTGTGCTGTAAGCGAGCAGTCTGCCTAGTTACTGTCACTGTGCTGTAAGCGAGCAGTCTGCCTACTGACTGTCACTGTGCTGTAAGCGAGCAGTCTGCCTAGTTACTGTCACTGTGCTGTAAGCGAGCAGTCTACCTAGTTACTGTCACTGTGCTGTAAGCGAGCAGTCTACCTAGTTACTGTCACTGTGCTGTAAGCGAGCAGTCTGCCTAGTTACTGTCACTGTGCTGTAAGCGAGCAGTCTGCCTACTGACTGTCACTGTGCTGTAAGCGAGCAGTCTGCCTACTGACTGTCACCGTGCTGTTAGCGAGCAGTCTGCCTAGTTACTGTCACTGTGCTGTAAGCGAGCAGTCTGCCTAGTTACTGTCACTGTGCTGTAAGCGAGCAGTCTGCCTAGTTACTGTCACTGTGCTGTAAGCGAGCAGTCTGCCTAGTTACTGTCACTGTGCTGTAAGCGAGCAGTCTGCCTAGTTACTGTCACTGTGCTGTAAGCGAGCAGTCTGCCTACTGACTGTCACTGTGCTGTTAGCGAGCAGTCTGCCTAGTTACTGTCACTGTGCTGTAAGCGAGCAGTCTGCCTAGTTACTGTCACTGTGCTGTAAGCGAGCAGTCTGCCTACTGACTGTCACTGTGCTGTAAGCGAGCAGTCTGCCTAGTTACTGTCACTGTGCTGTAAGCGAGCAGTCTACCTAGTTACTGTCACTGTGCTGTAAGCGAGCAGTCTGCCTACTGACTGTCACTGTGCTGTAAGCGAGCAGTCTACCTAGTTACTGTCACTGTGCTGTAAGCGAGCAGTCTGCCTACTGACTGTCACTGTGCTGTAAGCGAGCAGTCTGCCTACTGACTGTCACTGTGCTGTAAGCGAGCAGTCTGCCTACTGACTGTCACTGTGCTGTTAGCGAGCAGTCTGCCTAGTTGCTGTCACTGTGCTGTAAGCGAGCAGTCTGCCTAGTTGCTGTCACTGTGCTGTAAGCGAGCAGTCTGCCTGACTGTCACTGTGCTGTAAGCGAGCAGTCTGCCTAGTTACTGTCACTGTGCTGTAAGCGAGCAGTCTACATAGTTACTGTCACTGTGCTGTAAGCGAGCAGTCTGCCTACTGACTGTCACTGTGCTGTAAGCGAGCAGTCTACCTAGTTACTGTCACTGTGCTGTAAGCGAGCAGTCTGCCTACTGACTGTCACTGTGCTGTAAGCGAGCAGTCTACCTAGTTACTGTCACTGTGCTGTAAGCGAGCAGTCTGCCTAGTTACTGACACTGTGCTGTAAGCGAGCAGTCTGCCTACTGACTGTCACTGTGCTGTAAGCGAGCAGTCTGCCTAGTTACTGTCACTGTGCTGTAAGCGAGCAGTCTACCTAGTTACTGTCACTGTGCTGTAAGCGAGCAGTCTGCCTAGTTACTGACACTGTGCTGTAAGCGAGCAGTCTGCCTTCTGACTGTCACTGTGCTGTAAACAGGCAGGAAGTTTCTCCTAATGACCGGCATGCTCCATCAAAGTGGGTCACATGTTGGGCAGACACTGTGTACTGCCTCTAATTTAGTCTCTGAAGTCCTCCTGTCATGTGTCCAAGAAGTTGGAGTAGAATTGTAAAGATGATATTTTGGGATATGATGATGTTCACACAAGCATCTGTCTACCTTTATAGCTGACCAGATAACCCCTTTAACTCTATTCCTATGCGATATAAAACCCCAATGTCTGAAAACCAAACCATAAACTAATATGCTTAATAAATAAATCTATAATTATAAAAGATTAACATTTTTAAAGAGTCTGTGTGAGTGTGGCTTTTTTTGTACACAGCTAGTGTAAACTGTGTAACTCTCTTGGCTCAGTTGTGGGATTATGAGCCAGTGATTCTTCCCCATTGTGTAGGGGTTGCTTTCTTTTCATTCCCAAGTGATATGATATAACATTTCAAATACATTGGTTAAATTTGTCCAGATTTTTTTTTTTGTTTTCATGGGGCATCTAGAAGAAAAGAATCCTTAAGAATGTCAGTCTTTGACATCAAGGAATTTCCATTGGGTATCGAAATCATAACCCCATGGCTGTGTGGAATGAGTTATCTTCAGCTTTCTGGCAGCCTGCTATGAGATACCATCTTGCAATCCATCAGCATTTTGCATTTTTGTAGATAGAGGGAGTTATTAGAGATCATTATCTCAGCAAAGAAATAGCTGCTTTCTTGTAGTGTATTACAGTGCCCCAGATCTGTTTTGAGTCATTGAAACTTATGAAAAACAGGAAAGATATACATGCAACTGGGCACAAATCATACAACAGTGTGTTCACTATACATGAAGTATACTGTGTCAAAGAGAGAACCACCACTTAAAAATATAATGTATTTATTAAAGAATTCATAATAAAATTAGCATATGACGTAATAATAAACATATAAAGGAGGGAACCACCACTTCCTATAATACCATGCACATGGAAAACCGTTTATCGAAAAAACATGATTTCAACAGTCTGTATAATAAAGAGAATGCCTATACCAGAAATACTATAAACGGCCATAAGCGTCACAACCCATAATAAGTAGAAAGGACAATGCCATTACAATGTAAAACAAGTGACTATGAAAGGCCATATGGAATAAATGGTATATGCTGCATAACCCTACTATCATGCAATAACTAACATAATAAAATATGAAAAGGAGGAAACCTACCACATTACCTCTTATGCTCATTTTATTATGAATTCTTTAATAAATACATTGTTTTTAAGTGGTGGTTCTGTCTTTGACACGGTATATGTCATTGAAACTTAGTAGAATCTCAGAATTCTACCATTTTTGACATTTGGTTATTATAAAATGGGTGTGAATTATGGTGCTTTGTTATTTTACATTTGTATAATAACACGTCTTGTTCACAAGATGGACTTCTGTAGTTATTAGTAGTTCAGTCAGTAGGAATTCAGAAGAAAATTGAGCAAGGGACATTGAAGTTCTGATCTGTGTTGTGTCTTCAACTTTATTAGGGAGTCTGTAAAATTGGTGTGTAGGGGTTTTTCATATAGGTATCAATGTATCCTTTTTCGACCCAATTTTTGCCTCTTTCTTGAGAAAAAAGCAGTGTAAGGCTGGTCTTACACGACCGTATTGAATGTACAGTCCGCAAGTTGCTGATCGGCAACATAGACTCCGCAGATGTCTGTGTCCTGCCGCACTTGCCCATAGAGTTCTGTAGAGTGCAGTGCACTTCACGGCCATTATGGACATGTCCTATAAATTTCGGACCACGGTTGCGGCCCGGCTACACCACGGATAAAATATCCGGTGGTGTAAGAGGCCACATTGAATATAAAGTGTCCGCAATTGAAAACCCTCAATTGTGGACCATTTGTGAACTTACATTACGGCCGTGTAAGACCAGTCTAAGTCTGGCTCCCTGAACATTTCTCTGCACTGCCCATGTAAATAGGTTTGGACCTACCCTTCTGTGCCTGCATCAGAAGGAGCGATAAAAGGAGTGAAACAGGCACGGGGGAGGGTCTAAAGCCAAGTTGTATGGGTGGTAGAGAGTGGTACTGGAGGTATTAGTGCTCAGGGGCCAGAGACTTATGGAATTCTGGAGATACTTTCATTACACTTCCAGCTCATTTACATTTTGGAATAAAACTTTTCCATCTAAGGGTGCATTCACACTGAGTAAACGCTAGCTTATTCTGAACGTAAAACACGTTCAGAATAAGCGGCGTCTAAAGCAGCTCCATTCATTTCTATGGGAGCGGGGATACGAGCGCTCCCCATAGAAATGAATGGGCTGCTTCTTTCACTCCGTGCAGTCCCATTGAAGTGAATGGGGAGTGCCGGCGTATACGGCAAGCTATGCTCATGCCGGAGCGTACACGCCGGCACTCCCCATTCACTACAATGGGACTGCACGGAGTGAAAGAAGCAGCCCATTCATTTCTATGGGGAGCGCTCGTATCCCCGCTCCCATAGAAATGAATGGAGCTGCTTTAGACGCCGCTTATTCTGAACGTGTTTTACGTTCAGAATAAGCTAGCGTTTACTCAGTGTGAATTCACCCTTAGGGTATGTTCACACAGTGTGATTTAGGCAGTTTTTCGCCTCAAAACCATCTCCAAAGGCTGCCCCAAATTTGCCTCCCCATTGTTTTAAGCATCCTAAAAAATTAAACTTTCCAGTTGTCATTGACTCAGTTTCTGGTTGAATCACAATGGAAACCTTTTGTGTGAGGCATCAAGCTCGATTGGCCCCATTGTATGAGGCAAATCACACCTGCAAAAATTCTAAGTTTCATGGTAGCTTTGTGCACCGGGTTCCAGAGGGCCGAATATTAGAGGAAGGCCACCTCAAATTCCTTGTCTTGCCATACCCTATAGACTTAAAGCATTATCAGTTGATCCCTCCAATTCCAATGACTTTGCGTTTACCTCAGGTATGTTGGCCATAGAGGAAACCAGTACTCTTGGTAGTTGTTTCCATTTGTTTAGAGAGTAAGGACTTGTGCTTGTATAATGCTGCAATACCATGAGTAACCGCTACTAAGAGTACAGTGAGCACTGCAGCAGCACCCAGTATAAATAACAAAGAAGCAATAGTGCTCATAAAGCGGGACACTTCAGACAGGTTATAGTTGGGGTCCTGGGCTATAACTGAGGGGCCATGAATTGTAAAAGGTGGATAATCTCTTCTAATAGTTATCTGTGGCCGGATTTCTTATTTCTGACTCTGTGTTACAATGTTGTTGAATTCCTTCCAGCTTTAATGCTTATCATTACTTCTGTCTGGGACTTTTTGTTCTGAGAATGAAAACGTAAACTGCAGGGCATTCGTGAGCATGCATGAGTAGTACTGCTATGGATTACATAGTTATCATGCTTCATGTTCATGCTTTGATACACAGTAACTGGCATCGCGGTCAGCTGGACCATACTTCTAGTGGCGCCAGCCCCATACCCATGATAAATGACACTGCTTATATTAGCATTGTATACAAGAGATCTGACATTAAAGAGGCTTTTGAATTGTGCAGAAGTCACAGTCACAGGCTGTTAGAACTACATATGTAAAGCAGACACTGGCAGCTTTATTTAGACTCTTCAGAAAGCCTGTCTAATGTTAACCGACTTTTTCGGCTTTCCTCAAGTGCCAGCGCTGCAGCGGTAAGGGAGTGTCTCAGGACGTTGGCAGTTATTACGTTGGATCGCTCCCACTACTATTTATTAATGCTGCTTTCACTAGAAATAGTAGAATAGTTTCACAAAGAAAAAAAAAAAAAAAAAAAATATATATATATATATATATATATATATATATATATATGTATGGAAAGTGTTAGCTGCTGGGGAAAACAACAGATTTGGTGTCTGATTGTGACAGGAATAACATGTAGAATTGTTAAGCTTTGTCACTTTTTCTTGCATACTTGCCACCTTTTCTCATCTTTTAGTAGTGGGCCATCCCTGTCTCACCTCTTCATTTTTATACTCCTATTACTCTGTCATACATTCTTTCTCTGCTCCAGGGCTTTTCAACGATTTCCTTCTTACTCAGACTCATACTGTTGTCTTCTTCCCACATTCTGTGGTTCTTTTTCTTTACCCGCATTCATTTGACTCCTGTACCTAAAGTGAAAGCGGTAGAAGATAGGCAGACTATACATACTGACTCTAAGATGTAGCATCAGTGAATACTTATCTATCTCAAAAGGTACACAAGTTGTTGCTGCCCGTAGTGTAGCGTTAGTTGTGAAGCTGGCTCTGATATTTATTGTTGGGAGAAATTTGCAACTTTTAACATAAAACTTCTATAGTTTCTAGATGCTAGGTGGCACCTATTCCATTAAACATGGTCTTTGACCATTCCCCTTGTCTACAGAATGTGTCCCTACTTGGTATGATCCTGTTAAAGGGGCTCTATCATTGGGAAAAGTCAGTTTTAGAAAAGCACATTCTTGCATATAATTTAGAAAGGCTATTTCACACCTACTTTATTGTATGTAAATTGCCTCAGTAGTGTTTGAATAAGTCTGTTTTTATTATATATCTTAACTAGCCTTCCCTGTGCCCAGGAAGGGTCTCTGTCTGCTATTCTTTGTGTATGTTAGCAGGGAGATGGAGTCATTAGCACAGCAGCCTCTGCTGTGCATACACATAGGGAATACCCGAGAGGAGTGCACAGTCAGACCTCCGATGCATGGAGAAGGCTAACTAGCATATGAATAAAAACTGACTTATTCAAAGACTACTGAGGCAATTTACATACAAATGGTAAGTATGAAATGGACTTTCTAAAGGCTATGCAAGAATGTGCTTAGCTAAAAATGACTTTTCCCAATGATAGAGCCCCTTTAACAATGTTTGCACACACTCCTAACCAAAGAAATGGAAACACCTAGTTGTCAATTTATTGGCAGAAGGAATAACAGAGGAGCCCTGTAATTATATTGCAGGCTGGTTTGTTATTTTCTGTCTGATTTCATTATGTTTATTTTTATTATTCCATTGTCTCGAGGAGTAGTGTAAAGCAGTTACTGATTTTTCTCTTCAATCCACATCATTTTGTTTTTTTTCATATGATATTGGAAAGATTGTTTTAGGCTGAGGCCCCACGTTGCGAAAACGCAGCTTTTTTTACTGGCATATTTGGCTGCAGTATTTTTTAGCCAAAGCCAAGAATGGCTGCAAAATAAATGGGAAATCTATAGGAAGCTCTTATACTTCTTCCAGGAGGCGGGCAGGAATGTGAGCTTGTAAATGGAACTTCACAGCAGCATGTGACCTCAGTCGTGGGAGAAGGGAGAGGTACGCATAGAATGGGTGCAGGCAAATGAATCGTGAGAAATGTAGTGTGTCCACAGATTCACTGCATGTAAAGGAGCAGCAAGTAAAATAAAGCCAAGCAAATGGTTGCACAAGGGAACAATGAGGAGTTAGCATGGCTCTGATGTATTTGCAGATAATGGTTGGAAGCTGAATAACCCATTTATGGAAACAGTGTAGAGCAGAGGTTGAGTTTTGTGACTGGTTATTCCCTTCTTTACCAGGATTATCCCCATGATGGGGGATAAACCATTAGGCTCCATTCCCACGGAGTAACGCGCCACTCATTTAGACATGTACACACGTGTCAGAGCGAGGCGCTTCAAAACAGATCCCATTGACTTCAATGGGTGCTGGCTTACGTCCGCTATACATTGAAATCAATGGGTTATAAAGCCTTCCATTGATTTCAATGTTTAGTGCGTGTAAGCCGGCACCCATTGAAGTCAATGGGATCTGTTTTGAAGCGCCACGTGTTTACGTGTCTAAATGAGCGGCACGTTACTCCGTGGGAACGGAGCCTTAGAGAAAAAAATTTGTGGGTTAGAACAATTTGATAGTGTGAGGATGGGGAATAATGTCCTGCAGATCTAGCTTTAACCCTAGTAACATGAGCCTCAGTACTGCATTATTGGCATGTCAGCCTGGTTGGGTGAAAAATCTAAATGTTTTTTGCAGCCTTGCCAACTTCTTGTTGGACTTCTTTTTAAACACATTTGGACAGACTGTCTTTAAAGCTTCTTTATTAAATCTCACTTTGTCTTGACCAGTCTGAAAACCACGGTGTGGCTGGGGAGAGGTATTGAAATGAGGTACAACACCCTGAAGAACATGAGGTTTTGGAGAGCAGTGGTATGAGAGCTGGGAGCGCGCCAGCCTGAGAGAGCGCACACGTCAAGGCTGATTAAAGAATTCTTACACTGTAACAAAGCTGCACTTCATGCTACATTACAAATATTAAGATGTAATAAACTGCAACATTTGCTTAGGCACAAAATAAATGCTTTCCTCACTAGATTAATATGCAGATGAAACGTGCCTAGACCTAGATCTCTTAAGCTTATCCTTACCAGATGTGGCCATGGTACATGTATCTTTTACCATTTTCGCTAAGTGTATATGTAACACTCTATGTAAACTATGCATATAAAGCAGCACTAGACAAATGTTAGGAGACTATATTTCAAAAATTACTTCATTAACCTTTCTATTATTATGTCTGGAAGTTCTTCTTGCTGTTATACTGGTTGCTAGAGTGAACTAGGTACCTACTGAAACCTAGAGCCGATCATCCACCAACAGGATAACCCTTATTCTACATTGGCAACAGCTGCATCAGTTTTATTCTTGTTACCTATGCACCAGTCATTGCATGGCAAAGTACTGAATACTAAATAAATTAACATAAAACATAAAGGGTTTTCAGGCCTTTTCAATTGCTCCTTAGGACAAGTCATTAGTTGAAGACCCATGGGTGTCTGTCACCCGGGACCTCCGCAGATCAGCTGTTTGAAGTGAAATTGGAACTCTTTGAGAACCACTTCCATTTCACAGTCCATGTGAAGACACATTCATTCATCATATGGCATATTCACTGCTGAGTCCCATTGAGGTGAACACACTTAGCTGCAATACCAAGCATGGCCACTGTACAACTGTATGGCACTATGCTTGTTATGTAGTGAAGAGGCACTCACTGGAACACTACTTCTTCTTCAAGCAGCTAATCGGGGGACATCAATTACCTAAAAAACCCTTTAAAATGTATTTTTGTATTTTATGTTCCTTTTTTTTTTTTTTAAATAAAGAAATAAACATTAAAAGTCCCCTTAAATCAAGCCATTATGAAGACCTGGCAAGCTGGGTATACACATTAAATAACTATATTGGGCTGAAAGCTGTTTCTCCCGACAACCCCATAAATATGCATACCCGGCCAAGCATGCAAATGTCCAGAGTGGGCAATGGAGAGAAAACTGCTGACCGTTATCTGTGGCCAGTGGTGTAACTTTGAGCCAGGCACTGTTCTAATGTAATGCACCGTCCACCATGTTTGCACTGATTTGACACTCTGATCTTTATATTGTTCAAACAGGACAACAAGGTTTGATCCAGTTTCTCCATTATTCGATGTATCTATTGTTAATGCCCAACATCCATCACTAATATCTGCTGTGATTTGTTCTTTCTATCCTTCAGGTGTTTAGTTACCTTAGGCTGGACCCATATGGATCATGCCCATACAACGCAAACAAAAAAAAAAATCAGCACATAATACATTAATTTTTATAGAAAAACAGATTCACATTGCTAGATGGTTCTGTTTTTTTTTTCTTCCACCGGTATAACATTCCCCTGGGGTTATTGGACTTCCCCATGGTTTGCCCCAGCACTGACATGTTTATTTTAATTTGATGCTGACAGTCCCTGGGCTTGGGTGGGTGACTGAATACAATTTAGGTGACCTCCTCATCCATATTCGACTTTTTCATTTCCTACTTTTTAAGTACCATTTTTTAGTTTTAATTAATGGATGATTAAGTTTTATTTTCCCATAGTTACATGATAAAACCACTCTCAGGTGGCAAAAAACTTCAGGTTTCTTTTGGCTCCTTGGCTACAGAGCCTCAGTGGACCCTTTTGCAGTGCAACTCATGAACCTGGCTTGAGTTCCTCAAAAAGCTGATGCAGCAAAAACATACAAAACTGGGTGTTTTTTTTTTTTTTGCTGTGGTACACCTGCCCTCCTTATGCCCACACACATTATAATGGTCCCCTTAAACCACCACTTGGTATAATGCCCCATTAAGCCTTCTCACAATATATATTCTCCTTACAATAAAATGACCCCTTTATGCACCCGCACTGTACAATGGCCCCCTTATGTCCCCATACAATATTATGGCCCCTTTATGCCAACACACAGTATAATGGGCCCCATAGGATTTCATCCTTACTGCTTTTACTCCTCAGCCTTCCTGCAGCCCACCCCTTCTCTCTGTTCTGGTACTGACACACATAACTCTCTGCTGACAGTCGTAACCCTAGCCCTGGCCAGATAGCTATATAACTCGCATGTCATTACACTATGTGCATAGTTTGCTATGATTAATGAAAAAAATCCCTTCCAGATTTTAGAACATCTTCTGTGTAACAGCTTTCTAGATAAAAGATTCCATCCCTTGTACACGATAGTCTGTGATATCACAGTTGAGCATGTCAGGCTTCAATAAATACACTACCGCAAAACCAAGGGATGTTTGTATGGCCGATATTACGGTATAAAATAACTGCACAGCAGCTGGAAGGCAGACTTAGGAGATAGTCTAATCCACTACTGCTCAAATATTAATTTTACTAAGAGATTGATTTAATTATGGCGGAAATTTACTGCGGGCAATGAGAGTTCAAAGGAAGAACAAGGTGTACTTTAATTGGAAGGAACTTTCTACAATCCCCAGGATAAGTATGAAAGGTAATGCCTTTGTTCTGAGAGGTGGGGTGGGAAAACTGTAAAAAGCTTTAAAGATGTAAAGTTGGAAAGCTTTGTCATTTTTATCTGTAATGAACTGTGAATGTAAATTCACCATGATGATTACCATAGCTTTACGAAAACAGAGCAATGGTAGTGTCATCATTTTTCATTCCATGTTTATAGGTGACGACAGTAATACTAGAGATAATGACCATGTGTAATGTAATCCTGCCCTTCCTTCTATTATATCCCAGACATCCTCAGGATCACCCAGCCTGTGGGGGTTCACAGTGCAAGAAATGAAGAAAATGACTTGTGCTCTAGTTTGGAACAAAAAGTTATCTGCAGCAGTTTCTTTGTCATGGTTGACATAATGGAACAGATATACATATACTTTTCTTTTTTGTTTTCATGCAACTGTAATCCAGGACATGAGCCTTCATGTTTGATAATAAAGTTGTTCCTGTGGTCTTTCATTTCTGGAGTCTGGAAGTTGTACAAAGTTTTATCAACATCTGGTGACAATAGCAGCTTTACCATAGCGCTAGATAAAACCCAGCTGGCCTCCAGGGGCATGTTCATTGGCTGAGCCTAGCTTGAGAATGCTCACTCTATTATATCCTCCAAATGTATGGAACGGTTAACTTTTAACCCTACTGCACACTTGTGTGGGGGTTCAGAAGACTTAGTTTAAATACAATGATTATTATGGTTTCCTAGATTACTATAAACAAAAGGCGTATGTGAAAAAAATAACAAAATTCACTGTACTGTAATTACCATAAGTATTTGGTAACAGGGATTGGTGACTGTATGTTGGTATTATTAGTAGATAACTCTCCCACCCAACTGCACACCAAATAGGGAGAGGCCACTGCCCCAAGAACCATCCTAATATGTATGACATGCTCCTAACGGCAGATGTTAGGGGAATGGAGGCCTCCATACATGTAAAATGATCAGCCAATTCACCATTTGTATAGATTTAGAAAAGTATGTTTTTTCTGTGCCTGTTAGTGACAGTATATAACACTGTTATTAACTGTATTAAAACGCTTGCAAAGTGTTATTTAGATAATGTATGTCATGGGTAGCACAGAGCACCATCTAAGGCTAGGTTCACATTTGTGCAGGGCTCTCTGGAAACTTTTGCAGTGGCATCTCCAACGGAGACTCTAGTACAGATGTGAACTTAGCCTAAAGTAAAGGCAGCCCTAGCTCCTGCAAACTACAGCAGGTATCCTAGAGCAGTGTTTCTCAAACTGAGAGGCCTGGCTCACTGACTAGTGAGGTGCAGGTCCTGGTCAGTGTTAAGAGGCATTCTAATACAGAAACTGCACTGATAAAGCCAGCCTAGCATTATCAGTGCAGTCTCCTGGCTAGAAATGCTGAAGGACCTGTGATCTCATTATTATCAAGAGTCCACAGGTCCTTTGTCCCTGAGCAGTTTAGCCAGAGACTGCAGGCTGAATGCTCTGATCTGGAGGTAGAAGAATCATAGTTGGGTACTGGAGGTCTCTTATTTCCTCTGTTGTGGAGATGTACCTGACAGTGTTGGGTGGGGGTGGGGGAGGGATTGGGGAATGATTTGTTGCAAGTTGGGAAGGTTCTATTTTGGGAGAATGCTGGGCTAGAGGTAGAAAGGAAGAGACTGTACCTGCTATTAGGAGATAGCGGCAATATTTGTTTTACACTCCTATGGTGACCTGTGCTGCTGCACTGTGGGGTTTGGCATGTAGACAAGTATTTATTTTGTGCTGCACAGTGATATTTGTTTGATATTGCTGGAGTGAAATATTCTGCTATACTGTAGTGTTTGGCCTTGTGCAGAGGTCTTTTACGTTGCACAGTGATATCTGTTTGTCAATGCTGGAGTATGCTCTTGTGCGGCACTGTGGTCTATGTCTTTTCTGCTGGATGCTGGTATTTGACTGACTCTACAATGTGGTATACTGTGTTCTGTACTGTGGAATTTGGTTGCCACTGGTGAGGGTATAATATATACATCATAGGGCTCATTCACATCTGCGCCCAGGTGTCCGTTCTGCAGGTTTCCGTTTCCTGCATAAAACAGAGGCAGGAGACGGAAACCTGCAGGAGTCTTTCTCACCCATTCATTTGAATGGGTGAGAAAGCTGTCTGGCAGTGAGCGTTTTGCGCTCTCCGCCGCGAAACCGGGTTTTTTAATCCGGACACAGAGTCGGACATGCAGTACTCTGTGTACGGATTTAAAAAATTCGGTTTCGCGGCAGAGAGCATAAAACGCTCACCGCCGCTCACAGCCGGACCCGGTCTGTGCTTTCTGTCTTCTGGCATGCAGAAGACGGAAAGCACAGAACGGAGACCAGAACGCAGGTGTGAACCTAGCGATAGTGGCATATGTTTGACACTCTGTGCTGGTAAAGCTCAAGTCAAAAAAAATTTGAGAAGCCTTGCCTTACACTAGGTTCACAATAGCGTTCGGGGTCTGCACGAGGACTCAAAAGACTGAGACCCTGTCTGCTTAGGGTGAGTTCAGAGTTTTTTTGGTCAGGCTTTTGAGGCGGATATCCTGACCAAAAAGACTGATCCCATTGAAATCAATGGGAGCCACTCAGGTCTTTTTTCCAGAAGCCGTTTCTTCCAGGTCCCGGAAAAAAGAAGCAAGGTGCTCATTCTTCAGGCCGTTCAGATACACCCTCCTCTGGACTAGGCCCATTCATTGGGCCTAATCCGGAGTGGAGTGTGCGGCTGGATGCCGGTGCAGTGCACCGGCTTTCAGTCACGGCTACCCAGTTTTTGGACTCAGGTTCCGATCTAAAAAAACCCTTATGAACTTACCCTAAAAAGTGGTTACCCACAGACCTCATAGACTATAATGGGATCCACCAGGTTTCCGCCCAGGTTTCACTGGTTTTATATTGAATCGGGCTGAGAGAAAAGTCCTCCGCCGATTTTCGATGGAATCTGCAGCTGAGACTCCGATGCAGATGTGAATACAGCCATAGTATACACATGCTACAGACAATCATTGTAGCTACTATGTATATAAAGAGAAACTTTACCTTAGTAGTGTCTACTAGTAATGGTTTAGTAGTATACTTTTACAATATGGAAACTCAAGAAATTCCTTTGGGTGTTAACCATTTGGGGTTTTGTGTGAGAAAATAATGAGATAATGAATGAAAGTAGATTATAGTATGTCACTGAGCCAGTTTCAGGAAAAGTCTGTGGGAATATACTGTAGGCTCATAATCCAATGATGATTGACAGCAGTATACAGCATATCAAAAATTATACTTTCTCCATCATTTATAGACGTCATTCACAGTGTATATATGGTGGTGACAGTACTATAAATGATAGTAATATATGGAATCAATATTCTTATTTACAGGGATAAATCTTCAGTTTTCTGTTACAATGGAAGGATTTAACTTAAATTTTTCTATACAAAACAGAAATTAATATTTGAATAGAAATTCTTCTCCACCCAGTAAAATAATAAATCTATGTAATCTCAAATAGCCTGTGGAAAGTACTATATAGTAAATGAGTCACATACATCTGTCTATATGGATCGGGTGTAGTCTGCTGCAGGTTGTGACCCATCTTTTCTTTTCATCTTCTCCATCTGTTCACATGTGAAGTCCTGACTCATGTTCACTTTTCATGTTGATTATGTAGAAAAGTCGCTTTCCTATGCCCTGTGACTATACACCTGGCCTGCTATCACAAATAACTGTATGCCACCTGTGCCCTAATTTCTGCAATACATTGGAAATTCTGCCCTTGATAAATGGGCAGGAAAGGCCCTTAAAATGCCTTAAAATCTGATTGTTGATGTGCATGCTTGCAAGAGTCAAGCTTTAAATTGGTCACCAGATGGTATAAAATGCCCACTGTAAATCATAAATTCTATCCTGAGTCTTCCCCTATGTGTTGGCGCTGCCTTAAGGCCCCAAGCAGTGGCGTAACTAGGAATGGCGGGGCCCCGTGGCGAACTTTTGACATGGCCCCCCCCCCATCCCAACTGACGCCGAAGACCTCGACTGACCCCCTCCTCCGCACTCTATTATGTCCCTTACTTACTTGCCCCTGCACACAGTATTAACCCCAATAATGTCCCCTGCACACACAGTATTAACCCCAATAGTGTCCCCTGCACACACAGTATTAACCCCAATAGTGTCCCCTGCACACACAGTATTAACCCCAATAGTGTCCCCTGCACACACAGTATTAACCCCAATAGTGTCCCCTGCACACACAGTATTAACCCCAATAGTGTCCCCTGCACACACAGTATTAACCCCAATAGTGTCCCCTGCACACACAGTATTAACCCCAATAGTGTCCCCTGCACACACAGTGTTAACCCCAATAGTGTCCCCTGCACACACAGTGTTAACCCCAATAGTGTCCCCTGCACACACAGTGTTAACCCCAATAGTGTCCCCTGCACACACAGTGTTAACCCCAATAGTGTCCCCTGCACACACAGTGTTAACCCCAATAGTGTCCCCTGCACACACAGTGTTAACCCCAATAGTGTCCCCTGCACACACAGTGTTAACCCCTATAGTGTCCCCTGCACACACAGTGTTAACCCCTATAGTGTCCCCTGCACACACAGTGTTAACCCCTATAGTGTCCCCTGCACACACAGTGTTAACCCCTATAGTGTCCCCTGCACACACAGTGTTAACCCCAATAGTGTCCCTCTGTGGACACCCATAAACAATTATTATACTCTGGGGTCTTTTCAGACCCCAGAGTATAATAATCGGAGACTAAATCGGGAATAAAAACATTAAAAAAAACCCCACTGTTGCTTCTTACCTGTTCCCCGGCTCCTGTGCGGTCCTCCTCTCGCGTCCTTCGTTAATGACGTCGGACGTCACATGACCCGGGAAGCATGCCGGGTTCATGTGACGTCAGACAACAGTAGGACGGAGGCCTGGCAGGATCGCGGAGAGGTAAGTAACAGTTTTTTATGTTTATTACCTCTCCCGATCCGCCGGTCATTATACTCGGGAGTCTACAAAGACCCCCGAGTATAATGATAGCCCCTGTGGGGCCCGCGGTGTCACTTGCCGATCCCGGCCCAGCCAGGATCGGCAAGTGAATAGGGCTCGTAACTGCCTATTGAAAAAAACCCGCAGCGGTAGCGGCTGTCACCGGGCCCCCTAATGGCCCGGGCCCTGTGGCAGCTGCTACTGCTGCTACCACGGTAGTTACGCCCCTGGCCCCAAGCTCCTATCTGCATATCGGAGCAAAAGCAAGGAGCAGAGTGGTGAGTAATTAATCCAGGTCATTGCCCAGTCCCTGGACTTTATACTTTGTGTGGCCATGGGGCACTAGGGGGACCATTATACTATGTGTGTGAAGTGGGGCATAGGAGGGCGTTATACTGTAGGTCATAAGGGAGCGTTATACTGTTTGGGACACACTAACCATGTGAGGACAGGTTCACACCTGTGCCGGGTCTCCGTTTTAGCCAATTCGGCGGGTTTCCAACCTCTGCCCTGAGAAACTGGACAGGAGACGGAAACCTGGTGGTCAGTTTTCAAACCCATTCACTTAAAGGACATGCAGCACTTTGTGTCCGGTTAACAAAAAAAACCAAAAACGGTTACACCGCGGAGAGGCAGAAGATGCACACGGGCGGTCACTTTGCAAACCCATTCAAGTGAACGGGTTTGAAAACTGACTGCCGGGTTTCCGTCTGCTGTCCAGTTTCTCGGGGCAGAAGACAGAAACCCGCCAGATTGGCTGAAGTGGAGACTGGGCGCAGTTGTGAACCTGCCCTGAGGAGAACGAAAGGGGCATTATATTGTTTTGGGGTGGGGGCCAGTGACAAGAATCATTAGCTTTGAGTGAAGGTGTACAGTAAACAGCAATGTGTTGTCTTCCCAATGATCACAGTATACATGCAACCACAACATGGTATACATGAAAATTGTAGCTGTAACACTTATTGAGAATATTAGGTGAGAAACCCACACCATCAAAATTAAAATGCTACAAGTATTTTTATGTATGTCTACTTGTGGGTACTATTTCATAGTTTTTCTGTGAATGTTTTCTGCATAAAACATTGAGTAACTTTGTTACAAATTCATTATACTGACCTTGCGTTACTCCCCATAGTTTACTCCGGAGTTTCACTTGCAGCAGATAGCAGCAAATCCTCGTGTATTTTTTTTCAGGTGTGGTTTTTAAACACTCCTCTCCTCCAATATCTGAATATAACCAGGCAGATTCCTCAAGATCCTGTGTTGTACTAGAATTGTCGTTTTTGCTACTGTAGGTTACTATCCATGCTTACTGGATACGTAGAAACCTACAATGTAACTGTTGCAAACAAGAGTTTCCATTTCCACAGTGATATCAAATCAGACTCCTCATAATTGCAAGCATCATATTGTGTATCCTCCTATTCCAAGGAGCATCAGCTCCTCAGGGGAATTCTATTGCCAAGGCCATCTTAAGGTATGTGGTTGATGTGGATAATTTATTGCTGCTCTGCACCTTGTTCTGTTGGCTACAGATGTGCCAGCAGATGGTAATCTATCATTTCTAGACAGAGAGAAGTGGTATACAAGAGCCCTTCAGGTGAATTATTTAAAGATGCAAATATGTAAGTAGTGTCATCCATATTAATTGAGAATATGCAGAGGTAATTAATGCCAATTAAAGAAAAAGCACTTAAGGCTAATAGGCAGCTGTGCATGCTTTTGCTTAGCATTGAGGAGCAATAACAATGTAAGGTAGTGAAGCAGAGCATGGGGAGAAGGACGCCTCACAGGTTGTAATTGTGGAGATTAGCAGCCAGGAAGTCAATACAATCTGCATATACACTAAGCGGAGAGTCTCTTTGTAGCTGTGTCCATGTCCTTACAATGGCTTCTGCTTCAGGCTGCAAAGCTCTCCAGATGCTCCTAAGCTGGCAGGAAATCTCCACTTCTTATTTATGTCTATACATATTTATTCATTTAGAATCATTCTTCCCTTTTATTTAGAGGATTGTTCTATGTCTTTCAAGCCAACCACATCAAATAGGGCATCTGGAAATGGACTTTATTAATTCTTGTAATTCTCATCTATGAAATTGCAACAAATGACAAAATATTATTAACACATCTACATGAAGATTACATATGTTGTATGCATGTATTTTACATACATGATCCTCTAGAATTTGTAGGATTTCTGTGATAACACCCTTAGATCCCTTATTGTCCGCAATTACAGATAGTATATGGACCCTTTTATTTTCTATGGCCCTATGCACACATTTATACTTTATACAGATTAGTGTCCATGCCGTAGAAACAATCTGCAAAATATATACGGTATTATATGTCAAATGCATGATCCCATACCTGTATGAGTGCATGGGATCATTCAAGTCTTTTTGTAGGTGACAGTGATACAATGTAGACATGTGTTTTGTAGAACACGCATCTGTTTTTGCGGAATGCATGCATTCTGTGCCACTTGGCCACTTCCACTATTACCCCAATATAATAAAGTTGTCTGAATGTTTAGTTACACTTTTGATGATCGTCCAATTTGCTGAAATTAGTGAATTTGTTTGATGTTAGTCTTATGTGCACGGGCAGCTGTACAATGGCTATTCTTTATGTCCATGTGCCTAGTGTTAATTTCTATGTAGGGGGCGTTCACACTACCATCGGTGACCGTCAGCAGTGTCTGTAGCTATTGTCCGTTACAAGATTTTAGCAACGGGCACTAGCTGAACCATCAGAATTTCCATTTATTTGAATGGGATTTTATCTTGTCTCCGTTAGTTTCTGTTTGTCGTCATTTACACCCAAGTCCGTTTTTTCCAGCAGACAAATAAAATCCTACATGCAGAACTTTTCTGTCTTTTTGGAAAAAACGGATGGCAAGTGTCCGTTATTTTTTTTTAACATTGAAGTCTATGGGCAACAGACATATAACAGACAGTAACTGAGAGCCACCATGCTCAGAAAGCAGAAACAATAAAACCCAAAAAACGGACAGTATAAAAAAACTGGACAATAACTGACACTAAATGATGCAAGTGTGTCAGTTTTTTTTTAAATTGATCCATTAAATGGATCTGTTAAAAAAACCGGACACAATAAGGGAGCCTTCACACGGAGTAAACGCGCGTGTAAAAATAAGACTCCCGTTGACTTCAATGACATTTTACAGGCATATTTTTCAAGTGTAAAAAATATCATTGAAGTCAATGGAAGTCTTATTTTTACACGTGTATTTTTACATGTGTATTTTGCAAAAATATACACGCGTTTACTCCGTGTGAAGGCTCCCTAATATCAGTTAATGTCTGTTATGATAAGTGTCTTTTTTTTTAAATTTATTTATTTTATTAGGTTATTGTTCCCTTGTAAACTTAAAAAATCAGAGTATTTTTGTCTAACCTATATTTTTTCTATTTTGACTGGTTTAATAGCAGCAGTATGGCAATACAGAGCAAAAGCTTCTGTTAACTAAATGAGAAAGGCTCCAGCAGACACACCAACCATGCAGACTGGTTCCTGGTGTGCCAAGGACATGTCTTGACACTTAGCAGTCCAGATGTCCTTGCTACATAAATACCGTCTGTCAACAGATGAGTCTTTATTATAGTGGTAGCTGCAATAATTAGTGCATGTCCCATGTTAGTGTCCCTTCAACCCTACAGAAGCACGCTGCCTGCTGGCATGTTACAACACATTGTGTGAGAGGGGAGTGCCTCAAAATAGACATCTATTAAGCCTGTAATTGCGTCATGTATAGACATTTTAGTGCCTCACTATTATATTAGAAAACAGTCCGTGACTTTTAATTTAGTTTAAATATATTATATTCTAACATATGATGTAACAAACACATGAATTAAATAAAAATGTATGAACACGTGTAAACTTGTATAAGCTGTAATATACCTAAAAATAAATAAATAAATAAAAAAAAGTTTGATTTAGCAAACACATGAATCAAGTGTGTGTGTGTGTGTGTGTGTGTGTGTGTGTGTATATATATATATATATATATATATATATATATATATATATATATATATATATGTATATATATATATATTATAATTTCCTGTCTGTCTGTCTGTCTATCCTATCTATCTATCTAGCTATCTATCTATGTACACACACACAGATAGATAGTGACATATCTTTTAGCCAATGGTGGTGTAGGTCAAGATGGCAGGGATGCAAAATAAATGAAATAATTGATAAGAGTAAATTCACATCGATTGAGTAGAGTTTTGGTTATTTTGCAATTAATTGCCCAGCTCTAATATATACCTAGATACACACACACACACACACGGGTAGGCAAAAGACTTCGGTCACATCTGCGTCACAGTCTCCGTAACAGACTCCATCTCAGATTTCACCAAAAATCAACAGAGAG
Organism: Leptodactylus fuscus; assembly: GCF_031893055.1. Taxonomy (NCBI): domain Eukaryota; kingdom Metazoa; phylum Chordata; class Amphibia; order Anura; family Leptodactylidae; genus Leptodactylus; species Leptodactylus fuscus. The sequence goes on from NC_134265.1 coordinate 136,325,917, forward strand.
AAAAGTCCTGTGGGCCGTCAATGAACCCTGTCAAGTGAATGAGCCTTTTATGTAGATCTACTGCATGCCTTCCGACTCTCATTTTAATAGGAATTGGAATAAATAGGTTCGCACTAACGTTAGGGCTAATCCGCCCGAGATTCCGCTTACATCAGTGGAGAGAGAAAAGTATGCAAGACTTTTCTCTCTGCTGGTTTTAGTATAAAACTGCCAGAAACCCCCATTAAGCTGAGTTCACACTGAGTTTTTTTTGGTTAGGAAAAATCCACTCCGTAAAATGTGTGGCGTTTTTTTAGAGGCGTTTTTTGAATGTGGCTATGTATTAGTTTTGAAAAACGTGTTGCATTTTTTGTCAATTCCTCGTCAAGAACCGCATTCCAAAAACCGTGATGTGTATTTTCCGCCTCCCATTGACTTGCATTAATTTTTTTCAGGCGAAATCTGGACATGTCGCTTCTTTTTTTCTGCTAGCAGAAAACAATAAGGGTAAGTTCACACAGGGTTTTTTCCAAATCAATGGGAGCCGGTCAGTTCTTTTTTCTGAGAGCCGTTTCTTCTGGCTCCCAGAAAAAAAAGCAAGATGTTCATTCTTTCAGGCTGATTCGCCTCGTGGTTCGGCCTGAAGACACTCCTGACTAGGCCCATTCATTGGGCCTAATCCGGACCGGAGTCCGCAACTGGATGCTGGTACAGTGCATCAGCATTCAGTCGTGGCTGCCCGTTTTTGGTCCGGAACCTGAGGCAGCCTCTGCCTCAGGTTTCGGACCAAAAAACCCAGTGTGAACTTACCCTTATAGTATATGAGGTCTGGGGTTGTGCACAGGTAACCGCTGTTTAAGCGGGCAGTCTCTCCGTCTTGGGGGTCCCATGGCAGATACGAACAACACAGAGCATCTGCAAGTGTGAACCTAGGCTTGGCAAAAACATGAATTAAATCAATATGCATAGTATAAACATGTATAAACTTTGGGAAAGTACAGTATGAGCTCATACCGGTAATACGGCTGTTGGCAATAGGCATAAAATTTATATCTGTACAAAATAATGAGCTAATAATCTGTTGTAATGGATTAATGATTTATGGAAAATAAGTGTGTATAATTAGTAACAATTGCTATAAAATGCTGCAAGATGATTCATTGCTATTAGTAAATCCTGAATATAAAGTGTGTGTGTGTGTATGTATGTATGTATGTATGTATGTATGTGTGTGTGTGTATATATATATATATATATATATATATATATATATATATATATATATATATATATATATATATAACGTTGGCTAGCTAATGAAAGTGTATTTGTAGTGACTAATTCTATCTAAATTGGTATCATGGCTACATACATATCCTTGACACTGGTAAACAGGAAGTGACTGCCACTTCTCTTGTCTAAAATATGACTTGGCCATTTTCTCCAGGTGTGCACAATATTAAGTACATTCTTGAGCACGGGGTTTAACTCTTAACATCAGTGTAGCTAGCGGCTGAAGCTCATAGCATAATGCACTCCAGATTGATCCCATGAATGTGATGCAGAGCATTCATTGCCATATTGGGGGCTCTGGTAGACGTGTTTATTTGTAGCCAGCAATCATATATGGCAGTCCTTGAAGTCATAAAAGGAAACCGTTTCCTTGGTTCAAAGGCTGATACTTGGATAATGTGGGGGTTTCTAAGAGTTTCTGCATGCATTATAGGAATTTTATAGACCACAATAGAGCATGCAGGACTGGAATATTTATCAACCAAATAGCTGCCACATGTGACTCAGTTGGCACAGCAGGCACAGTTTGGCAAGATACTCCATCTAAGGCCAGGCTTTATTACCTGTACTGTTGTTTTTGGATACAAACGGATGTCTTTCTTGGATGGATGAAAGCAGAATTGATTTCTTGTAAATGCTATCTTAAATCGTTGTATCATGTTAGATATATGAGGTGTCTTTAAACCCAAGAAAGGTCTACTTTATCTATGAATATTACAAAGTGCTTTCAACTTGCATTGCATATGTCAAATGGTGAAAGGGAGTCATGAAAAACCGCTGAAATAATATCGGTAACATCTCATCTTTTAAGTGTTTCAGACAGCTGGCCTCATAGTACTTTGGGTGTAGTCCTGACTGAATAATAGCTCAGGTTTCTTATACAGGTTTTTTCTCCTTCGCTCCAGTTCTAGTCAACATTCTGAACGTCTCAGGTTCTTCGGCGTGCAGAAAGGCTCACTGTTATTACGGTACATTTACTTAGCTCTGTTCTGTCAATCTATTTATGAAGTGGAGCTCAATATTTCTTTGTCATGGACAGGCAGTGAATAAGATTTTTTTTTTTTGGTTTTAGATCATCAATCCATACAATAACCCTTCAGCATCACACTTTATAGGAAGTATTAGGAGTAGCCCAAAAGTAGTCTACCACTGTAAACCAACCACACTGGCAAAAATGCATAGCTGACATCTTTCAGTTCTTAGGTTTGGCGTATTGGAAGAGCCAATGCCCCACATTTACTAATGCTGTCTAATAGTTGTCCTAAACTGAGATCAGGCAGTTACAGGCTACGCCAAAATTATCACAGATTGGGTGCGTTTCGCATAAAGATAGACGCTATTCACTTTTGAAGCCAACTATTAGCTCACTTACTGTAGGCCAGACAAGAGACCCAATGGTCATATTTTAGAAAAAAATAGAGCATGATCGATTTGTGTTTCATGGACCGTGGACAGCACATGGCCGTGGAAATTAGTTGTGTGAATAGTCTCTAACAGTACACATCTCCTTACTCCCTGTCAAACTTGGGGTACGGTTTATTCTAGAAAATTATTTGACTATATGGCAATGTTAGCTTTAATGCATGACCAATACATATGGAAGTGGTTTGCCATCATTTGGGATTTACACCTATAATCATTGTGCATTTCTTTTATCTACAAATGTCTTGATTTGTAAGTTATTTGCACATTGTATCGTGCAATCTTCAAGGAGACTCTCTGATGTTTTCTATCAGGATTTTCTTCTGCAGCCTGGAAATCATTTATTCCAGGTTTACAATTCTACATCATTAACGGTTTACTTTTTTTTTTTGTATATTTTTCTCCCTTTAAGAGCAAAATCTAGCGTGTTTGAAATGAAAGAGACTATGGGATAGATAACTTTCATGCTATGTATGACAAATATGGGAAGTTAAGATCTTGAAGATATTTCTGTCTGCTGACCATATCTAATGGATTAGTGCTTCAAACCTTGATATCTCTCAAGACATATGGTAACAGAATCCTAGGAGATGAGAGTTATGTTATCCTGGTATATTGACAATTATCAGTTTTTGGTTCGCAGGGCATGTTTTTTTTTTTTTGTTTTTTTTTTGTTTTTTTTTTTGACTCAAAGAAAATATGGAGAATTATTCACAAATCAAATTGATAGCCACTGCCATTTTTACAATGCAGGCCTGGCTTTGGGGCCAACAAAACAGGCTTGGGGTGCATTCACACTAAGTATACGCTCATCTCATTCTGAGCGTAAAACACGATCAGAATGAGCGCATACAAAGCAGATCCTATTCATTTCTATGGGGAGCGCACGTATGCTGGCTCCCATAGAAATGAATGGGATCTGCTTTGTACGTGCTCATTCTGAACGTGTTTTACGCTCAGAATGAGATGAGCGTATACTTAGTGTGAATACACCCTTAGAGATCATTTTGCTAACATGATCAAAAAAGCAAATGCAATGCCCCAACATATACATGGATTAGAAATCCAACCCTAAATGCAGATCTCTGGGACCACTGCTAATAGTGGAGCAATAGTCATATACATACTAAACGTATGTCTGCATAAACACTCACACATTAAATTCACAGTGTTCTCTATGCATGTATTGTGTGTGCTAATGTAGATCTATGTAAATATGATAATAATTATATAAAAATAATTAAAGGGATCCTATCATTAAAACTCAATTTTTTCTGCCTACTACCACGTAGGAATAGCCTTAAAGGGATCCTATCATTAAAACACATATTTTTTTTCTGGTTGACGCGTAGGAATAGGCTATTCTTCTCCTACCTTTAGATGTGTTCTCTGCGCCGCCGTTCTGTACAAATCCCAGTTTCTGTCGGTATGCAAATGAGTTCTCTCGCAGCACTGAGGGCGGGCCCCAGCACTCAAACAGCACTGTGGGCATCCCCAATGCTGCGAGAGAAATCTCCAGCGCCGCCTCCATCTTCTTCAAGAACGTCCTTTTCATGCGTCTTCTTCCGGCGCAGGCGGTCAAACTTGTAGGCCTCGGGCAGAGCCGACTGCAGATGCCCACGGGCCACAAGAAAATGGCTGCTTACTTACTGTGTTACTGTGTAAGCGGCCATTATTCTTGTGGCCTGTCGGTATGCGCAGTCGGCTCTGCCCGAGGCCTACAAGTTTGACCACCTGCGCCGGAAGAAGACGCATGAAGAGGACGTTCTTGAAGAAGATGGAAGAGACGCTGGAGAGTTCTCTCGCAGCATTGAGGACGCTCCCCAGTGCTGTTTGAGCGCTAGGGCCCGTCCCCAGTGCTGCGAGAGAACTCATTTGCATACTGACAAAAACTGGAATATATACCGAACGGCGGCGCGGAGAAGACACCTAAAGGTAGGAGAAGAATAGCCTTTCTTAAGGCTATTCCTACATGGTAGGCAGAAAAAATTTGAGTTTTAATGATAGGATCCCTTTAACACTATTGCCTTACATCACTGGAGTACTGAGTTCCAACCAAGAGCAGGATCAACATGGAGACCGTGTTTGTGTGGGCTTCCTCACACACTAAAACATACCAATAGGTAAATGTAGATGGCGAGCCTTACTGGATATAGTGATTCCGTCATTTGAGTCCGCATGGGGACCTGAAGGATGGAAACCATGTCTGCGTAGAAAAGTGTGTACTCACAGAAACCTGTGGACCCCATAGATAATAATGGGGTCCACTGGGTATCCGCTGTTTTTATAGTGTCCTGCATGCTTTTCTCTCCACTGATTTAAGAGCGTTAGTGTGAACCTAGTGTTATTCATTCCAGTTCCCTTTATACTGAGAGTAGAAAGGTATGCAGTAGATCTACATTAAGGGCCCACTCACTTGACAGGGTTCATTGACGGCCAACCCCCATAGACTTTAATGGCCATTGTTTTAATGGTCTGTGTGTAAGATTCGAGAAAAAAATAGAACCTGTAATTTCTCAGACCGTATAATTCACAGACCCGGATTTGCCTGATAGAGAAAAGTTAAAAATAGTGCAAGCAATTACCTTTTTTTTTTTTTCCTCAGTGTCTCCTTTAAAAAAAAAAAAAAGTTATTGTGAAATGATAAAATAATGGCGCTCCATAGATTGGTCTCAGGAGTCTTTGAGTGTAGCCCCGCACAGTGAGAACAGGTTGGACTGTTGTGTGAATGAGAGCAATCAGAAATAATGAGAAAATAATCACAGCTCGTTTTGGTGCATTAGAAGACATTTAGGAAGGCTAATCTTTAACTAATACTGAAATTAGCAGCTAATACTATTTTTCCACATCATTCCACGTATTATGTGTTTTTAATAACCCTTTAATGGCTGTATGAATCACCTTTAAAGGCGTTTTGGGTTAAATTAATAAAATGTATGTTGCCATTTAGAAATTGTAGGAGACAGCCCTATAGATTAATGTACTTCATGCCAGGAGCCCTTTTGTTCTACATTTAGGGCGTCTACTTATATACAGTATATTCATTCCTTGATATGCCTTCGCATAGGAATCATGGATTGTATCTCTACTTTGTCAGGAATGGATTCTCATACAGACCTTCCTAAATAAGTATTTTGGGGATAATTTCTAAAATGCATTGTGGTTCGTAGCAACTTTTAACTGCACTCTAGGTTTAAGAAACCAGGTTATAAAGAAGTCATTGTCTTCCATAATCAAGGCAGACATTTTCCAGACATCATTTTATTATTATTATGTTTTAATGTTTTTTCAGTTTTGGATAGCTGTTCAAGCTCTGCATAGATTTAGTGGAATATGGTTGTATTTGTAGGGCTGGTGTTTTTTTGTTTGGTTTCAGACCTGCCTTTTTTCTTTGGGTCAGGCTGACAAGTTAGGTTCAGCTCTGCTGTACTTTCAGCCATTCTTTGAGCAAATGAGTCCCACAGGGTATTCCATAATGTATTTTTCTGTTTTCCTTTAGTCAGCATTGAAAAAGAGCCCTCATTTTGGTCCCAGCAGATACCCTGTAGTCTTGCACACAGACATGGTTGAGGAAAATCTGTTTGACATAAAGTTAAACAGTCATAGTTTATGGTAGGTGTGGTGACTAGTGAGCTGCTATATTGATTTGAGGAATGTTCGGAACGTCTTTGACATGACCTGCTTACCTGGCAGTAGATTTGCCTGTGAAGTAAGGTTGTTTCAAAAGGTACATTCAGACATATACAATGTACAGTAATCGGAGTAAAGACCTTAAACTGACTAAGGCTAAAGCCCCACATAGCGGGCCGAAGCAAAAAAAGGTTTCCTCTATGGACTCTCTGCTTCCATTACACCTATAAAATCTTTAAATTGCAATGGCTTGGAAATCACAGTGTGACCGCTGTGCATATTTTTCCACAATGTGTGGATGGGATTTGCCAGCTGCACCCGGGGGCTTGTTTCGGCAGAAGTTCTTGTTGTATGTGACCGCTAAGGCCAATCAGGTGACATATGTGAGTGATGTTACGGTTCCTTTCCTTACACCGCTGAGACCACTGATTGGCCTCACCAGTCACATGTGGCAAGAATTTCTGCCAGAACAAACCCCTGCAATGGACAGCGGCTGGAGACAGTGGAGAGCTGGGACAGGTGAATTTTTTTTTCCTTTATTTTATTTTTCCCCGTCATCAGGAGAATCAGTATTAAACTAATGACAGTACCTTGTAGAGTTGCTTCTACACTTGCCAAAGATGTCTTTCTTATTCTGCATTGCATTTATTCTTAGCAAATTAGCTGAAAAGGGCTTTAGGGGCTTTTCTTCTTCCGCTCTTTTTTTTTTTTTTTTTTCCCCAATTCAAATTTTTATTGCAATTTCATAACAATACAACAAGGTCTGAAATAGATCAATAGTACAGAAAAATACAAACATGCAAACAAAACAAAGCAGGCCGAAGCCACCAAGGGAGACCAAAGATGGACCAAGCCAACAAGGTTACAGAGATATGAAGAAGAAGAGGGAGAAGAGAGAAATAAAATACGGGGAGGAGGAAAGAGTGAAAGTGGAAAGAAAGGAGAACTAGAGGAAAGGAGGAAAAGCAGAAGAGGGAGAGCAAGAGGGGAGAGAAGAAGAAAAAAAGGGGGGAGGACGGCTAAAGGATGTGAATAGGGGGCGAGAATAAAACAAACCATATAAGGGCCGGATCCCCATCAGAATAACCAAAAATCAATAGCATAGGGGCAGAGATTAGCATAACAGTGGTAGTATCTCCGTGGCCGCTGGCGGAAGGGCTTTGCTTTTTGCTTAAGATAACTGCCCCTAACTGGAGACAAAGTGAGTGGCACATGTCAATCAAGAAATGAGGGGCAGGTTTGGTGGAATTAGAGCCCATATAGCTAATTTGCCTAAGAATAACACACATTTTATTGAAAATGGAGTTGTAGTGTAGAGTTGCAGAAAGACATCTGGGGAAAGTGTAGAAGAAGCAGCATTTTCCTGCTGACAGTTATTAGAGTGACTAACTGGGCTGCATCTAGAAAGTGGCCAAAAGGCAGCTCAACCTGGTATATTTCTTGCGCACAATGTCACTTTTCAGCTTCTATACCCCGCTTACCCCTTATTTTTATATACAGTCCTATGAAAAAGTTTGGGCACCCCTATTAATCTTAATCATTTGTAGTTCTAAATATTTTGGTGTTTGTGACAGCCATGTCAGTATGTTATATCTAATAACTGATGGACACAGTAATATTTCAGGATTGAAATGAGGTTTATTGTACTAACAGAAAATGTGCAATATGCATTAAACCAAAATTTGACCGGTGCAAAAGTATGGGCACCTCAACAGAAAAGTGACATTGATATTTTGTAGATCCTCCTTTTGCAAAGATAACAGCCTCTAGTCACTTCCTGTAGCTTTTAATCAGTTCCTGGATCCTGGATGAAGGTATTTTGGACCATTCCTCTTTACAAAACAATTCAAGTTCAGTTAAGTTAGATGGTCGCCGAGCATGGACAGCCCGCTCTCAAATCATCCCACAGATGTTCAATGATATTTAGGTCTGGGGACTGGGATGGCCATTCCAGAACATTGTAATTGTTCCTCTGCATGAATGCCTGAGTCGATTTGGAGCGGTGTTTTGGATCATTGTCTTGCTGAAATATCCATCCCCGGCGTAACTTCAACTTCGTCACTGATTCTTGAACATTATTCTCAAGAATTTGCTGATACTGAGTGGAATCCATGCAACCCTCATCTTTAACAAGATTCCCGGTGCCGGCATTGGCCACACAGCCCCAAAGCATGATGGAACATCCACTAAATTTTACAGTGGGTAGCAAGTGTTTTTCTTGGACGCCATGCAGAACGCCTTTTTGTATGACCAAACAACTCAATCTTTGTTTCATCAGTCCACAGGACCTTCTTCCAAAATTAAGCTGGCTTGTCCAAATGTGCTTTTGCATACCTCAGACAACTCTGTTTGTGGCGTGCTTGCAGAAACGGCTTCCTTCTCATCACTCTCCCATACAGCTTCTCCTTGTGCAAAGTGCGCTGTATTGTTGACCGATGCAAGGTGACACCATCTGCAGCAAGATGATGCTGCAGCTCCTTGGAGGTGGTCTGTGGATTGTCCTTGACTGTTCTCACCATTCCTCTTCTCTGCCTTTCTGATATTTTTCTTGGCCTGCCACTTCTGGGCTTAACAAGAACTTGAAGAAAAAGATGTCCGGCAGCTCTCCGATAAAATATAACTTTTAATGAAAAAATGTCATAAAATAACAAAAAATTGACATAGCACAGAAAAAAGGAAAAATGAAAACCCCCTAAAAACGCAGACGCGTTTTGGAACAAGATGTTCCTTCCTGGGTGAGCTGAGCTTTCTTTTTTGATTTTCTTAACAAGAACTGTCCCTGTGGTCTTCCATTTCCTTACTATGTTCCTCACAGTGGAAACTGACAGGTTAAATCTCTGAGACAACTTTTTGTATCCTTCCCCTGAACAACTATGTTGAACAATCTTTGTTTTCAGATCATTTGAGAGCGGGCTGTCCATGCTCGGCGACCATCAAACTTAACTGAACTTGAATTGTTTTGTAAAGAGGAATGGTCCAAAATACCTTCATCCAGGATCCAGGAACTGATTAAAAGCTACAGGAAGCGACTAGAGGCTGTTATCTGTGCAAAAGGAGGATCTACAAAATATTAATGTCACTTTTCTGTTGAGGTGCCCATACTTTTGTACCGGTCAAATTTTGGTTTAATGCATATTGCACATTTTCTGTTAGTACAATAAACCTCATTTCAATCCTGAAATATTACTGTGTCCATCAGTTATTAGATATATCAAACTGAAATGGCTGTTGCAAACACCCAAATATTTAGAACTAAAAATGATTAAGATTAATAGGGGTGCCCAAACTTTTTCATAGGACTGTAGTGGGCAGAGTGAGGCGGGAATCTTAGAAAGCCAAAGATGCCCTAGTAGTCCATCAGATTTTCTATAATTCATGCCAGAAAATGGAATTATTCCAGTAATCTAGGAAAGTCCTTGATGGGCAAAGGTTTGAGTTCAGGTGCACCTACATGTACAAGAATTATTAACAGCTTGGAGCCTTTTAGTAAATCAGGCTACTCTAAGAAAGGCCAGTTCCTCTTAGGTTTTTTGGGACATATGCTTACTCCACTACCTTTCTTTACATCAAACTTTTTAATGTCTGCAAAGCTGGACATACAAATTGAATTAATTTTGGCCAAGTGAAAGCATCAGCCAATGATATGATTTACCGAGGGAAACTCTTCCAACTCTAGATGACATCATAATATGACAACCTGCATCTGCCTCCCAACCCTACATGCACACTAGGTTTGTCCAAACATGCATGTGTTTTCAATGTGAAAAAGGGTCACGTCCCATTTGGGACGTGTCAGGCCCCTTTTTGAAACTTGCACATGAGAGGTTCTGGACAGGCCCCTTTTTTTGTGATGTGACCGGCATATGACAGGCCCACATTACACATAAAAAGACAGAGCGTTCAGCATATGCACAAGCTTTGCTTACCCTTCGGAGACATCGAACATCTCTGATCCTTATTTGCCCTTACATTGGGTTCAGCTGATTTTGATCTAATGTGTGTGGCTACCTTGGATGTAAGATGACCCATATAGTATAGTTTTGTTTCCCTTCAGCTAATACAGGCCTTGTGTAACCTCCCCTTACTAAAAGGAGGTCCATATAAAGGTGAAACTGTTTCATACTTTTCCTTCTTTGTGCTCTAGTCTAATTTTTGTTTGACATAGCAAATGTGGAGGTGATTTAGATTGACAGGGCACAGATATGACCCTATGCTGTACAGTCTGCTCTCATGAGAAATTTTTGCTTAAAAAAACACTTTGTCTATGAGATCAGTGCATTTTTGCTAGACCCTGAAGATATGACTCCTGTGTAAGTTCTATGTGTCTAAACCAAAAAATGATCCCAGCACACATCACATAATAATTCATAGCCTCGATATCGGGAACAGAATTGAACATTTATAGCTGCCGGCAGATGTTGTAGTGATGACAACATGAAAGTTCAGCTTCCTACACACCCGTAACAACTGCAGATTTCTGTCAGGAGAGGACATACAGACTCACTATAGACATTCAGTAATCCATTATACTTGGGCTTGTCATTTCATTCTAAATAGAAAGGTCCACCTAACAAATATTTAGAATTGTTAAAGGGGCTCTATCATTGGGAAAAGTAATTTTTAGATAAGTACATCCTTGCATAGCCTTTAGAAAGGGCATTTCACACCTACCTTTTGTATGTAAATTGCCTCAGTAGATTTTGAATAAGTTCGTTTTTATTCACATGCTAATGAAGGCTAGACTTATTCAAACACTACTGAGGCGATTTACATACAAAAGGTAGGTGTGAAATGCCCTTTCTAAAGGCTATGCAAGGATGTACTTATCTAAAAATGACTTTCCCAATGATAGAGCCCCGTTAAGTATAGACATCCCCTTTAAAATGCCCATCTAGGTTCCTTTGAAGAAAGCTAATGTCTGTGCCTGCCTTTACTTATCTTTACTTATCCATTTGTGGATTAGCTAGATCCAGTTAACCTGAAGAGATAAGCAGCTCCCTGAAGTAAAAGTAGCACTCCCACCCAGGCCTTGGTGTCTGAGAGGACCCAAAGAGGAGTCCAGTAATATAAATGGTGCTTTGCGCTCCTGTTACATTGGGGCCCAGAAGTTAGGCCTCTGGAGCGGAGGTTTCCATTTTGCAAGCTGAAATAAAATATGTGGGGAAGCAGCCGATCAGTTTATTGACAATTAATGATCTTATCACTTCAAGACTAACAGTTATGAGGTCATTTATCCCGGAAAAGTGAGCGGTTCAGCCAAGAAAATAGTCAATTCTTTATTTATTTAAGGCAAATGTTTTATTGTGAAGGGTCACTTTAATATCTTTTTACCATCTGCAGACTATATAAACTGTATGTTGCCATATACTAGTATTTTTGGTGGCCAACATGACAACATTCATATATACATGTCTATATATATATATATATATATATATATATATATATATATATATATATATATATATAGTAAATAATAAAAAGTGGAAGGAACAAACACCATAAAGATAACTATTACTCATGCCCTGGGTATCCGGATTGAGAGCTTGTGTTAAGTCATATTTAGAAACATGATGTGGTCGATGGTGGTTCCTATGTGGTAAGCAACTTAAAGGAAAACTTTCCTTTTGCTGAGACAGCAGCTTAGAACTTCATGTGGCTTCCCACGTTGTCAGGTTCTAGTTTTTAAGAGTTGAAGATGCCAGATGCAACATTATATACTGTGTGTATATATACAATATATTTGCGAACACAAGAGAAAATGTGGAATTCACAGTGCTTGTAGAGCCGGCACTTCAGTTCTAGTGATCTCAGGACATCTTAGGTGCATCTGTGTAGTGATATATGTCTCATGTATCTCAGGTACATTTTACGCACTTCTTAGAAGAATAGTTTGAGCTAAAAAAAAAATTCTGATTTGCTAGACGTGTGGGTGGGGGCTCTCAGGGAAAAGTGGTGTTTCTTAGATTTAGCAAAATATTGTGTTGTAAAAATTCTTAAAGGATGACATCTAAAGATAAGTGCTTGTTCACAAAACTGAGCTGTGTTCTCAGCCTTCAAAACGTTCCTTCATGGCCAAGTTTGCAGACTTGAATCTATTGACCAGTGAAAACAGGCCCAGAAATAGCAAGTTCTATCAGATCTATCATCCAGCATCAGCCGCTGTAATAAATATGGTGCATTTTCAGACTGTGTAAGTTTACACTGTGTAACCATTAGTAAATATGGGCAAGTGTCCTGATTTCTATAAAGTTTAGAATACTGACCTCAGAACGTACATGCTATGTTTGAGCAGTGATAGGGATGACAGTTGGGATCACCATAGTATGTACCTATGATAACACTGACTGTATATGATCACCAGGACACTAGTTTAGTGTTAGAAGGCTAGTTTTATAAAAATAAAATGTTTTGAAAGATTTTTTTGCTTTGGGGGTGCCTTTTTTTAAGTAAACTACTACAGTTTATCACTGGGGTTCAATGAGGTTGTCAGATGATATCCTAGCAATGAGCCTATCATTACTCAGGTCATCAACTCTAGAGAGAATTCATACTTAGCCGAGGGCAGAGAAGGGTTAAGGAGGATTCTCGGCACTTAACCCACATTCACATTTTCATAAAACTATATTTTGTTGGAGGATGTCATTAACCTATAATTATTTATAATGTCACTAACCAAATACATATTGGCAATGTTTTAATGTAACTGTCTAGTGACTTGAGGACAGCGGTGAATAAGGCCATGCTGCCATGGTCTGTGAGACTGAAACAGTTAACGTAAGTATTCCTTTCTCCAAAACCAAGTCAAACAGTATGGCTGTCTGGCTGTCTCCCGGGCTTAGCGCCGGACTCTCTCGGCAGTGATAAAGTAACATTTCCTGTAGTACATATGCACTCTTGGCTCTTGCAGCATCAGAACCTGGAATCTTCCTGTCAGTACTGTACTTGTGGTTCCTTTACTCAACCATCGGCGCCAGGAATAAGTCCAGACAACTTTTATTCTACAAAGTACATAATATTTTGTTACGTTATTAGAGCTTGGAGTGCTGTTGTTCCAAACAGAGCTTATTAAAGGATTTTAAGTGTGCTCTTGGAGAGGACGGAGTGTATTTCCTCTGTTTGATATTATTCCATTTTAACTTATTTCATTTGCACATTTTCCTTACATTTTTTTTGTTTATCATTCTAATTTATGGACCCAGTTTTTCCTACTTCCAACTATAAACTGATTTACTTTTGGGGAACCAAGAAAGTTGTGTTGGCAGAGTACTGTAGATTCTAGGAGCTCTGAACTTCTAGCAAGTAGCTATATGGCAGTATCATTTTGCAGAACAAGACATTTTAGATGATTTAAAAACCAGATACTTGTAGAGCAGCTATTGTGAGAATTTATTAGAGCAATATGATATAATTTCCATAGGCGGGTGCATTTATACAAAGATATTAATCTGTATTTCTAATAAAATCCAATTCTTAAAGTGTATGACGTCTGGGTATGAATTTATCATGTCACTAGAGCTTCATGTTGGGGGATTGCGCATTAGTGTACTGCCTGGTTATCAGGTAACCTTAAACCCATAGTACGTATCCAGGCAGGCAGATGTCTGTACTGCAAGTGAAGGATTGAGAACATCATAAGTTGTCAAGCTGTGGTAATAATAATTATAATAATACATTTTATTTATATGGAACCAACTTATTCCTCAGCACTTTACAAATTGTAGGGTTCAAGTACAGACAAAAAAGATGACAGTCAATTCACTGAAGGCCCTGGTCGCAAGAGCTTATAATCTATGAAGTAAAGGTGGTGACACAAAGAGGGCGGCATAGGAGGTAGCATTCAGATGTTACTGTCATTACACATAAATAAAGCTGTGTGAGCCACCACCAGTCACTGATCTTTAATGTGCAGATGGTGCCTGGACATATAGAAGACGTTTATTTAATGTGACTCCTTCCATTGACTGGTCACTTTTGCATCTACTTGTCCTATGTTGGATTTGATACCCAGTTACCATTGCACATTTTATTCTCTTATGCTAGGTTCATATTAGCATCACTTGTCTGTTGTTCCTGCTCATTGGAAAACCAGAACAGTTGACAGGCGGACGGCTAATATTGCATTACATGTGGAGCCCGACGATCCCCATTGACTATAATGAGGACCCACGGGTATCCATTGTTTTAAAACTGAAACCGGCAAATGAAACAGCCGTGCATGCCGGACTTTTTCATCTGCCAATTTCAAGCAGACGTGGCAATGGAATCTCCTAGTCTGTTAACTCCTAAGCATGATTATTATTGTGCTAGGATTATGGAAAGATGTTTGGGGTAAGAATACATGTTTAGGTTTTGTTGATGCAGCTTTTGCAGCCATAACCAAGATTGGATTGAATAGGTTCTCACTCTTTGTATACTTTAGAAAAAGTATACTGGACAGGCGATACTCCTCTTTTTGTAATCCACGCCAGAATTTAGGTTCAGTATAGGCCTACATCGTGCATGTGCTATTCAAGTTACCAAACTGCATATATATGATGAATTTTGGGTGTGATAGACATAATTTTATGAGCGAGATGAGGAAAGGTTTTATGCAGCATTATTCATCATTTATAGTTATGTGGTTATAACCTTGTTTTTACCCCTTTCCTGTAAGGAAAAAAGTGAATGTTAGGAATTTGATTTCTTTTAATATGGGTTCAGGAATGAGAGTGTAGATTAAATATCTTTGGGTTTGTAGGCTTGTGAGTCAATCTTACTGTATCCTTTGTGGAAAAATTCTGCAATGTACAAAAATCTTTCTGTCCCGTACTGATTTATTTTTGACTGATGTTGAACATCTGGTTTTGAATCAGATCTAAGTCGGATAGTAAGAGACACCTCTTCATATTTCTTGTATAAATCTGTCTTTTTCGGCTGGCTTTCAACAGCTGAACCCTCTTTTCCATATCATAGATCAAATATCTCTGTGATGGGATTGTGTGGGCAGATATCTCTCTGCATACTTCTGCTATTGTCACTTCAATGAAAATCTAGGAGCAGGTCTCTGGCTTAATAATTGAATTCTGTTTCCATAAATTAGATCTTGGATTCTCTAAATATAGATTTAGAGATGTTAGAAATGAAGTAATAGGCTCTTTGGAATTATATGGTGGTTTCAATTCATTCCAATGAATCGACCGGCAGAGCAATTACATTGACTTCGCATTGTCATGTTGTCAGTAGTAATGGAGGAGAATTGATCGCCTCTAGGACAGGTTATGCAGGCTTTTCCATATCACATCTAGTTGTTCCTCTAAAATAATTGCCACATTTATGACTCCTATAAATCAGATACTGTGGGCACAGTGTATCTTTAAGGGGAGTCTACCACCTCCTCCAAGCATATTCAACTGTATGTTGCACATTGTTATGGATGTTGCTTTTGTATATTTGGAGAAAAACAACTTTGAAGTCTTACACAAATAAAGCAGTTGGTGCACTGGGGGTGGAGCTTCCCCCCTGGAGCACTGCTTTTCCTACTTCAGTAGGACGGGTGATGTCATAGCAGTGGAACAATCAACTCTCTCTGCAGGGGTGATGCAGACAATAGGTTGTAGGGGCCTGAGTCACAAAAGCAGCGCTCCAGGGAGCTAAAGTCCAGCCCACAGAACAACAAATGCTTTATTTGTATTTTAAAACGTTAAAGTTGTTTTTCTCCATCTCTACAAAAATGACATACGTAACAAGTTATGTTTTTTATCACTGCAATGTGCTTTTTAACGAGAATTGAATATGCTTGGGGGACTTGGTAGTCTCCTTTTACATTTATGTTTGTGGCTTAATCTTGTTTTTGTTTTTCTAGGTAGGAGATTAGGGCATAATACTTATACAAGATGGCTGCTGTACCTTTCTACCGAGCCTTACCATTGTCCTAATAGACCACTTGGGCTGTTTTCTTATGCACTTAGACAAATTCCTTTCCTGATAGTGACTTACTTCCAAAATACTTACCTGTTTCACCAGTGATTTTGAGCTGCCATTTTGACTTCCATCTATGTACATTTATGATCACATGTCATTTGGGAATGTCAATGAGGCAGGCTGGTGGGAAAAAATCAAGGTCTTATTGTCACCAACTTAAACAAAATCATTGGAAACATGCACGGAAATAATAATATTAAATGAGATGGTTTGGAAAACAGTATGACCACGTGTCCTGTTCCCTTATTGTGTACCTGCAGGCACATGCCAGCATACACTTCTGCAGCTCTGCTGGGAATTCGGCAAGACACAGGGGGCTGGAGGTTGTAGGAAACAAACCTGTAACACGGGGAACATAAACAAGGATCCTTTCAACAGCCGATCTGAGCTGATGAAAGGCAGAAGACCAGATATTAAACAAACTTGATGTATGAATTACAGGTGGCATACACAGAAAGGATTTCTGCTATCAAATTCCATGGGCATGGAGAATGTCTTCACAAATGAGCCCTGTGTTAGCAGAAGGATTACTATGTAAAAGGAATGTGCTACTTGTAACCACAAAATATTAATTCCCTTTTGCATGAAGGGTATTTTCCAACTAAAACAAACATGGCTTATTAAAATGATATCAAAAACTTTCTAAAAAATACTTGTATCGAAAGTTATTGTCTTTCCAGTGGCCCCTTGAAGAAATGTATTTTCGCTTGCATTTCCACTGCCAACCTTGACTAAAAGCTAAAGAGATTTGTGGGCTTCCATGCACATATGCCCTTTGGCGGGGTCTCGCTCTGCTTCTGTAGTAACTTCCTATTTCCTGTCCTCTGCTTGTGCTGTGTAGAGTTGATCTGTGGCAGGATTTTCAGGCAGTTATTGATCATGGCAGTATCTCTTACAGTCCCATGTGTCTTTGTGTGGGTGACATGCAGAGATGGTGGTGAGATGGGCGGGACAGGGGTACTGTATGGATCTACTGAGGTGCTGATTGTTGATTTCTAGCGGAAGTCCCTGCCCCACGTCACAGACTGACTGGCGGATACTATAGTGTATTTGCATCAGTAATGTGTAAGGGTGAGGAGTGATCACTATTTCAATTGTTTATCCCCCATCCTTTATGTCATCACCAGTGTATTGAGAAGGATTTGGCATTTTGGGAAAACCAACACCCAGATTCTCTTCAACTGCCCTGAGGGGAAAATGAGAACACCCCATATACATTGAATGGTCAGCTGGATTGGCCTAAATTGGCGGTTTGCCCAACATCAGTCAAATGAGTTTGTGTCCCTAGTACCTTCCAGGGACCATATCTTTTCAACAAGTGGATGGATTTTAAAAAGATTGTCCCGGGGCACAGCGAGAATCCAATGATTTATGGCATTTAGTATGTTTTACTGGGTGACAGGACCTCTTTATATACAGCAATAGGAACATACCAACAAGAATAGTAGTATAACTGAAATAATTTTCCACATGCTGCCATCTAATGCGCCTTTCTAAAGGCTATGCAAAGATGTGATTAGTTAAAAATGACTTTTCCCAGTGATAGGGCCCCTTTAAGGTCTAGTAGTACCTTGGCATATACAGGGTAATTCCACTATTTTCCTCATGTTCTGGATTCCAAACCACCATTAGTATATCACATGTCATTTGTTGTAGAAATGCTTCATTATCTTCCTTTACCGATAGTGCTTTAAGCTACTTTATATGGCTATTAAGATGCCCAAGAGACAAATGAGACATGTAACCTAACACTGTATGGGGTAGTTTACTTTAAAAAGAAACTGTGTTGTGTAACTTGGCCCTTTACGTTCTGTCACATTAGTCGGAACATCAAGTAAATTTACTGAAAATTGTCAAATCCTGCAGTTTACATAAAAGAGTGAATACATGTCTCCAAAGCTGTTGAATGTGTGCTAAGAGCCAGTTTTATCATGTTTTGTATGGGAGTTTTACCCTGCATTGATGCTCCATCCAGTCAGTGACTCCAGTTTTACAATGAGGCACAGAGATTTTCTTGTGAATTCCATGAGAATTTGTAAGAAAAATAATTGTTGTTATAAGGTATATAGTCACGCCATTTTCTAAAATCGAGAAACTTCTAATACAGTAAACTGACATCCCATGCATAGAAAAAGGAGTGTAAAATGTCAGTAACCGTATAGAGCAGCATTTCCCAAACTTTTTGAGTCGACAAGCACTATTCAGGACAGAAATGTTGTAGGGAGCACTTAACAAATTTTACCTAATGAATTGATATTAGAGATTACATTTTCTATTAACTTTATTCAAATTTTTTTTCTTTTTCAGTCACAGTGAAAAAATAAGGAACTTAACTACATATATCGAAAAACAAAAATCCTGAAAACACAGATCCTATTTCTGAAATCTTAAAAGACTTAATGTCTTCATTTTAATGTGAAAAATGAGGCTGCTTTTATTTGCACAGTTTAGCAATATCTGTACATACCTGTTCGATGTTGAAGCCGCTGCTCCTACTAGAGGGTCAGTGTCAGAGGTATTAACTGCTTTTCTGAAGGATCCAGTCTTCAACCAATGACCCATTGCTGAACAATCATATTAGGAATATTTTTCAAATAACATGTGGCGAATAACTGCAAATACTGTGCGAACCAAACTGACACAGCAAGGATTGAGTGACCGCACAATATGAGCATGAAAGATGACTAAAGCACTTCCGTCCGTAGGTACAGTTTGTTCTGCGAATATATGAAGCCGGCGTATTAAGCCGGAAAGGGTGGTCTGAGACCGGTTTGGAAGTGCCGTCCGACTGTGAAGCGTTTTTATTGTTATCTGTTTATTATCGCCATATCATGGAGCACCTGTAGATGGTTTGCGGAGCACTTGGTGCTCCACGGAGCACAGTTTGGGAAACGCTGGTATAGATTTTATGTATATTGTGTTAATCTACACAAGTAGTGAAGCCTCATATGAACCATGATACACAAATAGACAAATAACCCAACAAAATATGTAAACTACATACAACAATGCCACATGCCCGACACGTGTTTCACCCAGAAAAGGCTTTGTCAGGGGGTATCTATTTCTCTGTGTCTATTTTGAGATAAATTGAAGCCTAGTAGATAAAGATTGAGCCACTATGCTTTAGGCTGTGTTCACACAGGAGACGACAAACGGATGTGAGTTTCCTTGTTGCTTTTCCCTGGTATTTGTTGTAACTCACTACTACCTTACTTTTAGTCACTCTCTGGTGGTTGTCCACGCTACAGAGGGTCATTTTATAGTTTAGGCTCCTTATCCTTCTTTAAAGAAGTCTTCTACCTTTAAAAATTACAATAACTTCTTCTCTTTGACATGGTAATCTTGTATGTGGGACACTTCCCCCCCCCCCCCAATCTTTATTTACAAGTTGACATCATGAGACTACCACAGCCAATGAGTGGCCTCATATGCTATACTACTGGCATCATAGTTCCTATGACTGTGGTGATGCCAGTAGAATGGCACATGGCCGCTACAGCAGTCACATGCAGGTGGATAGCAAGTGAGCTGTTGCTGGTTTGGGAGGTGAAAGAAGAGATAAGTACTATTTTTTTTTTTTTTTTTAAGTGAGTAATACCTTTCGGCTGAAGTCCCACGCTGCAAAAATGCAGCCGAAAAAAAAAATATGTTGTGTTTTATAGTACCTACTAAGTGAATGAGATTCTGGCTAATTCCATCCACACAGTTTTTGCAAATCGCAGCTTGTGAATTATACATCTGGAAACACTGATGTTCTCCCTATAGATATAATAAAGTCCACAATGAAAAAAATCTGCGAAAACGCAATGAAAAACTCTGCAGAGAAAATCGCAATGTTTCCCCTGCCTTTTTTTTTTTTTTCTGCGTTTCAATACGTGGGGCCTTAGCCTTATATTTTGTTTCTAAACTATGCGACTAGAAAAGTACTCAGAGGAGCAATTCTTGAGAGTGTCTTGTTTGTGACCCTGATGCATTGTTGTGGAGTAGAATGTCAATAATGGTGGCCTGAATTTCCAGGTTTACATATGCCATGAGTATATTAGAAACAGATGCAGGTGCTTTGTAATGTTACTATTCTTCTAGGGCCTGGTAGTTGTCATAATTTACTACTACCAGCATCATGCCCATGCAACCATCTTTTCATGATCAAGAAAATTTAGGTCTCGAAATAGAAAGCAGTTGACGTCTTCATTTCCACTTTTAACTTCATGGATGATATATTAGAGCCTACTGCTATGTTATTAAGCATGTGAAATTGGTGCTTAATTTGGCACTAAAGAATGCTGTCTGGAAGGCAGCACTGGGCAGACAGTCATTTTTCTCCTGCCAGGCTGGACATCTAATTGAAGACAGATGGCAGTGTTTGTCAGGAGTAGGTTGGGTCAGTGCGATGAGTGATCCGGTGTACTGATGTAATGTAGAAACAGGTTCACTGTCTAACACAACCGGGTCTTTACCCAGTGTTATGTACCTGCTAATGGGCAATATGATGTTGCATTAACCAGTAATGCCTACCTCAGTCACGTTTACACAGGAGAACTTATAGAAAGGTATCTGTGTGGATTGATGGACAAAAATTTGCTTATTCCCTAGTGATTTGTTCAGTGTTCCAACTGTATAAAAACTGCTCTGATGTTATATGTATCTCTATCTCTATATATTATAAAAATGAGTTTATGTCTGTCTGCCTGTCTGTTCTTTATGCACGACCAAACGACTGGACAGATCTTTACTAAATTTGGCACGGAGATACAGTATTCCCAAAACATTGACCCCCCCCCCTGCAACACACATGGTCACTCCACATGCACAATCCAACACTGATATCCGAACTGAGATACATGCATCAGAAGATTAGATATGAGGCTCAGTATATAGTACCACACACCAGAGGATTAGATACGCACATCTGTACACAGAACCACATGCCAGAGGATTAGATACACGCATCTACACACAGTTTCACACGCCGGAGGATTAGATATGTATGTCAGCACACTGTACCACATGCCGGAGGATTAGATGCACACATCTACACACAGTTTCACACGCCGGAGAATTAGATATGTATGTCAGCACACTGTACCACACGCCGGAGGATTAGATACATGGCTCAGCACACAGTACCACATGCCGGAGGATTTGACAAATACGTCTGCACACAGTGCCACACGTCGGAAGACTAAATACGCGCCAGCACACAGTATCACCTATCGGAGAATTAGATACGTGCGTCTGCACACAGTACCACCCATCAGAGGATTAGATACACGCATCTGCACATAGTTGCACATGCCACGGATTAGATATGCGCGTCTGCATACAATACCACATGCCGGTGGATTAGATACGTGGATCTGCACACAGGACTACATGCCGTATCATTAGATACGCACATCTGCACACAGTACCACATGCCGGAGGATTAGATATGCACGTCTGCACACAGTACCACAAAACTGGGCAGAAGACAGAAACCTTCCGGCATCTTTCAAACCCATTCATTTGAATGGGTTTGAAAAGGGTCCAGCCGTGAGCGCCGGTGAGCGTTTTATGCTCTCTGTGGCGAAACCGTTTTTTCTTAAACTGGACACAGAGTCTGACATGCAGTACTCTGTCTGGTTTAAAAAACCGGTTTCGCCACGGAGAGCATAAAACGCTCACCGGCGCTCACGGCCAGACTCTGCATGACAGGTTTCCGTCTTCTGCATGCAGAACTCACATATGATAGTCTGCTGTTCCACTTAGTTTGTCTTGTATGGGTGACATTCATGTAATGTATATTTTTAATTTCAGTCGCTCTTCTTGTATTAGTTGAAAAAGAAAAAAATGTATCAGCTCACCCTATGTAGTTTGAACTTTGATCCTTGGAGAGCACGGCGTGCAGGTGAACTTCAACCTGCTGATAGAATGTCCAACTTGAAGGTAAAAAGACAGCTGCTACCAGGAAATGGATGAAAACGGAAATCCGCGGTATTTAAAATATAACTTTTATTGTCGCATTAAAACAGTTACATAGTAACTGAAGTCTTGCCTGTGCGTATAATGGGCAACGCGTTTCGGGACAGAACGTCCCTTCTTCTCGGCTCTTCTTGTATGTCTCTTCTTAGTGCTTGGCTGCATCTACAAACTTACTATTCAGTAAAATGACTACATATCATGAAGACTAATAAAGTGAGTGCTTCTGGAAAACACTATAAAAACTTCCATTTCATAAATCTTTGAATTAGGTGGGGTTACATCAGAATGAATAAACTCTTCTATAGATCAGATATGTACCATGATGATTGGGAAAATATCCTAAGGAACCATACAAGAACAATAGCAACCGAGCAGAATAGCTGACTCCCTGGCTGGTCCATTAGAATTTATATTATTTGCTTGCACCTTTATATGAATTTATGACTTGAGTCGAGGAAGTGAATATATGAAAAGGACATCTAAGAATAGACCTGACTATAATTTGTCTTGTAAAAACAACTTGAGTGAAATGAATGTTCATGTTAAATGGAATTAGATCCTGTAATGTGCTGGTCAGCATTGCAGTCGGCTGTATGAAGGCAACTCTGTGATTCATTACAACATAAACATGTGCATGGTATGGCAGGCATGTGGAGCATACACTAGACTGATTCATTTTCTATGGGATAATGGCCAAAAAGGTTAAAACATTTTAGACCTACTAATAAAAATATACAGAGTTAATATGACAAGCATACAAATAACATGATCACACGGTGTACTCGCCTTCACTGAAACAATATCTTATAGATCTGTGTAATGACTGGCTCATTTCTCACATTATTCCTGAGATTTCAGAAGTGATAAAAGGTTCTATAAAGTTATATACATCCTAAATGTGCTCTACATTTTATCTGTTACAATGCTGATACAGTCCTGGAGCCAAGGAGGCCTGCCTTAAAAAAAACAAAACACACATACACAAGTGAAATTTTATGGAAACCATTAAAGATAATGGAAAACATGCCCATACATACATGGATAAATTTTTTTGACAGGAAACAATGGCCTAAGTGACTGTAACAGTGGCGTTGTAACAGTGCAGAAATTTCCATTATAGGCAAAGCCCCTCGGTGTATGTGCCCATTGTCTCCATGAGATGACCAGTTGTTGGCTGAGACTTTGGGCTGTAACCACACCATAGTTGAATTTTGGACCCCAATACACTCCATCTCTCAAGGAACAAGTTCAATACAACATGGCAGCAAAGGGCTGCAATTCACAACACAACCACACCTAGGCACATGTATACCATAGATATCCCCAACAAAGTATAACAAAGCAACGTCATTTCCCTTCAGCCACAGTTAAATTAACCAATTGAGTCTTTGTGACCACAAAAGACAGATTGCATAGGTTCAGTTTATTGACCCTCATTGGATCTGTGTCACGGATCGAGCGCGCCCGAGTAAATTAAAATCCTTAATACTACCATGAATTAAACTGATTTAGTTTGGCAGGAACTACAAAAACAAACATGAATTAAAAGAGGCTAAAGGATAGAGTGATCTCAAGTTTGGCTCAGCCGGAAAGGAAATGCTTAATAACTTGCATAGGGCTGCAGAGTTCAGTCTTTGGCAAGAGCTAATAGTCTTGTGCTATCTGTCACAGCTGTACAGCAATGGAAGAAACTGGCCTTTCCATTATCCTTGAAAGACAAATGACATCCATTCATTTCTGCACACGTTACTTGCTGTTCAATGTATACAGTGACCGTGCACAGTCACTGCCCATCCACAACACATTTACTATAGATCACAGTTATGATAACAAACTTAGTCCTATTTGGACTTTGGATAAGTTATCTTTTATATATGTGAACAATGAAAATCCAGCCATCCATCTGGATCACAGGATGTTAACATTTCATGAGTGTCCTGCTTTTTACATGGTCCACGATATTAGAAAAACAGAAGGATATTCCTAATTTAATAACTGGAAAAGTATTTATTGTGAATGGGCAGCCTGTATATGTCCAGAGAACAGGCTCAAGCGGTTCATGAATAAATGCTTAAATATATGGTATATTGCTTTTGAGAATGTTATTGTTTACGGCTGGGATTGAGGAGGCTTTATACTAACTTTCATTGGTTACATGGCCTGTAGCTTATCCTCATTTAAGTGAATAGCAGAGCTGCAATACAATACAATACAATGTATATCGCTAAACTTGGTAAGCATTGAAGACGCCAAAGTGCTCGACTAAGGATAGGCCTTCAATATCCTGAGCCTAGCAAACCCTTTTTTAACACAATAATATGTTTGTGTACTGTCTGATATTCTACACAACTCAATAAAGTTGCCACATACATGGAAATATAGGCAACAATCCATATAGACATTAACGAGTTTTGTATCTGGACTTATCTATTGACGACCTTTCTTAAGGTAGGAGTGTTGGGGTTTGACACTCAAGACCCCCACTGACCAGCTATTGAAAGACACTCATTGGCAGCACATCATTCCCTTGTGTGAAGAGGAGTACCGGTATTTTATATGGCAATTAAATATGCTGATAAAATCCAAATCTTTATTGAAATTTCCATTAAAAAAGAAAACCTATATATGTGATAACACACGTGTTCAGTGCTGACCAATCCCTATTGTTTGTCGCCAGTTTCACCTCTCCCATAACTTGTGTGAAGAGGAATGACAATACTGGAACTACATGTACCCCAATGATCACACATACAGTATTAATAATTGCTGAGCTAAATGGGCCTAAGATGCCACATTGTATTGTTGACTGGCACTATTAAAGCACCGATATTCCACAAATCATTCTTTATGCAGATTATTAAGATTGGAATTGCCATCATATTACAGGTCTCAGTAAATACTGTTGATGCCACTTACATTTATCATTCATTGTAGTTTTCCAGTGTGTCAATTTTTTGGGGGGATATTTTGACTAGAAAAAACTAAAGCTGGCAACCCCGATAATGAATGTGAAAACCAAGCCTTGAAAATCTAGATCCGAAAAGTAATTGAAAAGTCTTCAGTATAAATTTGCACATACTATAATGGGAAATAAAGCAATAGGAAATACTGAAAATCACTATTGTGGCTCTGCTTATTTTGTCTGGTTGCCAAGAGTGAGCTTGACTATATCGTTACTTTGCAGAGTTTAAGCTGAGCGCCATTCTGGGAAAATCTATTAATAAAGATCCATCCACGCATCAATGATGTTTCTTTCCATGTGTTTTATTATTTTTGGGAGAGGGGGAAATGCAAAGAAAACAGACTCTGATTCTATATAATGACATGAGGGATTAGTAGATCCATTTATTTTGTGGTAATATATATATGTACTTACATTACACTTGTTATTTCATGTTCTGCTGCGTAGGCTTTAGGCCTTGCTGCTTATGAGGTTTCTCTGTGATCTCTCATTGTGCCCTCCATTGCTTGTTATTATGATAGTACTAAAGCTCCAACCAATGAGCAAAGTCCTACAAATTCTACATTTTTTTTTTTTATTTATCTTTGCTTATAATGATATGCTCAACAATTCTGAGGAAGATGTAGAGGGCCGAACATTTCTCATGCAGCACCCAATAAAATGAATGGGAGAACTTTTAGTCAGTTGCATTTAGTCCTCTAAAGCAGAAGTTGTTGTTTGTCCCAAAAGAAGGACCCCCTCTTTGATATCCATGTGGCTTAAGGGTGAGTTCACACGGAGTAAAGTGCTGCGTGATGTGGCACGTATACGCCGTGTGAGCTTTTGCAGGCCGTATACGCAAAATCACGGCCTCAAAATAGCGCCGCGTATACGATCCCGGCTCCCATTGAAATCAATGGGAGCGTATACGGCCCGCAAAAGCTCATGCGGCGTATACGTGCCACATCACGCGGCACTTTACTCCGTGTGAACTCACCCTTATAAGGCATATAGATTAGTGCTGTATAAGGATATGTCACTTGGTATACACCTCAAAAAACGCCTCCCAACTCCCCCATTCATTTCAGTGAGAGTGAGTAGCAGATATTTTTTCTCTGATTTTTCAGCTTGAGGAAAAAAGAAGGGTCATTACTTATCTTCATGTGGATTCTGCCTTGCAGAGCCCATTGAAATGAATAGGAGGTGTTAAAAATGCTTTTTTTTCCCCCCGCAAAAACAGTTAGCTTTTTTTAATATATTTTTTTCCGCTTCCCATTCATTTCAGTGGGCTTTGCAAAGCTACCGTAAATCCATCTGAAGATAGATCAAGTCCATTCCTATGGCATGTTTCTGTGTCTCCCATAATTCAGGGCATTTAGCCATTTAGCTATAGCCTAACATATATTTTAATTTCTGTATAGAATATTTACTATGTAGCTTTTTCCACTAATATGGTTCTCTCCATACAGTTTCTGGGCACGCTGGCTTGACTGAAAAGTCCCATTGCCTTGGCATAACAAATAAATTAGTCTAATGTGCTTTAAATAGGCCCCAGATAAATGCATTCTGGCCTAAATGATTTGTTTGCTATTACATTATTAATTTGAGGTAGGGGAAATATTAGGTTTGTGTAGGTTGAGTAATTCTTGCCTTCTAAGTGCTTTTATTTATGAGGTGGCAGAGTTTCTCTGCTAGCACTTTATGTAAAGGAGTTTTAGCACTCCTACAAATCAACATATGGACTTAAATAGACATACTTTAAATATACTGTGTTTTTATGACCATCAGAAACAGATGTTTGGCATATAGAAGTCTTGCTTTTAGTTACCCTGGCCTTGAAAGTGAGAACTGTAAGTCGCTTAATTAAAAATAGAATTTATTTGACAAAACGCGTTTGCAGCTGCTTTATGACTTTGGCAATATATTGTCATATATGAATTATTATGCTGGGAACTGAATGAAATTGTTCCATTTTATTTGTTCCTGTAATAACAAGGTTTTTCTTGTCATTTTAGTCAACCTTGTTCTGTATAGCCAGGTCCTTTTTTTTTAACCAGTGGCTGAAAGGACAAATATCTGGTGCAGGGCCACAAATTGGCTCTAGTTGGCCATATATAGCTCAGTCTTCTGGTTGAAGGAGAATTTACTTCTTACAATAGTAGATGTGTGTATGTAAGGTAATATTTTCCAATATTCCATGTGGGTATATCCTTTTCTCAAACACAGGTTGACTTTCACCTGTTAAAGGGATCCTATCATTTATACACTTTTTATTGTAGTTGACACGTCGGAATAGCCTTAAGAAAGTCTATTCGTCTCCAACTTTATCAGTCGCCTCCAGCCCGCCGTTCGGTAGAAATACTGGTTTTTACCGGTGTGCAAATGAGCTCTTTCGCAGCACTGGGGGTGGGCCCCAGCGCTCAGACAGCATTGGGGGCGTCACCAATGCTACCAGAGAACTCTCCTCCATCTTCAACAGCAACCACGTCTTCTTCCGGCTGAGATCGCACTCCGCTCTTGCGCGCATGCGCAATACGCTCCTGTAGTTCTCCGTAGAACTACAGGAGTGTACTGCGAATGTGCGCAAGAGGGAGTGTGTCCCCAGCCGGAAGAAGACGCGGTAGAAGATAGAGGCGTCGCTGGAGAGAGTTCTCTGGCAGCATTGAGACTCCCCCAGTGCTGTCTGAGCGCTTGGGTCCGCCCCCAGTGCTGTGAAAGAACTCATTTGCATCCCGGTAAAAACTGGTATTTCTACCGAATGGCGGGCCGGAAGCGACTGATAAAGGTAGGAGACGAATAGCCTTTCTTAAGGCTATTCTGATGTGAGCTAGAAAAAAAAAGTGTTTAAATGATAGGATCCCTTTAAAAAGAGCGGTAAAATCTATCCTGAAGTCTATAGTTAAAGGGGTTGTCCACTTTCAGACCAATATTGAGAGGCAAATGTTAATGTTTGTGAAATAAAAAGTTATACAATTTTCCAATATACTTTCTGTATCAATTCCTCACCGGTTTCGAGATCTCTGCTTGCTGTCATTCATTCTGTTACTTCTAGTGGATAAAAGTCTGACCATGGTCATGTGATTTACGGTCCATGGTCATGTGATGAGCACACAAGTGCCGCTCGTTAGTCATCTATGCACCTGTGTACTCCTCACATGACCATGGACCGTAAATCACATGACCACGGTCAGACTTTTATCCTCTAGAAGTAACAGAATGAATGACAGCAAGCCGAGATCTCGAAACCGGTGAGGAATTGATACAGAAAGTATATTGGAAAAATTGTATAACTTTTTACTATACAAACAATAACATTTGTCTCTCAATATTGGTCTGAAAGTGGCCAACCCCTTTAAGGAGTGTGGGTCTAATGTAACCAAAGTTAATAAGCGGTGCCCATCTCTGCTCATCCTCAGCACATATTAGTTTTAACTTGGAAACAAGATGCAAAGTTTTAGCAGATATTATCACCATTTGGCTCCATCATTGCCCACTTAGTTATAAATGATCTTGCTCAGTTTTGGTTCTGGACATAGAGACTGATGTTGGGGAAGTCTGTCCAAACGGGCCATGGCAACTTGTAAAGACCCTTTCATAGTGGTTGTAGTTGGAGCTTCCAGTTTCCTCTGCACATGGAGTATCGTCTAAGGAGCCTGGGAATCTGTATGCGTAGAGATATGGTGGCAGGTATGGTATTACATATGCTCACACATCTGCCGGATTATTTTTGATGAATATACCTGTTGTTGGTTTTGGCTTCGAAGCAAAACACACTAAATGAACTCTCAGCCCTTGTTGACAAGTGGCTGTTCTTTTGCCGGTTGTGTGGGTTTAGCTTGTTTAAACAAGCACTTTTGTTTCAAGTGACACGGTGCTGCCTGCTTTATGGATGATCAAATAAAAGATTACGGCTTAGGAATCAGAACACGCTGCTCCGTAATGCTTCTCATGGAGGATTAGTTTACCGTAACATTATCTGTTATAGTCAGTGAAGACAGACATGCATACAAATACCATTACGTTTCATGAGCTTAGGCTGACTATGGTCAGAAAGATTAACCGTTAATATGACAAACAGTTAATTTTTCATTATTGTATCTCATTAGACAACTTTATGGAAAATGTATGTCTGTGCTGAACTCCCCAAACATTTTTACATTATACACTGAAGGCCACGTTTGAAGAATCGGCTGATTAGAAAAGCCGTTAAGAAACTAGTGGCAACTAATCTAGATAGAAACAGAAATGAACAAGAGTTGGGTTTTATCCTTTATCACTATTGATTGATTTTTCTTAGATAAAATACATGAACACAACTGTATCTGCCTACCCTGTCCCATCTACATTGATGACCTGACAGTAGGTTCACATCTGTGCTGGGCTCTCCGTTGTTTGGGTCCTTTTGGGGTCTCAAATGATCAAGAGTTGGACTGCTAAAACACCAGTTACACATGGACACTGGCGGACCCATTGACTGTAATGGGGTTTGCTGGTTTCAAACTGTAAACTTGGAGATATGACCAGGGTTGTGGAGTCCGCACGACAAAGCACCAACTCTGGCTCTGTTTTTCCAATGCCTGACTTCTTCATAAATGACTGACGGCCTTAGCCAGACAGATGCAGTAAAGCTTCTTCAATTCATAAAAAAGCTACTGATTTACTTCCTATGAAACTAAATATGCATCAAACTATTCATCTAACAAATTATACAATATTGATAATAATAGAATCTAATTAATTAAGAATTAATCATTTTATTTTGAAGTCAGAGTCGCAGCTGGTAAGTTGTGATTTATTTTTTTTTTTCAACTCAAATTCAATCTGGTTCTTAGGCTGGTCTTACACGACCGTATTGTTTTTACGGTCCGCAAGTTGCTGATCAGCAACACTACTATTTTACTTCAAATAGACATACCGCAGACGTCCGTGTCCTGCCGCACGTGCCCATAGAGTTCTATGGGCGAGTCCATGCAGTGCTGTGAATTTGCGGACCCGCGGTATTCAGTGCAGACCTCGGTCACAGCACGGCACACCACAGATAAAATATCCGATGGTGTAAGAGGCCTCACTTAATACAATGTGTCCGCAAATGTTCCGCAATTGAAAACCCGCAATTGCGGAACATTTGTGGACTTAAATTACGGTCGTGTAAGACCAGCCTTAGTCGGACCACACAGCCCTGAATTTAACAATAATTTTGAGTATCTGTATGAAGGATTCTGGCCTACACACTTGCATAGCAGCACAAGCGGATACCATTTCCAGTATTGTGGTTGTCATAATACTGAATAATACCGGCTAGTTTTGTGTTTATGATTGAGACACTTCTCATCTTGGTAATGATAGTTCTTCTGTTGTGTTCTTGCGCTTTATCCATTTGCAGCACATTGTTGATGCAGTCAAGTCTTTGTGGATTTAGATGAGAACGTTCCCCTGCTTTATATCCTCCTTGATCAAAAGGGAAATCAGGCACATTCGTATAAACAGAATGTGTAACTATTACCAAATATTGTTGTAGGATAGCAGACATTTTGTTCTCCTGTAACCATTCCCATGCAGTTATTACCTGATAATGAGACCGGTGTTTCATTACTTTAGTCACCCGAAATTTTACATCCAATTTCATATTTTTTCACTTTTTTGAGGAGGTCCTTGTATAATATTGCAGAATATTTCCATCAATGGGAAATACAATAGATGATGAATGTATAAGAACAGCTTTTTTTAATAACCAATAATTGATGGAGCAGGTTATGGCTTGTTAAAGCTACGGTCAATAAATATTAAGTGCACATCAGGTAGGGTATGAATATTGATTTCTACTGAACTGATAACTGAATTATTATTTTAACCCTTTCAATCACTACACGTGCATAGATAATATCAATATGTATAACATGTGAGCCTGTGTTGGCGGAAAGAAAGGCCAGAGCACTGCCTGTGTCTTCACTTTTCAATCCCAAAGCATAGTTTGGTATAATGTACAATTTGCATTGTTATATAAATGAATAAATCTCCGCTTAAGACGTTTAGAAGAAGATTTAGACTAATGCAGATAATTGACATTCTCACCAGTCTAGTTAGACATTCCTAATATTTACACTTCTTGACGGAAGATCTACATTCCTCATCGGTTAGAGTGCCCTAAGAAAAAGGTGTGAGACACTGTGCATGTCATAACAGAACCTGGCTGGCAAATGTCTAATGTTATCTGAGGAAATCCTTACATCACAAAACAGAATACATTAAATCATCTTGGCCTTTTATGGGAGTGTAGAGTTAACACGAGAAAGACGTATGTGAAATAACCAAATTCTACCACAACATATGTCATATGTAGAGTTTACACAATGGGAAGAAGTAGATATGGATATGGAATGCCATCGCGACTGGCAGCAATACCTCATGATTTATTTGCCTGGTTTGTTGTGGGGTTTTATCCAGATGCTCCTGTAAAATTCCTATGAACTCTAGTGTAAACTGCTGGCACAATACTGACCGTAAGACCCACACAAACGCTTGGTGTTA
The DNA here is from genome assembly GCF_031893055.1 of Leptodactylus fuscus. NCBI lineage: Eukaryota > Metazoa > Chordata > Amphibia > Anura > Leptodactylidae > Leptodactylus > Leptodactylus fuscus. The sequence continues at coordinate 136,357,637 of NC_134265.1, forward strand.
GCATATATACAAAGCATTTATCTTGCTGTGACCCTGTGTTGTATTCCAGAGCTGCATAAGTTGCTCTGCTGGTTTTTTATTGTAAACCATTATACAGACTTCTAACAGCTTAGCCATGGTCCTATTATGTAGTGGGACAGTATCTTATACAAAGATCACTGTTCAAGTATTTGCTCAGTTTCCACCTAGTCGCATGCTGGAGACTTCAGCTCTGAAACCAAACCCATGTTTAATGCAGTTCTGTTGTAGGATACAGAATGAGTGAAGATAAGTAATGCATTCTATTTACAAAGGTGCTTATCTTTTTATCTACTTTAATTTTCTAGGGCACCTCAAGCCTGGTCCACATCTGCATTCGGGAATTCCATTCCCCAATCCACATACAAAATGCGGAGAGAAAAGCGCTGCAAGCAAGACTTTTCTCTCCGCATTTTTTGTGTGGAAACCACATGGACCACATTATAGTCTATGGGGTACGCAGGGTTCCTAACGTAATCACTTTTTTTATGCAGATTAGGAAACCCATGCGCAGATGTGAACTGGGCCTCAAGTCAACTAGAAATTAGTTGCGTTTCGTATATATCTAGTAAGTGGTAAATGTGTGATATGCATCCTTTTGTAAAATCATTCCGTGTTATTTAGAAGATGTGGATCCCTGGATGTAGACCCTAGTGCTTAGTAAACACTACCTATGGGCATGCTTTTACAGAAACTGACAGAAATCCATGAGTTTGTTGGGACAGGTCAAAGCCAGGCTATCATCATGGTGGCTTTAGCACATCTTAGTATTGTGTTATAGATTGGAAATGTGACATGTGTAGAGGGGACATGTATATATCAAGTCGAGTCAATCGGTTGTTTTTGGAGTAAGAATTTGAGGCATTTAGCAGATTAACTAAACAATGTGAGCTGTGTACACAGGAGATCAGCAAATTGACAGAGGTGAATTGTTGGCCAATGTAATATATATATGTGTAGTCATGTAAATATTGCAGCAGAGTAAGGAACATTACAGAATAAAATAATTATAATATTGAATATAATGGCAGACGTATGTCGTTAGATTTAGTGGCCTGACAGTCAAGCAGTAGGATGGTCCATCTCCTACACATGTCACAGTTTACCTTTAATTTCTAAGGTTATATGCATTCTCATAGTAGGAAAAATCTTCCAATATACTTGAGTTTTTGCAGATGTATATTAAAAGGAATGTAAAACATAGCTTTGTTTCCAGAAGCTGTCAAGAGATGGCTCCAATATTCTGTCCTCAGATCATTTGAGTAATTTCTTTGCAGCTTATCTCAATTTACTGAACGTTTTGCCTGAACATGAAATAAATGAGGAAATAATAGAATAAAATTATCAAAAGAAACAACATAAAGGAAGCTATAACATTTACCATAACAATTACTTGAATTCAATTATGGTATGGCTCATAGGGTCCTGTCGTCAACTTTGTAAGCTGGTCACCACCTTGGCATAGTTGCCAAAACCGCTGTGCAATCACTTGCCAGGAATACTGAGGCTACAGGAGGGGGAAGAAAGGCCAAATTTCAATGAAAGGACTTGATTCAGAAAGCTAAGTAGCCGGTTTCTCTCACAGCCAAAGTAATCAGCTTGGCAGCTGAATCAAAGTGTACACTAGGCTCATTGTCTAAGGAGCACCAAAGGTTGGATTTTCTTAGAAGGTCAAAAAAGTTAATTTTTGCAAAAAAAAAAAAAAAATACATATATATCTCAGAAGAAACTAAAATAAAGAATGTGTTCATTTGGTAGATTTATGTATCTGAAGAGTGGCTTTACATTTTAGCATCTGGCCTCACTAGTCTATCCAAAAATCTGTTATTATTCAGCTGTAATTGGGCTTCATTATCCTCACCATGGTAGCCCTAATTTTATTATTTTTATAAGTAAAGGTAAAGTTCAGTCTAATTTGGCCAACTGTTGAATGATTGTTGCTAGTGATAATCCTAGAATATCCTAATTGTAAATCAATGATTCTTAAATGCAGTCTCGCATCACCAGAATCGTAGCCATTTATATACTGTAGGGCAGGGTAGTAGCATAATGCAACTACCTTTATAGTATTAAAGTGCAATCCATATGTAAATGAGCTGTTCTGTGCATTAGGGACGGGGCCACCCCTGCTACAGCTCCCATTTTCTTTTGTGGTCACATCCCAGTGTTGATTTAAAAACATAATGACCGACATGTCCCATGGACAGCAACTTGCAATGTCACAAAAGTGTGGCAATAGTGGCCCTGCCCTAAGTAACCGAAACATATAATTTGCATGTGGAACAAGTAGCTGTTGTAGGGTCAGTAATATAACTGACCCTACAATGGTGTATGAAGGGATTAGAAGCGGTGATGGCAGACCCCCTTTAATGAAATCAGGCATTTTGGAAGAACTTCTATAAACTTTTACAAAGTAATAAAAATTTAGAGTGTTGTGATCCTATAGGTGATCCTATATTATAAAAGGGGCTCTACAGGCTTTTCTAAATATTCGGCAAAAGCAGGTAACGTAATAAAATGACATAATTAGTTCTACTGACCTTCTGCCACTTCAGTGTCAGCACTGTGGTGGTCTCACCTGTTTGCATGTGCTGCACAAGATGACTGGGGACATTTGTGAGTATGGTCAGCACATCACCAGTGCAGGAACGTTAAAGGGTTTTTATTTATTTTAATTAATGACCTATAATAGCCTTGTACTGTAGAAGGGAATAGAACAAGCTCATAATTACATTGCTAAAGTTAAATAGGAGGCACCACTATAATAATTTTGGGGGCATCCCAGCCATGCTTAAATAAAAATTCAAGAAGAAGAAAAGATGGCCTATTGAGGACGCTCAACTCACAGCATCTTTTCTTCTCTTTAATTACATTGAACGGCACCTAGGGATTGGACTGTATGCAGTGTAAACAGTGACAGTGTCACCGCACCTGCATTAGTGCTGTAGCCCCTATACACAGCTGATCAGTGTGATTGCTTCTAGATGACCTACCCTAAGTATATGTCATCAGTAAAAAAAGAACTGGACAGCCACCTTAAGGGTAAGTTCACTCAGAGTTTTTTGGTCAGGGTTTTGAGGCCGTATCCGCCTCAAAACCCTGACCAAAAAGATGGCTCCCATTGAAATCAATGGGAGCCGCTCAGGTCTTTTTTCCGGGAGCCGTTTCTTCTGTCTCCCGGAAAAAAGAAGAGAGATGCTCATTCTTCAGGCCGAGTCGCCTCACAATTCGGCCTGAAGACACACCCTCCTCCGGACTAGGCCCATTTATCGGGCCTAATCCAGAGCAGAGAGCGCGGCTGGATGCCGGTGCAGTGCACTGGCTTTTAGTCGCGTCTACCCAGTTTTTGGATCGGAACCTGAACTTACCCTAAGCAAAGACTGGTGGGAGTGGCGCTGGAGTAGTAGGGGATTTATCAGGTGAGTATATGTTGCTACTTTCCCACATTCCCTGCTTTGACACTATTTATTACAAATCATGAACAACCCATTTATTATCTTTATCATTTTCTACATATTGGTTCTGATTTACTAATTCTAACTTAAAGAGGACCTTTCATGTCCTCTGAAAGATTCTCTTTGCGGCCTAGTGCCAGGGTTATCAGTGCCGTTTGTTCCATCACCAATATCCCTTCACTTTCAGGGTACATTCACATGGACAAAAATGGTGAGGAATTTGGTGTGGAATTTCAGAGCTGAAAAAAAAGCCTCCCATTGACTTCTAGCAGAATATGCTACCAGAAAAAGGAACCCATTGAAGTCAATGGGAGGCTTTTTTTTCATTGCTGAAAGTCCACACCAAATCCCTCACCATTTTCCTCCATGTGCATGGGCCCTCAGAAGGACTGGCCTTACTGCTGAGCATCATTGGTGGACTGTGAGGAAGCCCGTCTGACAGTAAAAAGCTACTGAAGAGTATTAGTATGTTGTGTACCTCACAGCCCAATGATGACGCTAGGCTGTAAGGCCTGTCCTTCTGACAATGGAGGCACATGAGTGCCGAAACTAATAATATCTCTGGAACACTATGCTAAAAAAGCGCACTGCCACAGAAAATGTTTAGCAAAAAATATATAAAGCTTTATTTAAATACATTTTAAAACATATATAAGACAGAAATAATGAATGGGGTGATACAACCAAACAGAACAAATGAAGGCCCAAGATGGAATACTAATGGTTGATGATGAATAAATGACACTTACATTACATATATATAAGGATATGTGAAACATCCATGGTTTCTAAAGTGCATATATAACATATAGTTTTTTAAAGTGCAAATATTCTGTGAAATAACATGATACCAAGTGGTAAATTACCTATGGGTGGACCTTCATGTAGTGAACGCGCCCCGACGCGCGTTTCGCCACTACCATGGCTTCGTCAGGGGGAAAAAAAAGATGATCTTTTTTTTCCCCCTGACGAAGCCACGGTAGTGGCGAAACGCGCGTCGGGGCGCGTTCACTACATGAAGGTCCACCCATAGGTAATTTACCACTTGGTATCATGTTATTTCACAGAATATTTGCACTTTAAAAAACTATATGTTATATATGCACTTTAGAAACCATGGATGTTTCACATATCCTTATATATATGTAATGTAAGTGTCATTTATTCATCATCAACCATTAGTATTCCATCTTGGGCCTTCATTTGTTCTGTTTGGTTGTATCACCCCATTCATTATTTCTGTCTTATATATGTTTTAAAATGTATTTAAGTAAAGCTTTATATATTTTTTGCTAAACATTTTCTGTGGCAGTGCGCTTTTTTAGCATAGTGTTCTATTTATATTGCTTTGCCAATTTTTTGCCCTATATTTAGTTGTGTATAATAATATCTCTGGCCCCAGGGCACATACCGGCAAAGTTTTCTATAAAATACTGTTGCTGTGAGAAGAAATGAAAAGTCCTAGTCTTAGTTAGTCTTACTAAGGGCTCGTTCACATCTGCGCCCGGCACTCCGTACTTCAGGTTTCCGTTTCCTGCATAAAACAGAGCAGGAGACGGAAACCTGCAGGAGTCTCTCTCACCCATTCATTTGAATGGGTGAGAAAGCTGTCCGGCCGTGAGCGGCGGTGAGCGTTTTATGCTCTCCGCCGCGAAACTGGGTTTTATAATCCGACACAGAGTCGGACATGCAGTACTCTGTAAAAACGGTTTCATGGCGGAGAGCATAAAACACTCACCGCGGCTCACGTCCGGACCCGGTCTGTGGTTTCGGTCTTCTGGCATGCAGAAGACGGAAACCACAGAACGGACAGCTGAACACAGGTGTGAACCTAGCGTAAGTAACTAATGCTGGATGATAACTATGGTTCATCTTTAGACTGACTAGTCTACATTTATTCCACCTATGAGTTGTTCTACTTCTCACTCAACCTTAAGCCTTGCCCCTTCCCAAAAACATCCCCCTTTCTTTAAAAAGTATCTACAACACAAACCAAATGTGGAGCACCACATTTAGGTTAGTTATTTGGTCGCAAATTAAGACAGCATTCTAGCACATTTGGATTATGAAATCTCTCCCAGTATATGGCTTAATAAATGAATATTTTATACAGGATAGCTATTCTCTAAGTTGCCTAGGCTCTCATTTCATGAATAGAGAATGAAAAAAGGCTAATTACCAGGCCAATTTACTAAACAATGTAGATGAATTGAGCTGTGTGTTCTGAAGAAGGATCAAGTTCATTGAATAGGAAGAGGTTAAATCCACTACTATGAATGCCAGGGGAGCTTAATGAAAAGCACAGATACAATTAGTTCGGCCTGTCTTTTGTGGAAGCATCATGTTAGCGCTGCAGCTGTAAGACTGCCGAAGACATTGGCAGCTGAAGGGAGCCAAAATGAATAACATAACCTGCACTCAAGGGAAGTGAAGATTTATGCCAGGGGGATTGTCAGTGTTGCTGTAAGTGCTAAAGGGTCAACTACATAAAGATAAAGTGACAGTAAGTGTCTAAGAGACTAAGCCTAAGTGCAGTAGAATCACTGGTGGGATGGTTTGGCTTTAATAGACGACAAGGTAAGTACCTGATAAAGCAAATATAGTTTATAAAATGATTTCCTAAAACATGTTTAATTTTGTGAAGGTCTAGTTGTTTTCCTAGTTGAATCATGTAAAACTAGTAGGTTTGGCCCTAAACAGAACTGTTTAACACAATGGTGCAAAGAACAATGATGTGTGAGGGTCTGTTCGAACAAGTGGTGAAGGCAGATGATTGTAAAAAAAACCTGCTCATATGGTGTCGCAGATGGTATTCTCTAATGCAAATGATTGGCATTCACAAGTAAGTCAGTTACTTCTGCCCTTCATAGAGAACACTTAAATATGCCAAAATCTGTACAGCATATCCAGTGTTATAGCAATACCAATATGAACTTGGCCAAAACAAATAACTCCAAAATTTAGCCAAGAATAATTAAAGGGTTGTGCGTGATTTTCAAAAAGGGGGCGCTGCGGTTTTAAACGCAAAGTGGGCATGGGATTCTAATGAATCCCATCCCCTTTGCAAGTACTGTAAAATGCCGTAATTTTTCTCACAGCATTTCCGCCGAGGGCAAATCGCGGTGTATCCGGCCCATGGGGCCTCGGCCTTAGGATAAGGTCCCACATTGCAGAAACACAGCTTTTTTGTTGCAGATTTTGTTCCTTTTTTTTTTTTTTACCAAATCCAAGAATCGCTACATGGGGAATTGGAGATATATAAAAATACTTATATGTCTACTTTTTGCTCAATCCACTTCTGGATTAGGCAAAAAAACCGAAAACATAAAATCTGGTCCCACATTGCAGAAACACAAGCTTAAATTTGTTGCAGATTTTACAGCAGTTTTTTGGGGGGGTTTTGAGCCAAAGTCAGGAGTGGATTTAACAGAAGTCAAGCATGTAAGAGCTTTCTTTATATCTTCCTTTCCTTTTCAAAACACTCCAGCAAAGAAAGCTGTGTTTCTGTAACGTGGGCCTTTATAACAGCCATTCAACTTCAGATGAGCATATAATACTTAGAACTGTCCTAAATTTTCAGAAGTAACCCCGCGGCAAATAGGAACAACATAGTATGCGACTACTTAGCGTTGACTGAAATTGGCCATGGACCTAAAGATGATTGTTAATATCCAACCAAGTTTTACGATCGTAAATGATAATTGTTTCTTTTGTGTTACTAAATAACCTGTTTTATGATATATTAATAATTAAGTGTAGAATTTATTACAAATATTTTACAATAAAAATCTGGGCTTACTTTACCATTAGTTAACTAGGAGTGCTATAGGGACTTCTCATGGTTGAATAGGAACATAAATGTATATTATGTCCTCATTATATAGAACTTATTTCTTGCTGGCAGTCATGCATTGGAAACTCAGATATGCTGTAATGATTAAACCATTCACCGTCATTCAATAAAGCCTGTCTTGCATGCATCAATTGTTTCTCAGCTGTAGCCAGAAAATTCTTGTGAGCCTACCCCTGGGTACACAGAATATATTTTTAAACCACCACTTACAAGTATTCGCCTCAGTGCACAATGTGCCCATTGTAGTTATGCTGGAGCAAGTCAATTTTTCCTAAGTACTGTGCCATTACATTGTAAAAATAAACATTTTGCAGCTCGCCAAAGAAAGCAATCCTGAAATTGATTACAAATGTTTTTATGTAACTGTAGAACCCTTTGGCCTGGCCAACGGCAATGCCTAAGCCTGAATGCTCTATAGCAATACGGAAATGAGTGGATGCACAAAATGAAATTAGAATGTGAATAGAGGTGTATTTAACAGGCCGGGTTACTTTTATTGAGCTTGAGCAAGCATTCCAATCCAGATAATGTGCAGCAGCTCAATAATGGTCAGGGCTCCTCAGCATGAAATCTGCATTTATTCAGATCCCTCTACGCCATTTACTATGAATGGAAATGACCTCCCACTATTAACATGCGTTATTTGGCTTTCAGTCTTTGGCACTTCTAGGGAAGTTTGAGTTATTAGTATGTCAAAGGCCTCTTGTAACTCTTACCTTGCAGTGGTAAGGGTCATCTTTGTAACAGTACTTTGGGGCACTAGGTTAGAGCAATGGTTAAGCTGCTACAACAGAGTTTATTCATTGACCACTAGTACGGGGTGATGTACATCAGCAGATACTGTCTCAATTGTTCATTACTGGAGTTTGCCTTAGATATATAATTTCTATTGTATATTTTCAGATATAATATGATCGCATTGTAGTTTCATTATATACATTTACATATTATTTAGGAAAATCCTAAAACTCTTGCCACAAGGCCTAAAATAGTTTGACTTTGTGTCTCTTGGATATGGACCATAGACACTATGGTCTGGACCAGGTGCTATTGATCACTATGGAAGAGTTTTCTAGGCATGCTCTGTGACCTCTGCAGAGGTCATTGTGCACAGAGGGGAGTAGATAAGCTGTGAAATCACCTATTGTGACTGAAGTCTATATTTTATCTACATATACACAATAGCAGTGATCATTAGTGTACTGTTAAGTGAGGTGGCTACTGCAAAAAAATCTCTTACAGAAAACAAGAAGTCTCAGCATATTATTTGGCTTAGTGGCCAGTGTCAGAACTGCTGTTTTTTTTTTTTGGATTTTTTTAAACTCTACACAATAACATGGAAAAATATTAAAAACCTCTTTCAAAAGATGTTTTAACATGAAACCTGATTTTAAAATAAATCATTTTCTGTAAACACACTCCCTTTAACATGACCCTATTCTTATTGAAGTAAGAACAGTGTGGGTACAAGTGTGGGGAAGGGGAGGTTCTGGGATTTGTTAAAGACGAAAAAGAAGAAAGTGTGTTCAGCTCACCCTTTTAGGATCATCAACATCGTACCAGTGTGCACGAAAGCAGGCGGACTTGTACCAGCTTAGAGTATTCCAAGGCAAAAGAAGAAATCGAATCCAGCAAAATCCAGCACCGACCGGGTGATTAAAATATAGTTTTTATTTCATATCTATTAAAAAGTTCATACAGCAACCGGTGTCAAGGTGAATACATGGTCCTTCCTCACGGCATGCCATGAGGAAGGAACCATGTTCCGAAACGCGTAGCTGCTGTACATTCATCTATTCACCTTGACTCCCCATGGTTGCTGTATGAACCTTTTAATGGATATGAAATAACAGCTATATTTTAATCGCCCGGTCAGTGCTGGATTCGATTTCTTCTTTTGTCTGGGATTTGTTGACTTGGATTCCAATGGTTTGGTTAGTACTACTGAAAAGTTGTTGAGTAGCCATTGACTTTGTTGCCATCCTACCCAAGACTTTTATATAAAATACATCTAAATAGTGATGTTTTCTTCTATGTTATAGGTGAAACAGGTGATTTTACAGATTTAAATGAGCCTTTGGGACAACTGGACGGTCATGATAGACTTGTGCCAACTCCTCGTGGTAAGTAATATAATTCATCATAAAATATACAGTACCTGCTTCACATCTGTATTCGGGTTTCTATTCTCCGGGTCCGCTTGGGAACCAGAAAAACAGAAACCCAATCCGCTTTAAAAACAAATTACCCGAGAAAACCTGTGGACCACATAGACTATAATTTTTCTCTCTGTATTTTTCAAGTGTAATGGGAGACAGAATTCCCAAACAGATAACGAGTACAAATGTAAACTCGACCTTATTCCGCTTTATCTGAATCCTCATCCAGCATATGTGAGCAGTATCATATAACACCTGCACCTTATGTGATATGACCAACTATACAGTTGTACTAAAAAGTTTACATACCCCGGCAGATTTTTTGGGTTTTTTTGGCCTTTTTTTTCCCAGAGAATATAACTGATAACACAAATACTTTTTCTCTGCTCATGGTTCATGGTTGGTTGAAGCCATTTATTGTCTAACGTCTGTGTTTTCTCTTTTTAAACCATAATGACAACCAAAAACATCAAAATGACCCTGTTCAAAAGTTCACATCCCCCAGTTCTTAATACTGTGTATTACCCCCTCTAACATCAATGACAGCTTGAAGACTTTTGTGGTAGTTGTGGATGAGGCTCTTTATTTTCTCAGATGGTAAAGCTGCCCATTCTTCTTGGCAAAAAGTCTCCAGTTCCTGTAAATTCCTGGGCTGTCTTGCATGTACTGCGTGCTTGAGATCTCCCCAGAGTGAAGAGATCAAATGGATCAGTTAAAAAAAAAAAACGGACACATTAACATCAATTAGAGCAGGTTCACATCTGCGCCTCGGTCTTCGCTTTCAGGTTTCCGTCTTCTGCCGGTAGGAGACTTAAACCTGGCAGTCACTGTCCGCCCGTGAGCGCCTGTGAGCATTTTGTAGACAACGCGGCAAAACCATTTTTTTTTTTTTTTATAACCGGACACAAAGTCTTGCAGGTCCGACGTTGCGTCCGGTTAAAAAAAACACACAAAAAAATGGTTTCGCTGTGGAGACCACAAAACGCTCACGGGCAGACACTTTGCAAACCCATTCAAATGAATGGGTTTGAAAAGTGACTGCCGGTTTCCGTCTTCTGTCCAGTTTCTCAGGCAGGAAATGGAAACCTGCAAAACTGAGATCGGGCGCAGGTGTGAACCCGCCCTCAGCATCAGTTAGTGTCTGCTAATTTCTGTTATGATAGGTGTCTTTTTTTTTTTTTTTTTTTTTTTGTAAACGGACACCTTCATGGCAGAATATAACGATAGTGTGAACCCTGCCTAACATTTTTGGGACAGGATGTGATACTTTCTTCATTGTAGTGAACACATATGGTACATGACTGATCTACAGGAAAGTAATTGGTTTGAGAGTCATGAGTGTAACAATATGCTCATAGTCATGGTGGTGAGCTATAAGCTTCCATTACTTTACACTTCGTGGTGTACCGGAAAGCATCCCAGCTACTGAAACATCTTGATACAGACCACATTTAGAATTAGGAGACTTCTGCATCATTATCTTGACTGCAGATGAGTGCAGTCCAACATTTTCACACCCATAACCACAATGGTCTGGAAACCAAACATCTAACCCCAAATATGTTTCTACACGCACAAACTACCATTATACTACATACTAAATATACACAATAAACTGTGCAAACATGTATAAAGAAAGTGAGTGGAGATCAAAAATGTCATAAAATTGTTGAATTTACTAGTAGTAAAAATGTACCATGTTAATGATTAATAGTAGCATTCAGAAATTAAGACTAAAATGCACTACATTTCACATACTTCTGTTACACATACTCCTAACTTCACAGTGCAACCTGCAACTATAAAACATCACAATAAGTTAGATAGCAGAAGTGGAATATGGTATATCTAGTACAAAAAATATCCCAGGCCTTCCTAGCTAAGTATTTTATAGTTCTGGTCTCCAAATTTGGATCAGTGGGTCCCTCAGACTTCAGAGGTCAGGTGTACACCCTTTTAGGTAGAGCCAAGTTGCAGTTATTGGAATAAATTCATTCTTTCCCACTACAGTGAGTTTATTACTTGGATTCTGTCAGTCATAACGCAAGATATGGCATATCATAGAGATGATGTATATCAACAGAACATGTCTTATCGTATGTAGTACATACCCTAGAAACCAGTAAGTAAGGTTTCTTTGTGCAGTCATCCTCCTTAGTGCTGTTTTGACTTCTAGAACAGTAGGCGTCTTTTGAAAGGCGTGGTTGACATGGCATAATTGGCACACATTTTGATGGCAGTGAGCAATGACGTTAATCTGTTATGGTTAATGCTGTGTCAGTCTAGGCCTCTAGGGCCTGCCTACGCTGTAGTCACAAACCAGAGCCTGTGCCGCAGCCTGGCCAGTACATGGCTAAGTAAGGAAGCAATTAGTCAGGACTGTTTTCCTGGGGAATGTTGTTTATCCTCTGGAAAGAGATTTCTTGCTTCTGCTGTTGGCATTTTTTCACCTGGGTTGGGATTAATATTTTTTTCTTCTTGGTAAGTAAACAAACAAACATTCAGTTCTTTGTATGGTGTAGACCACATACTTTGCAGGCTCCGGTGTGAGTTGTAATCTGGGTGTATGCATTCATGCTGTGCTTCAAGCTTTCACTACACTGTTTGTACTAGTTTTATATATACGTATGCTTTTGCTTGTGATATAATCAGGACATTTTGGAAAGCTGCACAGAAGAACCTCTAATGTAATGTCAGTAGTGTGCCTGGCTATAATCTAATAGTCTTAATTCATAAGTAAGTATTTATCCATTCATTATTCATTGATTTTTATTTCCTATGGGAAGATGGTGTCTTATTAAGATAGAGGTTAACTGTGTATATTACTGTATATAAACGCCTTTATAGGGGAGATTGGATCCATTAAAAAGTTTCCTGCTGACACAACTGATGCTTTCAGGAGTCGCAGCTTATCAAGTGTTCAGTTTTTAACCAGTCACTTAGTATTAGCAAAAATTGCCTATCCATATGTCTAGCGTGAGAGTATTATTACTGTACCATAATATAAACCACATTTTAATGTAAGTTAGTTTTACAATGGAACAAGTTTGCGAATCCCTACCAAATGATTGGATTTTAATTCCCATTAAATATACTGTATAGTAGAGGCCACGTTTCGTCCCAGTAGAGAACATCATTGGTACCCGGTGACAGCCTATATAAGAACTATGGAGCTAAGAAGTAACAGGGCAGATATTGTGCAGTATAATTTATTTAAAAAAAAATAGCGTACATGCCTTATACCACATTTATTGGTTTTTGTTTTTTTTTACAATTATTTTACCTTCCCTTACAAGAGACCATGGCATAGTGGAAAGGAGCTGTGGCTTAGAGGGTTGTCCAGATTTCATGGCCTTCTCACAGTGATAAAATAACCAGCAGGAAAGATGGTACTCTCAATTTCATCCTATTAATATTATAAAGGTGAAAGTTTGTGAGTTTGGATGTTTGTGGGTTTTTGTGTTTGGATGTTTGTTCCTCAATCACGCAAAACCCGCTCCACCGATTTTCTGTTACTACACAGGATTGTGCAATAGGCTACTTTTCGTCGCAATAGCGCACATACGTTTTTCCCAGGACCCCCACAAAACCCAAACTCGCATCACTATCTCTGCAATCTCACACACTTTGGACCATAGCAAGCCACAAAATTCATATTACCCTCTACAGCAGAGGTCAGCAACCCCTGGCACACATGCCAAGAGTGGCACTCCTGCCATATTTCACTGGCACACCAGCAGCACAGGACCTGCAAGAGTTAAATGAAGTCGGAGTGTCCCTTCAGTGCTCTGCTAGAGCTGAGGCATAAGGACACTCCCGTTCTCTCACTGCCCTCCAATGAGAGGGGTGCAGGAAACCCAGGGGGTGGAGCTTAATCGCTCAGGTCTCTGCCTGCTATAGTGATAGCTCCTGCCGTCCTCACCCTGCAAAGTTTCCCCAAGGAGGAGAGGAAGCTGCTAGCAAAGTGACAGTAAGGAACACATAGGTCCCTTCCTTTAGTTCTTATTCTCATTAATGTCAGGCATTTGGGGTTATTAGTTTAGTGTTAGTAACTCCATGTGCCTCACATTAATAGGAATAAACCCCATCATGTCCCTCATATTAACCCCTGTGTGCCTCATATAAAGGTTACTAATATGTGAGACATATGGAGGTACTAATAAAAGACCTCAGTAATGAAGATACTTAATTATTACCTCCAAGTCTCTCACATATCAGTAACTCTTACACAAGGGTTAATGTGAGGGACATGATGGGGTTAATTGCTATTAATAAGAGGCACATGAAGTTACTAAACTGTCATATAGAGGGCCAGACTTTTATCTACAATTGGTCCTGTACATTTCAATGGGCCCATACACATAGATCCTGTTTTTGCGACTGTGTGTCCGGGACAAATTGAGCTGTAAAATATAGAGCAGGTCCTATATATGTCCTATACCTTTCCTACACCTGTCCGTATTTGCAGCCCTGTCAATTTATTTTTAATCTATAGGTCAGTGAAAACCATATCCGTGCCATTTGTGTGCAGGAGGTCTAAGGCTGAAGCACCACGTTGCGTTAACACAGCATTTTGGTTGCAAATTTTGCTGCGATTTTAGGGTGCATGCACACTGAGTAACGCCGGGCGTGTATGAGAGCCGTACACGCCGGCATTACAGCAGACTGCCGAACACTTCCCATTCACTTCAATGGGAGCGCTCGTAACAGCGGCGTTTACGAGCGCTCCCATTGAAGTGAAAGGGAAGTGTTCGGCAGCCCTGCTGTAACGCCGGCGTGTACGGCTCTCATACACGCCCGGCGTTACGTAGTGTGCATGCACCCTTATGAGCCAAAGTCACTGATGTACCGTTTCAACACACCACGAACACGTAACGGTTGATAATAATGTCACCGATTTGCCTTACTGCCCACCTTAGAATTACCCGGCGTCCCTTCACATAAACTAGAACTCACGATTGGCGTCCCTGTTTACTCATGCGTAATCTCGATGCACCCCGATTGTGTAATGGCACAAGGCTACGTGTCACACAACTAGGAACAAATATCACTGAAGCCACTATTCTTACAGGAGCAGCTAAAGGTGACAGTGTGTTAACCCCACGCATTCCAATTATACCAAATCATTTCCCATTTCAATTCACACGACTACAATTTCCCCTTAAGTTGGCTTTTACAATGACCATTAATAAATCCCAAGGACAAACGCTGAAAGTAGCAGGAATACATTTGGCCACACCAGGCTTCTCACATGGACAACTTTATGTTGCTTGCTGGAGAGTATCCTGTGCCCAAAACTTACATGTACTGGCAGAAAATAACAAATCATACAATGTCGTATATCGAAGTATATTCACTTGAAATACCTCTGTCCCAAAGACACTATGTACAGTTTCTCACAACACCGTATAGCAGCTGAAATACAAATTACATTCATCACAAAAGTCTCATGTATTCTCTGGATTACAGCAAAAATAAGATACAAAGTTACATTTCATATCCCATCCCTTATACAAAGTACGAAAACCTTACCCGCGCCTGTATTTACCCACTTCTACAATCACCGCAGACGAAGTCGCGGGTACCAGCTAGTTAATAATAAATTAATATTACCACTGTCGTGTTTTGTAGTCAGATGTGAGGATGCTACAGATTGATATAAGGGACTGATCAGGGGTGAACCTGGGCTTTCTGCCGCCTGAAGCGGCGGCAGAGAGCCGCCCCCCCCCCCCCCCGAGGAGGGGGCGGAGCTGAGGGGGCGGGGTCGCAAGAAAGGGGCGTGGCGGAGCGAGCGGCGTTCGCAGGCAGGGAGATTACCTGCTCTCTGCCTGAGTGTGAGGGGCGGCCGCTGGACCAGCGCTGCGTCCAGCAGGGCCACCCCAATACACCGCACGCTTCCCGTGTCGGGCTGCAGACACGGTGATGCTAAGCCAGTCCAGGGCAGCTTGTCCTGGACTGGCTTAGGTCAGCAAAAATGCGGCCCTCCCGAGGCCCTGGCTTAGCGCCGCCTTAAGCGGTCGCTTCAGGTCGCCTCATGGGAGGTGCGGCGCTGGGACGGATTACCTTTATGTTTCCCTATACCTGCTAACTCTGGGTTTTGTTGTAGCCTATACACCACTGGGCTTGTGCCTGATGTTGCCATACTTGCTCTCAGGTCTCTTTGATGTACTATACCTACTAGATTGCTAGTTATTTTTATCACTTTGATCTTCCTCCTTTTGTCTGGTTGTAGTTTTTCACTGTCTATTTTGATATTGGCTGATTTATCGTGTATTAATAAAGATTAGGTGGGGACACTTGTTGCGCACAAGGTGTGGGTCAGCGGCTGCAAAATTGCTGCCAGGTAACCAACTGCCGAGTACAGTAGAAGTGTAGTGGATAGGATTTAAAGAAATACCACCCACACACTGTAAAAAACAAACTTGCAGCACAAAGTGTTGCGAGTTTTGAACGTACAACATGTCAATTATTGCTGCGTGTTCGTCCACAGTTTTCAACCTTCGCAATGCAAGGGTCAGCCAGCTGCAAATTACAGCTGAAAGCTTATCAGGAACCAGCTGCTATTGACACAGACCGGGCCTTTAGGCCAGGCCCCACGTTGTGAACACCCATCATTTTACATTAATTGCAAAGTTGATGGGAATTTGCTTGCATTTTTGTAAATTGCAGCATGCCAATTATACCTAAGAAATGCTAGAGTATTGCCTTTAGGTATAATAGGGACAGGAAACCTCTGCAGACTTTCTGTGAAAAACACTGCTGAACAAAAAAAAAACAAAAAAAAAACGTGATGCGTTTCGACTGCTGTCTTTTCCACAGCATTTTTTTGTAGTAATTGTGCTACATGGCACCTTAGCCTAAAGTTGTTTTCCCATGACACATACTACTCATTATAGGTCCATTATAAGTGAAATAAAGGATAAGTATCAGATTGCTGGGGTTCTGACTATTGGAACCCACAGGGATCAGGAGAGTGGGGGGGTTTAAAGATCCCCTATGCATGCGTTTAACTCACATGTAGGAGACAAGTGTATTTACTCCAGTCACTGCTATGGGATTTTTAAAATCTGCAGCAATAAAGGCAGCTGTTCTGGAACATGAGGCCTTCACTTTAGATTGGTTGTCCAAGGGGTTGTACAAGATAAACCTTTTTTTTAATATTAGGCCAGGGAATGTGAAAAGAAACCAAAACAAAACTGTCCCAGAGCTCTGGTGTCTCCCAGCTTGGGCCAGTTCTTCTTAGACTTCTGATTTGCCTCAGTAGTCACGTGACATCCTGTGTCCTTTGTTGAGGCCACTGGTTGGCCTCAGCGGTGAAGTGCGGTGGGAACATCCGCCGTAATAAAACACCGGAGCACAAGGATAGGTGAATGGGTTTTTTTCCCCCACCTTCAATGGCTTAAAATAATAATAAGTTTATTCTAGACAACCCCTTTAAGTTTGGTTTAATAGAACCATAAGAGTCTGGGTGTTGTGGACATATTATGGCAGCGTCAGGTTAGCCTATTGTAAATGTAACCTCATAGATAAGCACATAAAGTTCCTGGAATAAATGTAGCTGCTTGAAGTGAGGCACAATAATGTAGATAGAATGTCATATGGAAAGTGGACATACATGTGAGCACCTCTCACAGCTAGATCCTGACCCCTACTCATAGGATAACTTTACCAGATCACACGTTTATCAGCACCTCACACTTTGCTCTTCCCCTTCACCCTTGGAAATAACCTTCAAAGACCCTCTTTTGCTTTCACTCCTCTGAATGTCCACTTTGGTCTAAGGTGGCCAGCTGTGTGGAGCCAATGCTTAATCCATTAACACAACACATTTCAGGCAGCTTCCTTTGTGTCTCCACACCACCACAACAGGCAAGATTTTCAAAGACAGATTTTAAGTGTTTCTACAGAAGTGAAATTTCCTATTCACAGCATTGACTCAGTACAAAACCAATATTCAGTTCTTTAAGTTCTAATTTGTTTAAGTATATACAGAGTGAATACGATGTAGAGTAGGATCCTTTGGAATAAGTTACACTGGATTATTGTTACCTCACATCTGTTAGAGGAATTACAAAGTAAATAAATGGTAAATGACTGTATTTCTCATCTCATAATATAATAAATCTGGAGTGTCTTTTCTTAAAACTCTGCGCTGTGCCATTTCTCTATTATTTTTCCTAGAATTTACGGATAAATTGACAGCTGGGCATTACTAGTATCCCGTCCATCAGAGCGGCAAGGGTCAGACTATGTAGTGATACACCCCTGTTACAAGAGGAATGATAACATCCAATTGTCAATTTGCTCATAACAGGAGAACAGCACGACATAGAGTTCTCATAAAAGATTATCCACAATTATTCTTTCATAGAGAATACAAGTATTTACTAATAGAGAGATGACAGATCCTCCTCAGATGTAAAGGAGAACTGCATTAAAGTATCCCCAAGCATATTCTGCTGCCAACACTGTTTTACAGAGCGATTTACAGTGATAAAACATCATACTATAAGTTTGTAGGGCCAGGCAATTGTGACCCAAATCAAAATCACACTTAATTGAACCTTTTAACTCTATTATGTTTAATGAATGATTAAATTGATTGAGCTGCCTTTCCATTTTGGTTATTTTTCAATGAATTTGTCAGTCATAGTCTGGAGAAAAACAATTTAGGGATTTGGTGCACTGAGGGTGGTCCTTCAGCCCGGGAAGGACTGCTCTTACTTGCTCAGGTAGGATGGCTGATGTCATAACAGTAGCAGGATCAACTTTCA
Source organism: Leptodactylus fuscus (assembly GCF_031893055.1). Taxonomy (NCBI): domain Eukaryota; kingdom Metazoa; phylum Chordata; class Amphibia; order Anura; family Leptodactylidae; genus Leptodactylus; species Leptodactylus fuscus. The sequence goes on from NC_134265.1 coordinate 136,375,896, forward strand.
CTGCGAGGGGTAGTGTAGGCAGAAGATGGTAGGGGTCTAAACAGTAAGAGTAGTGCTCCAGGGAGCTGAAGTGCTCCGACTGTCCTCATGTGCATAACACGTCAAAGTTGTTTTTCCCCAAATCTAAAAGTGATGTACAAAATGTTATGTATTCCAAACAGAATATGTTGTTTATCACTGTAATGTGCTCTGCAACATACAGTGTTGGCCAAAAGTATTGGCACCCCCGCAATTCTGTCAGATAACTCATTTTCTTCCAGAAAATAATTTCAAGCACAAACTCTTTGGTATTAATATCTTCATTTATTTTGCTTGCAATGAAAAAACACAAAAGAGAATGCAAAAAAGTAAAATCATTGATCATTTTACACAAAACTCCAAAAATGGGCCGGACAAAAGTATTGCCCCCCTCAGCCTAATACTTGGTAGCACAACCTTTAGACAAAATAACTGTGAACAACCGCTTCCGGTAACCATCAATGAGTTTCTTACAAAGCTCTGCTGGAATTTTAGACCATTCTTCTTTGGCAAACTGCTCCAGGTCCCCCCTGAGATGTGAAGGGTGCCTTCTCCAAACTGCCATTTTGAGATCTCTCCACAGGTGTTCTATGGGATTCAGGTCTGGACTCATTGCTGGCCACTTTAGAAGTCTCCAGTGCTTTCTCTCAAACCATTTTCTAGTGCTTTTTGAAGTGTGTTTTGGGTCATTGTCCTGCTGGAAGACCCATGACCTCTGAGGGAGACGCAGCTTTCTCACACTGGGCCCTACATTATGCTGCAAAATTTGTTGGTAGTCTTCAGACTTCATAATGCCATGAACACGGTCAAGCAGTCCAGTGCCAGAGGCAGCCAAGCAACCCCAAAACATCAGGGAACCTCCGCCATGTTTGACTGTAGGGACAGTGTTCTTTTCTTTGAAGGCCTCTTTGGGGTTTTTTTCCTGTAAACTCTATGTTGATGCCTTTTCCCAAAAAGCTCTACTTTTGTCTCATCTGACCACAGAACATTCTTCCAAAACGTTTTTGGCTTTCTCAGGTAAGTTTTGGCAAACTCCAGCCTGGCTTTTTTATGTCTCTGGGTAAGAAGTGGGGTCTTCCTGGGTCTCCTACCATACAGTCCCTTTTCATTCAGACGCCGACGGATAGTACGGGTTGACACTGTTGTACCCTCGGACTGCAGGGCAGCTTGAACTTGTTTGGATGTTAGTCGAGGTTCTTTATCCACTATCCGCACAATCTTGCGTTGAAATCTCTCGTCAATTTTTCTTTTCCGTCCACATCTAGGGAGATTAGCCACAGTGCCATGAGCTTTAAACTTCTTTATGACGCTGCGCACAGTAGAGACAGGAACATTCAGGTCTTTGGAGATGGACTTGTAGCCTTGAGATTGCTCATGCTTCCTCACAATTTTGCTTCTCAAGTCCTCAGACAGTTCTTTGGTCTTCTTTCTTTTCTCCATGCTCAATGTGGTACACACAAGGACACAGGACAAAGGTTGAGTCAACTTTAATCCATTTCAACTGGCTGCAAGTGTGATTGTTATTGCCACCACCTGTTAGGTGCCTCAGGTAAGTAACAGGTGCTGTTAATTACACAAATTAGAGAAGCATCACATGATTTTTCTAACAGTGCCAATACTTTTGTCCACCCCCTTTTTTATGTTTGGTGTGGAATTATATCCAATTTAGCTTTTTGACAATTCTTTTTGTGGTTTTCCATTGAAGACAAATTAAATGAAGATAATAATACCAAAGAATTTGTGATTGCAATCATTTTCTGGAAAAAATTAGTATTATCTGACAGAATTGCAGGGGTGCCAATACTTTTGGCCAACATTGTAGTTGTGATTGTTGAATATGTTTGGGTGAGGTGATAGACTCTCTTTAACTCTTCTAGTATAAACGTTTTTGTAAATGTAAATTTTACATCAGACGTGAGGTCAGAAATGGTTGGATATGGGCCAGATGTTTGACTTAGTTCATACTTCCTTAATTAATGGGATCAGTGCTAATCATGCACTATAAGACCGCTTGCTTGGGCTTGCCTCCTCTGCTTGATATAACCAGTCGTAACCCAAATAGAAAAGCTGCATTTTTTAACCAAAGGGATGTGTCACATGAAGTAGATTTAGAGTGCGTTTGCTCTAAATAACAGAAATGTATGTTAATGATTCCCCATGTGATATCATGTTTGTGTTGGATTGTGTAGCAATTTTGGCTGCTTGTATTTACTTGTGGAATTGATGGTGTAATATTTATGATCTATTGCCATTCTCTTTCACTATGGATACTATAAACACGCTTCATAAAATTCAGTAAAGAGACAGCAACATTAACAAACTGGCCCAGGCTCAGACTATGCTACTTGGGTACAATGAGAGTTCAAGATCAGAAAGGAATAGTGCAACTAGCAATGAGAAGAAATAGTTGTATTTTCCACAAATACATCTTTAGAATATTGAATATCAGCAAGTACATCCAAGTATGATTGTTGAAATCCTGTAGTTACCACTTAGTTTTATATAAGTGTTCTTTTACCAACAGGTATGTAGACTGATATAATAACAACACTATGCTTTAATAATCCCAGAAATACAGCATAGCAGGTGAGAATATTAGATTAGTACAAGTCCTCGGACTGGAAACAGGAGTCAAGCATCAGAGTCCAGGAAACAGTTACATGTGGGTGATTCATGTTGCACATCTGGAATATGCGGATATCACATTCACCCAGCCGTTGTAAGTAGTTTCTTACTTAGGAATTTGAAAGACCCATTCAACATGCCCTGTAGCAGGCCCACAAATCACGGAATTACTACTGAGCAAATAGCTTAGATACTGTGACAGTATAGTGGCGCATGCAGCACTGAACATTGCAGACGTCTGGCCCTGACTCATGAAAGGTCAAGGGGATGATAATCCTTTCTTTGGCAGGTTAATACAAGTCTACTTCTGAGTATAATAATATGTGAGATTCTTATCTTAGGTTAAAAGTATAAATTTCGGGCACAAAGTATTATACAAATGGTGTCTTACACAAACCAATCCTTAAATAACCACTTACAAGGAACAGAAAACCAACCAGGTCTTTAGCATTTGCATGTTCCTAGGCAATGTCTAAGGCAAGGTTCACACCTGTGCCTATATTCTGTTCGGGTTTTCCATTTCTGAATCCGTTTAAAAAATGCAGAGAGAAGTTCTACAAGCAGGACTTTTCTCTCTGTATTTTTCCACATTTTCTGGGCGGAAACTCTGTGGACCCCATTATGGTTTCCGCAGGTAACCGCTTTTTAAGCAGGTTAGCTTTCTGTTTTTCAGGTCCCCACACAGACCTGTAAAATGTAAAGATGAATGCTAATGTGAACTTAGAATCAGCTTGTCGTGCTTCAGACACACCTCAGGGATAGGTATGGACCATTCCTGACCCTCTTCCACCCTTCCACATTTCAACTGATGCTAAAACGTCACAAAAACTTTATTAGTAGGTTAATATAAAACATGACAGTAAACGGTAGTGAATATGGCAAAAAGGAGTAAATCGAGATACAATATGCTCAACTGAACATTTTAGTCATTCGCTGACCATTACTATTGGTATTTCAGCCACTTGTATGATCAATACACATGGTACATAAGCGCCAAGGTTGAAATGTTTAGGTAGGGACTTTCCAGGGTCCATTACATTGGGGTCGGGTTCCTTTTGGAGCTTCAGTCGCTTCGGGCTTGACTCAGGACAGGCTGTTATTTTTCTATTTTTCAAGGACCCAAAGACTTAAATGGCCAAGACGAGTAAAAAAAAAGAGATATACAGTAGTGTGTGCCATGACTTTTATCTCAGTGACTTGGGGTCCATGAAAAATAATGGATGTGTGAATGGCTTCTTTTATTATAATGGGTCCGATAACACACAGACAGAAAAGCAGTAGTGTGAAATGGCCCTCGGAGTAAGATTTGCTTTGCTTTCAACAACCTCCTACGTGCAGTATATATAGGAAAAATGTTATATAAGGAGAGACATGCTGAAAACATTATTGGCACTTAGCTTATAAATGATCATTCCAAACAAAAGCTTTGAGAGCAAATGTTCACAAATGAGCCCGACTGCTTACCAGCATGTGAACATCTTCTCCAACCCATGACCTTGTAAGGCAAGTACTTTCATTACTGGATGTGGTTAGTTGGTTTTATGACCAGCCTAAAAGCTTCAGTCTCCTGGCAGCATAAATAGTGTCTCATCTGTTTTCTTACATTTAGATATGGCCTCATCATGAGAAGCAGTTGGGAAATGTGTCTATTCTTACAGGTTCTGCAGATAATACCAGCTTCAAGGAATGATATACCTCCTTCTTATTTCATTACATAGCGTGTTCTTCCATATCATTACTGACTGATGACACATTCATAGTATGTGGCTACCATTCTTTCTAGTTTACTCTTTACTTGTGTAGTTCCTGTTACAGACCAATAAATCTGCAGTGTAAAGAAATGAGGATAGCTGGCTCATGTGGTCCCGGACAGACATACAACGGGCACAGTTTGTAGCCAAAGTAATGCATGTTGTGTTATGTGCTTGAACTGCTGTCTTATTGCTCAGTTTTAAGGCAGTTTCTTTGTATGTGACTCATTATCTGCTTTGTTTGGTTAGCTCTTATACTTTGCACACACTAGCATCATGGATCCATTTTAAGATACCGACAAATCCTGTTCTGACCCAAATAACTTCTGTATTTTATACTGCAGGCTCCACAGTACTTCTTGTTAAAAATACTGAATAGACACCAACAATGCTAGTGTGACAGAGCTTAAATATATTTTTATGTGACAAAGTTTTCACAGGACTTCTTCATTGTTCCAGATTTACTATTCCCGTCAGTGCAGATTTAGACAAGACAGTCTTAAACTGTGCTAGATTTGTCACAGTGGCTGATGCTGAATGATAAATTCGATGCTAAGTTTATTTCACCTACTAGTCATCTTACCTTGTACCTAAAGGAGGAACTCAGTGCTGGAAAGCCTACCTCTCTGGTGCACTAATAGCAACAATGGCGTCCTCATAACACACAGCTCTTTAGCATATTAGGAAAAAAGCTAATATGGCGTCTCCGATCAGGAAGAAGGCACAAGAGTTTTATTCTCATGTGCCCCAGCTATCTCACTGTACTTAGAGTTCAATTGGGACTGTCCTGGTGAACGACTCCCTTTAAAGAGGTGGTCCGGAATAAATTAAAACTTTACCCCTAAGCTAAACCCCCTCCCCAAATTCTAATTCACACCTTTAAAAAAAGAAAAAAAAAGGTATATTTACCCATATGCCGGTGGCGGTCATGTGACTGCCCAGGCACATTTTCTGATTTCCTGGTGACGTCCCGTTTCGCTGCTTCTGGAGACTGGAGGCCACCAGTACTCCTCTCTCTCTTTCCTCTCCCCCCTCATAATCACCATCTCTCTCTCCTCTCTCTCTCTCCCCTCATATTCACCAATGCTCTACGCTTCCTCTCTAGTCGTCGCTTCCTCCACAACTGAGTTGGCGCCTGCGAATTAGAACGCCTGCAGAAGCAAAAAGAAGCAGCATTCTATTGCACATGCGTGGCTTCTACCAGCATTGTACTGCGCAGGCGCCAGTTCCAAGTCTCAAGTGCGGGAGAAGAGGGGACAGAGACACCCCAAAGTCATCTCCAGGACGACAAGACAGGTAAGTATGATGGGGTGGAGAGGGGGTTGGGGGACTGAGTTAGCTAGGTAGGTAATTAGGACTTATAGTCAGGGTGTACTTAGTGCTATCAATGTGTTAATAACATTTATTTATTAAAAAAAAAAAAAAAAAGTCTAACTTTTTTCCCGGAAAACCCCTTTAATCATAAATTTTACAATATTTGTGACACAACTATGTTTGCTGAGCTACTAAGCGCTTCAGAAGCACTCAACGTCAGAAATGTTGGACATTTTCCAACATGTTCTTAAAGAAAAAAGGTCACAATAAGACCTCTGTAGTGCTGGCACCATGAAAAATCCAGCACTTGGGGCTCTGTGAATTGTCCGTCTATAAGCATGGGTATCAGTTTTAGATCCTCATGGCATTTGCTCTGTACAGTATAGTCTGTCCAGGAGTGCGGAAAGTATGACAGCCCTTATAAAGTATGCCTCGTACCTAAGTGAAAATATTATTCGATATGACATCTTACTTCATTTGGTGCATGTAAAGCTAGGGTGCATTACATAGGCCCCTTGGCTGTCCGCTTGGCTATAACATACACTTTCTTATACTTTGCCAGTACCAGTCCTGGCATTCCCATGACGTAGTAGGTGTATATTTATGTATATGACTGGATGATGTATTAAACTATCAAGAAGCTTGTAATTTGTTATTGCAGGATAAATATTTGCAGCTACTGTAGACTTATTGATGCACGGACATTACTTGCAAATGAGCACTTATAAAGGCAAGACGTGTTAGTTACATAAGCAGTCTGCGCTGAACTTATTTATACAGCTTGTAATTTATTCTTAAAAAGAGAGAAATAAGTGGCAAAACCTACACAGCCAGATTCCCAAGACTTTGAAGTTTCTTGAGTTTCGGAGGAATGGGACTGTGTTTTTGTTCTGCTGTCGAATCTGTAACAAGCGAATAATTGCTCTTTCCAGCTGGTAATGTCCCATGCCAGACACATCTGTCTTAGCACTCAAATGTATTCCTTTCCACTGTTGAACACCTCCCTTGTACAGTCTTGTGTACACACACATAAAACGCACAACGACACATGCACACATTTTAGGTACAAAGCTCTTGTCCCCCCAGGTATGGAGAAGCAGGAAACATGACTAAGATTGATGTGTTGAATACTTTAGTACGCAATCTCTCGAGATTGTAAGAATCCAAGGCACTTTGCAAAAGATGATTTCACCATCCCTCCAGTAAGCATTACACAAGTTTTCCACAAACTCCTTATATCTGAGACTTGTTGAGTGCAGAAAATTGGCGGAACATAAATTCTGAGTATTCATTTTGCAAAATGATCTCAAAAGCTAGATTCAATTAAAAATACATTTGATTTTACATATTATTGACAAGGTATGCAATGTATATAATCGTATCTGTCCCTCCCTCCAGGACACTTTCTGACATTTCTGGAACCTGTAAATAACATCACCATTGTCCAAGGTCAAGCTGCCACTCTTCATTGCAAAGTAGCAGGAAATCCACTACCAAATGTCAAGTGGCTGAAGAATGATGCTCCAGTGGTGCAGGAGCCCAAGAGAATCACCATAAGAAAAACAGATTATGGTTCACGGCTAAGGATACAAGACCTTGACACCACAGACACAGGCTACTATCAGTGTGTCGCCAGCAACGGCATAAAGACTATTTCTGCCACAGGTGTACTTTTTGTGAGGCTTGGTAAGTTTGTAAGTTTTGGTTTAAGGCACTTGGTGTGTGACAAGACTTTTGGAAAAATATTTTACTTTTTTTTTTTTTTTTTTTTTTTTTTTAGAAAAATATGGAAAATACCAATAAACCAGTGCACAATGCTATGTAATATATGTTGCATATTGTTGCCCATCTGTTTGTAAATCTCACGTAAAAACAAACTTAAATCTTCTGTCTGTTTTAACAGGTCCTACACACAGCCCGAACCCCAACATCCAGTAAGTGTTATTTTTACGCTGTCAAGTTTATTTTCAAAATGAATATTTTAACATAGTATTAGAATAAACTAGAAATTAATGCAAGTGACTGTTAGTTTATATTGGACTGGTCTGCGCAAACTGTAATAAAGTAGACATGTATACATGGGCCGCGTAACGGCTGAAACTAAACACATGTACCTTATGTAAGTAATTTATTTTACAAAGTACGCAATGCGACCAGAACTCCCTCAGTTTAAACTGGAGAACATTAGGTTAAAGAGACTAGTGATGCTGTACACATGAATTATTCATAAGGCAGCAAGAGTCAATGCCAGGAAAGACTTTGTCATCATCTAATGTAATTTTTACAATAGTTATTTCCTCTGCGTATAGAAGATTGTGCTTCTTTTATAATTTATTACTTTTCTTTCTTTTCAAGTCCCCTACAAATGGTTTGTTAGTCTAATGCTTTGTGTAACTACGCTAATCAAAAACATGAGGTACATCATGTCTCTGGCACAGAGAAAGTGACTAGGGACAGACTAAGGTTTAGTGCATATAGAGTTTTTTGGCGCTGATTTTGATGCTGAATCCTCCTCAAAATCGGCCCCCAAAAAAGCCTCCTAATAGAACTCTATTGGGAAGCTTTTTTTGGAGGCTGTTTCTGAGGCGGATTCAGCGTCAAAATCAGCACCAAAAAAACTCAGTGTGCACTGACCCTAAGGTGGCATTCACACAACCATGTCCAGCCCATGCAAAAAGGTCTGTGTATACGGACTGAGCTCGACCGTGTGCATAGGAGTCACTGTATCATAGTCAGTTATGATGCAGTGAGTCCCTGAAGGGCTCCACCGTTACAGTAATGAACTAACTTAATGCTATAATTTATTACTACAGCAATTGGTCCGTTCGGGAGCTTACTACATCATAACAGTGCAATGACTCTAATCCATATCGGCAAGTTCAGTCCAGGGAACTAGGGCCCACACACAGACCATTTTCCATGGACTAGACTCTCTTCTGTAAATGCAACCTAAGGCCACATCCACATGACTGAGGTGCAAAACAACTGTGAAAAGTTTCCATTTTCACGACCTTCTTGCACCCGAAGGGTACCAGTTTTCATGGATCCCCCATATATTTGAGTGTACAGAGAGATCCGTAAAAGTGGACAGAAATAGAACACAACCTCTATTTTGATGGTCTGTTACAACAGACTGTCAGAATAACTGTCATGTGAATAGCTCCCATTCACTTGCATTGAATTTAATGCTGCCATGTGATGTCTGTTAAAAAAAAAAAAAAAGACAGAAAAACACAACAGATGTCACATGGTTGTTGTTCGTGTGAATATGGCCTAACTGCCCAGCTACCCTCTGCAAGCAAAGTCCAGTTGTTGGAAAACAAAGTTGTCCTTATGTAAGGATGGTATAGGCTCTACATAAAACTTATACAAAAACATACAACGTAATTTTCGCTAAGTACAGTAAATTTGACCCTGTGAACCTTGTTAGAAGTCGCATACTACTTACAGCCTCTGTTATGATATTACCTATTTCATGAAGTCAATCAAATATGTTTTTGATGCTGTAAAACTTTGGATGAGGCAGCAATTTGAAGTGGTTTATGATCTGAAGTGGTGCTAAAGGAGGCAACAATAAGAGCGAAGTGGATATTTGCCAAGGGGAAGTAATCTAGTAGTTGAAGTGAAACTATAAGCATACGGATTAATTGCTAAGAAGCAAATGGTTGGGAATGCCACTAATGTCTAATGCTCTCAAGAATGTCAATTGCCTTAATAGTGCTGTATTCATCCTAAAAGGGACGTGTGCTAAATCATTTAGATTTGGGAATTGTATTGTACTTATTGGCTACTATTACTTTATGCAGAATGTCAAGTTTTATCTTTAGTTCAGAAATAGTTCTTTCCAATGTTATGTTCACACTACTGAGTTTACAACTGATTTTGAGGCAGAATTTGGAATTTGCCTCCTATGGCTCTTAAAGGGAGGCAGCGACATGCGTTTCTAGTTTTCAGGACGCGGTAAAAAAGAAGCTTCCTGCTTGGTTTGCGCAGTGAAGTACGTGGCTTACGCAGCTGCACAATCCATGGTACGAGACTCAGGCCAGTTAGCCCTATTGTATCTGGGGAAAGCTCTGCTATTTGCCGTGGATTGCATGGGGACAAAATATTTTAAGAGAAATAGGAGGAAGACTGCTTCAGATTCCTTTTCGATGTCTGATGTGTTAACTTGGCCTGAAGGTCACCACTCCTGACATGTTTGTTTAGTAAATACCTGTTTGGCCCATGAAATTACAATTCTGAAGCATCTTTTCTTTCAGCTCTGTATTGTGCTGTTTCTCTGTTATTCCTCCTGAAAATTTGTGTTTCTACGCAGTTTGACATGGTCCAGTCAGCACTGGCATCTTTGACAAGAAGAAAGGTAACACCCAGTTGTCAGTTTATTAATTTATAGGAGTAACAAGAGAGGAACAGCAAAGAAACAGCACAATGCAGAATTATGAATAAGATGCAAGTAGTTAATAAAGCAGACATGTCAGGAGAGCTGACAGGTCTTGTTTAAGGCCTTAGGCACAGAAACAAGTGTGCAGGCCAAGGCTCTTCCAAGGGGAGTTCTATCGTGCTCTGTGATATTGGGATAGAATGGACCATCCCATTCATATCAATGGGGGACAGAAGGGCTTTACACAAAAGAACAAAATCGAACCCCCTATGGCCTACACACTTGGAGCATGAGGCCTAAAAATATTTAGAATAATCTGGAAAGGAAAACAAATAACAATACACATTCTAACTGGTGTAAATGTCCATTTTGATGCAGGGACATCTCACTGATTTATGAGGCCGTATCCTATTCATAAATCTGTCTTTCCCCGCACCAGTTGGGTCCTTTATTAAGACTGGCGTACATTATGCCAGTTTTAATAAATCTTCCCCAGTACGTCTACTGGAGATATATTGGCCTTCTTTGTGTGGTCTGGAAGGGTGCTGAGCTGGGCCCAAGATTTCTGCACAGCTAATACCTGTCTGTTACGATCAGGTTTCTCCATAGAAAGAGGATTGAACTTCTCTTCCAGATTAGTGTTAATCACACTTTTGTGAGCTCTTTGACTAGCCTGAAATGTATTAGTGATATTCATTCGCATTCTGCTTTTTGGCAGGGAGGTAATAAAATGACTCCAATTAGATTTTGTTGGTGTATCTACAGAATTCTTTTCAGAGGTGTAAATCCATCTTCTGCTAAAGGTTCTATACATTAACATTGCTGCTACACACTTGTAACCTGACTCGCTGTGCAAAGTACCTTACACATTATTATGTGCTGTAAAAAGGTAGCTGTATTTCACTAGACTGTCATGGGAAATGTCATGGTCTGTAGTTCATAGTCACTTCTAACACTGTGTAGTTTAATAGTAAGCTTGTAACATGAATGAAGGGTAGAGGTCTGTAACTATTCCGTTTGTAGGTCTGTTCACTATGTCATGCCCATTATTGTGAATTTTGCAGTGAGCATAGTTTAATATAGTTAAGATAATAGACTATTTTTCTGTGACAGGCAAAACATTAGTTAAAATACACATATGTAAGATTATGTGGTGCACATGGTCCATAGGATGTAATGACCCTGACAAATGCCAAAATAGTAACACATGTTCGGTGTTATGTATTGGTATACCAATGTATTGAATCCATTACACTTCTGACTACAACTGGATCCCACATCAAAAGTGTGCTGCATGTTTTCTATGTACAATCAGGCTATACCTTTGCAGTATATGTCAGGAGCAGAACTATATTCATTCTTCTGAACAGAACGGTGTCTAAAGCCAATGTGACTTGTAATTCAACCCTAAAAAAAATGATGAGCGCAGCTACAAGATTGCCCTGGGCTGTAATGAGTATGACCTCGGTGTGCGCATGGATTTCTCTGCCACCTGTGGCCTGTTATTTCTGAAGATTTTGCTGCATGGCCTTCAGGAACAAGGATTCTGAAAAGTTCTTCCAATTTTAAATACAAGTTGTATTAAGTAATTGCAAGTAAAAACTGTTTTGGGACATTTTCCTTCTACAAATCTTGACCTCATCTGGGCCTAGTTGGATACAGAAGAATTTAATAGCCTCTATTTTTTATTTTTTTTGCTGAAACTTTCAGTAATGTCTGTTAGTTTTAGGAAGGATTTTAGTAGTCTTTCAGGCATGCTTTGGCAGGTTCCAAGGAAAAGCATTTAAAACAAATTACTATTTTCCCTACAGAATTTTAAGCCTCGGAAATCTTAATTGCATTTAAGAGGAAAATATTTGCCCTTATTCACCTCATTTGTTTTCTGGTCATTGAGTTGTATGATGTTTGTGCAATTGTGTGTACGGTTTACCCTAGTGCTGGACCTGTATTCTACATTCCAGTAAAATTATTCTTTAAAACATATTTTGGTCTGAATTTATTGGTCATGGGTGTTTTTTTTTTAATAAAGCAGTAGACAAGGTTAAGGCCCCACAAGTGTTTTCCCTATAGATTTAATAGGGAAAGGAAAAACGCAGCAAAAGCTTAATTAAAAAAAAACAAAAAACGCTGCTTTTTACTACGTCGGGTCTCAGCCTTCAGGGGTTTTTCCATGAACATAACCACATTTAAATTTGTAAACAATTAAACATAAACATTTTGCAGATATAAAAATGCTAATTTGCAGAACTTTAATGATTTTCTTTTACCATCTTAGTGGTGAAAATCTATTGTCTTGATCAAATGCCGATGGATAACACCACAATTGCAGGAACCCATTCATGATTTCCATATTATGTCCGTGTTATCTTCCCTTACGTGTAGTGTCCTTGTCTGATAATCTGTCTACAAAAAGGAAATCATGGTTGGGTTTCTGAAAAATAGCAGACCATAGCAAGTTCCTGCATTTATGGTCATATCCATTGGAAACCTATCAAGACAAAAGGCTGTCAGCACTGAGATAGTAAGTCATTTTTAATTATTTATATTTGTCACAGACAGCAAGCAGCTTTCCTGACTGTACTTAGAGTTCACTTTCTGTGCCAGAGACCTATTTAGCTGCATCATGCAATGTATCTGCAGTCCAATGTCTCCATTATTAAGGTCTCTTGGGATTTTCACAGCTATTTGTATTTTGCAGTTACTCCAGGTAGAATTACGTGCAAAACCAGTAGTAGTAGTAATAGAAAAGGCAAGCAGCAGACTGCTCCTTATTGTACTTGCTCCCAACCTGAGAAGGAAATGTAAAATGTGTTGCAGCCATAAAGGACCTATTAGCAGCAGAAAAGCTTATAGGACGCCATGAATAAAGTATTGTACAGCTAGAGAACAGAATGTGCTGCAAAGCCCTGAAAATATATAAACTTTCCATGAAATCTTAGGGACCATTTACGGTAAGTCTTTACCCCCAGAGAAAAAACATCCTAGATAAATGGTAGTACGCATCTCAACAGTTTTACGCTTTATTGGTATTCCTATTGAAAAATCAATACTGTAAAGGCATTTTATTCATAGATTTTAAAAGAATAAAATATTTCTTAAAATGTTTGCAGGAAATTTCCATATGATGTCACATCCAAAACTAATAGCTAATGAGGTGAGCCATTCACAAACAGAATAAAGGCTAGTTATACAGGATTTATGGGGCTCAGAAAAAATTGACAAGGGGGGGGGAATCCAAAAAATTAATAAGAGACTCATTACTCCCCAGATAAGCTACTGGCAGTGTTGTTTCTCTTGTCCTGCCTGACTATCCACATGACTGCTACAGCCCGTCACTGAGCTCAATGATCCCACACTTGGCCCGATATTTGCTGACATAACAAAACTCTTTTTTTAATGAATTCTGAAATTGAACCAGTCTTCATAATATTTTTGCTGTAATATAAAGTTTGGTGCTGATGAAAATACTTTCCTCCACCTAGTTTCTGTTAGGGCCACCATTGTAGTGAAAGAAATCAGAGTTGTGTAACCCCAGTTCTAAAGATATGCTTATTGGGTCAGACTTATCCATACAAAGAGAACCTACTCTAAATCACTGAGGTAAAAACTGATGGAAATAGAAAGGTGCCAGTCTGCGAGCGCACTTCGCGTTTTACTTCCTTTAGTAAGAGAGGGCTGTTTTCAATAAGAATAGCATGCCTGGCTTTGCATCATAGACACGAGTATACATTCCAGTTATTGTGTCTGTTTAAACACTGCAAATTGAATAAACTGGAAACCTTGTTCTGTGATTCCTGAGCCATTATTCAATTTGTCTGAGCAATAATTCATCCACACTTTCTCATTGTGAAAGTCATTGCAAATCCTTTGCTGTGCCTTATGCAGCTCAGAATTCTGGATCATTGTTTCTTATAACTCATAATGCATTGTGCTGGTCCTCATTCATTCTTCCTAGAAATATATCAGCAAATTGACATCTACAGGGGTCTCGAGTCCCCATGTGGATTCCCCGAACAGATTGCCAACCGCAGATGTGAACCAGGCATTAGTCTGCCAGTTGGCTTTAGTTATTCAAAGTTTCAGCTATTATACCTGCCAACTACCACCTGTATTGATAGCCTGTAATAGTGGGGTCTGAGGCTTTGTTCACACTGAGTAATTTGCTGTGGAATTGGGGGCAGATTTCAACCCTCAATCTGGGGCAGATTTCTCTTGGAATCAGCCTTACAATGGGAGATAGAGATCGCAGCAGGACACGGAAAAAAGAAGAGCCCTGCTCGACCGCGGCTTGGGACTCCCTGCTGATTTGGCCCATTCATCCGGGCCTAATCCGCAGCGGGATGCCACAACGGAATGGTGAGGTATCAGCATCCCGTTGTGGCTAGACCACGGCAAAAACGCCAGTGGCGGAAAATGAAGAATTCCTTTTTACATTATTGCAAAATATTGTTTCCATAAGTACAAAACTTCTGCTTTAATTAATACCAGTTGTACTTTGATAATCTTAGTGTATATGAACTATTATAATACTGAAGTATTATTTAACCTTTTCTTTAATAAATCCAAAGGACCAAGCAACTGTTTCCAATTACTAGCTCAGCAGAACATCATGCAGGATGACCTTGTAGTTCTGACCTTTCACATACCATAGCAAAATGGTTTTAGCATTACAGATTTTACCCTGAAGACAATAAGTGCAACATGGCCATAGGGAAACAAAAAGAGTACAAGCAATATCTTATGACAGGTTGTTATTACAATCTGTTTGCTTTCCAAATCCTTAAATTATTTTAAAGTTAAAAATGATTCTGTAAAATATGGGACAGAACAAGACTAGTGTTAGGAATTTTCCAGCTCTTGCCTTGCGTACAAGGAATCTTTGTCAGTGCTGTCGTTTCTGCTGTTGGAACAAATTGATTACTTTTATTTCACTTTATATACTTTTATCTAGATATTGAGTGTTCTGAGTTGCATTATGACCCAATGCTCTTTTACATGTCAGGTGACATGAATGAATGGATAGATAGGAGTATGTAATAATGAATGTAATTATGACTACAACATTATTCAGCTTTACCTATGGCACCATCTACGACTAGTGCACTAAGCATGAGCTCACAGAAACTATTCACTAATCACATTGTACAGAATATAATAGCTCTCTATTGCTCAGATGTAGAGAGCCAGAACCACTTAACTAAAGGCTGTTGTAAAATGTAGAATATCACGGGTTGTATTTGATCTTACACTTACTAAATTCTTACTGAAGTGCTTTCTTCGGATCATAAAAGGTGTGGGTCTGGCGTAGGGTGGTGCCATGGTCCATCCATGGATAAATACGGTACTTCAAGATACTATATAGAGAGGAAGTGTGTATTACTATTACACGTCTCATCCTACCATGCTATGCAAACTTCTCTGTTTTATGCTGATAATAATAATAGTGATCATCAGGATATTGGAATATGGAATTTATAATATGGAATTCACTTTTAAATAATGTTTTGGAACTAATAGACATGATATAACATTAACAGGAACAATCTATAAATCACATGTATAAATTAAAGCAAGACGTGACTGTATTCACTTGTCTCTAAAGTCTTCTTGATGTATAAATATGAGCTCATTTTTATGTACATGATGAGCAGGATTTATGGCTACTTTATTTGTCTATAAATCTTTATGATAAGATGTTCTGCACCAAGAAAATGTCTGGTCTGCATTTGCAAAGCTTAGTGAATGAAAAGTCAAAATGTAATGAAATCCGGTATTATACAGATGAAATTACTTTGTATATATCCGGAGTTACATAATATCGCTCAGCATGTGACTGGTTCTCTTTCTTTTTTAAATGCTGTTGAATTTGCTGAAACTGGAAAATGACTTTGATAATAGTATACGAGTACATACTGTGCTAGTGTGGGCCTGTGGCCTACTACTTTTATATATCTCACTGTGTGGCTTTATGTAAAGTCTGTATACAGCAGGGATATCCCACTAAACTGCTTGCTGTTGTCCACTATGGGTGACTAAATAATATCATTATGAAATCATCTGGATGCCGCCTTCTGTCAGAGTTGTATATTTTGGGATCATGGAGATGTCCAACTAAGCTCTGCACCCTACTAATATTGGGACATTGTTATGCTGCTTTCTACAGTTGTATATGCCAATGGCATGCGTTATAGTCACTCTCCAAAAAAAGGTTTTAGATTATTGCCAGGACCATGGAGTCAGTAAGCCAAACCTCCGACTCCTTCATAAATGGTCAGAAACGTAGTAAAGCTCCTGTAATTCATGAAAAAAGCTAGTGATTGATTTCTTACTGAAGAAAATGTGCAAGAAATTAAGTATCTAATTATGCTATATTTGTAAATTAATCATCAATTAATCATTAATTATTGTAGTCCAACTCCACCCAAACCTGCCCATGTATCCTACTTCTCAGCTCTTGTTATTGCACGTAGGATTGTTCACATTCACGTTACTACAAAGACAACGTACAGAAAGATCAATGTATGAAAATGCACTGGAATAGCAGTGATAAGCGGAAGTGATTATTGCTGCCTTTTCTTTCTACAGCATTTTTGTTTAGTTTTGTTTTATAACCTATATGGAGCTTTAGACTAAAAGAGATTTTTCATTTAAGGCCGGGGCCCCACGTGATATAAACATCGTAGTTTTACCGCAGTGGAAATACCCACCATGGAAAAAAACAGTGTTATACAGTCACTGCATCGTAGATGGGATTCTAGCAAATCCTATCCACACCTTGCAGAAAAATATGTGCAGCGGAGATGCTACAATTTCCAAAATCATTGCGGTCTTGGAAATCACAGCATATCAATTTAATATATTTACAGAAACGCTAGAGATTTCCCTAAAGGTATAATGGAAGCAGAAAGTCTGCAGAGGAAGCTGTGATCTGTTGCCGTCATGGTTTATCCTGCAGCGTTTTTTGTTGTGGCCCGCTATGTGAATCCTTAGCCTAAAGGTTTCACCTACTTTCCTGGCTACTCTCCACTCCACTTTCTAGTTTCAGTGACAAGTCTTTGGACTTGGCACTGTAGCCTATGTGATATACTGGTCAGGCCAGCTGAATACTCCAAAACTAAACTGCCCAATGTTATTTATCGAGTTACATACAGAGATGAGAGGCACTGGTCAAGCACTGCTCTAGCCCCTATCCGGGCTTAGCAGCTAAGTGCACTTTACAGAGCTGACAGAAGGCTCCATTAGCCATCAATCACAGTGACAAGAAGATAATAGAGGTGACTAAGAACAGAGACTGGCCACTGATAGGGCAAAGGGCAGTGAACTGCAAACACTGAAGACACATATTCAGCAGTATCTGGCAAATAGAATAGATAAGAGAAAAAGCAATGTCAAAACATCAGCATAAACTACCACTTTAAATATGATCATGGATCCCGGAGTATCCCTTTAACTTACTGGACAGTTTCCGCAAAGGTTCACCAACTCTTAACCTAGGATTATAAAATAAATTGAATCTGTATTATAGCATTGTAATAACATTGAGAGCATTAAAGAACCACTAAATATAGAAAATATACATAAAATAAATCCCAGTGCTTCTAACATTGAGAAATCCATGTCTCTTTTCTGCGTGTCCCAGGAGCTCAGGCATCCCCCCCCATCTTCTCCTCACTCTCTAAACCCAACTAGCTTAATCGACCTCCAACCCAAGATGTAGCAGACCAGTTCTCTGAATTTCTACAAGACTTGTCGTCTTGAAGGATTGGAAACCGTAAAGGCAGCTATATTTCTTATTTATTCCCTGCCATGGCTTTGGAGTCAGTAGGACAAACTAGTGACTCTATTTTAGCATGGAACGTGTAATAGACGGGCTATTCTCCGATCACATAGGTAGAGTATGAGCTTCCCCCAGCCTGTGTTCTGACACACATTTCATTTTCCTTCTCTAATAGGGTGATTCAGATAATGGAATTATTTTAGAGAATACTTTTTATCTTATAGTTTCAGCACTCCACAGTGCCAGGACACCTGTAATGCTTTTTGGACTTGCATATCTAGAAAACTGGCCGTAGATGTCAGCTTCCTAGACGGATGCTGATTGACTTGGTGCTTCGCTATCACAGTGTTCTCCGAACAACTTCATGACAGCAGCTGCCTAGTAATCTGAATAGGTGTTGAAGGATACATGTTTGGGAGACCCGTGCCTGATCTTGACGGTCTGAAGGTCTTACAGCCCCGAGAGCTTGTCTACAGGGCATCCAAGGGCCTGCTTTGCATTTCAGAATGGGAAGCATCTACTTTTTCTCTGCGCTTGAGGTTTATTTACTAGTCATTGTTAACTTTTACATGTTGCTGTGGGGCTATGAATCAGAAATCAAGTCAAACTCTAGCAATCCTTTTCAATATCCTTTACGAACAGCTGAAAGCATTTATATTTCATTTTAACAAATAAGCACACTTTCAGCACAGTTAATTCCCCAGTAAAGCATGTCTGCTCACTTTGCACTACGTTTTACAGAGAACACATTTTTGTGCATGTGACCTTTGTTGTCTGCTGTTCTTTGACTCTCTGAAATGTTTATTATGGATTCAGGACTTTTTGCCATACCAAAGATGTTGCTTTCTTACCTTTGTATGAGCTAGGCGCTTCTATGGGCATTTATGTGCTTGCAATATGCAAAAAAAATCTATATGAAATCTACATGTTCAGTTAAATTGCCAATTGACTTGTAAGATCTTGAGGAACAGTGGAGGAAGGTCTTTGAAAGGTTAATCAAGACTTTTAGAACCAGACTCCAAACAAATGGAGAATAAACATTTTCCTATATGACACCTCACAGATTTTTATTGCTCTTCTATTCTCTTATATCACAATTAAACAGCATGAAAATGAAATTAGAAAAGCAGTATATTCTTCTCTATGGCAGCAGCCATGCCCCTTCTTCTTTCCTAGTTCATGTGAGCCAGCAAGTTTAGGAGGAAAGGGCTGGGCATTATTTCTCTCTATACAGGGAGTGCAGGAATTTTGTATCTTCTGAGTAACGGACAGTATGAAATAGATACAGTAACAGTAGCGACAGTGTCAATACCAATAGTACCAGCAGTAGCGGTGTCAGCAGTTGTGTATACACAGTGACAACAACACAGCCCAGTACAGCTCCTCAGAGAAAGTCTCCTAACTTTCCCAATTTGCTGAATGTGTAGTTGTGCTTTGACAATTCCCTTTTTTCCTATATCCTCGCAATATTGTGCTTGTTTACCTTTCAGGAGTATTGAAAAGCTGAGTAACAATCAAAGAAAGACATGGAATGACATTCTGAATACTAGGCGCAACTACTGATTTAATACATACATACATACATACATATATAATATATATATATATATATATATATATATATATATACAGTCCTATGAAAAAGTTTGGGCACCCCTATTAATCTTAATCATTTTTAGTTCTAAATATTTTGGTATTTGCAACAGCCATTTCAGTTTGATATATCTAATAACTGATGGACACAGTAATATTTCAGGATTGAAATGAGGTTTATTGTACTAGCAGAAAATGCGCAATATGCATTAAACCAAAATTTGACCGGTGCAAAAGTATGGGCACCTCAACAGAAAAGTGACATTAATATTTAGTAGATCCTCCTTTTGCAAAGATAACAGCCTCTAGTCGCTTCCTGTAGCTTTTAATCAGTTCCTGGATCCTGGATAAAGGTATTTTGGACAAACAATTCAAGTTCAGTTAAGTTAGATGGTCGCCGAGCATGGACAGCCCGCTTCAAATCATCCCACAGATGTTCAATGATATTCAGGTCTGGGGACTGGGATGGCCATTCCAGAACATTGTAATTGTTCCTCTGCATGAATGCCTGAGGATTTGGAGCGGTGTTTTGGATCATTGTCTTGCTGAAATATCCATCCCCGGCGTAACTTCAACTTCGTCACTGATTCTTGAACATTATTCTCAAGAATCTGCTGATACTGAGTGGAATCCATGCGACCCTCAACTTTAACAAGATTCCCGATGCCGGCATTGGCCACACAGCCCCAAAGCATGATGGAACCTCCACCAAATTTTACAGTGGGTAGCATGTGTTTTTCTTGGAATGCTGTTTCTTTTTGGACGCCATGCATAACGCCTTTTTTTTATAACCAAACAACTCAATTTTTGTTTCCAAAATGAAGCTGCCTTGTCCAAATGTGCTTTTTCATACCTCAGGCAACTCTATTTGTGGCGTACGTGCAGAAACGGCTTCTTTCTCATCACTCTCCCATACAGCTTCTATTTGTGCAAAGTGCGCTGTATAGTTGACCGATGCCCAGTGACACCATCTGCAGCAAGATGATGCTGCAGCTCTTTGGAGGTGGTCTGTGGATTGTCCTTGACTGTTCTCACCATTCTTCTTCTCTGCCTTTCTGATATTTTTCTTGGCCTGCCACTTCTGGGCTTAACAAGAACTGTCCCTGTGGTCTTCCATTTCCTTACTATGTTCCTCACAGTGGAAACTGACAGGTTAAATCTCTGAGACAGCTTTTTGTATCCTTCCGCTGAACAACTATGTTGAACAATCTTTGTTTTCAGATCATTTGAGAGTTGTTTTGAGTAGCCCATGATGCCACTCTTCAGAGGAGATTCAAATAGTAGAACAACTTGCAATTGGCCACCTTAAATACCTTTTCTCATGATTGGATACACCTGGCTATGAAGTTCAAAGCTCACTGAGGTTACAAAACCAATTTTGTGCTTCAGTAAGTCAGTAAAAAGTAGTTAGGAGTATTCAAATCAATAAAATGATAAGGGTGCCCATACTTTTGCACCGGTCAAATTTTGGTTTAATGCATATTGCGCATTTTCTGTTAGTACAATAAACCTCATTTCAATCCTGAAATATTACTGTGTCCATCAGTTATTAGATATATCAAACTGAAATGGATGTTGCAAACACCAAAATATTTAGAACTAAAAATGATTAAGATTAATAGGGGTGCCCAAACTTTTTCATAGGACTGTATATATATATATATATATATATATATATACAGATTTGCTTTTCAGTGTCCCTGGATAATGCTGTAGCTGAGAATCCTGAAACACAAATTAAGTAATGTAATGTAATATAAATCTCCTTGGTCCAGAGCTTGCCAGATTTGTGTTTGACTTCTGGTAAAATCTGAAAGTCTGCATACTATACCTATATAAATCCACCTTTTTGTGCTACAATCATACAATAGTTTACCAGGATTTCCCTTTCAGGGTCCTGGTAATGCTGGATAACACACCAGGTCATGCAGTAATATGGACTATGTGCCAATCATGCCAAAGCTTGTTAGGGCCCCTTCACGCGGCGTGCGTACGCAGTGTGAAGGGGCCCTCAGATGTGCCTTTCAGGGTTCTGGGAAAGTTCGGTAACATACCGAATACTATTTTTATCTAAATAAATTGCACTCTTTGCTACATTATTGTACAATATCATGTCAGATGTGTTTTTAAAGGTCCTGGGGAATCTGGGTAGCATACCAGATAATGTTGTAATAAGGACTACTGAATACAATACAAAATAAATCTACCTCATTGCTCCAAAATCATGCCAGAGTTTGCCAGATTTGTCTTTGAATTAAAAAAACAAACAAACATAATGTGGAATGATGAAATTCATTTTTTAACACTGTAAATGCAAAATACAGTACTCTGCAGTACAATTTTCACCCAATTCAGCCTTTTTACTCACTTGTCTGCAGCTTATTCTCTTCACTTTCCATGTGACTATTGAGCACCAGCATCTTGCAGGAGTGCATTGTGTTCCAGTGCCACCCCTTAGTTCCAGTGCTCAGTTCTATTGCATTGGCAGATGCTCTTCTCAATAGGATAGAGTGGTTGAATACAGCTGCACATACCCCAAAGAGTGTGCAATACTGCCAGATGCATGAATTGCATAGAATATGCCTTATGGGATATATCTTTCAGGAGGCTCTTAACACATAGGGGCCCTCATTACCTTTTAGGTCAGCACAAATTGATTTGCAAAAATATCACTAACTTTTTATTTACTATAGTCCAAATAAAATCCCAGTCTATGTTGCTAAAGGGGTTTTCCGGGCAAAGAACCTAATATATATATATCCCACTAATATTATAAGTGTGAAAGTTTGTGTGTTTGGATGTTTGTGAGTTTGGATGTTTGTTCCTCAATCACGCTAAAACGCCTGGACGGATTTGCGTGCAATTTTCCACAAACATAGTTTTCCCTTAGGATTGAGTCACAGGCTACTTTTGGTGCCACTAAACAACATGGCTTCCTAGCAGGAGACTCACAAAAGCAGGACTCCTAGCCCCAGCTATAGACTCACACACACTGCCTGGCATTTCCTGCCTCAACCTGCCTGCACACTCCTTACTGTCACCTCAGGAGTAGCCCTCACTCTACTCACTCACATTTACATATAGCTTTCCACTATATAACACATCACATTGTCTGTATCACGACATACACAATACAACACATCACATTGTCTGACACAATACAACACATCACATTGTCTGACACAATACAACACATCACATTGTCTGTATCACGACATACACAATACAACACATCACATTGTCTGTATTACTACATACACAATACAACACATCACATTGTCTGTATTACTACATACACACTCACACACACTGCCTGGCATTTCCTGCCTCAACCTGCCTGCACACTCCTTACTGTCACCTCAGGAGTAGCCCTCACTCTACTCACTCACATTTACATATAGCTTTCCACTATATAACACATCACATTGTCTGTATCACTACATACACAATACAACACATCACATTGTCTGTATCACTACATACACAATACAACACATCACATTGTCTGTATCACTACATACACAATACAACACATCACATTGTCTGTATCACTACATACACAATACAACACATCACATTGTCTGTATCACGACATACACAATACAACACATCACATTGTCTGACACAATACAACACATCACATTGTCTGTATCACGACATACACAATACAACACATCACATTGTCTGTATCACGACATACACAATACAACACATCACATTGTCTGTATCACTACATACACAATACAACACATCACATTGTCTGTATCACGACATACACAATACAACACATCACATTGTCTGACACAATACAACGCATCACATTGTCTGTATCACGACATACACAATACAACACATCACATTGTCTGACACAATACAACACATCACATTGTCTGTATCACGACATACACAATACAACACATCACATTGTCTGTATCACGACATACACAATACAACACATCACATTGTCTGTATCACTACATACACAATACAACACATCACATTGTCTGTATCACTACATACACAATACAACACATCACATTGTCTGTATCACGACATACACAATACAACACATCACATTGTCTGACACAATACAACGCATCACATTGTCTGTATCACGACATACACAATACAACGCATCACATTGTCTGACACAATACAACGCATCACATTGTCTGTATCACGACTGACACAATACAACACATCACATTGTCTGTATCATGACATACACAATACAACACATCACATTGTCTGTATCACGACATACACAATACAACACATCACATTGTCTGTATCACGACATACACAATACAACACATCACATTGTCTGTATCACGACATGCACAATACAACACATCACATTGTCTGTATCACGACATACACAATACAACACATCACATCACATTTGCTAGCCCACCAAACTTTTTAAAGCACTTTTACAGTTTCACACGTCTGTGTCCTCCCAATTCTCAAATCACCGCAGACGAAGTCGCGGGTAAAAGCTAGTGTGTGTATATATATATATATATATATATATATATATATATATATATATATATATATATATATATAGTGTAATTAATGGGTTAAGTGCACCCCAATACCTTTAGCAGTGTTTTGAGTGATTTCTGTGTTTCTCTAGGAGCTCCTGGCATCCTCTGTATTTGTTTACATGTTGTAGCTTTCTACGGTCTTAGCTCATGCAATGCATCATGGTAGTTGTAGGCTGACTTGAGTGTATCTGATTGCTGTATATTATGCCGAATCTTCCACGTTGTGTCAATGGCCTGCTCCTGGAGCATTGTTTCTGTTGTCCTCACTTTTCTTCTTTGTATTTGAAAATATTTCAATAAAAACCAAATTTAAAATAAAATAGTTGTAGGCTGACTCTCACTACCTCCCTCTTACTCCCTCCCCCTCCCTGTCTCCCTAGCTATTCCACCCACTACTGGCCTTTTCCATCTAACTGACTCAGCACACCCCATAATACTTAACTGTCCTTCTGTCCGGACTTCCATTCTGCGAGGGACTCTCATCTTAAAAAAAAAAATCTCACTGCTATCATCTTTTTTATTTTTCCGCTTAAAGATATAGTCCCGCATGCAGGACTTATTCTTTCTTTATACAAGTTAACAAATGACAGTACATCCCTTAAGGTTCACTTTTTATCGGTTTCTTCAAGTGATGCATTCAATAAGGTCTTTACTTATGTGAAACTATTCATGTAGCTTCTGTTCTGTCTGTGTACCTCTGCCACATGTCCTTCTTAAAGAGGGATATAAATACATACATATAGTGTATAACCATACAGTGCCATAGTCTGTAGAAAATATGACTAACTGCTTCTATAATTGATGATATCTCATATGTTTGCCATACCCCAATGATCATGCTGTCTAATAGAGCCAGTACCAAACCAATGTATAGAGCTGCTTTTGGACAGTTGCTTTATGATGTATAATTAATGCATGCATAGCTAATTAACTATCAATTTTAACAAAAGAGCAGCTAACGGAAAAGTAGAATTTGGAGCACGTTAACAACCTGTGATTAGTGTGTGTGGAATGCCCCGTAGCCATCTAGCATTCCTCGACTCAATGAACACTTGCATGGCCCCAGGATGTGCATTGTGTCCTCTCATTCTGCAGCTGTGCTATAAATGAGGTAGTCATGACCCCAGCACTTCTAAGGCTGCTGTACAACCGTCTATGAGAAACCTTATACTTTAACCACTTCTTTGCCATCAGATAGTATAGCCTAGCTTCATTTTATTTTGTATATATACAAAATTTCTGTTTTAGAATATAGTCATGTAAGAAATCACTTCAAAGAAATTACTGTTGAATATATCACTGAATCCATAATCCAAAGTTTATTACAGTTTCTCTGCTCCTGAGAAACCAAGAATTATAATGTATAAAATTGACCACGCATGGAAGATGCAATCCCATTATCAGATAAGAATCATGTCATTTAGAGAAAATATTAGTAGGCTTTGGGAAATAATAGAATGGTACAATGGCAGGGATATCAGGACCTGCCTGTAAACAAATACTGACACCAACAGCAAATTCTAAGGCTACATGCACATGTCCATTGTCATACAGTCCTATGAAAAAGTTTGGACACCCCTATTAATCTTAATCATTTTTAGTTCTAAATATTTTGGTATTTGCAACAGCCATTTCAGTTTGATATATCTAATAACTGATGGACACAGTAATATTTCAGGATTGAAATGAGGTTTATTGTACTAACAGAAAATGTGCAATATGCATTAAACCAAAATTTGACCGATGCAAAAGTATGGGCACCTCAACAGAAAAGTGACATTAATATTTAGTAGATCCTCCTTTTGCAAAGATAACAGCCTCTAGTCGCTTCCTGTAGCTTTTAATCAGTTCCTGGATCCTGGATAAAGGTATTTTGGACAAACAATTCAAGTTCAGTTAAGTTAGATGGTCGCCGAGCATGGACAGCCCGCTTCAAATCATCCCACAGATGTTCAATGATATTCAGGTCTGGGGAATGGGATGGCCATTCCAGAACATTGTAATTGTTCCTCTGCATGAATGCCATAGGATTTGGAGCGGTGTTTTGGATCATTGTCTTGCTGAAATATCTATCCCCGGCGTAACTTCAACTTCGTCACTGATTCTTGAACATTATTCTCAAGAATCTGCTGATACTGAGTGGAATCCATGTGACTCTCAACTTTAACAAGATTCCCGATGCCGGCATTGGCCACACAGCCCCAAAGCATGATGGAACCTCCACCAAATTTTACAGTGGGTAGCATGTGTTTTTCTTGGAATGCTGTTTCTTTTTGGACGCCATGCATAACGCCTTTTTTTATAACCAAACAACTCAATTTTTGTTTCCAAAATGAAGCTGCCTTGTCCAAATGTGCTTTTTCATACCTCAGGCAACTCTATTTGTGGCGTACGTGCAGAAACGGCTTCTTTCTCATCACTCTCCCATACAGCTTCTATTTGTGCAAAGTGCGCTGTATAGTTGACCGATGCACAGTGACACCAGCTGCAGCAAGATGATGCTGCAGCTCTTTGGAGGTGGTCTGTGGATTGTCCTTGACTGTTCTCACCATTCTTCTTCTCTGCCTTTCTGATATTTTTCTTGGCCTGCCACTTCTGGACTTAACAAGAACTGTCCCTGTGGTCTTCCATTTCCTTACTATGTTCCTCACAGTGGAAACTGACAGGTTAAATCTCTGAGACAACGTTTTGTATCTTTCCCCTGAACAACTATGTTGAACAATCTTTGTTTTCAGATCATTTGAGAGCGGGCTGTCCATGTTCGGCGACCATCAAACTTAACTGAACTTGAATTGTTTTGTAGAAAGAAATGGTCCAAAATACCTTCATCCAGGATCCAGGAACTGATTAAAAGCTACAGGAAGCGACTAGAGGCTGTTATCTTTGCAAAAGGAGGATGTACTAAATATTAATGTCACTTTTCTGTTGAGGTGCCCATACTTTTGCACCGGTCAAATTTTGGTTTAATACATATTGCACATTTTCTGTTAGTACAATAAACCTCATTTCAATCCTGAAATATTACTGTGTCCATCAGTTATTAGATATATCAAACTGAAATGGCTGTTGCAAACACCAAAATATTTAGAACAAAAAATGATTAAGATTAATAGGGGTGCCCAAACTTTTTCATAGGACTGTATGTGTCAGGAAACGACACATGGATGGTATTTCTAGGCCTTCTGTGTCATTTGAATGTACATAACATAAAGAAACAGGACATGCGCTCCTCACACACATCCCTGAATACTATGGTCCTGTGCATGGGCCTATGGAAATGAATGGGTCTGTGTGCTATACGTTGGTGTGCATGAGCATTAACAAAAATGTGTTTATGGGTAGATTCCATGGCACGTGTGAGTAAATTCACAATACTGATCAAAATTGTAGGCCAGTAAGATCAATATATAATGGTCTTACTTCATGGTATGGTTGTACACAGCAGTATGTTACGCTAGGTTCACACCTGCATTTGGTGTACTGTCCCCAAGCGGACACACCGAACAGAATCCTAATCCGTTTAAGGCCAGGGCCCCATGTGGTATAAACGCTACGATTTGCCCACGGAGGAAATGCAAGGGACAAAATCGCTGCATTTTACAGTCAGAGCAAAGTGGATGGAATTCTAGCGAATCCCATGTCCAGTTTGCGGTAAAAACTGTGGTGCGGACATACGTCAATTTTCAAAACCAGCGCGTTTTTGGAAATCGCAGTATATCATTTAAACCTACAGAAACATCGGCGGTTTCCCCATAGGTATAGTTGAAACAGAAAGTAAACCTCTGCGAACTTCCTATATAAAACGTTGCGGGAAGAACTACGATGCGTTGCCGCCATGGTTTTTCCCAAAACATTATTTTGCTGCGGGACGCTATGTGGGGCCTTAGCCTAAAAATCCGGTTACCCGTGATAATGAAGTTCACCGCTCGAAAAGGGTGAAAAATGCATTTTTTAAGCGGGTTCGGAGACTGAAACCACAAACTGAGTTCATGCACTGGTGTGAACCCAGCCTTAAACTTCCAGGTCACGTAATAAATGTATGCATACTTTTTGCTGGGAATAGTTATAGTAATATTATTAATTGAATAGCTATAGTGGTTTGACAAGTAGTTATCTAAACTGGTGCATGTTTCTTTCCCCGTTCAGGTATGACTACCAGGAAGATGGATTTTGCCAGCCTTATAGGGGCATTGCCTGTGCCAGGTTCATTGGAAACAGGAGTATTTATGTGGATTCTCTCCAGATGCAGGGGGAGATTGAAAACCGAATTACTGGTAAGTGCTGCAAAGCCCAAGGCTCTGAATGACTGTACCTATTTAAAGTAGATATCTGTAGAAACATGTAAAATAATATATGCTTAAAAAAATATAAAAGCACATAATGCGTTGAAACTGCCCATTGATATATTACATATTCCTAATAAACACATCAAATTATTTGTCATGTAGAGATTTGTGGATTTCTTTGTGTGAAAGTTACGAGGATAGTTTCTTATTCTTACAATCCTTTTCAAAATAAATGGTTTATCATTGTTTGGCGCCCTCTAATGTTAAGAACATGCAATGCAAACACATTTTTGTACACTAACATAGGTGATAGGAATAAAGAAGTAAAATTTTACGTCTTTCAGTCTATTTATACTATAGCCAACTTGCAAACGTTGTAGTTTTTAGTAGAAGTTGCATGGGTTAAAGGACTGTATCTATGATTTGTGCTGACATTTGTCTTCTCACTCCCAAAACAAGTTTGGAAAGTGAGTCTGATCATGCTGTGACTGTCCTCTAGACCAATGCTTCTTAATCTGAGAGGTGGGCCATTACCTGCCAGTGTCAGCTTTTACACAAAGCAGGGGCTTTAAAGCAAAAGCTGCACCAATAATGTCAGCCTTGTAGTAACAGTGCGGCCTCTGTAGTTAGAAAGGCTGAAGGACCTGAGAAAATTCACAAGTCCTTCACCCGGGATGAGAATGCTGTAATCTGGAGGTACAAGCATCACACACTGCTAATGGAGGTCACAGGCTCTTTTATCTCTTTTCCTTGTTGTGGTGATTCTCCTGACATTGTGGGGCGTGAGGAATTGGGGACAGATCATCCTCAAGTGTGGAAGACTTTATTTGGGGAGAATTCTAGAGAGGAAAGACTCTACCCGCCATTCACAGAGGGGACGATTGGGAGGCAATGCTGGCACCAGTGATACTGTACTGTGGTGCTTGATGCTTCTGCTATTTAGAGTTTGGGAACATATATTTTTTTAAATTTCGCACCCAAACCCAATACTTACCATGGAACGTACAATACACACTGAAAACAATTTGCATTCCTATATCTTAGCTGTTGTATCTAAAGGTTGCATGAATTGTTTTTATTTTCTTCTTCAGCGGCCTTCACCATGATAGGAACCTCAACCCACCTCTCTGACCAGTGTTCCCAGTTTGCTATCCCATCTTTCTGTCATTTTGTGTTTCCACTGTGTGATGACCGCACCCGCACTCCAAAGCCTAGAGAATTGTGCAGGGATGAGTGTGAAGTACTGGAAAATGATCTGTGTCATCAGGAATACAACATTGCCCGCTCAAATCCTGCCATACTTATGCAGCTTCACCTTCCAAACTGTGAAGACCTCCCTCTGCCTGAGAGCCAAGAGGCGGCAAACTGCATGAGGATTGGAATCCCAATGGAGAGAATAAACAGATGTAAGTTGCAACTCAGCGTGTGTGGCTGTCAAACATCTTTCTTTGATTAGGAAGGAGCCCAGCTTAAGACTGGTTGCCATCTACCCTGTGTACTGGTATTGTGTCTTGGAGAAAGGTTATAGGTGTTCATGAATGTGCCCTGTCCCAGCAGGCTTTGTGTCTAGGCCCACCTAGAAATCTTTTCTGTGATTAGAAATAATACAGCGAGAGACGCATGTCTGCATCTTGTTTGTAAACAGCCTTCAAAGACAGCTTGGCTGATGTATAACATTGCCTATTTCTGTTCTGTGGTTAGCCCTCATGTTTAGTGCGTGTAAATGCCGTGACATTCACACCAGATGTGCAGGGTTTGTACAGAATCCAGAGCTAAAACTAACTGGAAAAAAAAACAACCAAAAAAATCTTGTTAGCTCGAAGTATCACCCAGTGCTTAGCAGAAGTCCCTTATATGGATGTAGTTTTGTGGTACCTGGTGCACAGCAGCAGGACGTACAGGAGTTGACAAAGAGTGGTAGCACTCCTACTGTCTTACAGTATACAAAATGCTTTGTTACATTTCAGACCAGAGGTTCAAGACTATGCAAACAAAACGGCAAGTACTTTTGGTGGTAATTTTAAACATTTAGGCTAAGGTCCAGCGTAGCGAAGCTCAGGAAAAAAAATCGTGCCAGAAAGTATTGTTTTCCTCTGTGGACTTTCTGCCCTTATTATATCAATATGGAAAACGTCAGCGTTTCCACAGGCATAATTGCCATGCTGCAATTTTTAAAAACACAAGCAGCTTTTTTCAGCTTTTGCGCTGCATATTTTTTTCTGCAGCCTTTGGATGGCATTAGCCAGAATCAATCCACTTTGCAGATACTGTAAGGCGTTATGATTTCGCAACTTGAGGCTTCAGACTGCTAAGACTGTACGCATGTTTTGGAAATCGCAGCATGTCCGCAGTGTGGTTTTTATCGCAAAGTGGTTATGGGATTCGTTAGAATCCCATCCACTTTGACATGACGGTAAGGGCTAGTTCACATGGGGGGGGGGGGGGGGCGGATTTTGACACCGAGATTGACGCGGGGAGCCGTGTCACTCTTCGGTTAACACGCGCCTGCCACGACTGTTGCGGTTGCGGCTTACCCCTCCGGAGTTGGCTCAAATGAATGGGCCGACTCCGGAGGTTGCTGCCGCCAGGCGGCGCCGCAGCTCAGCGAGCCACGGAATCCGCCTGAAGAAAGGACAGCTCACTTCTTTTTTCCGCTAGCGGCGACAAAAAAGAAGCCTGGCGGTCTCCATAGACCACCATTGTGAGGGGGCGGATTATGACGTGGATTACATGCCATAATCTGCCCCCTCTGTACCCGTGTGAACGGGCCCTTAAACGCCACAAAAAAACTCTGTTCCTCATGGCTATAAAATTTCTAATGAGACATGAAAAAAGTAGAAGACTAGTGTGCCTGGCAAAAAAAAGGGTATCCGACCTTTAAAACTTTGGAGGCAGCTGCTTATTGCCTTGACTTAATAACAGACATCTAAAGTAAAATAAAAAATAGTGTATTATTTTTGTTCTTTAGGTTTACATTCTTTTTGTTACTTTTACAGATCAACAGTGTTACAATGGTACCGGGACTGATTACCGAGGGTCAGTCAGCGTCACCAAGTCTGGACACCAGTGCCAGCCATGGAGCAGCCAGTTTCCACACACCCACCAGATGTTTGCTGCTGAATATCCAGAGATTGGCGGAGGGCATGCATACTGCCGTAATCCTGGTGGCCAGATGGAAGGTCCCTGGTGCTTCACCCTCAACAAGAATGTACGCGTAGAGCTGTGTGATGTGCCTGCTTGCCGTACGTATCAGAGTTCCCACATATTTCTACATAACATGCCCTTGTATGAACAAATTTTTCACATTTATTGAGATATTTTAGGATGTTTGCTAAATTCCATATATTTTTAGCATAATCTGACATGATTTCTTTGTGTTACCTTTTCTTTTTTTTTAATTCAGGTTTTAATTCAAAGATTCAACAAACTTTTTAGTAAGAAGAGTAGAAACTGAATTACATGCACCATAAGTGTATAATCTGTAAAACAAGTGCTAATATATAAAAACATAATTCTACACAGCATGGAGCTCAGTTTGATCAGTTGTATAGATATTTCCTTTTTCCATTAAAATGTGCTTAGAGAAATAGATGTTTGCTCACAGATCTGTAGCCATATATTCCTGTTCTTGGCCAAAAATTAGGATGGATATGCGCCATTGTCCTCAGTAGAAATAAATAGAAGAACCATGAGTTTTATTTGCCTTAATTTTAGGATACTTTTACAGTCTAAAAGTTCATATTTTTATATAGTAGATAAATAGTTTTAATAGTTCATAAAATTGTGTTTTATCTCAAAAAGCAGATGAACCAAAAAAGCATTAGTCACGGTTATTCCTATTGTATTGTTTCCAGGTACCAGAGAAAACACAAAGATGGAAATCCTTTATATCTTGGTCCCCAGCATTGCAATTCCACTGGTCATCGCTTGCCTCTTCTTCTTAGTTTGTATGTGTAGAAACAAACAGAAAGCATCATCTGCTACCCCTCAGAGACGCCAGCTGATGGCATCACCTAGCCAAGACATGGAGATGCCCCTTATGAACCAGCACAAGCAGCAGGTAGGATTATTAGGATTATGTTGTTGATTTTCCATAGTCCTCTAAATCAGTGAATGCCTTCTAATATAGGAATGGGTAACAGTTTATATCATGTATAATAATCAGAATCCCTAATTTATTCACTGTGCATTCAGATTCCTCAGATATTTTTTTTTTCCGTTCTTCTTAGGTTAAAGTAAAAGAGATAAACCTGTCCACTGTAAGATTAATGGAAGAACTGGGAGAAGATCGTTTTGGAAAGGTATACAAGGGACACCTCTTTGGTACGGCACCTGGAGAACAGACACAGACTGTGGCTATAAAGACCTTAAAGGACAAGGTTGAAGTGGCTCTTCGAGAGGAATTTAAGCATGAAGCTATGATGAGATCAAGGTTGCAGCACCCAAATATTGTTTGCCTCCTTGGTACTGTAACCAAGGAGCAGCCGATGAGTATGATTTTTAGCTATTCCCCGCTTAGTGACCTTCATGAATTTCTTGTCATGAGATCTCCACACTCTGATGTAGGCAGCACAGACGATGACAAGACTGTAAAATCTACTTTGGAACCATCAGATTTTCTCCACATTGTAACTCAGATAGCTGCAGGAATGGAGTATCTTTCAAGTCACCATATTGTTCACAAAGATTTGGCTGCAAGAAATATTTTAGTGTTTGATAAATTAACAGTTAAAATTTCTGACCTCGGTCTCTTCCGAGAAGTGTATTCTGCAGATTACTATAAGTTAGTTGGGAATTCACTTCTTCCGATAAGATGGATGTCCCCAGAAGCGGTTGCATATGGCAAGTGTACCATTGATTCTGATATATGGTCCTATGGAGTAGTGCTTTGGGAAATCTTTAGCTATGGTCTACAACCATATTGTGGGTATTCCAATCAAGATGTTATTGAGATGATACGGAATCGCCAGCTGCTGCTGTGCCCAGATGACTGCCCAGCCTGGATTTATTCCCTTATGATCGAGTGCTGGAATGAGTTCCCTGCAAGAAGACCTAGATTTAAAGACATTCACACTAGATTAAGAACATGGGAAAATATGTCTAACTACAACAGCTCTGCACAAACATCTGGTGCAAGTAATACCACACAGACAAGTTCGCTTAGTACAAGCCCGGTTAGTAATGTCAGCAATGCTAGATATGTTGACCTCAAGCCCAAAGGACGACCATTCCCACAGCCACAGTTTTTACCAATGAAAGGACAGATAAGGCCTATGGTTCCACCTCCCCAGCTCTACATTCCAGTCAATGGCTATCAGCAGATGGCTGCTTATTTTTATCCAGTTCAGATACCTATGCAAATGGCTCCTCAGCAAATGCCACCCCAGATCATCCCAAAACCTGGATCTCATCATAGTGGGAGCGGCTCCACTAGCACCGGATATGTAACAACTGCACCATCAAACAATTCCATGGCCGATAGAGTTGCCCTTCTTGCAGATGGCAGTGACGAAGCACACGCAACAGGCGAGGATGTGTCACAAAATCCTGTTCAAGAGGAGGAAGAAGGCTCTGTACCAGAGACGGAATTACTGGGTGATAATGATACATCTCCATTAGATGAGACAGATATTCAGTCAGAAGCTTAAATCCTCCTTATGTCTTTAAGGAACATTTCTTCAAGACTTGAATAGTACAACCGACTGACTAAAATAAATCACGTGGTGCCTATATTCCAAGTTAGAGCCATAAACACTAGTTTATTATATTTTGGTGTTGACAGCAACAACACACAGGATTTTGGAACGCAACACTATTATAAAAGGAAATGTAATGTACTGTTGCTGTGCAACATACGGCTGAGTAGCAGAGCACAACATGTGTAATCCAGACTGTGACTGTAAATTTACTGAAATGTGCCTATGCCAATTTGTAAGGATGAGAAGAGAGAACCGACGATCCCTTGTCTTTTCATGATGAGACATTTCCCAGGATTTTCTTGCACGTGAGCCACACCAATGATGATTCCTACAGAGATGTGAAGTGTAACGTATGGAGTGTGTGTTTCTCAGAAATGATATGTCTTTTGGTTCATTGACACCACTTAATAGATCACCCTCCATCCATGTTAGTAAGGAGCCAAATGCCGAAATCATGTACAAATGGTGTACAATGCACTAGCTTAACAAGTACTGAGACTGGGGATCTATTAGTATTTTTAGTTTTCCATTTTAGTTTAGTGACTAGCTAGACAGACACTGCTGAAGCACCTAGAAAGAAATGAAGGTGCTTGGAAGCCAACTGCAATGGAATTTGCTCTCGTTCACGCCAAAAAAAGAAACGTTAGTGTGAAAATAGAAGGCAGCAGCGTTGTGTAGGGTGCTGTCTTGGTTCATGCTTTTTGCGGAATAAATCATGTACAGTCGTTTAAATGTAATTTATGTTCTATCACTTTTTATATACCTTTTTTTTTAAAGAATGGAAGTGTTTTGCTCAGAAGTCCTTTATAATTTAACGGTTTACATTGTCATCCTAGGAGTCAGTTTATATTGTATGATGTTCATGTTTTTACTATAACTGTGTAAACAGGTCAATTCATTTCATACCTTTGATTCTGTAAAGCTCACAAACTGCACGGTCAGTTGTATCACAGTGCATCCTGTCGTTTGAGTTCTGTAAATTCAGAAACATGTTTTTAATAAAGGTTTTGCATAAAATGTTGAATACATTTTTTAATGTATGTAGCATACAAAAGCATTCTCTGCAGTTAAAAGAATGGGCTGTGATTGGAAGGCTTTCTGCAAAGTACAATAGACATAAAGGCTTTTCATTCTGTATGGCTTTATGTCCAGTCCGTACAATAGTACATTGGTAATCCAATATGGAAGAGTATGTAATGTACAGTAATATACACAGCAGTTTACACTAGGTTCAGAGGGGCTAGTCCTCTGTGCTTTTTTTTCCTCAATTTTCAGCGATCTCTGAAATGGAGTCTCCAAGGAGCTGCCGTAGATTCTGGAAGTTGTGATGGCCGAGTTGGCTGCAATTGGGACCTAGAGGTGCCTTTCTAGAAAATAATAAAAGTTATAGGCACTAGATTACTGGACACTGTATTTCGACCCAGGGGTTTATTCTGATTGTTATGTTAGTAAGAAATATTTCCCCTAATATGGGGCATTCACCATACAAACTCCTGATCACATTCACACGACCAAGTTTCTTGGTCCGTGTGTTGGCCAGATTTACCAGTCTGAACAGTGTTCTGGGACAGGCACTACTAGCATAATAGATATCAATTCTGCTAGTATGAAAAAGAGAGCAGCACTATGTAAATACGCACAGTCAGTGGCAAGATGGCCAAAATAGCAAAGGAAAAAAGAGCACTCCAAAATAAATGAAAAAATGTTGACTTTATTAGGCTAATGACACAACATTTCAGTTCAACCCAAACCTTTCTCAAACAGTGCAAGCCCAGCATCTTTATAGTGCATCATGGGATATTCCTACAGATCCAAAACCTTATCAAGTGACAATATATCAAACAGTTATAATGTACAAGTGGTAAGTACATCTGCTGTTCCATTCATATATAATTCATGACATGAGTGATGTCAAATCTCTCTATAAATATCCCAATAAAGCACAGGTGCCAATAAGTAACGTGATAGAAAATTTAATTCCCTATGGCAAAAAAATCATCACAGATGCTGTTGGAAGGAACACAGCCTACCTCATGTGTTCACGGGAATCAAGCGCCATCCACAGCATCTCCATTGCGCAACTGTGCAAATGCATAACACTATCAATATTCCATGAACATAAACAGGAAGCCAGGGAGGTCTCATGACCACACTCTTCCCTCCTGCTCATGTGAGCTGTATAATGCCCATAGAAGCTATCTTAAGAAATTGCAACGATATAAGAATAGAAGAGATTTCTCAACGGCTTTTAGATTTACAGTATACTGGGAGAGGGACTCCTAGTATAATAATTATCAATAATACTACCGTAGTAGTCAGTGGCGCCCAGCAACATACTGTCCTGTACATGTAAATGGGAGGTGAGGTTTTCTTCTTCTCTTGAATGGATTATAGGTTGGATGTGATGGACCTCTTTCTTATTTCAACCTTATTAACTACGGTATTAACTTGTCAAACATGAATTGACCCATAATACTCATTCCATGGCCTGAATTATAGTAGTGAATTTTATGTTACCTTGCTGTTTGTCCCATCCAGACAGCCAGAAGTGCCCTTGATTATGTCTGTTATTTACTCTTCATGTATGCCATAGTAGATGCCTTTGCATATTATGCACCAACAAACATGTACGGCTGCTCTATAGATGTTGTTTAAATCATGTAATGAAATGGAAAATCCACCAGAAAATGATTGTCTGACCTGTAATAGAGGGTCACATTTGTGGAGTCTATGAACACGGGGCTTTGCCAGTTTTCATATGCTAAAACCATTTAGCATTGCTCAGGGATTTTCATTAATGCAAATGTCATCCTCAATATTTTAGACATTCACATTGATGGAGCTTTCCAGTAAGTATAATCTCTGAGTTAGGTCAAAGGGGATCAGGCACTTGTATGGTACTACAGCTCTATATTCTGGAAATCAATGTTAGTTGTGACTCACAAATTCCTCAAAATTTTCCTGGGATTTCCCCTCAAGGAGTGACAATAATGTCAATGCTAGATGATAATATTCAACTGGTTTATACAAGTACATAAAGAGAGGTAATGTGTACCAAAATATATTATACTAAAAAAATAGAGTGGGAGAATATAGGCATCAATACAAGGCAACTAGGTAGTATACTTTTGAGACAACAATTTTTAAAACCTCATCTTTTTGCTGCTTTGCCAGTGATTAAAAGGATTGCCCAGCTTCTGACAAATATTGAGACACAAATGTTATCTTTTGTATAATGAAAAGTTATACAATTTTCCAATATACTTCGTGAATCAATTCCTCACAGTTTTCTAGATCTCTGCTTGCTGTCATTCATTCTGCTTACTCCCAGTGGAAAAAAATCAGTCCATGGTCATGTGATGAATATACAGGTGCACAGCTCGTTACAGTTATAGCATAGTAATTAGACATCTGCCTGGTAACGAGCTGTACACCTGTGTGCTCATCACATGACCATGGACTGGCAGTAAACAATGAATGACAGCAAGCAGAGCAATGTGGCGTTTACACTTGCAACTTGAACTGTCCACTGAAAAACTGCTTTGGGACGGCTTGCCCGCAGTTGGTTTAACCCCTTCCCGACATTCGCCGTAATAGTACGGCGCTGCTGGGAAGGGCTTCCCGCACAGCGCCGTACTATTACTGCGGATGCATGGTGCGCACACAGAACCTGTGTGCGCACCATGCACAGCGGGTGTCAGCCGCAATACACGGCTGACAATGCCCCGTAACACCCGCGGTCGGAACCGGGTCCGATCGCGGGTGTTAGCCCCTGATATGCCGGCGATCAACATGACCGCCGGCACCTCCGGGGTTCAGTTCGAAAATGGTGCCGATCGGCACCCCCCGCGCCGGTTTCGGGGGGTGCCGGTGTTCGTAGGGGGCAGCCCGGGGTCTGATCAGTGACCCCGGGTCTGCCCCATCACTTACCCCGTCCGCGCACCTGGCTGATCCTGCTGTAAATGAAGCTGTCAGCCTGTGCGTCTACACAGGCTGACAGCTTCCTATACAATGCAATACACGTGTAACACTTGTATTGCAGTGTATATGTAGTGAAGCAGTGATCAGCCGATCACTGCTTCAATCCCCCATGGAGACAGAAAAAAAAAGTTGGACAAAAGTAAAAATAAATAAGTTTAAAATAAAATAGAAATAAATAAAGCCCCAAAAATCCCATTTTCCCCATATAAAATGTTTTATTATGTAAAATAAAGAAAAATAGAAAAAAACATTACATATTTGGTATCGCCGCATCCGTAATAACCTGAACAATAAAATTAAAACATTATTTAACCCGAACGGCGAATGTCGTAAAAACAAAACGTAGAAAACCGCACAAAATGATTATTCACCACCTTTCCCTTACAAAATGTTCAATAAAAAGTAATCAAATGGTCAGATGAAAACCAATATGGTACCAATAAAAAGAAGAGGTCTTCCCGCAAAAAATAAGCCCTCAACCAGCTCTGTCTAGCGAAAAATAAAAACGTTATGCCTTTCAGAAGATGGCGATGCAAAAATAATTGATTTTTTTTCCCTGAATTGAATTCTATTCTGCACAAATAGCAGCGCATTAAAAAATCATATAAATGAGGTATCGCCGTAACCGTACCAACCCGCAGAATAAAGGTAACATGTTACTTATGCTGTACGCTGCACGGGGGGAAAAAAAAAAATGCTAAAAAGCAATGCCAGAATTGATGTTTCCTTTTACATCCCACCCAGAAAGAGTTAATAAAATGTAGTCAATAAGTTACAGGCCCCAAAATGGTGGCATTGAGAAGCACATCTAATACCGCAAACACCAAGCCCTCATATGGCCACATTGCCAGAAAATAAAAATCTACCTTGTACAATGTGAAGACAAAAACCCCAAAAGTCGCCAAATCATTAGGACATAAGTGGCTGCGACTAGAAGGAAATGTGTAAGCGGTGCGAGCGTTTTCAGGGGACCCCCCATATTTAGAGCTTATGACAGATAATACAGCAGCGCTGATCCCCCAGAATGCCCCTCTTCCCCATCCGTGTCATAGGAGCTAGTGGGAAAATAGAATGGGATTTGGTGTACCCAATTTACTCCGCACAGCTTACATATTCACTTCGGGGTTACTAATACTCACTACATCACCTGATAAATACTTTGAGGGGTGCGGTTTTCAAAATGGGTTCACTTTCTAGAGGTTTCCACTGATTTGACTCCTCAAGGGCTTTGTAAATGCGACATGGTTCCTGAAACTGATCACAGCCAGATCTGCCCTCTAAAAGCTCCTTGGTGCGCCTTCCCTTCTGCGTCTCGCTGTGCGTCCATATATTAGTTTACACCCACAAGTGGGGTACTATGGTAGTCGGGAAAACTTGCCTAACAAATTGTGGGATGCGTTTTCTCCTTTAACCCCTTGTGAATGTGCAAATTCTAGGGCTAAACGAAAATATTAGTAAAATAAATTCAAATTTGAAAATTTCACCTCCATTTTGTATTAATTCCTGTTAAGCACTTATAGGGTTAAATTACTAGGTATATGTTGTTTTGGCTTATTTAAGGGGTGCAGTTTTGAAAATGGGGTGATTTATGGGGGGGTTTTAATACAAGGGTCTTTCAAAACCCCTTCATAACTGGATTAGTTCCCTTAAAAAATGGGTTTTGGAAATTTCTTGAAAATTTTGAATATTGTTGTTTCACTTGTAAATCTTATAATGTCTGTAAAAATTAAAAGGGCTCCTAAAGTTTGATGCCGACATAAAGCAGAGATCTGGGACATGAGATTTATGATATAATTTTGTCGGTCTGACTATCTGTATGTAATGCACATCATTTCAAACGTTATAAAATTCATATTTTCAAAATTTCCACCAAATTTCCAATTTTTTCATAATTAAACACAAAACATATCAACCAAAATTTACCACTAACATGAAGTACAATGTGTTACGAAAAAACAATCTTAAAATCACTTTGGTAAGTTAAAGCGTTCCAAAGTTATTGCCACATAAAGTGACACATGTCAGTTTTGAAAAATCGAGCTTGGTCAGGAAGTCAAAAAGTGCCATTGGCGGGAAGGGGTTAAAAACCCATTCATTTCAATGAGTTTGTAAAGCAAACCATCGATATCCGTATGCAGCCTCTCCGCCACAAAATTTTTTTTTGCACAGACCCAAAGTTGGGCATGCAATTTAACACCCTGGACTTTTGCATCCTGGGATGTAAAATGGAATTGGAATTACCATTCACATTAAACATAGAAGAAGACATAACTGAATGAGAAACATAACTAGCCACAACAATAAAAAAAATTCTATCTATGCACACTGAAATATATAGATAATTCTTCACAGAAAGTATATTGGGAAATTATATGCAATCAATAACATTTGTCTCTTAATATTTGTATGAAATTAGACAACCCATTAAAATATACAGGCCTGAAGCCTTAGGCTGCTGTATTTCCAGGACATCATAACAAGACATTCAATATAGGAAGTAGTAGAGTAGTAATGCTTCAGACATGGGAGGTAAGGGGGCGTTCACACTACCGTCGGTGTCCGACATGTAGTGTCCGCTCAAAATCTGTCACGGACACTAGGAGCGGACACTAGATGTGTCCGTGACACCTGTCATTCTCTTGAATGGGCATCGGGTGCGTTCTTTTGCACTCCGTGCCCGTCCTTCCCTGTCCGCAAGAGAAGATGTCCGACTTCTCAAGCGGACAGAAAAACCCTGCATGCAGGGTTCCTCTGTCCGCTTGAGAAGTCGGACATCTTCTCTTGCGGACAGGGAAGGACGGGCACGGAGTGCAAAAGAACGCACCCGATGCCCATTCAAGAGAATGACAGGTGTCACGGACACATCTAGTGTCCGCTCCTAGTGTCCGTGACAGATTTTGAGCGGACACTAGGAGCGGACACTACATGTCGGACACCGACGGTAGTGTGAACGCTCCCTAAGACTTTAAAAACTATTTTATGTATAACGCCTTATATAAAATATTTCTCTTTACAATTACTTTTCAGATCAGACGGCCATGACATTATACATTTCTAAGTAGACTTTGGAAATGTTATTTTTATAGCAGAGTAACATTGAGAAAGTCAATAGCAGTAGACTACAACACTGCTTGCAAGAAAACATGAAATCTCTGCCAATAACATGTGGTTTGCATTGTGAGAATACCCGACTTATTATTGTTTACTAAAAATTTAACGAGTGACATATTCTAACCAGCTCGTAGGAGCTCATCTTAATTATAATTATTTCCTAGTAGAATCAGTTGGCGCAGTGATGAACCATGGTGATTCAGACTTGTTGTCTCGGGCAGACTCATATTAACCCCGAACCTATTTGTGTCCATATACTGGCCAAAAAATGCAAGGTCTTGGAGATAAAGCTCCCTACATATTGAGTCCAGAAATCTATCAGTCTGTTTCAGCAGGCAGACAAAAACAATACTCTGCAATATGTATGTTGGAAACGGTTGTAAGATCTCTAGCAAATGAGAAGTTGATGCCAGAGTAGTGGAGAAAAATATAACAAGTTCTGTTTATTTGTAACAAATCTCCAAGTGTCCTTGAATTACAATCAGTTTGTGCTGGGGTGCAGAGTCCAAGGAATCTCTTGTCACATTCAGTAAACAAAGAAAAACTGTAGTCTATGGGGTCCGCAGGTTTCCTGAGGTAACGCTTTTTTATAAGGATTAGCTTTCCATTCGCGAGGTCCCCAAGTGGACCCCCAAATGGAAACCCATGCGCAGATGTGAAGCGGGCCTGATTAGTTTTACTGTGGAGAATGCACCTGCCATTAATAACCAGATGTGGCAGATTTGGAGGAACAGTCAGTGGGATGAAGGGATCTGGAGAGCCCATCTATTATGTGCTTTTCTTCAGCAGGATCAAGTAAGAAGAACATCATGAGACGCCCAGATTGCCCAGTGTGCTCAATATTTACTAAGACTATGGACTGTCCTGATGACCAGAAATTAGCACCTCCT
The DNA here is from genome assembly GCF_031893055.1 of Leptodactylus fuscus. Lineage (NCBI taxonomy): Eukaryota > Metazoa > Chordata > Amphibia > Anura > Leptodactylidae > Leptodactylus > Leptodactylus fuscus. The sequence continues at coordinate 136,417,872 of NC_134265.1, forward strand.
AATAGATGTCAGCACTTCTCCAAAGTCATTTTCAATGCTAGTAGCTCAGGATCACCCAAACATAATGGTCCTCATTTACTATTATGTTTCTGAGCGGGGCACAGAGAAGAAATGCAGCACAGTGAGCCAGAGATGCGCCAACACGTAACAAGTTTTTGGTAGAAAAAGTGCTACTCGCAGGACTTTTCTCTCTACATTTTTTTATTTATTTATGTAGATTGTGATAGGGCTCACAATGTACATTTTTTTTCCCTATCAGTATGTCTTTGTAGTATGGGAGGAAGTTCACACAAACACGGGGAGAACATACAAACTCTTTGCAGATGTTGTTCCTCAGGAACCCAGGACTCCAGTGCTGCAAGGCTACAGTGCTGACCACTGAGCCACCGTGTTACCCCTACTCTCTGCATTTTTTAAGCAGGTTTGGGGACAGAAACCCCAAATGGAATACAGGTGCAGGTGTGAACAGTTGCCCTCCCAACTATCTGATATTATTGATCTATCTTAAAAATGGCTCATCAGTATTGTAATTTTGGAAAAAATCCAATAAAAGCAGTAAGAGGCAACATATTCTTGACAAAATTTTTGAAAATTTGCATATAGTAATTATCTAATCCAAAGAATCTTTGGCGTGCTTTGCAAACCACTGCCGAACCAAAGACCTTTACTGCACCAATATGGACTCCTTCTGTGGAAATGATGTAATTGATCAATGGAAGCTTGTTACTCAAAAACACATCTTCAGTTTGGCTTTATAAATTTATTGTAAGATCCTAGGAGTACATGAGAATATTGTTAGGGTAAACAAGTACATGTTAATACAGAACATCCCTCCATATGTGGTTGACAAAGCCTCTCTGAATCACAGATTATTCATAGTGCTCATCCTGAGTCTGGTGCAGACACTGATGAGCAGTGATCATCTCATGCATTCAGGAACCGGTTGCACTGGGGGGGGGGGGGGGGTTGTTTCGCTAAATCCTGAAACGTGTTATATGACCAATAAACCATTCTTCTATTCATCTGTGTCCTTGCATCTGAGGAGTGCGCCACCCTGCTTTTGTATCACTGTTGATCAGAGTCTGCACCACACACCAGCATCATACGGCCTCTGCTTGCCAGTCGGTTCACCGGGGTAGTCTGCGACCCTCACCTACACGATCATGTCCACATATTGTACTTTAGATCCCCCACAACTTTGGGAAGCGTTTATTTCCAGCCAAACTTGGTAATGCCATAAAGATACAGTAGGAGACGAGACCCTAAAAGGTAAACCATTTTTTTTTCCAAGATGGCGCCGAATTGAGTGGCTGTCTCGATACAGAGCTCCAAGCTGAGAGCAACCTTTATCTTTGCTTTTCACTCTTTTTGTCTGTATCTTCAAGAATCCTTTAACCAAGCAAACTAGCACTATGAATTAGCAGCAATAAATCGAATGGAAGACCCTGTGGAGTATTTTTTTCCTTTTGTTTCTATTGTTAAAGCATGGACAAGACTCAAGACCTGGAATTACCTGTGTGCACATGTGCCTGTTACCATCCCCCTACGAGCTAAGAACAGCATGGTCACCATGAGGCAGAGAAAGCTGGAGGAGAAACCTGCATGGAAGTGTGGACTTCTTCTTTCAAGGAGATAATTTTTGGCGTCTATTGCTGATATGTGAAGATGCTACAGCTGACTGGTATTTCTTTCTTTTTCTGTGGACACGTGGGACTCTGTTACAACCTGGGAACCTACTATCACCCACCTACCCATGAGTTTAAGGAAGCTTAGCAAAAAAGCAGCACCCTGTCTACCTGGATGGCTTCAGATTTCTTTGGGCAGTAGAACACAGTGGTAAGAAGAAAGGAGGAGGGCCTGTGATGAAGGACATTTGGGGCATTTTTTGTGGTTAATGGACAATAGTGCTGTTGCAAGATACCGAACTATCAGCTGTGAGCAGGAGATCTCACTACCTACCAAAGGAACTGCCACATGTTATCGTGATAGCTGACTATGTCTCCCACCTCTGCAAAAAACGTTTCTGCCTGTTATATCTACATGCTGTGACCCCCTTCCTCGTGTCCTCCAACCACATTCGGCTGTATTATTAACATCACTCCGCACAGAGAACTAAATGATCCTGCAGTGTGTCTGTGTTTATTTCTTTTTAGTTGCTATGATTCCTAGTATTTCTCCATCTGCCATGTGCTTGTATGTGTTTCTCTCCTGTTATATACTACTGTACCATCCATGAAACTGTGTCACTGAAATTTCCCCATTGTGGGACTATTAAAGGATTATTTTATCTTAATAGAAGTTAGAGGTAGAAAACTTTGAAGAGACAAGAAGGGTTCTAAAGCTTTTAGGCAAAGTTATATCTGAGGACATTTCCTGTGGCTCTGTATAGTCTTGGGAAGATTCTTGAGAGTCCTATATGGCTGGAGTGACAGATACAACAAATTTATCAGTGGAAAAATAGTTGGGCACAAAGGTATGAGCTCACTCTTATTTAGGATTGAAGTTTTCTAGCCTTGGATGACATATTGGCAGTGACATGATGATGTCCCCTGTGTCCACAATGGAGACACAAACCTAGAGACAAACAGTAAGTTCTCCAAATCGTTCCTGGAAACAAATATTTATTCTGTTGGCTGGTAAAAGAAATTGTTCACTCCTGGATAAAGAACACAACTTATCAAGTTATGGTATATTCTCAGTGACAGTCCTCCATAATACACTGCTATCAGAGCTTTATTATCAAAAGCAAGTAGTAAAGGGTACAAATCTTAACAACATGCTGGTCATTTGTGGAATAGAATGGCCAGTCACTGGACGCACAGAAGCCTAGAACTGGATCTGGGGGAGGTACGATTACTTCTGTATGTCATCAGGCTTCAAATGTTGGTAAATATAATTTAAGACCAATAAGTTTGCAAGCTGCGCTGGCGAAACTGACCCACACTTTACATAGATGTCCATACATTTGCCTGGCAATTGTGACATGATGCTGTTTTCCCCTGCTTCATGGAATATTAATGGCCAGCCACAGTATTAAAAAGGAATCGGCTGCTCATATTGTGGATTGGTTGATGATACATATAGTTATCTACTTCTTTAGGAGTTTAAAGAGGACCTTTCATCAGATTCATCAGTTCTATATACTGCTGGAAACCTGAGAGTGCGCTGAATTCAGCGCACTGTCGGCTTTCCTGATCTGTGCCCGGTGTAAAGCGCTATCGGTCCCGGTACCGTAGCGCTTTACAGTCAGAAGGGCATTTCTGACACTTAGCCAGGGACACCCTTCTGCCCAGCAGCGCCTATCGCGCTGTACTGTGGAGCGGGGAGGAACGCCCCCTCCATCTGCTCACACAGCTCGTCCATAGACGAGTATTATCAGGAGGGGAGGGGGCGTTCCTCCCCAGTCTTAGAGCACAGCGTGATAGGCGCTGCTGGGCAGAAGGGCGTCCCTGTCTACGTGTCAGAAACGCCCTTCTGACTGTAAAGCCCTACGGTACCGGGACCGATAGCGCTTTACACCGGGCACAGATCGGGAAAGCCGATAGTGCGCTGAATTCAAGACACTGTCAGCTTTCCAGCAGTATATAGAACTGCATGTGCCCGATCTGATGAAAGGTCCGTTTTAAGTTCTGTTATTCCCTCTGATCAGAAGTATAAAAGGGCCACTCTCCTTAAGTTTAATGACTGCTCCTGAGTGCAGAAAAGTACTATTTTGAATGGGATTTAGCTGCATTATGAGGCATAGTCGCTATTAAAGGGGCTCTATTAGCAAAATCATGCTGATATAGCCCCACATATGCGTGAATAGCCTTTAAAAAGGCTATTCAGGCACCGTAAATGTTATATTAAACTACCCCCCTGTTTTAAAACAAAACACTAAAAAAGAATGTGATCTACTTACGCATCGTGCACGCTGGGCGGGCATTCAGGGTCCGCCGTCTTCTTCATCCACGCCTCCTCTTCCTCCAATGTCCTCTGGTCCCGTCCTCCTCCGACACTCGCGAACTGACATTGCCAAAAAAAATGGCCTGGGCGCATGCGCAGTAGCATGCTGCTTCTACTACGGCTACTGCGCATGCGCCCAGGCCATTTTTTTTTAGCAATGTCAGTTCGCGAGCGCCGGAGGAAGATGGGACCCGAGGACATCGCAGGAAGAGGAGGCGTTGATGAAGAAGACGGCGGACCCTGAATGCCCGCCCACCGTGCACGATGGGTAAGTTTATCACATTCTGTTTTAGGGTTTTACTTTAAAAGGGGGGGGGGTAGCTTAATACAACATTTACGGTGCCTGAATAGCCTTTTTAAAGGCTATTCACGCATATGTGGGGCTGTTTCAGCATGATTTTGCTGATATAGAGCCCCTTTAAAGTACAGAGTTGTGCCTGGGACACAGTGCTCAACTGACAGGAAAGGGGACAGGGATTTGCACCTCTACTAATCTGATATTGATCATCTGTGATCATAGTTATCATGTGCGTAAGTTCCTTTACAGGAAAGGAACAGGTGTACCATAAACCCTGAAAATGTAGCTTTCTGTACTATTTGTAATAACACAATTATCCACTAGGTGTCACAAGGTACCACAACTATCAAAGATAGGATAAGGATCATATTTTCACTTGAACCCCCGAAAGAAGTTGAAAGCATGTGTTGTGTTTTATTCTTATACTGAAAGCTTCAAGTGGGTTTATTCTTGCTATAAAAATGTTATAGCATCTGCTTATTTGCCGGCTTAATGTGATATTACACATCATGAAGCTTTATTGTACTATCAGAAATAATAAAAATGCTTGATGCCAAGAATATAACTCTCTTATACTGCAGGAAATGTGTCAGGGAAGATTCTACTGGGAAAACCTTTAGTTGTTTCTTCAATGGTCATTTTGCTACTACAGTATAAACTGGCTGAGATTAAAGTCAGTCAAATTACCTGAAGCTATAGTTGTTATTAAGTGTATACATGTTTGTAGAAAAACTGCAAAGTAATCTATGTAATACAAACAGGCTTGTATTTTACATTTCTTTGTACCTACAGTAATCCATATTTCTTGCTACTGCACATAACATAACCCCATTAATGTCAATGGGGTCCACCAGGCTTCGTGTGTAACCGCTGTTTGAGTGGGCACCTCTCCATTGTACACATCCTCCCACAGACCTGAACAATAGTGATGCAATACTAGTGATAATTCTGCATCAGAATTGGGGTCTTGGCTACAGTAGGGACAGGTAAGAACGGCTGCTTCTCACTACCTATGAAGTGTTTGTTCTGGATGTGACAGAAGGAAGTATACATGAGGCCAAGAGAAGTCAAAACTATTACTGCAAAAGTGAGAAAAAACCCACCAGTGTAATTGTTGCTCAGTAATGGCATCATAGGCGAGGGATGCTAGAAGTGGCAGGAAATAAAGATTTGTTGGTGGAGAGAAAGGAGTAGGAGAAAGAACATATATTATAGGGAACGCCCATTAAACTCAGAGCTTGCAGACTATGCTTCCCAGTGTTTCTAATATTATACAATGTAACTACCTACAAGTACACTTCTCAACATGGAACATACAACACCAAGAGGAACAAGCAGTAAGATCATGGAAATAAACGAAGTAGCAGGTGTGGCTAAGATCTGCAAATGCTCAAATTTTCATGCACTTATCTCCAATCTGTTACATGTGGCAGAGACATAAAAACTATAGAAAAGTTATTCTAGCCACATAAAACCTCAGAAATCATGGCTATGGGAAGATTGTGCGATACCGCCTGGTCATCAAAGTGCCAGGTATCACCACTTGTCATAAAGGAAAAAAAAACTGAATTAAGACAGCATGCTTTATTAGTACGGCAGGTCACTACATTCCTAGGCCGAAATGTCAGCACTGTTCAACATTGTGTGTCCTGTTGCTTGGGAGAAGAACAAATTGGAGTCGGGGGCATTCACACGGAGTAACGCCGGGCGTGTATCACAGCCGTACACGCCAGCGTTACGGCAGACTGCCGAACACTTCCCATTCACTTCAATGGGAGCGCTCGTAGCAGCGGCGTTTACGAGCGCTCCGATTTAAGTGAATGGGAAGTGTTCACCAGTCTGCCGTAACGCCGGCGTGTACAGCTGTGATACACGCCCGGCGTTACTCCGTGTGAATGCCCCCAAGAGTAGGACGATTACTACTACCACTCTCCCCCCACTGAACTCTTTAAAGGGCCTTGTTGCAACTAAACTCAAAGCCTCTGTCCATTAATATGGTCATGCTCCTACCAATCCAGCTCGTTTGTTTCAAACCATGCACCGTATTCTTTGGACTTTAAAATGCACTCTCCCCCTCACATTTGGGAGGAAAATGGGGGTGCATCTTATAGTCGAAAAGTCTGAATGTGACAGGGGGAGGGGCGGAGGAGTGGGGTCTAATAAAGTAGTAAAAAAAAAAATGTAAAAATATAAAAAAAAAAAACCTAAAAGTTCTAAATCCTCCCTTTCCCTAGAATACATATTTAGGGTGCATTCACACTGAGTAAACGCTAGCTTATTTTGTAGAGTAAAATTACACTTGTAAATTTTGCTATCCCATTGACTTCAATGACATTTTACAGGCGTATTTTTACAGGCGTATTTTTTACAGGCGTATTTTTTACAGGCGTATTTTTACACTTGTAAAAAAATATCATTGAAGTCAATGGGATAGCAAAATTTACAAGTGTAATTTTACTCTACAAAATAAGCTAGCGTTTACTCAGTGTGAATGCACCCTAAAGTAGATTTTTTTTTTTTTTTTTTTTAAAGTGCAGAACTGCTGGGGGTTTTTGCTGTTTCTCCTCTGATTTGATTAGAAAGTGATCAACACAATAGACATTCCCCAAAATGGTATAACTAAAAAGTACACCTGACCCCGCAAAAAAAGATACCCTATGCATTCCCGCACAGCTGCAGGGTCACCTGTCAATGTGGCCTTGCAGCTGTTGCAAATCTACAACTCCCATATATTAAATATTTTACCACTTTTTTTTTTTTTGCTTCAAATTTTTTCCCCCCTATTTTCCTGCTCAAAAACCTAGGTGCGTCTTATAGTCCGAAAAATATGGTACATGTCCATGTTGCTGGATTTTCAGAATGTATTTGTCATGGTGTTATGATTTGCCACTGTGAGATTGATCATTCATATAATATCATGCAGGGCTGGACGACCCACTGTCCACTAGTTGGTTGATTGGCAGTTCTTTATAGCCCAGGGATAGAAAGTCTAATGGCCAAGATGAAGTGCTGAAGTAGGCCCTTTTTAAAGACTGATAGGAGGATGTCTGAAATGGAAAGTAATGCACATTCTGGACAACAAGCCACTGAAGTTGTGCAGTGTTTCCCGCTCTAGTATTAAAAACATGAGAGAAGAAGCGACCTTGTTCTCTTTAGTAACCAGTTCAATATTCTTTTTTTAAATTCATATTGAAAAATGAAAGCTAACCTTTTTGTTGCCTGATGCTATATGATACAAAGGACTGTTTAAATGGGTTGTCTTTTTACAACAACTCTTGTGCATATCTTATTAGATCTTCCTATACAGGTAGGTTCAGTTTGTGAGATATGGATCAAATATTGGATGCACTTCCCAGACTGGACACTGAGCTGGGTCCAGGACTCTCAGCATCATAGTGACATTGCCTCCCTGTGGACCTGTTCGTACTGAAAAAAATATTACAGTAGAGGACGGTAAAGCCACAGGGAAGCAGGGACTGACTCCTGGCTCAGGAAAGCTAGCTGACATCCCCTGACCTGCTCATGTAAAGCCTTAGGCACTGATACTGACATAGGTATCCTGTCCTCCTTCTTTCTTCTCTGTTCCTAAGCTGCTATGGACTCCTAGTATATCTTTCTCAGCATATATGTGTCTACTACTTCTGCAATATTTACTGTGTATTACCATGTATCTGTATTACTATGCAGCTGAAACATACTGAAATTTCCCCACTGTGGGACTATTAAAGGATTATCTTATTATCTTATTGCTGGATGTCATACATTTCTCCTGCAGTATCTTTACCTGACAACATCAACTTTTTGTTGTGGTTTAGGGGTCCAAAATGAAGCAGTACTTGTAACAGTGTGATATTTGTACAGCTTTGTAGAGCGGGCAATTTCGGACGTGGGGATACCTAACATGTATGTGTTTCACAGTTTTTAACTACTTTTATATGTGTTCTAGGGAAAGGGGGGTGATTTGAATTTTTAATCCTTTTTATTTGTTTTTATATGTTTTTTACTTTTTTTTTAAACTTTTTTTTTTGCATTTATTAGACTTCCTAGGGGTATTGACATGGGTGGGCGGTGTCGCGGATTGTCAGAGCGGTGGGGGTCGGCAAACATGGCTGCTCCAGAGCGTTAAAGAGAGCCTCCTGGAGTATCGTTAAGGGGAGGGGCAAAGTGGTAAAGTATATGTATATGTGATTGTGTGGGGTTAGGGGCAAGGCTGTAGAGGGCAATATGAATTTTGTGGCTTGCTATGGTCCAAAGTGTGTGAGATTGCAGAGATGGTGGTGTGAATTTGGGTTTTGTGGGGGTCCTGGCACAAACGTATGTGCGCTATTGTGACGAAAAGTAGCCTATTGCGCAATCGGGTGTATTAACTATGTTTGTGGAAACTTTCAGCCAAATCGGTCGAGCGGGTTTTGCGTGATTGAGGAACAAACATCCGAACATGCAAACATCCAAACACACAAACTTTCACAAACTCACAAACTTTCACATTTATAATATTATCAATATTGTATAATTAACTAGATACATGGAGTGTTGCATATTTATTTCGGTCACTTGCTTTTTCCTGAACTATAGGAGCTGTACTGCTTCTGACTCACCATTTACGAAGGAGTCGGACTGTGGAAAAATAAAAGTCGGTGTTTTGGTGTAATAGCCCCAGTACCCTGAGACGAACTTGGGAACAGGGAAATGTCCCATCCAGCAGGGGCATATATACATTCAGCCCAGCTGCATTCACAACAGGGGGGTAAACTCCCACCCCATTCTAAGTATCAGCAGAGATCTCGGCGGTCAGACCCCTACTGATCAGCTATATATGCCTTGTAGCATAACCCCTTTATGGAATTTGCACACCTGGCACATTTACATCTTTTTTCACATCTTTTTTACATATAGTTTTTTTACTATATGTAATCCTGTGCAGTCTTGTACTTTTGGAGCTTTTATTCTCATGGTTGCTGAAGTAACAGGTTGAAATGATAGGTTTTGTCCCCAGAAACTTTGAGCCTATTGGTTTTGTTCCCGATCTTCTCTGAAACGGAAATGTTATATGTACAGATGTGTAAAGAAGTAAGCATGGCTGTAAATCTCATGGACAGTCTGTGTCATTGCTGTATTATTAAAAGGAAATGGTTGGGCTGACACACTTACTTCCCATTTCCATCCCACTGAAAGCGGAACTTTGCTTTATCTGAAGAACAAAGCATCTGATGGTCTAACTGTTCTTAAAAATCGTGGAAACCTTTATTCGCTGTACTAGATGTGTTTTTATATAGCTGTGAATTCCATGAATCCATGAGGAAAAACACCAACAAAACTTCTGAAGAAAAAAAGAAAACTTTTGACTTGTCATAATGATGTAAAAAATGTTGATTTGTTGAGCTTCAGGTGCTGAGACCCCCACCAGCTACTGTAAGACTGGGGCCACACGGACCGTAAACGCCGAGATTTGCAGTGCGAACACACTGCGATTTGCAAAACCGTTGCAGCTTTGCAAATCGCAGCATGTCAATTATATCTACGGAAACCCTGGCGGCTTTCTCATAGATAGAATTGTAACAGAAAGTCCAAGGAGGAAAACTCTGCGAACTTTCTGTTGAAAGCACTGTGGAAAGAACCGCAGTGCGTTCACGCTGCGGTTCTTTCCGCAGCGCTTTAGCTCTGTGATTACGGTCCGTGGGCCCTTAGCCTAAGGAAGGAACAAAAGCCCTCTGCGGAGCCCTTACCCCTTCACCTGTGTTTTTCAGTTTGGCAGATCATTAGAAGCAGTGGCGTAACTAGGAATGGTGGGGCGCCGTGGCAAACTTTTGACATGCCTCCCCCCCACCCGACCGACAACCTCGACCAACCCCTACTATGCATTCCTGTGCGCTCTATTATGCCCCATAGTGGCCCCTGCACACAGTATTATGCCCCATAGTGGCCCTTGCACACAGTATTATGTCCCTTAGTGGCCCCTGTACACAGTATTATCCCCCATAGTGGCCCCTCCATGCAGTATTATCCCACATAGTGGCCCCTCCACACAGTATTATCCCCCTAAGTGGCCCCTGCACACAGTATTATCCCCCATAGTGGCCCCTGCACACAGTATTATCCCCCATAGTGGCCCCTACACACAGTATTATCCCCCATAGTGGCCCCTACACACAGTATTATCCCCCATAGTGGCCCCTGCACACAGTATTATCCCCCATAGTGGCCCCTGCACACAGTATTATCCCCCATAGTGGCCCCTGCACACAGTATTATGTCCCATAGTGGGCCCCTGCACACAGTATTATCCCCCATAGTGGCCCCTGCACACAGTATTATGCCCCATAGTGGCTCCTGCACACAATATTATGTCCCACTGTGGATACCCATAAACAATTATTATACTCTGGGGTCTTTTCAGACCGGAGACCCAGGGGGAGAAAAACATAAAAAAACCCTCTGTTGCTCACCTAGCTCTTATGCCTCCGAAGTAGTCCATCTTTAATGACGTCAGACGTCACATGACCCGGGACGCAGCCCTGCCAGGATTGGTAAGTAAATAGAGCCCGTTACTGGCTGGAGTAACTATTAAGAAAAAATAAAAAAACGCAGTGGTAGCGGCTGTCACCGGGCCCCCTAATGTCCCGGGCCCTGTGGCAGCTGCCTCTGCTGCTACCGCGGTAGTTACCCCACTGATTAGAAGCATGGTTAGAGATTTACTAGTTACTAAAGTGATGTCCCTTTTTAGTGAATGGTGAAAGTTTCAGCACCCGTGCCCCCATTAACCAAACTTCGGACACCTAATGATGACATATGAGATGTTTAATGAAATTATGGGCTCTGTACAACTACAATGTCTCTAAGGCCAGGGCCCCATGGGACAGAGACGCCACAAGAAAAATTGCCACATTTTACAGTAATGTCAAAGTGGATGGGATTCTAGCGAATCCCATGCCTACTTTGCGGTAAAAAATGCGGTGTGGACACGCCGCGATTTCCACAACCGGCACGGTTATGGAAATCGCAGTATGTCAATTATACTTACGGAAACGCTGGCCGTTTTCCCATAGATATAATTATAACAGAAAGTCCGTGGAGGAAAACTCCACAAACTTTTTGTCTAAAGCGCTGCGGGAAGAACCGTGATGTGTTTACGCCGCATTTTTTCCCACAGCGCTTTATTGCTGCGGGATGTCCCATGGGTCCTTAGCCTAAAAGAGTTCACGTAGAGCCAGGACTTTGAAGTTGAGGTCAGGGCCAGTTTGGGTGGATTAAAAAAAAAGTTACCAACCCCAGTTTCAAAATAAATAAGACATTATTTTAAATTATATTATACAACTAGATGGTACCCGCGACTTCGTCTGCGGTGATTGTAGAAGTGGGTATATACAGGCGTGGGTAAGGTTTTCGTACTGTGTATAAGGTATGGGATATGAAATGTAACTTTGGATCTTGTTTTTGCTATAATTCAGAGAATACATGAGACTTTTGTGTTGAAGTTAATTTGTATTTGAGCTGCTATACGGTGTTGTGAGAAACTTTACATAGTGACTTTGGGACAGAAGTATTTGAAGTTAACCCTTTCCCGCCGATGGAATTTTTTGATTTTCGTTTTTGACTCCCCTCCTTCTAAACCCCATAACTTTTTTATTTCTCCGCTCCCAGAGCCATATGAGGTCTTAATTTTTCCTGGATTTGAAGAAAAAATGCATTTCTGCGACTTTCTTACGGGCTTTGGTTTTACGGCGTTCACTGTACAACCAAAATGACATGTCCCCTGTATTCTGTGTTTCGTTACGATTCCGGGGATACCAAATTTATATGGTTTTATTTACATTTTTGACCCCTTAAAAAAAATCCAAAACTGTGTTAAAAAATTATTTTTTGAAAAGTCGCCATATTCCAACAGCCGTAACTTTTTTATACGTGCGTGTACGGGGATGTATAGGGCGTCTTTTTTTGCGGGACCGGGTGTACTTTGTAGTTGTACCATTTTCGGGAAATGTTATTGCTTTGATCACTTTTTAATCAAATTTTTATCAGAATCAAAACAGTGAAAAAATGGCGGTTTCGCACTTTTGACCATTTTTCCCATTACGGCGTTTACTGAACAGGAAAAATATTTGTATAGCTTTGTAGAGCGGGCGATTTCGGACATGGGGATACCTAACATGTATGTGTTTCACAGTTTTTAACTACTTTTATATGTGTTCTAGGGAAAGGGGGGTGATTTGAATTTTTAATCCTTTTTATTTATTTTTTTTATATTTTTTTTACCTTTTTTAAACTTTATTTTTTGCATTTATTAGACCGCCTAGGGGTATTGACATGGGTGGGCGGTGTTGCGGATTGTCAGAGCGGTAGGGGTCGGCAAACATGGCTGCTCCGGAGCGTTAAAGAGAGCCTCCTGGAGTATTGTTAAGGTGAGGGGCAAAGTGGTAAAGTATATGTATATGAGATTGTGTGGGGTTAGGGGCGAGGCTGTAGAGGGTAATATGAATTTTGTGGCTTGCTATGGTCCAAAGTGTGTGAGATTGCAGAGATGGTGGTGTGAGTTTGGGTTTTGTGGGGGTCCTGGCACAAACGTATGTGCGCTATTGTGACGAAAAGTAGCCTATTGCGCAATCGGGTGTATTGACTATGTTTGTGGAAACTTTCAGCCAAATCAGTCGAGCGGGTTTTGCGTGATTGAGGAACAAACATCCAAACACACAAACATCCAAACTCACAAACTTTCACGTTTATAATATTAATAGGATTATCAATATTGTATAATTAACTAGATACATGGAGTGTTGCATATTTATTTTGGTCACTTGCTTTTTCCTGAACTATAGGAGCTGTACTGCTTCTGACTCACCATTTACGATGGAGTCGTACTGTAGAAAAATAAAAGTCGGTGTTTTGGTGTAATAGCCCCAGTACCGTGAGACGAACTTGGGAACAGGGAAATGTCCCATCCAGCAGGGGCATATATACATTCAGCCCAGCTGCATTCACAACAGGGGGGTAAACTCCCACCCCATTCTAAGTATCAGCAGAGATCTCGGCGGTCAGACCCCTACTGATCAGCTATATATGCCTTGTAGCATAACCCCTTTATGGAATTTGCACACCTGGCACATTTACATCTTTTTTACATATAGTTTTTTTGTGGCACATAAAGCTGGTTTTTTTACATACTTTTTTTTTTTTTTTGAAAGAATTTTATTTGTGGTAAGCTGACAAAAATGTATAAAATGTATTTATCATCATATAAATGTGGCTTCTTTTTCCGTGATATGATTTATAATTGTATTCTTTTTACATTGTATTATTTTTTAATATATAAAACTGCTACTATGTGGAGATATTATTCAGTCACAGTATGAGGTATTATATGTATTTAGGGTAGAGGTCTGGCGGCAATACCTTATATTCTAGGTGTAGATGACTGACTAACTCTATAAAGATATGTAATACTTAATCCTACAATGTGGACCCCAAGATGGCCAAATGACTACAAAGCTAATGGTCCTGATGCTCTTCTGTACTTGCAACTATTGCTAAGGAGGGTAGCAGCTAGGGTCCATATGACAGGTGGGGAGGGGCACTTGTGTGTTTATATAATGGCCAGAGGTTGTCACAGCTTTACCTCAGACCCTTGCAGACAGGTTTCCGGCCCCTGATGCTTCACCATTGCTAGTTGCCCTCAGTACTCAGCGCTCGCCATGAGAAGCCAGGAGACACCTGCTCCGCCTGAAGACAGCAGCACTTACCTGGCGCGCAGGAGGCGCAATAACGAGGCTGCGCGGCGGTGCAGGGAGCGGCGCAGATTGGAGGAGCTGCTGCTGGAGCTGCGCGCTATGGAACTCCTGCAGGAAAACCAGCGCTTGCGGGCGGCTCTGTGTGCGCTCTACCCCGGACCACATGTGACTGACTGGCCGGAGAAAAGTTTCCGCTCGCAGTCTGGGGGAGCCGGAGCCCTGTACAGACCCTGGCCAGCCCCTCCAGTGTGTCAGGCGCCGGGCGCCGCTACCGAGCCCCTGCCTGCTATTTTACACCCTATATGGATGATGCCGCCGACCTCACAAGCGGTGGGGGGTCCTAGCGGACCAGGAGCGGCCACTGCTGAAGCCAGCACCCGGACATTGTGTAACCTGCCCCATAAGCTGAGGCTGAAGGGAGCCCGCGTCCTCAGCAGGGATGAGGGCACTAGGGACAGGGAGTAGATGCTTGTGCCCCATTGCCACCGTGCCCTGAAGTCGCCTGTATTACCGAGACTGTATATGTGCCAGGACTGAGGCGCCCATTACACGTCACATCCAGGAGACTCTTCTCATACACTGCTTGCTAGTAATGACCATACATGGGAGGCCTAACCTGTGGTCAGTGTCCTGGGGGCCACATTCACGTTATGGTCACAATGGCGCTTTATTGCCCATTTTCATGTGAAATTGTAGTAAAGTGCCGCCAGTTCACCACAGTTTTTGCATTTTGCAGCAATAAGTTCCTATTTCACCTCCCATTACAAGCCTGCACACTTGTGGGCCACTTCATCTCTCTGACGGCTGTGAATGAGCACCATTACCTGAGTGATCCTGCAGTCATTGTCAGCACATGCAGGCAGGGTTTCATTCACATTTCACTGTTGGAGTGTCGTTTTTGCATGCGTTTTCATCTTAAAAAGACTTTGTAAACCCAGGCTTAATATTGAAGCGGTTGTGGAAAGCAGCAAACAAATAACATTCTCTAATCCACCTTCTTAAGCTTGCTGAAACCCCTGCACCTATTGCAGAAACACTCATTCAGATGGAACAAGTTTTGGTTGCTGCAGCATCTGAATATGCTTGAACAGAAAAACTTACCTTATGGACCATAGCAAGCAAACTCTGCGCAGGTGTCATCTTGTATAGTTCTGGGAAAATAAAAGCTGCGCTGTGCTTGGTTGTTATGGGTAGGAAGGGAGAATTGGAAGTACAGAGAACTAAATGACCCTGAAGGGTTTTTTCTTTGTTACAACTAGTTTTTTTTTTTTTTTTAAATCTTTTATTCTGAGCTTTGTATGTGTGTTTGTTTTTTTTTCTATTACTGTATTATCTTTGCCGCTGTAACACACTGAATTTCCCCATGGTGGGACTATTATCTTAATGGAAGATGAATGTGATGAAACATTGCTGGCAAGTATTTTTGTATGTCACTAGGTTGTAAGATATGTTTGACCCATGTATCCCTTAGGGAGCATTCACACTACCGTCGGTGTCCGACAGGTAGTGTCCGCTGTTAATGTCCGTGCAAAATCTTGCACGGACATTAGCAGCAGACACTAGCTGTGTCTGTGACATTTAGCATTGATTTAAATGGAGATCGGGTGCGTTCTTTTACTGTCCGTGCCTGTCCTTAACTGTCCGTTCCCAAAGATGCCCGACTTTTCAAGAGGACAGCAGAACCCGACATGTAGATTTTTGGTGTCCGCTTGAAAAGTCGGACATCTTTGGGAACGGACACTTAAGGACACCCATGGACTGTAAAAGAACGCACCCGATGTCCATTTAAATCAATGCTAAATGTCACGGACACAGCTAGTGTACGATGCTAATGTCCGCACAAGATTTTGAACGGACATTAGCAGCGGACACTAGCTGTCGGACACCGACTGTAGTGTGAACACTCCTTTAGACATTTCCATGTCTGTCCCATTCTTCAGGCTTGCATGAATGAAGACTTCAGTGCCAAACATTTTTGCAACTAATCTGCTTGTGAACAAAATCTTAGCCTGTCATGGCGGAGATGGGTCCTGTCCCTGCCTACCTGAGATGGATGGGAGTCCTTTGGATGGCCAGACACCCCTGTTCTGGGCACTGATCCCAAGGCGATGGAAACATTGTAGCTAGCTGTGCTACTGTTTCCATAATGCCTATTTACTGCTATGGGTGTTACGCTGGGTTCACACCTGCGTTCATGACTCCGTTCTATGGTTTCCGTCTTCTGCATGGCAGAAGACGGAAACCATAGACCAGGTCCGGCCGTGCGCAGCGGTGAGCGTTTTAGGCTCTCCGCCGCGAAACCGGTTTTTTTTATCAGAGTACTGCATGTCCGACTCTGTGTCCGGATTATAAAACCCGGTTTCGCGGTGGAGAGCGCAAAACGCTCACTGCCGCTCACGGCCGGACAGCTTTCTCACCCATTCAAATGAATGGGTGAGAAAGTCTCCTGCAGGTTTCCGTATCCTGCCTGTGTTTTAGGCAGGAAACGGAAACCTAAGTACGGAGACCGGGCCGCAGATGTGAACGAGCCCTTAAGTGTAAACAGTTGTATTTTCCTATCTCTGCCATGTTTGTCTAATACAGGAATACCCCTTTAGGCTATGGGTTAAGTTACCTATAGGGTTTAAGGATGAATGGTTCAGATTTAACCACTGCTGCAGCTCTATGTACATGACCAACTATATTGCTTTCTTTTTTTTTTTCCCATTGTTCTTATTGTTTACACGTCAGTGATTTTTTTTGCAAGTATCCAAAAAAAGTCACATCATGTAAATGAGAAACATGGTTGAATCCATCACTTTTGTCACTATCTTCATGTCACCGAAATGTAAATTTTGCATATTTTTAGCTGTATTGCATCAATCTGTCTGTTTTCTGGATTTCCAGCTACCATGTTACTTATACAGTATATTCTTCCTATTATGTCTTATAACATTTCCATTAATGTACATAATAAAATTTTCTCTTGGAACCCCTGAGTGTTCTAGTGAAATGTTGATATTCTTGGTTTCATATTGAGTTACGATTTACTATTCCCTACTGTAGTCACTTATAGCTTTCGGCGCTCTATAAGGCCCCATGCACACACCCATATTCAGCTAATGGTCAGTGAAAACAGGATGGATACTACTCGAATTGTTAGGGCCACTTCACACGGAGTTTACGCTCCGTGTATTCTGTATATTTTACACGTGTAAAATGTAGTTAGCCATTGAGTTCAATGGCATGTTCGTATAACGCGCGTCTTTTTCCGCACGCGTTTTATTAACATGCAATTGAACCGAGCGTAGACAAAATACACGGAGCGTAAACTCAGTGTGAAGGGGCCCTTATTGTGTGCTTCTATTGACCTTACTAACCCATACAATTGAATGAATGGGTAGAGTTGCAAAAACAGAGTGGCATACTGCAATGTATTTTGTGGCTCTCTTACCGCCTGAACACACAATTACAGCTTTGTGTATGGGGCCATAGAAAAGTATTGACCAATATATCATGTGCAATTGTGGGCCTGTAACTGCAGATAATATACTGAATTACACTACAGTCATGTGCATGAGGCCTGAATAGAAGCAGTAGCTGTATGTAAGCAAATTTTTTGGGAAAAAAGTGCGTCTTATAGTCCGAAAAATATGGTATATTAAAAATTCAAATTGCCTCACTTTCCCTAGAACAAATATAAATGTACTGTGAAATACCTACACTTTAGGTATCCCTGTGTCTGAAACCACCTGCTCTACAAATCTATACAAATATTTTTCCCGTTCGGTAAATGTCGTGGTGGGAGAAAAAAAAAGTCAAAAATGCCAAACTGCTGGGGGGGTTTTGTTACTGTTTTTCCTCTGGTAAAAATTTGAATAAGTCATCAAAGCAATGGCAATTCTCCAAAATGGCCTAACTGAAAAATACTCCCGGCCCCGCAAAAAATGACACCCTATACATCCCTGTACACGGAAGAAAAAAAAAAAGTTACGGGTGTCAGAATATGGCGACTTTTCGAAAAAAAAAATTGGCACAGTTTTTGATTTTTTTTTTTTTAAGGGGATAAATGTAAATAAAACCATATAAATTTGGTATCCTCTGAATTATACCGAAACATAGAATACAGGGGACATGTCATTTTGGCCGTACAAACTAAGGCCGTAAAAAGTGCACAACTGCACTTTTTCTTCAAATCCCTCCCATTCTGAATTTTTTTTTCCAGCTTCTGAGTACATTGCACAGACTAATTAACGAACAATAACATTTGAGAGGCCAATAATACAGTACATGACAAGTATGGAGAAACATAATCCAAAGAATCATAGAGAAAACTTCCGCACTTCAATAGTATAAAACTATATGTTTATTAGTATCCAAGCATAAAACCGTGAAGATACAAATAACAACACTAAATACAAATACACAGAGTTTCATTCAGCCTTTTGGCCTGCATGGAAATGTAAGTTTTACCCCATTCCTCTAGTGCCCTGTGTTTCATTTGTCTATTTTTTAAGGCTAACTATTTGATTATTCAGTGTCTCCTCACTTTTATTTTATATCTTTTTTATATACACACACACACTGTATGTATCTTTGATGTTTTCTGTGATGTGTCTGTGGTATCTTCCTTATGTAGTTTGTATACGTGTTTGTTACCACTTTGTGTTGTATCTCCCTAGGTTCTTTCATGTATTCACCTCATAATAGCCGGTTTACGCTTCGGACCATCTTGCCATGATATTGGTGGAGCAACATGAAACCGTGTTCCTTTTCTGCGCCATATATTTTTCTTTTATGTTTTGCACTGCGCACCAGGTCACTTTATATATTTCATACATTTTTGCATCATATCATATTACATTGTAATTCACTTTTCTAATTATGCATTATATACTATCATGTACTGTATATTTGTATGCACTTTAACTATTGTGACTGTATTTTATGCATTTTGATATTTACATATGTTATGGATTTGACAGAAATATTTTGTAATGTACACTTTTACCATAAGTGATTTGGCACTATTATACATTATTAATATATGTCTTTTATGATTTTAATTTCCCCCTCTTTGTTTTCTTCTTCTTTTTTTTTTTTTTTTTTAATAGTATATTTTCTTGTTATGTTAGCAATTGCGTGTGGCCATCTTTCTGTAGTCCGTCATTATTCTATTTAAACCGATTTGCCTTATGCGCATTGCAACTTCTGGCGGCCATGTTTTGTTGGCCTGTTATATCGGCCTAAACTTGCGTGTTCTTTGCAGTTTCGCGCAGGCACAGCTAGATTGCTGCAGCAGCAGTTTTATTTTTCTGATGTCGGAAGCAATTGTGAGGGGCTGTGAGTGTTTGTGCTTATTTATGTTGCTTCCTGTATATTCAGTGCTTATATGCATGGGCATAATGAAATTTTGGAGGTTATTTATGTTGACCTCATTACATCTCACATGGTTTCTATGACCTCGCCCATGGGCGGTTATAATTATCTATGATGCCCATCTTAGTTATATCAAACTTGCGTATGGTGTATATGAATAGCTACACCTGGGGTGAGTTATCTCAAGTATTGGGGTTATATACCCCTGGCGTTCACTTCGCACATTGTCCCTGGAGGAAGCTCAGTAGTGTGAAAGAAATGCGCGTCAGGCATTTTCTATGGCGGTGTGGTAGGTTGGGCAGTGACAGTGTCATGTGGTGAGAATGAGTAACGGGTGTTTTCCTCTAGTTTATTCTCAGGACCCTTATACTTAATTATTATGTCTGGTATTTACCAGTTATGACATGTCTCTTGTGTGTGTGTGTGTGTGTGTGTGTGTATATATATATATCTCCTACTAATAGTATAAATGTGAAAGTATGTGTGTTTGGATGTTTGTTCCTCAATCACGCAAAAACCACTCAACCGAATGGGCTCAAATTTTCAACAAACATAGTTCCTAGGCAGGATTGAACGATAGGCTACTTTTCGTCACAATCGCAGACATATGTTTTTGCCAGGACCCCCACAAAACCACAACTCATAAAACCAGCTCTGCAATCCCACACACTTTTTAGCATAGCACGCCACAAACTCCCTATTGCCCTCTCGGGCCTATCTCCTAACCCCAGGCAGGGGAGGAGGCCAGGGTTGCGGGGATGGGTGCAAAAGGGTCGGGGGGGTTGGAAAGGGGATGCAATGACACCTAGACAGGTGAACGGCTTTGGCTGAAATTGCGCACGTACATACCTTGGGTCCCGGATTGAACGATAGGCTATGGAATTCCCGTACACCACCGCAATTCACTCCCGTGACCGGATGACATCATCCCAGCCCCATCAGCAGCTCACCTGGATGGGTGCCGCTTCTCTATGTGGGCGGAGCTATTAGCCGGCCGGCGTCCACAAGAACATGGCGGCTCTCAGAGGTCCATAGCATCCTGAACGCGCCCGTACTCTGGGGCAGCGAGAAGTGCATACGCTGCCCCGCCTGTGTGGGCTTACCACAGGACCGCAGTGCTCTGCCGCGGGCGGACAGGGGGTCGCCTGCACCGTGGTCTGGAACGCTGGTTCGGCCTGCTGTCCCGTGGCGGCTGCGGCCTCTGGACTCTGCATGTCCGTCGGGGATATCGCCGATGTCTGCTCAGGGCTATCTACAGTGTCATTCAGCTGCAGGAGAAGGGTTGTGACGACAGGCGAGTTAGGGGACTTTGGGAAGGGAGAGGGGTGGGGTGTTGGGAGTGAGGAGGTTGCCGGTCCAGTGGGGGACACGGGAATGGGGGGGCTTGGGCAGGTAAACCCAGAGGCCCCTGGAATGGGGCCAGGGCCGCCACAGCGTCCACAGATAGAATGGGGGCACATGGCTTGCCGCGGGAGGGGGGCACTTATAGGCACCCCTATAACATCAGTGCACGGGGAGCCCGGGGTTTGGTGAGCCCGTGGGCACAGGTTGGTGGGGGGAAAAGTGACACAGGGTCTGGGGGGGGGGGGGAGAGGGTCAATGGGTAGGTAAGACAGGGAAGGGGGCATGGGATGGTGGGAAAAAGGGGGCATGGGGTGGTGGGAAAAAGGGGGCACGGGGTAGGTAACACGGGCGTAGGGGGCATGGAGTTGGGGGGTGGAAGGGGACACGGGGCTAGGGGGGAGAAGGGGCACGGGGTAGGAGAAAGAAGCAAGCACATGAGTGAGTGGGTAGGAAAAAAGGGCGCCAGGGGGGAGATGAGGAAAAGGGAGACGCTGTGGACACAAGGCAAAGGAAGAAGCCTGCACGGCGCTACAGGTGGGTCGCGCAGGGGGTCAGGGTTCCGCGGACGAAGTTGCGGGTACTGCTAGTATGTACAGTATATAATATATATACCTATAGTTGCAGTATTTCTGCAAATTATCCATTCCTAGCCTATTTATTTGTCATTATATTGTAATGCACACACCGCCTTGGTACTTACTGGTATTGTGATCTCTTTGATCCCCCATACTCTGTGTATTTGTATTTAGTGTTGTTATTTGTATCTTCACGGTTTTATGGTTGGATACTAATAAACTTATATGGTTTTATACTATTGAAGTGTGAAAGTGTTCTCTATGATTCTTAGAATAATGAACGGTAGTGTCATGAAGAAAAGCATTAAAACCTCATATGGCTCTGAGAACAGAAAAATAAAAAAGTTATGGCGTTTGGAAGGAGGGGGTCAAAAAAGAAAATAGAAAAATGCCTGTGGCAGGAAGGGGTTAATATTTTCATATGGTCATATATAATCTCTATTATATTCTATTGACGATGATAATCAGATAAAAAATATATTTTTTTCCCCCCAGCCCAGTTGAATACACATGACCAGTTATCACAGCAGGGAAAGCTGCCATATGCTATGCAAAGTATAGCAGCATAATAGTGGATGAGATTTCTGCAAATCTCATTCATGTGGCAAAATTGGCAATTCATTGATCTGCTTTATCGGTTTTAGGCTACATGTACAAGACACATGAAACTATCAATTTTCAAATCCATTAGGATGTCACTTTTTTTATCAGTTTTCTGGCAGTTTTTAAGTTACGGTTTTCATTGGGGTTTTTTAAAAAAATCCAACTTGCTTATCCATTATTTAACTTCAATGAAATTAATACATCAAAAAACTGGTGTTAAAAATGACCCCATTGACTTGCATTGGCTTCCTTTCCGCTCCATAGACTTCTGTGTGTAAAGGTAAAGATTGCTTCAGATGCTATAGAGAACAATTTGAGTAAAGATAAGATGTAATCATATATTACAAACTTTATAATATACTTTAAAGAAAAGTGCCTGTATCATTAACTATTACTTCTGTCTTTACTTATTATCTGAAGGACTTTGGTCTGTACTCCATATACATGCTGTGTTAGTTTACAATGAAGTCTTTGGAGGGGTGGGGGGAGGGAGTGAGAGACAAAATTAAATGATTAATTTCCTTCTGAAGGCTGGATAGTAATTCTGTGTTGTGAAAGAGACTGTCTATAGCCCAGATGTATCTAGGCTCTGAGAAGATCTCTTCCTCCTCCCTCCTCTCCCTATAGGTTTATGTTGTATAGATTTGATCAGGAGGCAAATAAATGAAGAGACAGGCTGTTCTCTTTAATAAAGTACAGATGTAACAGAGTTAACCCAAACTTCTGCAAGACAACGAGTCATTGGATAAACAATGCTGCAGAAGTTTAACCAATAGCAGAAGTTCAGGATAGCTCTGCTGCATCTCTATATCTCAAAGTTTGGTATCTTCACCTGCACTATACATCTGTTTAAAAAAAAAAAAAAAAAAAAATGAAAGTTTAGTTACACTATAGGGTTTGGATTATATTGGTAATTAGAGATTTAAAGGGGCTCTATCATTGGGAAAAGTCATTTTTAACTAATCACATGCTTGCATAGGCGTTAGGCTATTTCACACCTACCTTTAGTATGTAAATTGAATCAGTAGTTTTTGAATAAGTCAGTTTTTATTCAAATGCTAATGAGCTTCCAGCCAGCACAGGAAGTTCCCAGCAGCACTGCTCTCTGCTATTCTCTCCTATCTGTGTGTGCAAACAGGAAGCTGAGTCATCAGTAGCATACATAGGAAAGAATAGGCAAAGGGTGCACGATGAGACTTCTGGGGTGCACCAAGAGGCTAATTAGCATATGAATAAAAATGGGCTCATTCAAAAACCACTGAGGCGATTTACGTACAAAGGTACGTGTGGAATAGACTTTCTAAAGGCTATGCAAGGATGTGCTTATCTAAAAATGACTTTTCCCAATGATAGAGCCCCTTTAGGAACCAGCCAGAAGGTTGCAAAGTAGTAAATGATGAATATTTACATCTCTTCATACCTAAATAGGGGACCATGTGGCTCTTGAAACTAAGGCCCCACACTGTGTACTTGCAGCAGGTTAGTGTCTACTATTGCCAACGTCTAACCCTCTGTGAAGTACAGTAGCATGCAGTTGATGGAATTTAAAGAAATCTCATCCATATACAGCAGAAACAAATCCTCAAAGTTTCTTGCACTGCAGGTTCTGAACCATGCAGTATGTCAGTTATTGCTACGTATTCACCTACGTTTTACAGTCTTAGCAGTGCAGGATTAGAAAACATGGCTGTTTTTTTAATCCTGCACAACCCCTTTAAATCTTGGCCAGTGTATGTATGCAGTAATATAATGTCTATTGTAAGGAAACTACACATGTAGTCATTTGATGTGTTTTATTATCCAGTTCCGCCCCGGCTATCTAGATTGACTGAGGATAGTCTGGACACCAGATGATTCTCTGGAACAAAACTCATTAATGCTTATTGTGTCCAATACAGTTAAATAATGAGGTCCATTTATCCACATTTTGATGCTGGCTGTTTGCAAGCACATAACATTGCCAGATGTGCACAGAGACAAAATATATGTTACTTAGCTCTTGAGATTTTCTACCCTTTTATCTTCGAAGTAGTGGAGACTAAATACATAGTTCATAATAACTGAGAAAATAAACAAAGAATCAAAGTAAAACGCAATGATAAATCAAAACCATTACAGCGAGTGGAATTACCATAAAGGAGGAGAGCTTTATGAGGGGTGATGGAGAATGTTCATCTGAAGGCCTAATAAAGAATAAAGTACTAGGAGAGAAAGGAAGCCTAACCCTTGGTATTCTAATCAATGCCATGTCTGCTAACCCGGTGGTACCAGTAAAGGGGGGATAAAGTCATACTGCCCATGAGAATAACGTATAGCACAAACCACAGAGCTGCTTATATGGCACCAATACTTTTGACCTGCATACAGTATATTCATTATTCACAAAATATACTGTCCATCTCAGGGGTGTAGCTATAAGGGGTTGCAGACGTAGGCAGTCAAGCTAGAAGGGGCCCCAAAGGTCTTTCTTCAGCATATGAAGGCAACAGTATTATAGATCGTACATGGTAAGTGGGGCCCAGGAGCTTGAAGTTACACCTGTAGTGTACCCTATGATGTGGAAGCATCAGGATCCTGCAGTTACCATACTATCATTTCATATTTTTTATAATACGTATAGTAAAAAAGTCATATCCACACATGCATTACAGATGTAAACGTCATCGCTACCAGCGTTATGGTCTGTGGCAGTAATATTTAGCCCAACTTCATTTTATTTGTAGTTCCATTAAAAAGTTACATGTACATACATTGTAAAGGCTAGTCATGGCAAAATCCCATGAACAAGGTGCGTAAAGTAGCAATCTTTATGGTAGGTAGGAGGTATTCTTCGGCAGACACACTTTATCACACAGTTTATAAGACACTTTATCTGGGGAATCTCTGACAGGCAGTGCTTATGGGAGAATCTAGAATGAAGCGTGTCTGTAACTGCTGCAGGGTTTTTCTGTCCGCTTGAGAAGTCGGACATCTTCTCTTGCGGACAGGGAAGGACGGGCACGGAGTGCAAAAGAACGCACCCGATGCCCATTCAAGTGAATGACAGGTGTCACGGACACATCTAGTGTCCGCTCCTAGTGTCCGTGACAGATTTTGAGCGGACACTAGGAGCGGACACTACATGTCGGACACCGACGGTAGTGTGAACGCTCCCTTACTTCTAGGCCTCAGGCCTAGGGCAAGCCGACTGCGCATGCCCACGTCCACAAGAAAGATGGCTGCCTCCACAGTATTGTAAGCGGCCATTTTCTCGTGGCCGGCAGGTATACGCAATCAACTTGCCCTAGGCCTGAGGACTAGAAATAAGAAAACGCCGCCGGAAGAAGATGTGGTGAAGACTTCGTCGCAGAACAAAGTTGGAGAGCTCTCTGGCAGCATTGGGGACGCCCCCAGTGCTGTGAGAGAACTCATTTACATACCGACGAAAACCAGGATTTCTACTGAATGGCGGCGCAAAGAAGAAATGGAAAGGTAGGAGACAAATAGCCTTTCTTAAGGCTATTCTGACATGTTAAGAAGAAAAAATTGTGTTTAAAAGATAGGATCCCTTTAAAACTATCTTTGTCTATCTCGTTCCTAACTGTATGCTAGACCGCAACATGTATATTATTTCATGAATTGGTGATATTTGAATGATGATTTTTGCTACTATGCAAATTATACATGAATGACCTTTCACACAATAAACCATACATTTCCCGCTTTGGTTGTTCAAAATGTTGAGAGGTATGCCCCTCTGCCTCCTGACATGACAGGACAAAATCCACTCACTAGCTCCCATGTCCCCCTCCAGAATACCGCCTTCTGCCTCTCGAGTCCATTTCCCAAGTGCCGCCTCCTCGCCTCTACTATGCTGTGAATTTGGCTATCTACGTGACCAGAAATGAGGTGTCACTCCTATATATGCAGCCACTCCACTACAGCACCTCCTCCTAAATGTAAAGGAGAGGAGATAGAGATGGCATAGCGCCACACAAAGTGTTTAGAGAGAGAGAGAGAGAGCTAGTAAGTTTATTGAAGACCCACTGGCCCTGCACCATCAATGTAAGTTACTAACCCTAACCATTTTACAAGATTCATCTGGAACAAATCAGGAAAGATAAAAAAAAAGATAAGACCAACCCCGAAAATAAACCCTAGCCCTTTTTTTTGGAGAAAAAAACAATATAAGATCCTTTCTTATTTTTGTAGAAAGACAGCATTTGTATGCTCACATCTGGCCAGTGTAAAATATTGCCTTAATGTATAGCTTTTGAACTATATTTTGACCTAAAAGCGATTCTACAACACTGACACACAAAGACCTGGACACATCCATTATCTTTTTGGTTATTTTGTATCAAAATCAAATGTCCTGCTGCAACTTTTTTGAATTGTACTGTAGTGCAATTTATTTCCACTAGATGGCGATCTTATAAAGGTAATCCATTGTTACACATGTATTTCATATCCTTCTGCCTTTCTGTGATGGATCCCTGACATTCTGAAATCAGTAGATACAAGAGAAGAGACCACACCGAGCGGATCCTTGTGTAATAAATTAACAAAATTGGACTAATATAGGTTGGAACAAATGCCCCCTCACCTGAGGAGGTTGTGTAATACCACAACACTCAAGAAACTCGTAGCACCCCAAATCAAGGGTCTAGGCAGCTGCTTGTAGACGTCACTCAGACGTAGAGATGCAGAGAAACAAATGGACCAGCCCCCTGGTAGGTTTCGGCCAAGAAGGAAAACAGCGCTTGCACGATATAGAAAATAGGTACTCCTTTATTGATACACATCGCGTTTCGGGCCACACAGCCCTTTCTCAAGTGCATACATTTCTTCAAAACAAAACATATAAAAACATATAAAAAACATATACAAGGAAGCAGTCAAGTAATGAAAAATAGGACTAAAAGGTTCAAGGGGTCATAGTCGCATAAATAAGCTGTACTACATTGGCTATGTTAGAGAGTAGTAACAAGATAATAGTAGCCATCCATATACCAAATTTCATCTATGCTGGCATTATACATTATAAAATATACATGGTGCAGTACCATAAAGTACCGAAAATAGCAGTGGCCAGTCCTGTAAGGACCTACATTCATATCCCATAGTCACTCATGGGGATAAATATATGAACCCACCCTGCAACCTGCACTCACCCCAACTGCATATGGGTTCATATATTTATCCCCATGAGTGACTATGGGATATGAATGTAGGTCCTCTGTAGGTCTCTAACATAGCCAATGTAGTACAGCTTATTTATGCGACTATGACCCCTTGAACCTTTTAGTCCTATTTTTCATTACTTGACTGCTTCCTTGTATATGTTTTTTATATGTTTTTATATGTTTTGTTTTGAAGAAATGTATGCACTTGAGAAAGGGCTGTGTGGCCCGAAACGCGTTGTGTATCAATAAAGGAGTACCTATTTTCTATATCGGGTGAGCGCTGTTTTCCTTCTTGGCTGAAACCTACCAGGGGGCTGGTCCATTTGTTTCTCTGATTCTGAAATCAGTTTCCTTCTCAATCTCAACCTGTCTTTAGTCTGAAGAATTTAAAAGAAAGAAACAGAAGAGAATATATATTTATTGTGCTCATATAGCACCATCATATTCCGCAGCGCTTTATAGATATAACATTGTCAACACTGTCCCATGTAGCGCTCACTATATAAAATCCCTAGCAGTATGGTATTGGAGTATGGGAATGAACCCAGACAAATACGGAGAGAACATACAAACTCCTTGCAGATGTGATCCTTGGTTTAACTCAGACCCTTGACTCCAGTGCTAACCGCTCAGCCACTGTGCTGACAGGAGCTCAATATCAATATAGCAGTTGCTTTATTATTATGATGACGATGATGAATATTATTGATATCTTTATCAAAAATACGTAATTGTCTCACACTGGCTCATTTGCATCCTTCTTATATTTCAGTGGTTAGCACTGTTGCCTTTCAGTGCTGGAGTTCTAGGTTCAAATTCAACCAAGGACATCTGCAAGGACTGTGTATGTTCTCCCCGTGTTTGTGCACCTTTCCTCCCACACTCCAAAGTCATAGTGACTAATAATAATAATAATACATTTTATTTATATAGTGCCACCATATTCCGCAGGACTTTACAAATTGTAGGGTTCAAGTACAGACAAAAAGATACATTACAGTGTAATAGTCAATTCACACAATGAGACTGAGGGCACTGCTCACAAGAGCTTACAATCTATGAGGTAGAGGGGGTGACACAAGAGGTAGCAGAGGCGGCATCGGAGGTAGAATTGCTAATACAGTGGTCCAGCTGTTTATGTGATAGAGGTTACTGTCATTACACATAATAAAGGTGTATGAGCCATCACCAGTCATTGTCCTTTAATGTGCAGATGGTGCCTGGACATATAAAGTTACAGTCCAATCTGACATCATATCCTGTAGGATAATGTGGGAAGGTGAACAGAGGAGAGTTCATTTTTGGGATTCTGTTTGTGGAATCGTTAGCTTGGGAATTGTGATAAACCTGTCTGAAAAGATGTGTCTTTAGTTTGTGCTTGAAGCTGTAGGAATTGGGCGTTAATCTGTTTGCCCAGGATAGAGCATTCCAGAGGAGTGGTGCAACTCAGGAGAAGTCTTGTATACAGGAGTGGGAGGTTCTGATACTAGAGGATGTAAGTCTTAGGTCACTGAATGAACAGAGAACACAGGTTGGGCGGTAGACAGAGATGAGGGAGGAAATGTCAGAAGGTGCAGCATTATGGAGAGCCTTATAGATGAGCACCTTTATACACAAGGCTCTCCATAATGCTGCACCTTCCAACATTTCCTCCCTCATCTCTGTCTACCGCCCAACACGTGTTTTCTGTTCATTCAGTATTGTAAGCTGCCATTTTCTTGTGGCCAGCAGGCATGCTCAGTCGGCTTTGCCCTAGGCCCGAGGCATAGAAGTTTGAGGCCTGCGCCGGAAGAAGACGCATGAAGAGGACATTCCTGAAGAAGATGGAAGCGGCGCTGGAGAGTTCTCTCGCAGCATTGGGGACGCCTCCAGTGCTGTTTGAGCGCTGGGGCCCGCCCCCAGTGCTGCGAGAGAACTCATTTGTATACCGACAAAAACCAGGATTTCTACGGAACGGCGGCGCGGAGAAGACATCTAGAGGTAGGAGAAGGATAGTCTTTCTTAAGGCTATTCCGACATGTTAGTGAGAAAAAATTGAGCTTTAATGATAGGATCCCTTTAATGTGTCTATAGTAAGGAAAGGGTGGATCCTGGAGATGTTTTTGAGGTGAAGATGAGCGTTTGAGTGATTGGATATGGAGGTGAAGATAAGGTCTGAGTCAAACATAACTCCAAGGCAATGTAAAATTAACTTTTATTCCATCTCTTTAAAAAGTTACATAGTAACTATAGTGGGTACATCGTTAACCAGTATGGCGACGCGTTTCGAGAATAGCTTTTCCCTTCTTCTCAGCTCAACCAACATACCCTTCACAACTCTTAATAAACATACAGGTTAATGTAACCCCTCCCCCTCCATCACATCTAATTAACTATTGACAATCCAAAAAACTATTTACAAAAACATTGTAAAAAGCATTCAAAATGAACATATTACAATGTAACATCATACACTAATGAATAATGACACATCATATATCCACTTATAACCTCAGATCCTATACATTTAATATTAGACTACCGCATTGCGGCTACCATGCGTCTATATTATGCCCCACAGTGGCACAATAGACTGTGGGGCATAATAAAGGTTGCAGGGGGGGCCGCTGTGGGGCATAATAGAGGTTACAGGGGCCACAGTGGAACCTTCAAGCTCTAATATGCCCCTTTTCAGACCCCCGAGTATAATAATCGGAGCCCCAGGGGAGATGAGTGTTACTTACCTCTCCAGAATCCGATGTTAATCCTAGCAGGCTTCAGGCCTATATGGTAATGTCCCAGACGTCACGTGGTCTGGGATATTACCATTTAGGACCAAAGCCTGTGCTAGCAGTACCATACAGGCCCAAAGCCTGTGGTAGCAGTAATAGCCTGTTGCCATACAAGCCCAAAGCCTGTGCTAGCAGTAACAGTCTATTACTATTAGCACAGGCTTTAGGCCTATATGGTACTGCTAGCATAGGCTTTCGGCCTAAATGGTAATATCCCAGACCACGTGGGACATTACCATATAGGCCCGAAGCCTGCTAGGATTAACATCGGATCCCGGAGAGGTAAGTAACACTGTTTATTATGTTCCCTCACCTACCCTGGGGCTCCGATTATTACACTTGGGGGTCTGAAAAGAGCCCTGAGTATAATAATAGTGGTAGTGGGATCGCGGCCTGGGTTCAGGCCTATAGTAGAAGGAGAAGCGGGGGCGGCAGTGAACAGGTCCAAGGAGGTTGGTAAATAGGCCGCTACCTGCTGAGGGATACTCCAGCAGGTAGCGGCCTATTATAAAAAATTTTTTTTTTATTTTACTTACTGACCTCGCTGCCGCCTCCTCTTCTTCTGGCAGTAAGACGTCTGCGTCTCAGCGTAGGGGGTGTGATGACACAGACGTCTGGACCAGTGCAGGAGAGCTGGTTCAGAGAAAAAAAAAGTAAAAAAAAAAAAATTGCCCGTGCTGCCGCCCCCCTCTGGAGTGTCGCCCGAGGCGGGCGCCTCACTCGCCTCATTAGAGGTGCGGTGCTGCATGTAATGTAACTACAGCCTCATTTATGTCACAAGTCTGTAGTGACACAGTCACTATAGCCAAACAGTGTGTGATGTAAGCAGACACCATTTCCCTTCATACAGCTGATCAGAGGGGAATCACTGATCTCTTATTGATGATCCATTCTGAGTAGAGATTATCAATAGGGGCAGGGGCGTAACTACCGTGGTAGCAGCAGTAGCAGCTGCCACAGGGCCCGGGCCATTAGGGGGCCCGGTGACAGCCGCTACCGCTGCGGTTTTTTTCAATAGGCAGTTACGGGCCCTATTCACTTGCCGATCCTGGCTGGGCCAGGATCGGCAAGTGACACCGCGGGCCCCACAGAGGCTATCATTATACTCGGGGGTGTTTGCAGACCCCCGAGTATAATGACTGGCGGATCGGGAGAGGTAATAAACATAAAAAACTGTTACTTACCTCTCCGCGATCCTGCCAGGCCTCCGTCCTACTGTTGTCTGACGTCTCTGACGTCACATGAACCCGGCATGCTTCCCGGGTCATGTGACGTCCGACGTCATTAACGAAGGACGCGAGAGGAGGACAGTACAGCACAGGAGCCGGGGAACAGGTAAGAAGCAACAGTGGGGTTTTTTTTTTATGTTTTTATTCCCGATTTAGTCTCCGATTATTATACTCTGGGGTCTGAAAAGACCCCAGAGTATAATAATTGTTTATGGGTGTCCACAGAGGGACACTATTGGGGTTAACACTGTGTGCAGGGGACACTATTGGGGTTAACACTGTGTGTGCATGGGACACTATAGGGGTTAACACTGTGTGTGTAGGGGACACTATAGGGGTTAACACTGTGTGTGCAGGGGACACTATAGGGGTTAACACTGTGTGTGCAGGGGACACTATAGGGGTTAACACTGTGTGCAGGGGACACTATAGGGGTTAACACTGTGTGTGCAGGGGACACTATAGGGGTTAACACTGTGTGTGCAGGGGACACTATAGGGGTTAACACTGTGTGTGCAGGGGACACTATAGGGGTTAACACTGTGTGTGCAGGGGACACTATAGGGGTTAACACTGTGTGTGCAGGGGACACTATAGGGGTTAACACTGTGTGCAGGGGACACTATTGGGGTTAACACTGTGTGTGCAGGGGACACTATTGGGGTTAACACTGTGTGTGCAGGGGACACTATTGGGGTTAACACTGTGTGTGCAGGGGACACTATTGGGGTTAATACTGTGTGTGCAGGGGACACTATTGGGGTTAATACTGTGTGTGCAGGGGACACTATTGGGGTTAATACTGTGTGCAGGGGCAAGTAAGTAAGGGACATAATAGAGTGCGGAGGAGGGGGTCAGTCGAGGTCTTCGGCGTCAGTTGGGATGGGGGGGGGGGCCCCATGTCAAAAG
This sequence comes from Leptodactylus fuscus, assembly GCF_031893055.1. NCBI lineage: Eukaryota > Metazoa > Chordata > Amphibia > Anura > Leptodactylidae > Leptodactylus > Leptodactylus fuscus. Next base: position 136,449,791 of record NC_134265.1, read on the forward strand.
TTCGCCACAGGACCCCGCCATTCCTAGTTACGCCACTGAATAGGGGTCTGTTCACATGGAGCTTTTTGCGGGCAGATTTTGACGTGAAATCTGCCTGAAAATCTGCCTGCAAAAATGGCTCCCATTGACTTCATTTTATCAGAAAAAAAAGAAGTGAGATGCGCTATTTTGCCTTGGATTCCGTGGATGATTCAGCTGTGGTGTCCGTGGCTTGAGACACGCTCCTGTTTAGGCCCATTCATACGTGTGGAATGTTCACAAGACGGAAAAGGCCCATTCATACGTGTGGAATGTTCACAAGACGGAAAAGGTTTCCACGGCCCTTTCCTCCGTGTGAACATACCCTAAAAATTAGCTGGCAAACCCATTAAGGCTGGGACTGCAGGTGCCGGAAAAAAATTATACAGTAGCGAATCCCATCCACACATTGGGGAAATTTACACGCAGCAGACACGTTGCGATTTACAAAACCATTGTAAAACCATTAGTTGGCAGCACAGGAGGGGTCAAGGCAGGATTTCTTCAGTAGTGGGGTTATGACAGCATGTTTGAAAGAGGAGGGAAACATTCCAGAAGAGAGAGAGAGGTTAAATATCTTAGTAAGGTAAATAGTGACAGCAGCCGAGAAGAAGAGAGGCGCAGGGAGACAACTTCTTTTATAATTTGTTCAAAAGATTTAACAGGATGAAATGCGGTAGTTGAGGGGATCAATGCCACCTGGGAATTGGGCAGTTCCTGATGGATCTTATTAATTTTGTCATGGAAATAAGTGGCCAGCTTTTCTGCACTGAGGTCTGTGAATTGCGCCTGCACCTTTGATGTAAGGAGTGAAAAGTATCAAAGAGTCTTTTAGGGTTACTGGAGAGAGAAAAGATAAGAGCAGTAAAATAGGCTTGTTTGGCGAGGTGAAGGGCAGAGCTATGGGTGATAGTGAGGACTGTAGAATGTCTGAGAGGACTGGGTGTTAATAGCATGTAAATTCCTATATGTATGATGGGTAGGTGTATCCTGTGAAGGAGAGAAAGTACTGATTGGAAGAGACAGAAGGTTATGATTAGAGAGGGGCAAAGAAGAGTTAGTAAATTTAGAAACTTCAAGGAGTTGGAGGAAGACAAGATCAATCTTGTTGCTATGTTTGTGTGCGGTGGAAGAAGAAAGTTGTTAAAGACTAAAAGAAGTGGTTATTGAGAGAAACTGTGAGGAAGCCGGGTAGACAGGGTTGTTAATGGAGATGTTAAAGTTACCCACAATGAGGGTAGAAACTTTACAGGATAGAAATAGGGGTAGTCAAGAAGCAAAGTGATCCAGAAATTGGTAGGGTGAGCCAGGTGGACAGTAGATCACAGCTACGCGTAAGGAGAGCGGGAGAAAAAATCTGATGGTGTAGACCTCAATGAGGGGAAAGTGAGTGAAAGTGCTGGAGGAATGACCTGAAACGTGCACTGCGGTGACAGAAGTATACCTACCTCTCCACCCTGCCTGTTGTCAGGCTTAGAAATATGTGAGAAGTGTAGGCCACCAGGAGACAGAGTGGTAGGGGAGGCAGTATCAGACTGCTGGATCAAATCAAATCAAACAGGCTTTATTGGCACGTCCGAATAGATATTTGGCATAGCCAAAGCTAGTAAAGTGTGTGTGTGGGGGGAGTGGCTGATTTGGGGTATAACAGTCCGTGGAGTCTCATCTTCCTCTTAGTTAGTGGCCGCTATATGGGGAGGTGGGGTGGGGTGGGTGGTTTGGGGTATAACAGTCCATGGGGTCTTATCTTCCTCTTGTTTGGTGACAGCTGGACATGTATTGGGCAGCGATCTCCACAGTGGCCTCTTCTTCTCCCAGTAGGATGTAGAGTTTCCTCTTCTCGTTTGCAGATATGAAGTCTGGGATGTGGGCAGAGAGTTTTTGGAAGTAGACGGCCATCACAGCTGAGTATTTGGTGCAGTGTAGCAGGAAGTGGGTCTCGTCTTCTAGGGCCCCCTGGTCACAGTGCTGGCACAGTCTGTTCTCCCGTGGCTTGTACGTTTGCCTTTGTCGCCCCGTCTCCATCTCCAGGTTGTGGGCGCTCAGTCTATACCAGCTCAGGGTCTGTCTGTGTTTGGGGTGGCATATTCTCTCCAGGTAGGTGGCCATGGTGTAGTCCCTTTGCAATGATTGGTACACAGTGAGTTTCTTGGAGTTATTTATTGCGCTTCTCCATTCCTCGATGTACCGCTCATTGTCTCTCTCAATGACTCCTTATATTTGAGCCTTGTTTAGGGCATGTTGGGGGTTTTGGCTTGGCAGATGGCTGATGCTTGGTTGGGGGGGCATCAGGTTTTCTCAGGGGTCTGTGGCTCAGCCAGGCTTGGTGGTGGTAAGAGCCAGGACTGCTGCCCTGCATGTGAGTCCAGAATGATAGCGCCCTCTCCTGCATTGTGAGCCATAGGGGGAGTCTGCCTAGCTCTGCCCCAGGTTTCAGTAAGGATGAACAGGTTGAGAGATTTTCTATGAAATAAGTAATTATATACTCTAGTTTGTTACACACTGAGTGGGCGTTCCAGAGAGAACAGTTAAAAGGGAAAGGAGAAAGGTAAGGAGAGGGAACAAGGTGAATATTGATGAGGTTATTGGGACTTCTATGTGTACAGGAAGAGGAAAAGTTAGTGAAGGAAGGAGGACCAGGGATAGGAGAGATGTCCCCTGCAACTAGTGAGCGAAAACGACAGAAGGTGGTTCAGAGACTTATGTGGGTGCTTCTGTTTAGTTTCACTGCCAAAAGAAGAATAGGGATTGGGGTGGTTAAAGAGAGTGAAAAGTGTGAATTTAGTGGGAATTTATATTGTGAGCCCTATATTGGACTGTGACTAACAAGGTCTCTAAAGTGTTGCGCAAAATGTTGACTCTATACATGTAAGAGAAGTAAATAAAAAAATGAGGCTAAGTTCACTTTTACAAAAAGATTTTGTTCTGGCCTCTTCCAGTCTGCGGCTGTTATATGTCCCAGGTCACTGCTGAGGCCCAATTAGGGGCGTCAGTGGTGACCTAGAGGCACATGACATCAGCTGGAGGCCAGAAGGGGACACCTGAGACCACAGACTGCCACAAGGATGCCCAGGAGGGTCAAGGCAAGGTGAGGATAAGTGTTTGTATTTTTACTCACCTCTCCTGGGCCTTCACTTATTATACTCTCACTTAATATATTTTGATGTCTGAGAAGATCCAGAGTACAATAAAAGCACTGAAACTTCTCACAAATATTCATTGAAACGAATTTCATGGGTTTCAACTGAAGTGGCTTGATGCTTCCAGAACATATTACACTCTTGGGGGCTCATGGGAGCATATTATGTTGCCGGGGGCCATGGGACAGGAAAGTAAGACATATCAGGGAGGAGGGGGTTCCACAAATTTTGCAAGTACTACAGTAACTATAGGCTGTTACCAGAAAGCTGTGAGGTGGGCCCCTGGAACATGTTCCTCTGGTGGGCCCATATATTGTTGTTTTATTTAAATATATTACTGCATTGGGTGGTTGCTGTTATTTACTTGCCACGTTGTCATGCTGTGTAATACACCTGGAAGTGAAAGTCAATGAGTTTCTTATGCTGCGTGAATATTTTTGGGGTGGAGAGGTGGCATCTAGATCGCTCTATTATTAAAATTCAGGTCATAGGTATAAGACTTTCCTATATACAGTATTTTGCATTCCTTTTGTAGCCGTTTTTGGCTTTGGATAAAAAAAAACGGAACAAAAAAAGCTGAGTTTCCGCAACGTGAGGCCTTAGCCTTAATATACACTCACCGGCCACTTTATTAGGTACACCATGCTAGTAACGGGTTGGACCCCCTTTTGCCTTCAGAACTGCCTCAATTCTTCCTCAGAGATTTTGGTCCATATTGCCATGATGGCATCACACAGTTGCCGCAGATTTGTCGGCTGCACATCCATGATGCGAATCTCCCGTTCCACCACATCCCAAAGATGCTCTATTGGATTGAGATCTGGTGACTGTGGAGGCCATTGGAGTACAGTGAACTCATTGTCATGTTCAAGAAACCAGTCTGAGATGATTCCAGCTTTATGACATGGCGCATTATCCTGCTGAAAGTAGCCATAAGATGTTGGGTACATTGTGGTCATAAAGGGATGGACATGGTCAGCAACAATACTCAGGTAGGCTTTGGCGTTGCAACGATGCTCAATTGGTACCAAGGGGCCCAAAGAGTGCCAAGAAAATATTCCCCACACCATGACATCACCACCACCAGCCTGAACCGTTGATACAAGGCAGGATGGATCCATGCTTTCATGTTGTTGACGCCAAATTCTGACCCTACCATCCGAATGTCACAGCAGAAATCGAGACTCATCAGACCAGGCAACGTTTTTCCAATCTTCAATTGTCCAATTTCGATGAGCTTGTGCAAATTGTAGCCTCAGTTTCCTGTTCTTAGCTGAAAGGAGTGGCCCCCGGTGTGGTCTTCTGCTGCTGTAGCCCATCTGCCTCAAAGTTCGACGTACTGTGCGTTCAGAGATGCTCTTCTTGCTACCTTGGTTGTAACGGGTGGCTATTTGAGTCACTGTTGCCTTTCTATCAGCTCGAACCAGTCTGGCCATTCTCCTCTGACCTCTGGCATCAACAACGCATTTCCGCCCACAGAACTGCCGCTCACTGGATGTTTTTTCTTTTTCGGACCATTCTCTGTAAACCCTAGAGATGGTTGTGCATGAAAATCCCAGTAGATCAGCAGTTTCTGAAATACTCAGACCAGCCCTTCTGGCACCAACAACCATGCCACGTTCAAAGGCACTCAAATCACCTTTCTTCCCCATACTGATGCTCGGTTTGAACTGCAGGAGATTGTCTTGACCATGTCTACATGTCTAAATGCACTGAGTTGCCGCCATGTGATTGGCTGATTAGAAATTAAGTGTTAACAAGCAGGTGGACAGGTGTACCTAATAAAGTGGCCGGTGAGTGTACACTTCTAGATCCCTGCAGATTACAGGCCTAATGTGTCTTGTGTCTTACAACTCATAAAGTAATAGGGCCAGGAACAGAATCTGGGCTCCTCTTCTTCCTGGTTCTGCAATCCTCTTGTAATCTTAGCAGAACCAGAGAGAACCAGCTGCATGCATGACTGGGTCACAGGAGCAGGACTGGATCATAAGTACAAGAGCATGACAGTCTTGAAACAGACTTCACTAGGAACATATTTGGAGCAAGGTGACTTAAAGGGGTTGTCCAAGAATTTAAGGACTCATGGAGGAGGCCAAGGAGGGTGAAACATAAAAAAAAAAAATCATACTTACCTGTTCCCCATGCTCCAGTGTCTGATGACTCTGTGCCAGCCTGCGCAGTCCACACATTCAGTACATTACTTCTACTGGCAAAGGCATGGTGCACACTGGACTGGACAGTGGTGGTGAACACCAGAGCGGCAGGGACAGATAAGTATAATTTTTTTTTTATGTGTTTCACCTCTCCTCTGTGAATCCTGAAATTTGTGGACAACTCCTTTAAAGGGGTATTCCCATGTACATAATCATTTCTATATTTGTAAATAATTAAAAGTTAAGCATTTTTGCAAATATAAGTAATTAAAAATTCTGCAGAGTTTTAAAGATTTTCTGTAACTTTCTTAGTGGTGACAGTCTGTTATCTTGATCGGTTGCCATTGATACGACCACTAATGCAGAAACTTTCTATGGTCTGGGACTTGTCAGGAACCAGCTATGATTGTCTTATTGTACCTGGGTTATCAGACAGGGACACTACATGTAGCAGAAGATATCCCGGCCACAATAAGGAAATCATGGGGGATTTTCTGACCTTAGAAAGTTTCTGCATTGGTGATCGTATCCACTGGCAACCGATCAAGATAACAGACTGTCACCACTAAGAAAGTTAGAGAAAATCTTTAAAACGCTGCAGAATTTTTAATTACTTATATTTGCAAAAATGTTTAACTTTTAATTATCTACAAATTTAAAAATAATTATGTAGATGGGAATACCCCTTTAAGGCAAGGTCCGCAGAAGTAACAAATTGGATGGTCGCTTCCAGCAACACAATGTGAACTGTACACTGACATTTACCCAAATGAATTACAGACCTGGTTGGGTTGATATAGCTGAGCCGATCCTAATGAATTCATCAGAAGCAGCTGCATAACAATAGAGATCACAAACTGGAATAGGTTACCAATCCTGTGGGGTGGGACATGGTGTGACCGAGCAATGGAGACGGAACCAAACAGTAGAGAAAATCAGGGTCGAATGGCATCCTGTCAGTGGAGAGGTGAGTAAAAGGACTAACAGCACAGTTTGTGACACCCTCCATCCCCAAATTTAAGGTAGATGTTGCCCCCCAATAGCATGAAACTTTCCACACTGAGGTTGTTGGGGGACAATTGCTTGTGTCAGTGGTAGAAGCAGAAAAAAAACTGCAGTCAACCATAATTTTTCATTTTTTTTTATTATTAGTGTAAAAACTCTCATTTAGTATACTTTCTGAACTTTTAACATGGCCCTGGTTTGAATAATAGTTCTGCACATTCAGTTTGACATTTCTTAGCAATATGTGTAATGCTTGTATCTTGGCTGTCAAGTAGGCAGTATTATTATTATACATATCTTATTATAATACAGTATAATAGCACAGATGATAGAACTCAATTCTTCACTTTGTGAGAATTTGTTTCACTGTACTATTTAATCATATGTTTGTTTTAACTTTAATGACATAGTAAATCTTACCAGATGACTCATATCACGTATATAAATGGAAAAGATCATTTGAGTCTATTATAAGCACACAAAAGATAAATGCCTGACTCACCTATTCAATAATGTTACAAAAAAGAATTCATAAGATGTCATGCTGTTCTTTCAGCATTCACTCAAAAACAACATGAGAAAATGGAACTTACAATTTATTGCTGCCATTTCGGAGGTTGTTAAGGAGACTGGATACACGTGCAGGAAATAGTTACTGCAGACAAGTTGTAATCGCCTTAGGATGTCTGTCCATACAAATAGAATGTACTTTAGATTTGTCTTGGCCTATTATATTGCAAAATTCCATTCAAGACAAATGGAAATAAATAGCCAGTGACTCATTACTTTCTTACAGGTAACTTCATCAGTAGGTTCTTCCTACCAATACCCCAGGCACAGTGGTGAACCTAGCCTCTCAATCAAAAGACGCCCCCCCTTCACGGACTGAATACTGAATACCCAGGGGGTGGGGTATTCTTCAAGCATAATGTCCCCTAATGAACACTTTTATAAATGTTCCTTGCGGAATTATGCCCAACATCAGCCCCTGCAGCCTCTATTATGTCCCACAGCGGCCCCTGTAGCCTCTACTATGCCTCACAGCAGCCTCTGCAGCCTCTACTATGCCTCACAGTGGCCTCTATTATGCCTCACATAGGGAAACCATCAGCATTTCCATAGATATATTTGGCATCCTGTGATTTCCAAAACCACACCGATTTTTGAAAGCGAAGTGTGTCCGCTGAGCGTATTTTTCTGCAAGGTATGGATGAGATATGCCAGGGACATAACCAAACCACAGCATTTACACCACGAGGAGCTCAGCCTATCCCAAAGATGATGCAATTCAGAGAAAACATAGTTTAAAGGGGCTATCTTCAAAAATAGAAAGAAAGAAAGAAAGGGGGGCACTCACCACTCAGACGAATTTTCCTTAAAACAACGTCCTTTATTAGGTAACAGTGTTAAAACCATCCTTGTGGAAGGGAGAAGATGCACGTATAGGCGTGCACGATATGTAAGTAGATAACATTCTTTTTTAGGGTTTTATTTGAAAACGGGGGGGGGGGTAGTTTAATATAACATTTACGGTGCCTGAATAGCCTTTTTAAAGGCTATTCACGCATATGTGGGGCTCTATTAGCATGATTTTGCTGATAGAGCCCCTTTAAAAAGGCGCTGGGAATGAGGAGATGAGTCCACTGTGTGGCTTCTACTGACCTGCTTGGCTTGTCAAGATTTTAGCGTTATCTAATCACAGGTCCAGTTTACATATTTTGGTCAGTATTTTGCATCTGTATTTGTATACTAAAATTAAGAGTGGATCCAAAATAACAAAGAGGTGAAAGAGTTTCCATAATAATTTTTATCTGTTTATTGCACTCCTAGTTATGGCTTAAAAATACAATGCGGAAAGTAGCCTTAAAAGTACCTGCAGAGAGCGACACCTGCAGGATAAAAGTATATACTACATGCCAGTGCATATAGAAATACGGAAACTGAGATAGGGTCTTGTTCATTTGCTATCAGTAAACAATCTACCCATGGTCAGAATGTTCTATTTCTAATAGGTTCACGGACAGTACTGGTGAATCTTTACAAACTGTCTATAGCCTGATGTTTTTCTCATATGTGCCCTCTCATTGAAAATGCCCTGTTTCCTTGACTACAAGACCTTGTTTCTGCTGCTGGAGTTGATGTGCATCTATAAAATAGGAGTGTGGGCTGCTACTTTCCAAGAATTGAACATGCTCATAATGGTATTCCTGGAATCATATAAATAGTAGGCAGATAAAAATAGGTCTTTACAGACATCAGGTTCAACATTCCTCACATGAACTCATGGGATACGTGCCTGGCGCTGATATTAAATAAGGCAGTCCAAACGCTTTAGGAAAAGCATATACATTTTCCTACAGATACCATGATAACATCTTTTCCATCATCTTCTGTTTATTAATGCAATATATCACTGGCCAGAAAAACGTAACATTCAAAATAATTCGCATCATAGGTTGTTACATTGTACAAAAATAAAATGGCAATGTAAACTATAAGCTCATATATCCAAAATCTAAAAAAAAAATGAATGATGGCTGTTGCATAATAGGACTTATAATGATATGTTATCAAATATGTATATAGTATATCTTTGTGTGGACAATGAAAATCACTTGTATATTACAATATATAAATAGTATATATTTTTTTCATTTTCTATATATTTTACCAAAATTGGTATTTTGTAGTAACATTCAGCCCCTGCAGGTGTCACTCTTATGACTGAGCTCTATAAGTTTTTCTCCAGCACACAGCGGGAACTGCTTGCTCTATGTAGAAAGCCAAGAGGTCTGTCTACCTGTCTGTTTCTAGATTGTTTTTGGCGGATTAATAGCAGAACAGTTTGATTATAATGAATCCAGCGCTACTGCCTCTTCTTGGCAGATAAAATCCATTGTTTACCAACACAGTCTGCTTATTATATGAGCTAGATTAGTTGCCAAACACAGAATTTTCAACAAACTGCATTCTGACAGCCAATGTAAATCATGAGCAATACTTAGAACTACGTGTCATCTTCCATAGAACTCTCCATTTTATAGCCATAAATATTGCTTGATTAAAAAAGATAAGGAAGGATCACCTACTAAACTAGGAAAATCACAAGTTCTTTACTGAAGACATTTACTGAAGTTAGAGCGCATACCTGTAACATCTCTGCATGTTCGGGTGCAGTTTCATTCCTTGTTTAGAGTTTTTGGTTGCGAACATGGCTCTATTTCTGTAATTGATTTTCCACCAAACCCATCTGCCTTCACCTTCATATCCCTCTGTTCCTCTAATAGTTAAAGGGGTATTCCCATAACCCTTGTTCACCAACCTGCAGGCTCTGTGCTCTGTTCACTTCCTGGTTTTCTCGGCACATTGCTGGGCGGGGTTTCACTTGCTCTGCTATCTGCTATGTTTGCAGTCAGTAATGAGGGATTGGTTGTAAATGCATTACCACAGTATAAAGCTGATGTAGCAGAGCTGGATTTGAGTCAGCTTGCATTACATACAGAGGTAACAGACTCCTTATCTCAGCCCTTATCAGCCAAATTCAATTAAACCAGAATCAGAAATGCCGGAGCTCTCACCTCCCCCCTCCCCTATCCGAGGAGATCTGTTATTTGCCAGACATACACAGCTCAGAGCTGCTGCTGAGCACTCAGCCCCTCCCTCCACCCCTGAGAGCAGGCAGCTACTTCACTTGGGAACCGAGCAGATAAGCCCAGTGGCCATAGAAACGCAGTGTAAACAATTAAGTGAATAAATTAAGATAGCAGCCAAACAAAGCAGTTTTGATAAAGCAATGTATTTAGGAAAAGTCTTAAATCCACATAAACTAGCAGTATAGATGTGATGCTTTTTATGGGACAACCCCTTTAAGTTTAGCCTTGCCCCGTGATTGACAGCCTATCTGCCTACCAACTCCAGGGTGGGTACTTCCTCCCTATTTATGCTTGGATATCATTCACATTGGTGCTTGCTATTGCCTTGTGTGTACTGGCTTTTCTCTCGCTGTTTATTCTTGTATTCTGATTCTTGACCTTTGGCTTTCCCTATTGACTACTCTTTCGGATATTGATTTTGACACTGCATTGCTCAACTGTTACCGAATCCTTGGCTTGCTGACCTCCCTTTGTTGTTGTTTGTCTTGCCTGCGTTTTGTGTTTCACATATATAGAAAGGGCCTGTCTCCAAGTTGCCAACTATTACGTAGGATAGGACCAGGCAAGCAGTGGAGGGGCTTCAGCTTAGGGCTCACTGTCTCTTGTGCCCCTTTCCTAGGGTTTCCAGCAGCTACTGGGGAATTGCTCCTATTGCAATTCCCTTACAATACCCTTCAAAAGATGCTAATCTTAAAACAGGATAGCATGAGCCTATAGCACTACGATACTGGGTTATCTGAAAATGTCAAAATATATTGCCTGATCACATTTAACCCCTTCCCGACATCGTCAGTAATAGTACGGCGCAGCCGGGAAGGACTTCCCGCAAACCGCTGTACTATTACTGCGGCTGCATGGTGCGCACACAGAACCTGTGTGCGCACCATGCGCTGCGGGTGTCAGCCGTAATACACGGCTGACTATGCCCTGTAACACCCGCAGTCTGAACCGGGTCTGATCGCGGGTGTTAACCCCTGATATGCCGACGGTCAACATGACCTCCGGCATCTCCGGGGTTTCGTTTTTCTATGGTGCCGATCGGCACCCCCCGCGCCGGTTTCGGGGGGTGCCGGTGTTCATAGGGGGCAGCCCGGGGTCTGATCAGTGACCCCGGGTCTCCCCCATCACTTACCCCCTCCACGCACCTGCTTGATCCTGCCGTAAAGGAAGCTGTCAGCCTGTGCGTCTACACAGGCTGACAGCTTCCTGTGTTCTGCAATACACGTGTAACACGTGTATTGCAGATACATATAGTGAAGCAGTGATCAGCTGATCACTGCTTCAATCCCCCATGGGGACAGAAAAAAAAAGTGATAAAAAAGTAAAAATAAAAAAGTTTAAATAAGTTTAAAATAAATTAGAAATAAATAAAGCCCCAAAAATCCCTTTTTCCCCATATAAAATGTTTTACTATGTAAAATAAAGAAAAATAGAAAAAAAACTTTACATATTTGCTATCGCCGCGTCCGTAATAACCTGAACAATCAAATTAAAACATTATTTAACCCGAACGGCGTAAAAAAAAAAGTAGAAAAACGCACAAAATAATGATTATTCACCACCTTCGCCTTACAAAATGTTCAATAAAAAGTAATCAAATGGTCAGATGAAAACCAAAATGGTACCAATAAAAAGCAGAGGTCATCCCGAAAAAAATAAGTCCTCAACCAGCTCTGTCTACCGAAAAATAAAAATGCTACTCCTTTCAGAAGATGGCGATGCAAAAATAATTGATTTTTTTCCCTAAATTGAATTTTATTCTGCAGAATAGCAACGCATTAAAAAATCATATAAATGAGGTATCGCCGTAACCGTACCGACCCGCAGAATAAAGGTAACATGTTACTTATGCTGTACTCTGCACGGGGAAAAAAATAAATGCTAGAAAGCAATGCCAGAATTGATGTTTCCTTTTACATCCCATCCAGAAAGAGTTAATAAAATGTAGTCAATAAGTTACAGGCACCCCAAAATGGTGGCATTGAGAAGCACATCTAATACCGCAAACACCAAGCCCTCATATAGCCACATTGCCAGAACATAAAAATAAAAATCTAGCTTGTACAATGTGAAGACAAAAACCCCAAAAGTCGCCAAATCATTAGGACGTAAGTGGCTGCGACTAGAAGGAAATGTATAATCTGTGCGAGCGTTTTCAGGGGACACCCCATATTTAGAGCTTATGAGAGAGAATACACCAGCGCTGATCCCCCAGAATGCCCCTCTTCCCCGTCTGTGTCATAGGAGCTAGTGGGAAAATAGAATGGGATTTGGTGTACCCAATTTACTCCGCACAGCTTACATATTCACTTCGGGGTTACTATTGCTCACTACATCACTTGATAAATTCTTTGAGGGGTGCGGTTTTCAAAATGGGGTCACTTTCTAGAGGTTTCCACTGTTTTGACACCTCAAGGGCTTTGTAAATGCGACATGGTTCCTGAAACTGATCACAGCCAGATCTGCCCTCTAAAAGCTCCTTGGTGCGCCTTCCCTTCTGCGTCTCTCTGTATGTCCATATATTAGTTTACACCCACATGTGGGGTACTATGGTAGTCGGAAGAACTTGCATAACAAATTGTGGGATGCATTTTCTCCTTTAACCCCTTGTGAATGTGCAAATTCTAGGGCTAAACGAAAATATTAGTGAAATAAAATCAAATTTGAAAATTTCACCTCCAATTTGTATTAATTCCTGCTAAGCACTTATAAGGTTAAAATAATAGGTATATGTTGTTTTGAAAATGGGGTGATTTATGGGGGGTTTTAATACAATGGTCTTTCAAAACCCCTTCATAACTGGATTAGTCCCTTAAAAAAATGGGTTTTGGAAATTTCTTGAAAATTTTGAATATTGTTGTTTCACTTGTAAATCTTCTAATGTCCGTAAAAAATAAAAGGGTGACTATAGTTTGATGCCGACATAAAGCAGAGATCTGGGACATGAGATTTATGATATAATTTTGGCGGTCTGACTATCTGTATGCAATGCACATCATTTCAAACTTTATAAAATGCATATTTTTCAAAATTTCCACCAAATTTCCTATTTTTTCATAATTAAACACGAAACATATCAACCAAAATTTACCACTAACATGAAGTACAATGTGTTACGAAAAAACAATCTCAAAATCACTTTGGTAAGTTAAAGCGTTCCAAAGTTATTGCCACATAAAGTGACACATGTCAGTTTTGAAAAATCGAGCTTGGTCAGGAAGTCAAAAAGTGCCATCGGCGGGAAGGGGTTAAAGAACCTGTAAGATCTTCTCATATGCCTCTGTTCCTATGCTTCTAGTGAGTCATTTCTTATTTTTTGCTTTATTTCTTAGACTCCAATACAAGATATCAAAGTATGTTTCATTTTAATGACCTATGTTTGTTTGCACTCAATCCCACCCCTAATCTGTCCAGTACCAACATGATTTATTTTAGACTCTCCAAAACATTTTCATTTGAGTATTACACTAGAACAGTTTTTCATATTCTGTGGTTCTTTTTAGAACATTCAGACAGTTTTCTACAGTAGATTTAGATTCTGCTAACCTTACTTAGTTATGTTTAAGGCCTTATTCACATGTCCATTATTCACAGCTATGTGCCGTCCATATTCTTCGCAAACAGCTCACAGTCCTACTGCTTTTATGGACATGTTTTGTCCCATGGCTGATCATTTCTGTGAAAAATGGATCAATTAATTTGTAAACAATTTGCCATACTTTACAAATTCTTGGATCGGTGAAAATCATGACATACATGCACTGTCCGTAATTTTCACAGACACATACACTTTAACTGTAATAGTTTTTTTTTTACCAATATTTTAGAAAATAAGACATGGAGCACAGGGGTGCAGAGGATGCAATCGTACTCGGGCCCAGGAGCCTTATTGGGGCCATAAATACTGGCATAACCTAAAGGGTTTGTAGTGGCCTCATCTGTCACTGGGTCTATAAGTCAAGGAGTCCACAGATCACCCTCACCACTTGAAGGATTTCTGAATCCCTTTGATGGCTGGCAGCTTGTGCATTGTAAATGTATTACCCCTGCCCTGAGGTGAGCTGGAATCAGAAAAATTTATAAAAAAAATTCTACTGTCAAAAAGGAGAAAAAAAAATACTTTTTAAAGCCAAAAGGAGAAAATGGTGAACATATAGTCAAGGACAAATTCTGTGGGGGAGATTGTAGCACAGATGGGTAGAAAATTTCTGTGGGGGTGCCAAGCTGGGCATTTGCACTAGGGTTCTTGAGCTTTTAGTTATGCCACTGGGAGCACATATTCCAGTATTACACATTAATATATGCTTCTCAGAAAAATCTACAAGAATGAGGTTCTTAGTAAACATTTTGATCAAGATGTAGAAGCCCACTAGTCACTTAACAGCAACCCAAGTGCAAGCGATCTAGGGAAAGCAACCATAAAGCATCGACTGCCACTCAGTATCGCCCCTCTTTCTACCCTTTTGAAAATGTTTAATTCAGCCAGGTTGATTTGAAATTCCAATAAGAGTTGCTTTTCCAGTTAAGATGGGAACAACTCAACAGTCCCACTGCTGCCATTTGAAGCCCCCAGACTCTGGGCAACACCCCCCACAGGCACAGACACTCTGCAGCACCTTACCATGTGAACAGATCTCCAAAAATTCACTGTATGCTCACGAAGAGTCAAAATTCTCATGGACATCACATGATATTGCTCATTTATGGGTCATATGGTAAATCTGTTTTTCACACAGTTAAAAATGGATCAATTTTTTTGGAATTGATCTATTGTAAAAGAATGGACATATGCATACATTCAGTAGGTTCACATGCAATCCTAGATATTAAATAAATGCCTTAGGAGCTGTGAAAATGATAAATTTACCCTAATTTTTAGGGTTGCAGTTGCTAAAATTCAGCTACTTCTTGGTACTTTCCACTGCACTGGTACCTCTAGGGCTCTGCAAATGTGTCATGGCACTTGAAAATGATTCTGCCCTGCAAAATGGCACTCCTAGCGTTCTGTGCCCGAGCCCTTGTGGGTATTTCTGTAGTTGGTAGAAATTGCCTATCAAATTGTGGGGTGCATTCTCTCCTTTAATTTGGGGCTAAAGTGATGTTTTATTGCAAAAAAAGGTAATTTTTCATCTTCATGTCCCAATGTTAAAGGAGCTCTATCAGCAAAATCATGCTGATAGAGCCCCACATATGCGTGCATAGCCTTTAAAAAGGCTATTCAGGCACTGTAAAAGTTAAATTAAACTACCCCCCGTTTTAAAATAATAACTTAAAAAAGAATGTTCTCTACTTACGGAACGTGCACCCTGGGCGGGCATTCAGGGTGCGCCGTCTTCTTCTTCCCCGCCTCTTCTTCCTCTGACGTCTTCGGGTCTCATCCTCCTCTGGCGCTTGCTCGCGGACACTGATAAAAAAAAATAGCCCGGGCGCATGCGCAGTAGCACGCGGCTTCTACTACGGCTACTGCGCATGCGCCCGGGCTATTTTTTTTTATCAGTGTCCGCGAGCAAGCGCCGGAGGAGGACGGGACCTGAAGATGTCAGAGGAAGAAGAGGCGGGGAAGAAGAAGACGGCGCACCCTGAATGCCCGCCCAGGGTGCACGTTCCGTAAGTAGAGAACATTCTTTTTTAAGTTATTATTTTAAAATGGGGGGGGGGGGGTAGTTTAATTTAACATTTACGGTGCCTGAATAGCCTTTTTAAAGGCTATGCACGCATATGTGGGGCTCTATCAGCATGATTTTGCTGATAGAGCCCCATCTGTAAAACAGCAATGGGGTGAAATGTTCACTTGATAAATTATTTAAAGGGATATACTTTCCAAAATAGATTCCCTTTTCAATTGGTTTGGAACTATCTGACATGGTACCTGAAAACTGTTTCAGCAAAATCTACCCTCTTAAATCCAAATAGAATGGCAGATACTGATTTGAATTATTTTTGAGAGGTGAAGGTTTTGGGGTGATTTATTGGGAGGCCTTTAAAATCCCTTCAAAACTGAAGTGGTCCCTAAAAAATTGGTTTGGAAAATTTTCTTCTAACTTTGGAAAATTGCTGTTAGCCACATAAGCCTTCTAACATCCAAAATTAAAGATATGCTAACATAAAGCAGAGATGTGTCAAATAATGTTTATTATCCACTTTTGGTGGTTTGAAGTACACCATTTCAGATTTTCAGAATTGCTAATATTTCTACGTTTTCAACAAATTCCTACTTTTTCATAAATAAATACAAAATATTGACCAAAGTACAACTAACACGAACTACAATGTGTCATGAAAAAACAATCTCAAAATCAAAAGATGGTGAGTTAAAGCATTCCAAAGTTATTACATCATCCTCAAGGATTTAAACATGGTGCCCTCTCAGGAGTTGTGTAGTCACCATAGTCACCAGATCTCCACTGTTATGCAGAGGGTATCCGATGCGAATGCCCACAATCTGAGGCCTCTCTGATTTTGGACATTAAGCAGCAGCAGAAACATGACATAAATGGGAACAAGTAGAGATAAATCGCAAAGACTAGTGTCATCCCAGTAATATATAGGCTCCATCCAGGGCCGGCTCCAGGTTTTTATGGGCCCTTGGGCGACAGAGCCTCAGTGGGCCCCCTTGTAAAGGAGGTGGGGGAGTGGAGACACTGTGCATTGCAGATGAAGCGAGTGACGTCATGCAGGAGTGTGGCGTCACCAACGCCATACCTCCCAATCTTTTAAAGAGCAGAAAGAGGGTGCCGCTGCAAATTTAGCTCCACCCACTTTTATGTTGATTCCACCCACTCATTCATTATGTGCTCCCACACAGTATAATCCTCCTACAGTCACCTGTAAATTATATGCCCCCCCTCCATCTCTCCCCCAGTTTCATATACACCTTTCCTCTGCCCCCAGTTTCATGTCCCCCCTCCATCTCTGTCCCCAGTTTCATCACGTTCTCCCCCTTCATCTGCCCACAGTTTCATGTCCCCCATCTCTGCCCCAGTGTCATGCCGTTCCCCCCCTCCCCTTCATTTGCCCCTTCAGTTTCATTGGGCCCCCTCCATCTCTGTCCCCAGTTCCATGCCGTTCTCTCCCCACCCCCTCCATCTGCCCCAGTGTCATGCTGTTCCCCCCCCCCTCCATCTGCCCCAGTGTCATGCTGTTCCCCCCCCCCTCCATCTGCCCCAGTGTCATGCTGTTCCCCCCTCCCCTTCATTTGCCCCCCAGTTTCTTTGGGCCCCCTCCATCTCTGTCCCCAGTTTCATGCCGTTCTCTCCCCACCCCCTTCATGTTCTCCAGTGTCATGCCGTTCCCCCCCCTCCCCTTCATTTGCCCCCCAGTTTCATGGGCCCCCTTCATTATGTTTCACCTTAATATGTAATACAAAACAAACACTTAACTCACCTTCTATCACTCACCTTCCCTCGTTCCCCCGACGCTCCTCTCTCTCTCCAATCACATACGCGATGCAGGAGCTGTGAGAGCAGCTCCTGCTTAGCTCCGGCCCGGCTTGCGTGTGTAGGCGTGATGCGATGACGTAATCGCGCCTACACACGCAAGCCGGGCCGGAGCTTTAAAGCAGGAGCTGATCTCGCAGCTCCTGCATCGCGTATGTATTCCAGCTCATCGGCGGCCGAACGCCGATGAGCTGAAATTGTGACAGGCAAGTGCCGGGGGGCCCCCAGAGGCTCTGTGGGCCCCGGCACTTGCCCGACTATGCCGTGCGCTGACGCCGGCCCTGGCTCCATCAAACCACAACAAGGACAATAAACAATGAAAATAGGAAAGAAGCACTCAACATATCATATGGAGTATAAAAATCTCAAAATTTATTGAAAGCACAAAAAGGCCCCCCCAGAAGAAGGCACAAGCCAAAACGCACGATGGGGAGCGTCAGAGGACAGAGTGGTGGACCTCTTTATGTGCTTATGTGTATGTGTTATGGTCTGCATGCTTACTTAAAAAAATAAATAAATAAACAATAGCCTGCGGAGCCCAACTGGACTTTGAGCCACAGAGCTACCCTGGTGTGAACAAGGCCAGTTAATGTCACTGGTGGGCTACAACACCATCTGGGTAAACACAGAAACTAAATATAAGATCTCTGCAGGACAGAGCAGCCGCAAATGAATATAAAAGTCTTGCAGTTACTCCACTGCAAGACAAACAGAATTATGACCGTGTGCTCCCAGTTACTATACTGAGCCGCACCCACTACAGCCACCTGCTGTTGCAGTTCAGCCAGGAAGTGAGACTGTACAAACTAGGTCCTAAACATGTCCTTTTTTGGACATTAAGGCCTGGTTCACATCTGCGTTCGGTATTCTGTTCTGAGAGTCTGCTTGGGGAACCCCCGTATGGAATACCAAACGCATTAAAAAGCGGTGAGCAATGAAAACACATGGACCCCATAGACTATAGTGATGTGAACCAGGCCTAATTCTTTAGATATGGATGACAGGTCTTTAACGATGCTTTGTTTCACAGTGCCCGCCATACTATTACAAAGCAGAGACCCAACGTGGATGCTCGTGATAATAGCTAGTATTATTCTGTTCTATAGCCCTGAGCCCCATCGCCCCCATAACTTTACCAGTGTGGACGGTTCCCACCAGGTGAAGTCATTTTTCTGTCATGTCCCTATGACACCCTTATGAAGGCTTCCAGTCATAGAGCAGTCTGTAATAGAAGTTAATGCCAGACAAATCATGGAGCCTTTAACCCTTTCAGGACCAAGCGTCATTGTTGCCCTAACGCTCCGGCCAAATTTAGCACTTTGGTATACATTGCTTTACACAGCAATATCTTTTTAATGGCTTTGCATATCCCAATTATTTATACCATGTTTTGTTCGGGGCACATAAGACATGAAATAAGTAGTCTTATTTCTTAAATAAGTTGAATATTTTTTTGCTAGAAGTAGAAGAATAGTATAAAATGTGAAAAAAGTCAATTTTGCTTCTTATACCTAGAACAATATTGTTTTTATAAGGCAAAGTGTGATCACAGCCTAGCACTGGTGCAAAAAAGTAAAAAAATAGCTTATTATCTTACTTGTCCGATGCAATGAGACCCAAGAAGTATCCTGGAGATGCACGGAGAACCTTCCGGAAGGTGAGGAGAGAATGGCAATAAATGGATATCCAGCACTCCAGGAGTGCTGGATATCCATTTATTGCCAATATTGTTTTTATATATACTATTGCACGTAAACATATTATAATTTGCTTTCCTAGTTCTTCTGATCACAGGGGCTACAAATTTTTATAGTTTTTCAACAAAAAATTAGGTTTTATATGTTTTTTTTATCCAGTATGGTTTATTTTCTGGACCCCTAGTCCATGTGTAAATTGCCCACTAGTTTAGTATAGTAGAGGGCTGTAACCTGCTTGTGTTATGTCTAGCTAGGCTCCCTACTGAGACAGAGCAAACACGCAGGAAGTGGGTGATGGGAGGGGGTGGCAGGGGAGCAAGTTCTGCTAGCACAAGGTAAATGGGAAGTATTTCACTTTACTATCATCACTATAAAGCGTTACATTTGGTAGATAAAAGTGTTGATAAAAGTCATAAAAGTTTTCCTTATCACAGTATAACTCAGAAACTTCAGCATGGAGATTCCAGCACTTATCACTAGTAGAGGATCAGCTGTAAATCACCGGTGTTTGACTTTAATTAACATGACTGCAGCGCAGGGCATCAGTTAAAGTGACGTAAATAGTCAGATTAGCGAAGTCTAGGGGTTAATAGGAACCCAGCAGTCATGAAAATGGATCGTTCCAGTCAACAATGATCCCCCACTCCTGACTGCCATATTTAAATATCCAATATCCACCGTACTGTTGCAGCAGATGTTGTATATGGGATAAATGGTATGATTACAAAGTACAAATTACCCCACAAACAGCTGTGTGAACGGAAATTTAAAAAGGTTATGGATTTTGGAAGAGTAGTAGTAAAAAAAACAGGAGTAAAAAAAAAATTAAAGTGCAGAAATAAAAAAGTTGTTATGGTAGGAAGGGGTTAATAAGATATAGTCACTTAATAATAATGTATTATTCCTTAATGAAATAATTAAGGGTAGGCTTTAAGTGTTAACCACTAGACCACCCTTGACCTCCAGGTATGTAATCCCATAAACCAGCAGGTATGGTGTATGTTAGTATACATTTATGTTACTATTCAGTATTAACCACTAAGGTCCGTAGAAATATTATTATTAGCCCAAGCTAACCAGATCCATTTTGAGAATATAAAAGCATTCACGTGTCAATTCTATCACAAGCCAGGGTGAAAGTGCTTATTTGTACAGAAAGTGTCCAGAGCCACTAACATTTATCATTCAGTCGCAACGTCTGCGCTTCAAACATATTTTTGTGTTGTCTGTGCTGCAGTATGTGACTCATGGAGTAGGTGACTCATTCCTTGTTATTCTGAAGAACAATCACACCGATTTATAGAATGAAAGTACATAGACCATTCCTGTCACCCTCTGTGTAGCTATCACTTGAAAGACAAACATGTATCACTCACTACATATCCATATGGTTTGTCATATGTTCATATTTAATAAATGATCTCTATTTTATTTTCTGAATTGCTAAAGATCTGGGGTTGTCCCTGAATATTAGGAAGAGTTGGCACCTCTTCCACTGTATGTGGTGCAGTATTACTCACGTATAGAGGAGAAATATATACACACTGATGCCTGATCATCATGAAGCTACTTAAGATGCTGCAGCGTTGGGAGAAATGACTCTTCCTATTTTTTTTACTGCTGTAATGCGTTTAAACTACTTAATATGCTCAGGAATTGTTCTCTGTCCCTAGTTTAACAGTATACTTCCAGGCTGAAATAAACCCTACTCAGTATTACAGTATAGAAATGTATCATGGATTAGTTTCAGGAGACCCCTCTATTCATTTAACTCTTTCCACCTACCTATTTTACTAGATTCTGTTAAAGGCAATGTTTACCTTTGCTACAAACACAATCTCTGTATAAAAAATGAGAACGTAAGTAATTTTGCACTGGGTTTTAATGGAAAATTCAGTACTATCTTTTTTCTACAGCTCCTAAGTCAACGATGGTAATAAACAACAAACTCTATGTAGTCTGATGTAGCATTCATCCCCTCTTCTATATGTATTGTCTTCTATATCTGGCTAACCTACTAGTACTTTAGCACAAAGTACTGAACAAATGGAAATACAGAATTTATTGTATACCACCATGAAGACACATAGATCTATAGAGGAGCTGTAGAAACAAAACAATACATTTTTTTCCATTTAAACTAGTTGCATGTTCCTTAATTTTTAATTTTAAATGTTTTAGGACAATACAAATTGTCTATCAAGGTGTGTCAAGCAGTTTTTGCTGGGATGAAGCAAAAATTAACCCCTAAACTAAACCCCTTCCCCCCACCTAACTTCTAATTTAATTATATAAAAAAACAACTATATTTACCAACATCCCTGTGACTGGCCCAGGCACGCTTTCTGATAATCCAGGGACATTACAATTCCCTGTTTCCGAAATGGAGTCACCATTACAGCTCTTCCCCCCCAAACGCCATCATACTTGTCTTCCTCTCTGGGAACAGCTCCTCCTCTGTTCCTCTCTGCCAGTGCTTAAGATAAGATAAGATAATCCTTTAATAGTCCCACATTGGGGAAATTTCAGTCTGGAGGTGCCTGTGAAACATGTGCATTTGAGATGGCACTCCACCTCTCCTGCGCAGGCGTCAGAGTCACTGCTGGTCTGTGCACACCCTAGCAGAGAGGCAGAAAAGTGACTCCAACCTGCACACAGCCAAGGAGAGTGAAATAAAAGGAGGAGCCATCCCAGAAGGGAAGTCTAAAGAGAAAGACACTTAAGTATGATGTGGTGGGATGGGTGCACTGAGTTAGTTGGGAAGGGCTGATAGTGGGCAGGATAGCTAGGAAGACAGGGAGGAGGAGTAAGGGAGTGAGAGAGGAGGGGGGCAGTAAGAGAGAGGTAGTGTGGAAGCTACACCTAGTAAACAAATGCAGAGGATGCCAGGAGCTCCCAGAGATACCCAGAAATCACTCAAAACACTGCTAAAGGTATATGAGTGTACTTATTATCCCATTAATAGCACTAACAGGCCTTTTTAAAAGGAAGATTTTTTACCCCCCCTGCAGAAAAATAATCTGCAGTGGAAATGCTGTGATTTCAAAAATGCTCATGTTTTTGCAAATCGCAACATGTCATTTATACCTACGGAAACGCGGGCAGTTTCCGTATAGATATAATTGAAGCAGAAAGTTTGCATAGGAAAAGTTTCCCACCGTGCTTTTGTTTTTTTAGTCCATATGTAGTTCCAAAAAGAGATGGGCTATTATAAAAGACATGAACTCTCATGTGATGCTCCATAATTTCATCATTGTTCAGGTTGTTATATTGCCATAAGAACTTGAGATAATTCCTGTGGTCTTTTCATTCAATGAAACAATAGAACATTTGTTGTGTGATAGTTGTGACTGCAACGGATACTTTTCTCAATCAGGTTAATACTCCTACAAGGTTGTTTGTTAACTCCTTAATAGCACAGTCAAAACTGCCTTAAAAGGTCACTGACTTTCCGGATAACTTAGTCTTATTCCATAGGACATGTGATTCTGGACTAAAATGCGAATCAGTGATTTAAAAATGTGACTGCTGTTTGCCTGAGAAATCTCTGTAGTTTCTGCCACTAGGTGTCTCCCTTCTAGCTAATTTGCAGGTCACTATTCCATTTCATCTTGCTTATCTCACTGAATGTAGGGGGAGGTTCTTTATTCTCTTCACATAGTGAATGAAGAGGGGAGGGACTGATTCTATTCCCAGCCTGCACAGTCGTGTCTGCAAACTGTTGCTTTGTGCAAAAGACTGAGTATTCTGCAAATCTCACAGTTTACAATGTGAGAATATGACTGTATTTACAGTCCAGTGTTCCTGGGTCTCCTATATTATGGTCATTTGGACTTTTCTCAGGTATGTCTTTGCAATTGTATAGTTACTGGTGATAGAATGGCAGAACATTATCAGCAATGGTTGGAGGAGAAGGTCAGATTACTCCTTATTGTTCTTGTCTCCTGGCTCAGAGACAAATGTAAATTGGGTTTCTGCCATAATTTGATTATGAGAAGCAGAAAAACTGATAGGATATCATATTTGAAGCCTTATACAGTCATAGAAAAACTGTCCCACACCTCATTACGCAATTTCTAATGAACAAGGAGCCCCATTTTGGAAGCTACATGTCTCACAGAATTTATGAAGGAGTGACTCTCACTCTGACCAATTAAAAAAAAAAAAAAAAAAAGAATTTATGAAGGGGTATAGTGAGCATTTTGGCCCAAGAGATGGTTTCCAAAAATGTATTGAAATGTTCCCACGTAATACACGTGTGTGTATTACCTTCGTGTCACTACAATATTCACAGAATGTATGTGTGGTTTCTCATGCCAATATGCAAAAGTCTTCTATAGTATCTGCTTAACACCAGAAGCCACAAAAGTAAAAAACCACATCTAAGAAGAACACATTTTGAAAACCATAAAAGAAGCTTATTTTTTTTCCTGGTAAACAACATCCCCAAAATAAATGTAACAGTGTCAACAGGAAGAATAAGGTCAGGTTATTGTCTTTGTTGCTAGGCGTTTACAAAAAAATGTGAATGTTATATACATATGAAAAAGAACTCACAAACTTCAATGTTACTTACTTATTGTGGTTAACTCAATATTTGATGAAATCCATTCAATTTAGATAAACTTGAAGACATTGGTTTTGGTGAATAACTAGAGATGAGCGAACACTAAAATGTTCGAGGTTCGAAATTCGATTCGAACAGCCGCTCAATGTTCGTGTGTTCGAACGGGTTTCGAACCCCATTATAGTCTATGGGGAACAGATACTCGTTAAGGGGGAAACCCAAATCCGTGTCTGGAGGGTCACCAAGTCCACTCTGACACCCCAGGAAATGATGCCAACACCTCTGGAATGACAGCAGGGGAAGCATGTCTGGGGGCATCTAACACACCAAAGACCCTCTATTACCCCAACATCACAGCCTAACAACTACACACTTTACACACTCAATACCACCTCTCTGACAGTAGGAAAACACCTTGAAACATGTGTATTTGGCACTTGCAGTGAGGAGAGCTTGTCACCAGCAGTGAATTTGGCCCTTGTAGTAAGTTGAGGTTGGCACCAACATTTGTTTTGAAAATCAGGGTGGATTGAGCCTCTAACCAGCAGAGTTTGGGCAAATTCATGGTGGAGGGAGCCTCTAAAAACCCCAGTTTGGACCAATTCATGGTGGAGGGAGCCTCTAAAAACCCCAGTTTGGACCAATTCATGGTGGAGGGAGCCTCTAAAAACCCCAGTTTGGACCAATTCATGATGGAGGGAGCCTCTAAACAGCCCAGTTTGGGCAAATTCATGGTGGAGGGAGCCTCTAAAAACCCCCAGTTTGGACCAATTCATGGTGGAGGGAGCCTCTAAAAACCCCAGTTTGGACCAATTCATGGTGGAGGGAGCCTCTAAAAACCCCAGTTTGGACCAATTCATGGTGGAGGGAGCCTCTAAACAGCCCAGTTTGGGCAAATTCATGGTGGAGGGAGCCTCTAAACAGCCCAGTTTGGGCAAATTCATGGTGGAGGGAGCCTCTAAAAACCCCAGTTTGGACCAATTCATGGTGGAGGGAGCCTCTAAAAACCCCAGTTTGGACCAATTCATGGTGGAGGGAGCCTATAAACAGCCCAGTTTGGACCAATTCATGGTGGAGGGAGCCTCTAAAAACCCCAGTTTGGACCAATTCATGGTGGAGGGAGCCTCTAAACAGCCCAGTTTGGGCAAATTCATGGTGGAGGGAGCCTCTAAACAGCCCAGTTTGGGCAAATTCATGGTGGAGGGAGCCTCTAACCAGCCCAGTTTGGACCAATTCATGGTGGAGGGAGCCTCTAAAAACCCCAGTTTGGACCAATTCATGGTGGAGGGAGCCTCTAAACAGCCCAGTTTGGACCAATTCATGGTGGAGGGAGCCTCTAAAAACCCCAGTTTGGACCAATTCATGGTGGAGGGAGCCTCTAAACAGCCCAGTTTGGGCAAATTCATGGTGGAGGGAGCCTCTAAACAGCCCAGTTTGGGCAAATTCATGGTGGAGGGAGCCTCTAACCAGCCCAGTTTGGACCAATTCATGGTGGAGGGAGCCTCTAAAAACCCCAGTTTGGACCAATTCATGGTGGAGGGAACCTCTAAACAGCTCAGTTTGGGCAAATTCATGGTGGAGGGAGCCTCTAAACAGCCCAGTTTGGGCAAATTCATGGTGGAGGGAGCCTCTAAAAACCCCAGTTTGGACCAATTCATGATGGAGGGAGCCTCTAAACAGCCCAGTTTGGACCAATTCATGGTGGAGGGAGCCTCTAAAAACCCCAGTTTGGACCAATTCATGGTGGAGGGAGCCTCTAAACAGCCTAGTTTGGGCAAATTCATGGTGGAGGGAGCCTCTAAACAGCCCAGTTTGGGCAAATTCATGGTGGAGGGAGCCTCTAACCAGCCCAGTTTGGACCAATTCATGGTGGAGGGAGCCTCTAAACAGCCCAGTTTGGGCAAATTCATGGTGGAGGGAGCCTCTAACCAGCCCAGTTTGGACCAATTCATGGTGGAGGGAGCCTCTAAAAACCCCAGTTTGGACCAATTCATGGTGGAGGGAGCCTCTAAACAGCCCAGTTTGGACCAATTCATGGTGGAGGGAGCCTCTAAAAACCCCAGTTTGGACCAATTCATGGTGGAGGGAGCCTCTAAACAGTCCAGTTTGGGCAAATTCATGATGGAGGGAGCCTCTAAACAGCCCAGTTTGGGCAAATTCATGGTGGAGGGAGCCTCTAACCAGCCCAGTTTGGACCAATTCATGGTGGAGGGAGCCTCTAAAAACCCCAGTTTGGACCAATTCATGGTGGAGGGAGCCTCTAAACAGCCCAGTTTGGACCAATTCATGGTGGAGGGAGCCTCTAAAAACCCCAGTTTGGACCAATTCATGGTGGAGGGAGCCTCTAAACAGCCCAGTTTGGACCAATTCATGGTGGAGGGAGCCTCTAACCAGCAGAGTTGGTGGAAATCAGGGTGGAGGGAGCCTCTAACCAGCAGAGTTGTGGGAAAGCAGGGTGGAGGGAGCCTCTAACCAGCAGAGTTGGTGGAAATCAGGGTGGAGGGAGCCTCTAACCAGCAGAGTTGTGGGAAATCAGGGTGGAGGGAGCCTCTAACCAGCAGAGTTGTGGGAAAGCAGGGTGGAGGGAGCCTCTAACCAGCAGAGTTGTGGGAAAGCAGGGTGGAGGGAGCCTCTAACCAGCAGAGTTGGTGGAAATCAGGGTGGAGGGAGCCTCTAACCAGCAGAGTTGGGGGAAATCAGGGTGGAGGGAGCCTAGTATTAGCAGAATTGTGCAACGCTTATGGTGGATGAGTATGAGGATGCGGAGGAATTGGAGAGGTTGAGTACAGACATGGAGTTTCATGTTGGGGTGCTTTACACAGGTGGGCACAAAAATGAAGGCTCTATCCAGTGGTGGTTCATTTTTATCAAAGTGAGCCGGTCGGCACTCTCAGCTGACAGACGGGTGCGCTTGTCAGTGATGATGCCACCGGCTGCACTGAACACCCTCTCAGATAGGACGCTGGCGGCAGGACAGGACAGCACCTCCAAGGCATATAGGGCAAGTTCAAGCCACAGGTCCAACTTCGACACCCAATACGTGTAGGGTGCAGAGGGGTCGGAGAGGACAGGGCTGTGGTCGGAAAGGTATTCCCGCAACATGCGCCTATACTTCTCACGCCTGGTGACACTAGGACCCTCCGTGGCGGCACTTTGGCGAGGGGGTGCCATCAAGGTGTCCCAGACCTTAGACAGTGTGCCCCTCGTTTGTGTGGACCGGTGAGAACTTGGTTGCCTACTGGAGGAACTGCCCTCCCTGCCGCCAACGTCACATGCTGGAAACATCTCCATCATATTCTGCACCAATTGCCTGTGGCAAGCATTGATGCGATTGGCCCTCCCCTCTACCGGAATAAAAGACGAGATGTTGTTTTTATACCGGGGGTCAAGGATAGCAAAGATCCAGTACTGGTTGTCCTCCATGATTTTGACAATACGCTTGTCGGTTGTAAAGCACCCCAACATGAACTCAGCCATGTCTGCCACAGTGTTAGTTGGCATGACTCCTCTGGCCCCACCGGAAAGTTCAATCTCCATTTCCTCCTCATCCTCCATGTCTACCCATCCGCGCTGCAACAATGGGACGATTCGAAGTTGCCCGGAAGCCTCCTGTATCACCATCACATCATCGGACAACTCTTCTTCCTCCTCCTCCTCCTCCTCCATTAAACGCAGTGAAGCGGACAGATGTGTGGACCTACTCTCCAGCTGTGACGGATCGGATGCTATCCCTAACTCCTCTGTGTGATCTGAGTTATCCCTGATGTCAATCAGGGATTCTCTCAGAACACACAAGAGCGGGATTGTAAGGCTCACCATCGCATCCTCAGAGCTCACCCTCCTTGTGGACTCCTCAAAGACCCGTAGGATGTCACAAAGGTCTCTCATCCATGGCCACTCATGGATGTGAAACTGAGGCAGCTGACTTTGTGGCACCCTAGGGTTTTGTAGCTGGTATTCCATCAAAGGTCTCTGCTGCTCAACCACTCTATTCAACATCTGAAACGTTGAGTTCCAGCGTGTGGGGACGTCGCACAAAAGCCGGTGTTGTGGCACATGCAGGCGTTGCTGGAGAGATTTTAAGCTAGCTACTGTCGACTTGTCGACATGCGCCGCACTTTCACCAGTAGCTCTGGAACATTGGGGTAGCTCTTTAGGAAACGTTGCACCACTAGGTTGAAGACGTGGGCCAGGCATGGAACATGTTGGAGTCCGGCAAGCTCCAGAGCTGCTACCAGGTTCCGGCCGTTATCACAAACGACCATGCCTGGGCCCAGGTGCAGCGGCTCAAACCATATTGCCGTCTCATCGAGGAGGGCATCCCTCACCTCGGAGGCAGTGTGCTGTCTGTCCCCCAAGCTGATCAGCTTCAGCACAGCCTGCTGACGTCTACCAACGCCAGTGCTGCAACGTTTCCAACTCGTAGCTGGGGTCAATCTAACAGCGGAGGAGGAGGCGGTGGCGGAGGAGGAGGCGGTGGCGGAGGAGGAGGCGGTAGAGGAGGAGGAGGAGGGGGGTGTTCTTCTCGTGTCCCTGCCAGGAATGTTAGGCGGGGAGACGAGGTACACCGGGCCAGTTTGGGAAGCAGTCCCAGCCTCAACTACATTCACCCAGTGTGCCGTCAGTGAAATGTAGCGTCCCTGTCCGCATGCACTTGTCCACGCGTAGGTGGTCAAGTGGACCTTTGTGCAAAGCGCGGAACTAAGGGCCCGCCTGATGTTGAGTGACACGTGCTGGTGCAAGGCGGGGACGGCACACCGGGAGAAGTAGTGACGGCTAGGGACGGCATAGCGAGGTGCCGCAGTTGCCATCAGGTCCAGGAAGGCGGGAGTTTCAACAAGCCGGAACGCCAACATCTCCTGGGCCAGCAGTTTAGCGATGTTGGCGTTCAAGGCTTGCGCGTGTGGGTGGTTAGCAGTGTATTTCTGCCGCCGCTCCAATGTCTGAGAGATGGTGGGTTGTTGTAAAGAAGCGCCTGATGGTGCCTTTGATGGTGCAGGAGAAGGAGATAAGACAGGAACAGGGGAGGATGAGGGAGAAGTCAACAAAGTGGCGGAGGCAGATGAAGTGGTGTCCTGGCTCGTCCTCTGGAGTGCATCGCCAGCACAGTCAGCAGTGGCAGTGGCAGAGGCAGAGGCAGTGGCAGAGGCAGTGGCAGTGGCGTGAACGGCAGGCGGCCTTTGTCCTGCCGTTGCTGCCTGCCACTGATTCCAGTGCTTGGATTCCAAATGACGGCGCATTGAAGTGGTGGACAGGTTCCTCTTCTCAGAGCCCCTAATCAATTTCGAGAGGCAAACTGTGCAGACAACACTATATCTGTCCTCGGCGCATTCCTTGAAAAAACTCCACACCTTCGAGAAACGTGCCCTCGAGGTGGGAGTTTTTCGGGGCTGGGTACGAACTGGAACATCTTGGGAGATTCCGGGTGTGGCCTGGCTTCGCCTAAGCTGCTGACCTCTGCCTCTAGCTACCCTTTTTGGTGCTGCACCTGCCTCAACATCCACACTACTTTCCCCGCTTGACATCCCCCCTGTCCAGGTCGGGTCAGTGTCCTCATCATCCACCACTTCCTCTTCCAACTCCTGTCTCATCTCCTCCTCCCGCACAATGCGCCGGTCAACTGGATGCCCTGACGGCAACTGCGTCACATCATCGTCGATGAGGGTGGGTTGCTGGTCATCCACCACCAAATCGAACGGAGATGGAGGAGACTCTAGTGTTTGAGCATCTGGACACAGATGCTCCTCTGTTAGGTTCGTGGAATCGTGACGTGGAGAGGCAGGTTGAGGGACAATGAAAGGAGCGGAGAACAGCTCTGGGGAGCAGGGACAGTTGGGGTTATTGTTCTGTGAAGCTTGGGAATTTTGGGAGGAAGGAGGACAAGACTGTTGGGTAATAGGAGGAGAGGAGGCAGAGTCTGACTGGCTGCTGGACAATGTGCTGTAAGCGTTCTCTGACAGCAATTGCAAGACCTGTTCCTGGTTCTCGGGCCTACTAAGGTTTGTACCCTGCAGTTTAGTTAATGTGGCAAGCAACCCTGGCACTGTGGAGTGGCGAAATGCTTGCTGCCCCACAGGAGTAGGCACGGGACGCCCTGTGGCTTCAATGCTACCTTGCTCCCCAGAACCATTCCCCCGACCTCGCCCACGGCCTCGTCCACGTCCCTTTCCGGGAGCCTTGCGCATTTTGAATTCCCAGTTAAAAATTGGCACTATATACCAGTAGCAAAAATTGTGGGTGCACGTAACCCCAATATATTCTTTGAATTACCAGTCAGAAACTGGCACTATATGGCAGTAGCAAGAAATGAGGGTATTTGTAACCCCAATATATTCTTTGAATTCCCAGTGAGACAATGGCACTATATACCAGTAGCAAGAAATGAGGGTATTTATAACCCCAATATATTCTTTGAATTACCAGTCAGAAACTGGCACTATATGGCAGTAGCAAGAAATGAGGGTATTTGTAACCCCAATATATTCTTTGAATTCCCAGTCAGACAATGGCACTATATACCAGTAGCAAGAAATGAGGGTATTTGTAACCCCAATATATTCTTTGAATTCCCAGTCAGACAATGGCACTATATACCAGTAGCAAAAATTGTGGGTGCACGTAACCCCAATATATTCTTTGAATTACCAGTCAGAAACTGGCACTATATGGCAGTAGCAAGAAATGAGGGTATTTATAACCCCAATATATTCTTTGAATTCCCAGTCAGACAATGGCACTATATACCAGTAGCAAGAAATGAGGATATTTGTAACCCCAATATATTCTTTGAATTCCCAGTCAGACAATGGCACTATATACCAGTAGCAAGAAATGAGGGTATTTGTAACCCCAATATATTCTTTGAATTCCCAGTCAGACAATGGCACTATATACCAGTAGCAAAAATTGTGGGTGCACGTAACCCCAATATATTCTTTGAATTACCAGTCAGAAACTGGCACTATATGGCAGTAGCAAGAAATGAGGGTATTTGTAACCCCAATATATTCTTTGAATTCCCAGTCAGACAATGGCACTATATACCAGTAGCAAGAAATGAGGGTATTTATAACCCCAATATATTCTTTGAATTCCCAGTCAGACAATGGCACTATATACCAGAAGCAAGAAATGAGGGTATTTATAACCCCAATATATTCTTTGAATTACTAGTCAGAAACTGGCACTATATGATAGTAGCAAGAAATGAGGGTATTTATAACCCCAATATATTCTTTGAATTCCCAGTCAGACAATGGCACTATATACCAGTAGCAAGAAATGAGGGTATTTGTAACCCCAATATATTCTTTGAATTCCCAGTCAGACAATGGCACTATATACCAGTAGCAAGAAATGAGGGTATTTGTAACCCCAATATATTCTTTGAATTCCCAGTCAGACAATGGCACTATATACCAGTAGCAAGAAATGAGGGTATTTATAACCCCAATATATTCTTTGAATTACCAGTCAGAAACTGGCACTATATGGCAGTAGCAAGAAGTGAGGGTATTTGTAACCCCAATATATTCTTTGAATTCCCAGTCAGACAATGGCACTATATGCCAGTAGCAAGAAATGAGGGTATTTGTAACCCCAATATATTCTTTGAATTCCCAGTCAGAAAATGGCACTATATACCAGTAGCAAAAATTGTGGGTGCACGTAACCCCAATATATTCTTTGAATTACCAGTCAGAAACTGGCACTATATGGCAGTAGCAAGAAATGAGGGTATTTGTAACCCCAATATATTCTTTGAATTCCCATTCAGACAATGGCACTATATACCAGTAGGAAGAAATGAGGGTATTTATAACCCCAATATATTCTTTGAATTCCCAGTCAGACAATGGCACTATATACCAGTAGCAAGAAATGAGGATATTTATAACCCCAATATATTCTTTGAATTACCAGTCAGACAATGGCACTATATGGCAGTAGCAAGAAATGAGGGTATTTATAACCCCAATATATTCTTTGAATTACCAGTCAGAAACTGGCACTATATGGCAGTAGCAAGAAATGAGGGTATTTATAACCCCAATATATTCTTTGAATTCCCAGTCAGACAATGGCACTATATACCAGTAGCAAGAAATGAGGGTATTTATAACCCCAATATATTCTTTGAATTCCCACTCAGACAATGGCACTATATACCAGTAGCAAGAAATGAGGGTATTTATAACCCCAATATATTCTTTGAATTACCAGTCAGAAACTGGCACTATATGGCAGTAGCAAGAAATGAGGGTATTTGTAACCCCAATATATTCTTTGAATTCCCAGTTAGACAATGGCACTATATACCAGTAGCAAGAAATGAGGGTATTTGTAACCCCAATATATTCTTTGAATTCCCAGTCAGACAATGGCACTATATACCAGTAGCAAAAATTGTGGGTGCACGTAACCCCAATATATTCTTTGAATTACCAGTCAGAAACTGGCACTATATGGCAGTAGCAAGAAATGAGGGTATTTGTAACCCCAATATATTCTTTGAATTCCCAGTCAGACAATGGCACTATATACCAGTAGCAAGAAATGAGGGTATTTATAACCCCAATATATTCTTTGAATTCCCAGTCAGACAATGGCACTATATACCAGTAGCAAGAAATGAGGGTATTTATAACCCCAATATATTCTTTGAATTACCAGTCAGACAATGGCACTATATGGCAGTAGCAAGAAATAAGGGTATTTATAACCCCAATATATTCTTTGAATTACCAGTCAGAAACTGGCACTATATGGCAGTAGCAAGAAATGAGGGTATTTATAACCCCAATATATTCTTTGAATTCCCAGTCAGACAATGGCACTATATACCAGTAGCAAGAAATGAGGGTATTTGTAACCCCAATATATTCTTTGAATTCCCAGTCAGACAATGGCACTATATACCAGTAGCAAGAAATGAGGGTATTTGTAACCCCAATATATTCTTTGAATTCCCAGTCAGACAATGGCACTATATACCAGTAGCAAGAAATGAGGGTATTTGTAACCCCAATATATTCTTTGAATTCCCAGTCAGACAATGGCACTATATACCAGTAGCAAAAATAGTGGGTGTATATAGCCCCAATTCTATTGCTAGGGGACTTGCAGGGTATTTCTGAGGTGAAGGTGGGGGGGCACACCGTTGGAACGGGGATTTGGGGTGTATATATGGGGTATACGGGAATACACTGTCAGTGTGTTCCATTCAGGATCCTGGGAAAGCTGGGTTGCGGCGATTGAGCCCGTCAGTGCCACGTTACACTGACAAGCTTCTCCCTGGAATTGAAGTTATATGTAAGCCCAATATATTCTTTGAATTCCCAGTGAGACAATGGCACTATATGGCAGTAGCAAAAATAGTGGGTGTATATAGCCCCAATTCTATTGCTAGGGGACTTGCAGGGTATTTCTGGGGTGAAGGTGGGGGGGCACACCGTTGGAACGGGTATCGGGGGTATATATCGGGTATACGGGAATAACCACTGACAAGCTTCTCCCTGGAATTTAGCTCTTATAAGAGCTGTTGGTTGTCTTCTCCTTCCTATCCTAGCCTGTCCCTGCCTACCCAGAATCTAAGCCCTAGCTAACTGGACGGAAACCTCCGTCCCCGGTGAATTGCAAGCTCAGAATGACGCGAAGCTGGGCGTCGCTGTTCTTTTAAATTAGAGGTCACATGTTTTCGGCAGCCAATGGGTTTTGCCTACTTTTTTCAACGTCACCGGTTTCGTAGTTCCTGTCCCACCTACCCTGCGCTGTTATTGGAGCAAAAAAGGCGCCAGGGAAGGTGGGAGGGGAATCGAGTAATGGCGCACTTTACCACGCGGTGTTCGATTCGATTCGAACATGCCGAACAGCCTAATATCCGATCGAACATGAGTTCGATAGAACACTGTTCGCTCATCTCTATGAATAACCAATCATTCTAGCAAAGACAGATCAGGGTATATAATGTAAAATCATTCATGGATATCAACCTCAAGTGTTTTTTTTTGTTTTTTTTTTATAGTTCAGTTCTATGCTTATAATATCAATAGTAGAAACAATAGTATACATTATATAATAGCGTTCTTTTTAAATCAGGTGTACTTTCATGAATTTTTCTATTAAATAAACATGCTACAGCAATGGCTGATGGAATTGAAGGGAATGATCGTAATGAAGGTATTTATCAGACAAGAAATCATAAGATACACAAGCACCCTTGGATTTCTCTTGTGAACATGCATTCAATATCAATTCTGTGCATGACCACTGTGTAGCTAGCACATTGTAGGAGAAAGTGAAGGGACAGGCCATCTACAACAGCTAACAACACAGTATAGCGGATGAACATCTACATCAGATGCCAGCGCAGTTTAACAGGAAGGTCATCCACAGAACAATATAGGGAAAGATTATCAATAGCAGTTCATAGACAGCTCACAGCACAGTGTAGGGGATGACTGTCGACAGCTACTCACAGCACAGTGTATGGGAAGTTCAGTAACTTTACAATGTAGGTGGAGATTATCAGCCCATAGCTAGCTGATAGCACAGTGTGATGCAAGGCCATTTACTGTAGCTCATAGGACAGTGTAGAGAAGATTGTCTCCTGCTCACAGCTTGGCAAAGGCGTCCACATTAGATCACCTGTTTTACTTTGTCTTTATACTGTCAATCCCATAAGCCTCCTTCTTGTAATAACTACTAGAGATGAGCGAACACTGTTCGATCGAATATCAGGCCGTTTGAGGTATTCGATTCCAGTCGAACACCACGAGGCAAATGCACTAAAAATTTGTATCCCCTGGCTCTTTTTTTGCACCAATAACAGCGCAGGGGAGGTGGGACAGGAACTACAACAACGGAGGCATCGAAAAAAAATCGGAAAAAGTAATTGGCTGGCTAAATCAGGTGACCTCCAATTTATACGAATAGTCGATTTAACATTCGGTTAATTTGAGACTGTGAACTATGTGACTGTGAGACAGGGATAGATGTACAGGCAGGGTTAGCTATGGATTACCTTTATTTAGGTGGGAATGTTACTCACCCAGCTCTATGGGGCTCTATCTGGTCGGGATCCCTGTCAGCTTGCGAGCTGACTTTTTCCCATAGGAGTACAGCATTCGGCCAATCAACGCTGGTTCAGCCGGAGGAGGCGGAGTCTAAGATCGGTCCACAGCAGTCTCCATTCTGGTCCGATTTTAGACTCCAATACCTCACAGATGAGCCTCCGGCAGAACCAGCGTTGATTGGCTGAATGCTGTACTCTGTATGACATTTGGCCAATCAATGCTGGTCAATGCATTCCTATGGGAAAAAATCAGCTCGCGCATATCGCAAGCTGACAGGGATCCCGACGTAATACAGTGACTTGGGCTTGTTAGATGCCCCCAGACATGCTTCCCCTGCTGTCCCAGTTGCATTCCAGGGTGTTGGCATCATTTCCTGGGGTGTCATAGTGGACTTGGTGACCCTCCTGAGTCGAAGAGTGGGATCCCCTGAAATTAGCATGTTTTCCCCATAGACTATAATGGGGTTCGATATTCATTCGAATAGTCGAATATTGAGGGGCTATTCGAAACAAATATAGAATATTTTACTGTTCGCTCATCTCTAATAACTACCATTACTCCAGGAAAGCATTCTCTGTCCATGAGATGTTGTCTACAGGGGTATTGCATGACTGCACCATCCATGGAGCAGAAGCACATTCATGTGCACCTACTTTATACTCAGTATCAGCGCTATGTCCAGCACATGTGCTTGGTACAGAGGATCAGTCATAACTTAGCATCCGTAAAGCAAGTAACATACTCTCACAGCCCCTGCTTAACTGATGTGATCGGTGTTTAGCATTTATTTGTGGCCTCCCTCCTTTTGCTGTTGTTGGCATTGATACCAATGCTGACTCCTCAATCCCAACCAATGTGGCACCACAGAACCTCAGCTTCTGGGCAATCTGGTCAGCACCTCAGGTCACCAATATGTCTCCACACATGCTACAGTGCACCTTACTACTGTACTGGCCAGGGCAAACAACACTGATAAAAACAGGGGGAGACTACAATGATAAGCAGATTAGTAAAGCGGGACTTGTGAGAGTATGCTGCTTTCTTCACTGGTGTCATGGCTGGTCCTCGGTACTGAGCCTATGGGCCTGAGCCTATTATGTAACAATAGTATCTTCTCCATGGACAGTACGGTCATGTCATGCCCTGTAGAGACCATTATAAAAAAGGAAGTTTCCATATCATTAAATACAGTTTTTTGTTGTATACGTTCATAAGGGAAACTTGTGCACCCTATCACGTTCACGTCATCATAATAATTTACCCATTCTGACAATATTTATGACTATATCTGTGCTTTCTATAATATTCTTAAATAATAACCCCACATCTGTGAAATAATGTAGAGAGTCTATTAAGCTTCAGTGATACAGAGGGTAAAACAAATGGCAGGACCAATGTAAGGTTATATATTGCAATCTGGCAGGCCTAACTTCATTGTATGACTGAGAGGCCTTGATGAATGAGTTGATGTACTACCGCCATAATGGATGCTGATTACTTCCCGCTGTCTCCAGTTCCTGTGAAATAAGCATTTATTAAACACAGTATATGTGTAGACAAGTCTTGGAAATGAGAGCAGCATGGAGATATTTGCTGCACTGGCTAGCTATAAATATGACTCTGTGGGAACAACATTAATGCATTCTGTATGTTTAATCCATCCAGAATAAAACATTCCACAAAGTAGGAGTAAGAACCGTGAAATATTATCTTGTCAGTTCCATAGTCACTAACCATAAAGAGCTGTATTATAAAATATGTGAACTGTAATTACATATCAACAGATTAGCTTTCTATTCATTTAATGCATGGCTTCTTTTCCGTCTGCTCTGAGAAGTAAATATTGAGCCATCTTGAACCTTGTGATTGTCACTTATTTACTTCCAGTTGCTTATATAGCACCAATATATTTGGCAGAGCTGTACAGAAATTGTCACCACTCACATCAGGCTGTTTTTATATTATGGAAGAGAATCGGGAAAAGAAAACCCATGTAAACAAGGCGAGAATGTACAAACTCTATGCAGCACTGCAAAGTAACCATTCAACTGTCTATAAAATATAAGCCAAACGTCCTAATTGTTCCAAATTTTTATTACCAATTTAAGTGAATTTCACTTGTTTTAGCCCCAAATGTCTGGGTTTATGCAAACACTATATGAACATAAACAAAGAAAAAACAGAGATTAAGGTATAAAAATAATATAAAAATATATTTATTAAATACCAAAACTAAAAAACATATAGACATAGGAACAGAGGAAGGTCCACCACCAAGCAGCGGACAAATACCACAATCCCTCCCACTTAGAGGTGTACAGAGAATCCACTTATATGCTCAATAGCAAATGCAGGGGGTATCCAATAATGAGATGATAATAGTAATAGAATACATAAATAGTAATACGTGTGTAACAAGTTAAACATACATAATAGAAAATATAGGCAAAATAATAAACATAGGAACAAATGTAAGACCATTTTCTAGTACATACATACAGACATATTTACAGTCTCAGTTAGCCACCAGAAGGGGATACCTCTGTGCACCAATGGGACAAATAGTTATATGCCTATTGTTAAATTGTTCCAAATTTTTATCACCATTTTAAATTAATATCACTTGTTTTAGCCCCAAATGTCTGTGTTTTTGCAAACCCTACCCATAAATGGTTTGGGCATTCTTAAGGGCAGGGCTTAACTATCTTGACTGTCCCTATGAAAATCTTGATAACTCAGTTTATAGACTTACTATATTGAAAACATATTCATAATGCATTTCAGATGGTGGTGACAGAATTGACTTGCATTTCTTTAAATTGCAGAATAGGGTCTAGGCAGTAGCCAGAATCCCATCCACTTTGCAGGTTCTGTAATACGTGAAGTTTTTTTGCCATAGCATTTCCACCAAAACATGTTTGCAATGTGTGGACCAAGCCTTACACTGCAATTTAAAGAAATGCAGCTCAATTCTGTCACCAACATCTGAAATTCATTAAGAATATTTTTTCAATATAGTAAGCCATGGCAGAAAAAAATTGTCCATGTCTGTCCATGTTATTCCCTCTGCTATCAATCAGAGAGCATACTATACTTCGGCACTCTGATTGCTATATATATTAGATAATGTAAAACCCCTCCGAGCCTAATCACAGGGGTATTCTTTTGTAATACCCCTCTGAACATAATGAAGAAGTTTTTTGGTGCTGTGAACCAAATATTTACCATCGTCTCATCGCCAAAAGTGTCACACCAACACTTACACAACACATACTCAAAGTCATCTACAAAGTTTACACTTTTCCACTGTCCCTATCCTGTCCATACCTAATCCTTATAGAGTAAAATCCACCGCCTGCCTCTCTAGCAATATACACGCTAAA
Source organism: Leptodactylus fuscus (assembly GCF_031893055.1). Lineage (NCBI taxonomy): Eukaryota > Metazoa > Chordata > Amphibia > Anura > Leptodactylidae > Leptodactylus > Leptodactylus fuscus. Next base: position 136,487,918 of record NC_134265.1, read on the forward strand.
ATAATAGCAATAACAATTATCACTAGAAATGAACATATACAATATTTCTGAACAGTTCCATCAGTCAGATAACACGTTGCCACCCATTGAATGTCACCATATAAAATCCCAGTTTTTGGCAGTTTTCAGATAGGTATAATAGTGGGTGGTGATGGAAGGGAGGGGGCCCATTCATGAAACTTTTTCACTAGGCCCACCAATGTGTTAAAACGGCCATATTTATCCGATGCAATGACAACCAGAATCTGTTCTGGAGACCACATTTGAAACTCCATGAACAGGCCTTCACAAGGGAAGGTCACACCAGACCTTCTCCGGATGTTATGTTGTGGGGTGGCATAATGTATGGTAGCTAGACACCTATTTATTTCATTTGCTCTAATAGCTCGGTGTTACACTGATTTGGGCTAGAAACCAATGATATAGACATTTCTCCAAAGTGTTCCAGGAGCAATTTTTCAACAGGACAATGCTAAACTGTATGTCTGTTAAACCTGGGATTTCCATAAATCCAAGACTTTTCCTTTCTACTGCTGAAATCTCAATGTTGCGGAGTGTATCTGCATAAATTTGATCTAAACCTACATCACACAAGTCCTAAAAGTAGATAAAAAGAACCAAATAAAACAGTCAAAAACATTAAGTGTTGCCAAATAATTATTTATAGAAGAAAATAATCCAATATCACATATTTGATCAGTGGTAGTCAGGATGTAGTCAAACAAGCCAAGTCGGTACACAGGAGGACATGAGGTAACAGAGGGTGCAGCAGAAGATCAGAAGAGCTAGGTCATGGAGGTCATGATGTATCCAAATCACAGGTTAAGGAGAAGTGGTCTAGGAGGCAAGCAGTGTCATACACGAAGGCCAGAATAAGTGTAAAAGTGCTGCAGAATATGTCGGCACTATAGTGCTGTGGAAAAGTATTTCCCCCCTTACAGATTTTTTTTTTTTTTTTACTTTTTGGCCACACTTTCATTTGTCAGACAAATTTCACTATCAGAAAAAGATATCTCTTTGGTAGAATTTTGACCCACTCCATTTTGCAAAATTGTTTTATTTCAGCCACTTTGGAGGGTTTTTGAGCATGAACCCCCCTTAGGGTTAGGTTGTATGTTTGCAGTATGCTGCAATAATTCAGTGTATAATAATAATTCAGTATTTGGTATATATCGCATCCTATTAAACCCTGTCTTTTTCTGGTTATAGAAGTTCAGAACTTACAAGCCTGGAAGCTTTTCTTAGGCTCCCAGCTGTCATAACAACCAATCAACACCCTCCTATGAAGCTATGGGAGATCTGTGATCCATTCCCAGATAACGTGGAGGCGCCAATGTGCAGCAACAGCTTAAGTCTTTTGTGTATAACACAGCTCGTACCCACTGTATATGAAAAGGGCTGGACTCCATATTCCCTACTTAACAGTATCACATGTATGTCAAATTGGGAAGCAATAAAGCATGAATAATCATTATTCTCATTGAACATACAGGTTACTAAACTGACTTTCACTCTGAAATCTTTGCTACATCAGTATTAAGATGAACTGCACATCACATGTATTAGATTACATGTCTACAGAGACACAGGCTAAGGGTACATTTATACAGGCCAAGACTAGAGTTGAGCGATCGGGATTGGAAAAGATCGGATCCCAATCGACAATCGAGTAAATTTCAATTCCAATCACAATCGGGTTCTGATCCCGCCTAAAAAAGAATTCCGATCCCGATCGCTTAACCGACTTACCTGCACAGAACCGCTGCTGCTCCCCAGAGCTCCAGGCCGTTGTTCTCTCCTCTCTCTCTTTAGCCTCACCTCCTTAGCCTAGTGTTACTGCTGAGAGTAGGCGGGGCTTTTTGTGGCTTAGGAGAGTGTGGGCGGGTACAGGGAGGGGAGACGTGACTGATGCACTCATGTCTCCCCGCCCTATACCCGCCCACACTCTCCTATGCCATAACAAGCCTCGCCTTCTCCCAGCTTCAGTCACACTAGCCTGGGAGGCGGGGGCACGTACAGCGCTCTGCCAGCGTGCGAAGAGAGAGAGGAGAGGAGAGAACAACGGCCCGGAGCTCCAGGGAGCCGTGTACACATCGGGAGAGGAGACAGCAGCAGTTCTGTGCAGGTAAGTGAGGGGGACTAAGTAGCCGGCGGATCGTTTTTAAAATCCGATCTTTGATCATTAAAAAAAAATCCCATTGACATATTAGGATCGGAATTGGGATCGGGATTGGGTTTAAATGGAAAATGATCGGAAAATCGGATTTTAAAATCGATCCTGAAATCTCAAGATCGGCTCAACCCTAGCCAAGACCTAAGACAAGTGTGATTGACGGTATAGCAATGCAATCTGCACTTATTTAATGGGCATTCACACGACCTAAGCTGTAAACTGTTTAGTAGATGAGTTACAATAGTTTGTCTCCTATTAGTTTATATTATGTAGGTAGAATACCGAGAGATGTGCTGCTGAATATTGTGCATCTTTGATGTTGCATAAAAGATGTGTTCAGCTAGTGAATGAGCATTGGCTGGAAGATCAATGCCTTGTTTGAATGGACCGGAAATTGACTGGACAGTCTTATGAATGTTTGTTTCAATATACCAGGCAGTGTAGAGGCCCCTAAGACTAATGTAGGAGCTAAATGTGGAATATTTAGAACTGATGAAGAGTTTAGTTCCTATAAATACTTGTCTAAATATGTTTCTTCTCTCATGTTAACTAGATTGCAAGGGCAAGGTTTTATTTATTTATTTATTTCATTTTTTTAAATCTCATTGTTTATCTGTTTAGAGTAACCACATTTTTACTTGTTTCTTTTCCAACTGTAAATCAACAGTGAAATATGTTAGAACTATATAAACATTATTATAAGCACATATACATTGGAAAAAGTCACTATTTTATTACGGTATGATGTCATTTAATAAACATTTAAAAATGAAACGTTTAGATCAAAAACCAAAGCAAGGTCTCTTGTCCCTGTTGGAGTGCTGGAGACGGGATATTGATTAAAGCATTATCCTTGTTATTTGACATTCAGAAAGATGATTTGTGAGCCATAATAATAGTGAAGAGTTCAACCCCTACCTAGGTGACATCAATGAGTATATATGGTAGAGTTAAGGATTGTTTACTGTGGTTTATCTGCATGATGTTTACCATGAGAACTGGAATGATAACATGTCTCCTCTGTAATCGAGCTGAGCCCATCATTTTTGTTCTGTCCCTGACCTGCTCACAAGTGTTTTCATACAAATAACATGAATTGATTTTATTTTTCATTAGCTTAACAGACAGTTCTTTTCCCTCCCACAAGAGCTTTTAGAAGGAAACATTGAACATTCCACTTGTATGTGTGAAAGGTGTGAATGTCAAAGAACTGTCAGTACCATATTATTTCCATTATTCATACAAGGGGTCAGTACTGCAGCTTTCTGTTATATGGGCAGCCTCTGTACTAATTCATTGCTTTTCTCAAAAAAAGACAAAAGGTTGCTCTGAAAACATCAGGTGGGCTTATTGTATTCTTTCTGTATATCTACAATGTGAATATGGAACAGAGCTTGATAGTGAATTATTCATAACATAGATTACTAGGATGTTGTGGGAGAATACATAGGTACAAACCTACACTATATGCACAAAAGTATTAAGATTTGTCTCATATTGAATTCAAGTGTCCCATTGCTATAGGTGTAAAAAATCCAGCACCTAGCCATGTAAGCCATGACATATAAGTGAGTAAAGCAGGAGCTGTCACAGCTCAGCTCCTGCCTTACCGCTGCGCTTCGGCTTTGGCGTGTGTAGGCGCGATGTGATGACGTCACATTGGGCCTACAACTATGTGAGTGGAGTCAGAGAGCGGAGAGAGCGGCAGGGGAGCGTTTGAAGGTGAGTATATGTATTTGTTTGTGTTAAACATTGAGGGGAACGTAATGTAGGGGCCTATGAAAATTGGGGCATATGAGGGGGAGGAGAACAGCATGACATTGGAGATGAAGGGGGGAAAACGGCATGATACTGGGGCAGATGAAGGGGGGGAGAACGGCATGACACTGGGGCAGATGAAGGGGGGAGAATGGCATGGCATGGCACTGGGGCAGTTGAAGGGGGGGAGAACGACATGACACTGGGGCAGATGAAGGGGGGGGGGTGGCATGGCACTGGGTCAGATGAAGGAGGGGGCAGCATGACACTGGGGCAGATGAAGGGGGAGACATGAATCTGGGGGCAGAAATGGGGGGACATGAATCGGGGCAGAGATGGGGGGATAGGAATCTGGGAGCAGAGATGGGGGGACATGGATCTGGGGGAAGAGATGGGGGGACATGAAACTGGGGGCAAAGATGTGGGACATGAAACTGGGGGCAGAGATGGGGGGACATGATACTGGGGGTAGATAAAGGGGTTATATTAAACTGGGAGAGATGGAGGGGGGAATATAATTTACAGGTGACTGTAGGAAGATTATACTGGGTGGGGACACATGAAAAATGAATGAGAATGGGCGGAGTCAACATAAAAGAGGGCAGAGCTAAGTTTGCTGCAGTGCGCATGCGCGCCACATATTTTATCCCTCTTTCGGCTCTTCAAAAGTTGGGAGGTATGGAATAATACTATGGGGTTCTTTTAGAGGAGATTGACCTCACCCCCTTAGTGGCAGTGAAGGGAAATCTTAATGCTTCAGCATACCAAGACACTTTGGACAGTTTTATGTTTCAACTTTGAGGGAACAGTTTTGGAAAGGCCCTTTTCTTCTCCATCATAACTTAACATGACTCATTCACTAAGCTCTCTTGGGCACTGAATCTCCCTTCCTCATCTCTGTCAGACCCACCTATGCTCTCTGTTCAGACAATGACCGAAGAATAACATCCTCTATTGTCAGAACCTCCCACTCCTGTATAATTCCTTTGGGACACCCCTAACAAATAATTTTTACCAAAAGACAAAAAGACTACAGGTTTGGTGTGTATTTTTTTAGCACAGTTTTAGAAATTACAGCTGGAACACATTTTTCACTTGCAAATTTAGAAACCCTCATCAAAAACCACATCAATACTGCATGCATTTTTTGTTGCAATTGTAACTGTATCACAACTGCACAATGTGATTGCACCCTCAAAGCTACACTATCCTATACGTTCCACACAGCACATACAAAAATTCACCAAGCTCCCATTTTACCATCATCAAGCTCCCTTAGTGGCCCCACAAAGTTCATGTCTGTTATGTGGACTTTCTTTTTAATTGACATGAAATAAAGTCTTGGAATTTTAAGTACTCCGGAGTGCTGCAGACTTCCTTCCTTCACATGTGCATTTTCTAAGTAGTAATACTCCCCAGTGGCCCCCAGGCAATTAGTATTGTTCTTCAGTAGCTCCCAGGCAGCTAATATTGTCCCCTGCGACTCTCAGAAAATAATAATGTCCCCAGTGGCTCCCAAGCAAGTAATAATCATCTCCAGTAGCTCCCAGCCAAGCAATTATGTTCTCCAGTGGCCCCCAGGAAAGTAATAAAGTCCCCAGTGGCCCCCAGGCATGTAATAATGGTCTCCAGTGGCTCCCAGGCAAGAAATTATGTCCTCCAGTGGCCCTTAGGCAAATAATAATGTCCCCAGTGCCCCCAGGCAAGTAGTAATGTCCCCAGTGGCCCTAGGCAAGTAATAATGTTCTCCAGTGGCTCTCAGGCAAGCAATTATGTTCTCCAGTGGTCTCCAGGCAAATAATAATGTTCGCCAATGACTCCCAGGCAAGCAATTATGTCCTCCAGTGGCCCCCAGACAAGTAATAATGTCCCCAGTGGCCCCCAGGCAAGAAATAATGTCCCTAGTGGCCCCAGGCAAGTAATAATGTCCCCAGTGGCCCCCAGATAAATAATAATGTTCCTAGTGGCCCCCAAGCAAGTAATAATGTCCCCAGTGGCCCCCCAGGCAAGTAATAATGTCATCAGAGGCCCCCAGGCAAGTAATAATGTCCTCCAGTGGCTCCAAGGTAACTAATTACAGTCCTATGAAAAGGTTTGGGCACCCCTATTAATCTTAATAATTTTTTGTTCTAAATATTTTGGTGTTTGCAGCAGCCATTTCAGTTTGATATTTCTAATAACTGATGGACACAGTAATATTTCAGGATTGAAATGAGGTTTATTGTACTAACAGAAAATGTGCAATATGCATTAAACCAAAATTTAACCGGTGCAAAAGTATGGGCACCTCAATAGAAAAGTGACATTAATATTTAGTAGATCCTCCTTTTGCAGAGATAACAGCCTCTAGTCGCTTCCTGTAGCTTTTAATCAGTTCCTGGATCCTGGATGAAGGTATTTTGGACCATTCCTCTTTACAAAACAATTCAAGTTCAGTTAAGTTTGATGGTTGCCGAGCATGGACAGCCCGCTTCAAATCATCCCACAGATGTTCAATGATATTCAGGTCTAGGGACTGGGATGGCCATTCCAGAACATTGTAATTGTTCCTCTGCATGAATGCCTGAGTCGATTTGGAGCAGTGTTTTGGATCATTGTCTTGCTGAAATATCCATCCCCGGCGTAACTTCAACTTCGTCACTGATTCTTGAACATTATTCTCAAGAATCTTCTGATACTGAGTGTAATCCATGCGACCCTCAACTTTAACAAGGTTCCCGGCAAGCAAGTGTTTTCTTGGAATACTGTTTTTTTGGACGCCATGCTAGATGCATTTTGGAAGAAGGTCCTGTGGACTGATGAAACAAAGATTGAGTTGTTTGGTCATACAAAAAGGCGTTATGCCTTTTTGTATGACCAAACAACTCAATCTTTGTTTCATCAGTCCACAGGACCTTCTTCCAAAATGAATCTAGCTTGTCCAAATGTGCTTTTGCATACCTCAGGCGACTCTGTTTGTGGCATGCTTGCAGAAATGGCTTCTTTCTCATCACTCTCCCATACAGCTTCTCCTTGTGCAAAATGCTCTGTATTGTTAACCGATGCACAGTGACACCATCTGCAGCAAGATGATTCTGCAGCTCTTTGGAGACGGTCTGTGGATTGTCCTTGACTGTTCTCAGCATTCTTCTTTAGAGATGAGCGAACAGTGTTCTATCGAACTCATGTTCGATCGGATATTAGGCTGTTCGGCATGTTCGAATCGAATTGAACACCGCGTGGTAAAGTGCGCCATTACTCGATTCCCCTCCCACCTTCCCTGGCGCCTTTTTTGCTCCAATAACAGCGCAGGGTAGGTGGGACAGGAACTATGACACCGGTGACGTTGAAAAAAGTAGGCAAAACCCATTGGCTGCCGAAAACATGTGACCTCTAATTTAAAAGAACAGCGACGCCCAGCTTCGCGTCATTCTGAGCTTGCAATTCACCGGGGACGGAGGTTTCCGTCCAGTTAGCTAGGGCTTAGATTCTGGGTAGGCAGGGACAGGCTAGGATAGGAAGGAGAAGACAACCAACAGCTCTTATAAGAGCTAAATTCCAGGGAGAAGCTTGTCAGTGTAACGTGGCACTGACGGGCTCAATCGCCACAACCCAGCTTTCCCAGGATCCTGAATGGAATACACTATCAGTGTATTCCCGTATACCCGATATATACCCCCGATACCCGTTCCAACGGTGTGCCCCCCCACCTTCACCCCAGAAATACCCTGCAAGTCCCCTAGCAATAGAATTGGGGCTATATACACTCACAATTTTTGCTACTGCCATATAGTGCCATTGTCTGACTGGGAATTCAAAGAATATAATGGGGTTACGTGCACCCACAATTTTTGCTACTGGTATATAGTGCCATTGTCTGACTGGGAATTCAAAGAATATATTGGGGTTACAAATACCCTCATTTCTTGCTACTGGTATATAGTGCCATTGTCTGACTGGGAATTCAAAGAATATATTGGGGTTATAAATACCCTCATTTCTTGCTACTGGTATATAGTGCCATTGTCTGACTGGGAATTCAAAGAATATATTGGGGTTACAAATACCCTCATTTCTTGCTACTGCCATATAGTGCCAGTTTCTGACTGGTAATTCAAAGAATATATTGGGGTTATAAATACCCTCATTTCTTGCTACTGCCATATAGTGCCAGTTTCTGACTGGGAATTCAAAGAATATATTGGGGTTATAAATACCCTCATTTCTTGCTACTGGTATATAGTGCCATTGTCTGACTGGGAATTCAAAGAATATATTGGGGTTATAAATACCCAAATTTCTTGCTACTGGTATATAGTGCCATTGTCTGACTGGGAATTCAAAGAATATATTGGGGTTACAAATACCCTCATTTCTTGCTACTGGTATATAGTGCCATTGTCTGACTGGGAATTCAAAGAATATATTGGGGTTATAAATACCCTCATTTCTTGCTACTGGTATATAGTGCCATTGTCTGACTGGGAATTCAAAGAATATATTGGGGTTACAAATACCCTCATTTCTTGCTACTGCCATATAGTGCCAGTTTCTGACTGGTAATTCAAAGAATATATTGGGGTTATAAATACCCTCATTTCTTGCTACTGCCATATAGTGCCAGTTTCTGACTGGTAATTCAAAGAATATATTGGGGTTATAAATACCCTCATTTCTTGCTACTGGTATATAGTGCCATTGTCTGACTGGGAATTCAAAGAATATATTGGGGTTATAAATACCCTCATTTCTTGCTACTGGTATATAGTGACATTGTCTGACTGGGAATTCAAAGAATATATTGGGGTTACAAATACCCTCATTTCTTGCTACTGCCATATAGTGCCAGTTTCTGACTGGTAATTCAAAGAATATATTGGGGTTACGTGCACCCACAATTTTTGCTACTGGTATATAGTGCCAGTTTCTAACTGGGAATTCAAAATGCGCAAGGCTCCCGGAAAGGGACGTGGACGAGGCCGTGGGCGAGGTCGGGGGAATGGTTCTGGGGAGCAAGGTAGCAGTGAAGCCACAGGGCGTCCCGTGCCTACTCCTGTGGGGCAGCAAGCATTGCGCCACTCCTTAGTGCCAGGGTTGCTTGCCACATTAACTAAACTGCAGGGTACAAACCTTAGTAGGCCCGAGAACCAGGAACAGGTCTTGCAATGGCTGTCAGAGAACGCTTACAGCACATTGTCCAGCAGCCAGTCAGACTTTGCCTCCTCTCCTCCTATTACCCAACAGTCTTGTCCTCCTTCCTCCCAAAATTCCCAAGCTTCACAGAACAATAACCCCAACTGTCCCTGCTCCCCAGAGCTGTTCTCCGCTCCTTTCATTGTCCCTCAACCTGCCTCTCCACGTCACGATTCCACGAACCTAACAGAGGAGCATCTGTGTCCAGATGCTCAAACACTAGAGTCTCCTCCATCTCCGTTCAATTTGGTGGTGGATGACCAGCAACCCACCCTCATCGACGATGATGTGACGCAGTTGCCGTCAGGGCATCCAGTGTATGCGGACAGGGACGCTACAATTCACTGACGGCACACTGGGTGAATGTAGTTGAGGCTGGGACTGCTTCCCAAACTGGCCCGGTGTACCTCGTCTCCCCGCCTAACATTCCTGGCAGGGACACGAGAAGAACACCCCCCTCCTCCTCCTCCTCCACCGCCTCCTCCTACGCCACCGCCTCCTCCTCCGTCACCGCCTCCTCCTCCGCTGTTAGATTGACCCCAGCTACGAGTTGGAAACGTTGCAGCACTGGCGTTGGTAGACGTCAGCAGGCTGTGCTGAAGCTGATCAGCTTGGGGGACAGACAGCACACTGCCTCCGAGGTGAGGGATGCCCTCCTCGATGAGACGGCAATATGGTTTGAGCCGCTGCACCTGGGCCCAGGCATGGTCGTTTGTGATAACGGCCGGAACCTGGTAGCAGCTCTGGAGCTTGCCGGACTCCAACATGTTCCATGCCTGGCCCACGTCTTCAACCTAGTGGTGCAACGTTTCCTAAAGAGCTACCCCAATGTTCCAGAGCTACTGGTGAAAGTGCGGCGCATGTGCGCCCACTTTCGCAAGTCGACAGTAGCCGCTGCTAGCTTAAAATCTCTCCAGCAACGCCTGCATGTGCCACAACACCGGCTTTTGTGCGACGTCCCCACACGCTGGAACTCAACGTTTCAGATGTTGAATAGAGTGGTTGAGCAGCAGAGACCTTTGATGGAATACCAGCTACAAAACCCTAGGGTGCCACAAAGTCAGCTGCCTCAGTTTCACATCCATGAGTGGCCATGGATGAGAGACCTTTGTGACATCCTACGGGTCTTTGAGGAGTCCACAAGGAGGGTGAGCTCTGAGGATGCGATGGTGAGCCTTACATTCCCGCTCTTGTGTGTTCTGAGAGAATCCCTGATTGACATCAGGGATAACTCAGATCACACAGAGGAGTTAGGGATAGCATCCGATCCGTCACAGCTGGAGAGTAGGTCCACACATCTGTCCGCTTCATCGCGTTTAATGGAGGAGGAGGAGGAGGAGGAGGAGGAGGAGGAAGAAGAGTTGTCCGATGATGTGATGGTGATACAGGAGGCTTCCGGGCAACTTCGAATCGTCCCATTGTTGCAGCGCGGATGGGTAGACATGGAGGATGAGGAGAAAATGGAGATTGAACTTTCCGGTGGGGCCAGAGGAGTCATGCCAACTAACACTGTGGCAGACATGGCTGAGTTCATGTTGGGGTGCTTTACAACCGACAAGCGTATTGTCAAAATCATGGAGGACAACCAGTACTGGATCTTTGCTATCCTTGACCCCCGGTATAAAAACAACATCTCGTCTTTTATTCCGGTAGAGGGGAGGGCCAATCGCATCAATGCTTGCCACAGGCAATTGGTGCAGAATATGATGGAGATGTTTCCAGCATGTGACGTTGGCGGCAGGGAGAGCAGTTCCTCCAGTAGGCAACCAAGTTCTCACCGGTCCACACAAACGAGGGGCACACTGTCTAAGATCTGGGACACCTTGATGGCACCTCCTCGCCAAAGTGCCGCCACGGAGGGTCCTAGTGTCACCAGGCGTGAGAAGTATAGGCGCATGTTGCGGGAATACCTTTCCGACCACAGCCCTGTCCTCTCTGACCCCTCTGCGCCCTACACGTATTGGGTGTCGAAGTTGGACCTGTGGCTTGAACTTGCCCTATATGCCTTGGAGGTGCTGTCCTGTCCTGCCGCCAGCGTCCTATCTGAGAGGGTGTTCAGTGCAGCCGGTGGCATCATCACTGACAAGCGCACCCGTCTGTCAGCTGAGAGTGCCGACCGGCTCACTTTGATAAAAATGAACCACCACTGGATAGAGCCTTCATTTTTGTGCCCACCTGTGTAAAGCACCCCAACATGAAACTCCATGTCTGTACTCAACCTCTCCAATTCCTCCGCATCCTCATACTCATCCACCATAAGCGTTGCACAATTCTGCTAATACTAGGCTCCCTCCACCCTGATTTCCCCCAACTCTGCTGGTTAGAGGCTCCCTCCACCCTGATTTCCACCAACTCTGCTGGTTAGAGGCTCCCTCCACCCTGCTTTCCCACAACTCTGCTGGTTAGAGGCTCCCTCCACCCTGCTTTCCCACAACTCTGCTGGTTAGAGGCTCCCTCCACCCTGCTTTCCCACAACTCTGCTGGTTAGAGGCTCCCTCCACCCTGATTTCCACCAACTCTGCTGGTTAGAGGCTCCCTCCACCCTGATTTCCACCAACTCTGCTGGTTAGAGGCTCTCTCCACCCTGCTTTCCCACAACTCTGCTGGTTAGAGGCTCCCTCCACCCTGATTTCCACCAACTCTGCTGGTTAGAGGCTCCCTCCACCCTGTTTTCCCACAACTCTGCTGGTTAGAGGCTCCCTCCACCATGAATTGGTCCAAACTGGGCTGTTTAGAGGCTCCCTCCACCATGAATTGGTCCAAACTGGGGTTTTTAGAGGCTCCCTCCACCATGAATTGGTCCAAACTGGGCTGTTTAGAGGCTCCCTCCACCATGAATTGGTCCAAACTGGGGTTTTTAGAGGCTCCCTCCACCATGAATTTGCCCAAACTGGGCTGTTTAGAGGCTCCCTCCATCATGAATTGGTCCAAACTGGGGTTTTTAGAGGCTCCCTCCACCATGAATTGGTCCAAACTGGGGTTTTTAGAGGCTCCCTCCACCATGAATTTGCCCAAACTGGGGTGTTTAGAGGCTCCCTCCACCATGAATTTGCCCAAACTCTGCTGGTTAGAGGCTCAATCCACCCTGATTTTCAAAACAAATGTTGGTGCCAACCTCAACTTACTACAAGGGCCAAATTCACTGCTGGTGACAAGCTCTCCTCACTGCAAGTGCCAAATACACATGTTTCAAGGTGTTTTCCTACTGTCAGAGAGGTGGTATTGAGTGTGTAAAGTGTGTAGTTGTTAGGCTGTGATGTTGGGGTAATAGAGGGTCTTTGGTGTGTTAGATGCCCCCAGACATGCTTCCCCTGCTGTCCCAGTGTCATTCCAGAGGTGTTGGCATCATTTCCTGGGGTGTCATAGTGGACTTGGTGACCCTCCAGACACGGATTTGGGTTTCCCCCTTAACGAGTATCTGTTCCCCATAGACTATAATGGGGTTCGAAACCCGTTCGAACACACGAACATTGAGTGGCTGTTCGAATCGAATTTCGAACCTCGAACATTTTAGTGTTCGCTCATCTCTATTCTTCTTCTCTGCCTTTCTGATATTTTTCTTGGCCTGCCACTTCTGGGTTTAACAAGAACTGTCTCTGTGGTCTTCCATTTCCTTACTATGTTCCTCACAGTGGAAACTGACAGGTTAAATCTCTGAGACAACTTTTTGTATCCTTCCCCTGAACAACTATGTTGAACAATCTTTGTTTTCAGATCATTTGAGAGCGGGCTGTCCATGCTCGGCGGCCATCAAACTTAACTGAACTTGAAATGTTTTGTAAAGAGGAATAGTCCAAAATACCTTCATCCAGGATCCAGGAACTTATTAAAAGCCACAGGAAGCGACTAGAGGCAAAAGGAGGATCTACTAAATATTAATGTCACTTTTCTGTTGAGGTGCCCATACTTTTGCACCGGTCAAATTTTGGTTTAATGCATATTGCACATTTTCTGTTAGTACAATGAATCTCATTTTAATCCTGAAATATGACTGTGACCATCAGTTATTAGATATATCAAACTGAAATGGCTGTTGCAAACACCAAAATATTTAGAACTAAAAATGAGTAAGATTAATAGGGGTGCCCAAACTTTTTCATAGGACTGTATGTCCTTCATGTTAGAAGATAAATGTCACTTCACTTGGTAAGGGTGTTCAAGTAGTGTTCCACCCCATGCAATGTATAGATGAACTTGGGACTTCAATAGTTTCTTTTATGATCATAAATGGGATTTGTTGCGATGCATGATCCAGAAAACAAATATGATGTTTTGGTTTGTATAACCTTCATCAGACACTAAAGTGACAGTAAAAACAACAATAATGAATCACGTATTGATAATAACATGACTTCTACATATAAATCATTGTAGCAAATAGGAAAGATGTTCACACTGTTGCAACATATAGGTCCAATGTAAGTGAGGGTAATCACAAAATGCAGTTACAAAGGTGGTGCCTAGCCATATATAGCACATAGTTAAGGAATGTCAGAAAAAATAGTGTATAAATATAGATCATGAATGTACATTATATAATAAGTGGAAAAAATGGCAGCACTCCAACATTTAGAAAAAGTGTGGGTTTATTCCAAGCAGGGACGTTTCGTACTTATCCGAACCTTTTTCAAGCTTGAAAAAGGTTCGGATAAGAACCGAAACGTCGATGCTTGGAATAAACCCACACTTTTTCTAAATGTTGGAGTGCTGCCATTTTTTCCACTTCTTATGTAAAGTTGAAGATTAGCCATCTTCTAGTTTGGCTTTGCACCCGGTTTGTATGCTGTGCTGCTTCTGCATTTTTTTCTTGTACATTATATAAGAGAAAGGGCTACTGACATAACATAACATAAAGTGGGATAGATTGGGATGAAATGATGGGAACAAGGCGTGTAATGTAGTAGAATGTATGAATATATGGAGATGAGATATTCAGTACTATGAGATGAGAAAGGATGGCTGACGTTGTGTGACGTTGTGTGCTTTGATAATATTGTTACTCCTCACACAGTTGAGACAAGGATAAGTACCATTTTTCGGTGTACTGAGAAATAATTGTTTATTGACACGTTTGGATCCAATGTCGGCTTTCACCAGTCTGTCACTGAGATTATGAATACGACGGAAACAGGGTAAAAAAGGATTGTGAAATTCCTTGATCTGTGGATATCCTTTTTGTGAAATTGGTCAATGACTCCATATTGATTTATGGATACGGTAAGCAAATGGGTAGAACTGGTGAACAAATGCTATGCAAGTACCTCTAATGTCCTGTAGTCTAGTGGTTTGTAAATAAGGATAGGAGACTATACGTTTGATATGATCAAATTGGGACTTGGAGTTTTTCTGTATGTGTTTTTTTTTGGTGTGTATTTTGGGTAAAATATAAAATACTGAGTTATTGGGATCACCCTTGGTAAGGAATTTATTAGTTTTAGTTTCAATAACTCCCAAATAGTGTGATAAGACCTGTTTTTTCTTACTGCAAATTTTATCTGAAAGTTGGGAGGCAATTTCTTCTCAATAATAATGTCTATCTATGACTACAATGGCTCCCCCGTTTGCCTGCTCTTTTTTCTGTAGTAGTGAAGATAATGCCTGTTTCTCCACCTGTGTAAGGCTTTAGGAGCTATGTGGACAGCCTGTATCAATATCACATCTTAGGTTATTAAAGAACCTAGTGGTCAACGAGATGAAATTTTAAAGGGCCTTATTACCTTTAGGAGGCATATTTTGGTTCTTAGGTCAAAATCCTAAGTCCTTGATAGTAATTATAGGTTCGGTGTATGCTTCTTGACTGGCCTTTCAGTGGGTGTTTCTGAGAAAAGGGCTTTTTAGAAGTCTATTTCAAGTTAGAATATATTATATTTGTATGTCAGGCAAAAGAAGAGACTCTTTTTCAAATACTGAAAGTTGAGATGGACTTAAGTTGTGTGGGGAAATGTTTGCTACCATAGGTTATTCCCTACCTCTGAGTGGGTTGCCATCGGGGCTTGAGCTGTTCCTGTAGCACTCTTCTGGTCTTCTTCAAGAACATGGTTTGCCTTAACTGTGCACTATATATGTTTAGGCAATAGTGTGAACATCTTTCCTATTTGCAAATTGCTAACTAAAGCACTAAAGCATTGTTGACACTAAAGTGACAGAAAAGACGATAATAACATAACTTGCACACATATAAATCATTAGATTTATATGTGTGCAAGACATGTTATTATCAATATGTGATTCCCTTGAGACGTTTTTTCTGTCACTTTAGTGTCTAATGAAGGTTACAGAGAGTCAACCGAAATGTCACATTTGTTTTTTGGATTATGCATCACAAATCCATCCTATGATCATAATTGAAACCACTGGAGTGCAAACTTCTCCTATACATAATTATGTCCCCTAGT
This sequence comes from Leptodactylus fuscus, assembly GCF_031893055.1. Classification (NCBI taxonomy): domain Eukaryota; kingdom Metazoa; phylum Chordata; class Amphibia; order Anura; family Leptodactylidae; genus Leptodactylus; species Leptodactylus fuscus. The sequence goes on from NC_134265.1 coordinate 136,503,416, forward strand.
GGCTCTCAGGCAAGTGATAACGTCCCCAGTGGACCACAAGCAAGTAATATCATCCCCCAGACAAGTATTAATAATGCCCCCCAGGTGACCCGAGACCAATAAAAAAGGTCCCCCAGTGGCCTCACACCCCATAAATAAAAAAACAAATAACACACATACTTAGTCCCCCAAAGCTCTGAGGTCCTCCTGATACTTCTCTGCAGATCAATGCATCAGGTCTTCAGCAGCTAAAGCCTTCCTACTGCATTCTTCTATTCAACTACAGTTTCCCTACAGATCGGCACCCTTGAGGTGTCTTCAAAGCTCCCCTGGGTGCCGCTACACTCCAGTTGGAATTGTAATGTTTCAATTTGTTTATATTTTAACCCTATGATTTGTATAGTACTGCAGAATATTTTGGCGAAATATAAATAAAATGTATTAGTATTGTTATTATTCCTCAGGTTACACTTAAAACAGATGTCCACAGAAAGTTTATTGCATAGGGTTTACTTTAAAAAAAAAATCCCACACATATGTTGCTATCCTTTTTTAAATCAGACACAAAACCGTGGTAGACTATACTTTGGGGTTGGATAAATTGAGAGCAAAAAATGCACGATGCCCTTTTTTAAATATTGCAGATGGATGTCATTCTATTAGCATCTGTTCTTAGTGGACCTGTTAAACAGATTCAGAAAATGTGTTGTGAATACACCCTTATTTGTTTGTACTGAAAAAACATAGTTTTTTAAAAAAGAAAAAAAAAATAGAAAAAAAGATAATTGTTAAATAATGATAAATAATGAATTGTTCCTTTGGGTAAAATAAAGATAGAGGGATACACTAGAGATGAGCGAACAGTGTTCTATCGAACTCATGTTCGATCGGATATTAGGCTGTTCGGTATGTTCGAATCGAATCGAACACCGCGTGGTAAAGTGCGCCATTACTCGATTCCCCTCCCACCTTCCCTGGCGCCTTTTTTGCTCCAATAACAGCGCAGGGTAGGTGGGACAGGAACTACGACACCGGTGACGTTGAAAAAAGTAGGCAAAACCCATTGGCTGCCGAAAACATGTGACCTCTAATTTAAAAGAACAGCGACGCCCAGCTTCGCGTCATTCTGAGCTTGCAATTCACCGAGGACGGAGGTTTCCGTCCAGTTAGCTAGGGCTTAGATTCTGGGTAGGCAGGGACAGGCTAGGATAGGAAGGAGAAGACAACCAACAGCTCTTATAAGAGCTAAATTCCAGGGAGAAGCTTGTCAGTGTAACGTGGCACTGACGGGCTCAATCGCCGCAACCCAGCTTTCCGCGGATCCTGAATGGAATACACTGACAGTGTATTCCCGTATACCCGATATATACCCCCGATACCCGTTCCAACGGTGTGCCCCCCCACCTTCACCCCAGAAATACCCTGCAAGTCCCCTAGCAATAGAATTGGGGCTATATACACCCACTATTTTTGCTACTGCCATATAGTGTCATTGTCTGACTGGGAATTCAAAGAATATATTGGGGTTACATATCACTTCAATTCCAGGGAGAAGCTTGTCAGTGTAACGTGGCACTGACGGGCTCAATCACCGCAACCCAGCTTTCCCAGGATCCTGAATGGAACACACTGACAGTGTATTCCCGTATACCCCATATATACACCCCAAATCCCCGTTCCAACGGTGTGCCCCCCCACCTTCACCTCAGAAATACCCTGAAAGTCCCCTAGCAATAGAACTGGGGCTATATACACCCACAATTTTTGCTACTGGTATATAGTGCCATTGTCTCACTGGGAATTCAAAGAATATATTGGGGTTACGTGCACCCACAATTTTTGCTACTGGTATATAGTGCCATTGTCTCACTGGGAATTCAAAGAATATATTGGGGTTATGTGCACCCACAATTTTTGCTACTGGTATATAGTGCCAGTTTCTGACTGGTAATTCAAAGAATATATTGGGGTTACGTGCACCCACAATTTTTGCTACTGGTATATAGTGCCATTGTCTCACTGGGAATTCAAAGAACATATTGGGGTTACGTGCACCCACAATTTTTGCTACTGGTATATAGTGCCATTGTCTCACTGGGAATTCAAAGAATATATTGGGGTTACGTGCACCCACAATTTTTGCTACTGGTATATAGTGCCAGTTTCTGAGTGGAAATTCCCCAAATAATTTGGGGATTCATTCACCCTACATCTCAGGCTCTTGCAATATTCACCCAGGTTGTCAGTGCTGCACCAGCTCGTTCCCAGACAGCTCGGCCCGAAAAACACATTACCTATATAGAGGATTTGGACAATGAAGACAACATGTTCTAAATCTAATGTCTGCACCTTCTCCAGAATTAAAATAAAGGCAGCGTTTAACTTTCAAATAGCACTGCACAAAGGAAAATCTTATCAGCTTGTCTCATGACATGCTACTAAAAAGTGTCATTTGTGTATCTTAATGTAAATATAGTTGTATAAGCTTTTTGGGTTTTAGGCACTGCCAAGTTATTTATTACCACCCGCTCCCTTATAATGATGATGACGCCAAAGTCACTGTGGGTGTTCAGAGCTCACAGCTTTGGTTGACATTTGTCTTGCTCTCTGTCGGTACCAGCTGTCTTTTTGGATACCGTAAAGTTATGTTGACTTTATTAACAGCTATAGAAGCTTTAGCCTGGTTGTGACGGTGTGTAACCCTAACAACACTAAGTGGGATACACATTAATAGTCAGTCTATGTACGCTAAACGTATCACTGAAGTAATTTTTTTTCCCTCTCCCCTAATATAAGAAAGGAACAGACATTAGACCTAGACCGGGGTTCGAGGCTTGCAAAAATCCAGTATTATTTGTTCTTCATGATGTGAAATATGTGTTGAAAAGCAACCCAAGATGAAGTCAGCCATGTGTGCCAGTGTGTTACTTGGCATGCCTTTGCTGGCCCCAACTGTAAGGGTCACTCTCCATTTCCTCCATTTTCCACTCCCCTTCACACCATTTGTGGTGAAGCAATGGGATGCACTGAAGTGCACCCTCTAGCCTCGTGTGGGACAGGGACATCAGATGCCACTCCAACCCCCTCGTCTTCCTCCGCCAGCCAACGGTGCGAAGATGAGAGGAGTGTGCTCTGAATGTTTTCTGCCTAGCAGAGGCTAGTTCTCACTTACGAAAATGGCCCCACTTTGACCTGTATATCAGGCACAATGGTGTAGGTTTCAAAGAAACATGGCACCAACAAGTTGGAAAACGTGGGCCATGCGTGGACCGTGTTTGAGTCTGGCAAGCTCCAGATCTGCTACCAGGTTCCAGCCATTATCACAGGCGCAAAAATGCCAGGCCCCAGGTGTAGCAGGGAAAAAAAATGCCATCTCAGCCAGGATGGCATCCCTGACCTCGGAGGCACTGTGCTGTCTGTCCCCCAAGCTGATCAGTTTCAGCACGGCCTGCTGACATCTCCCCACGCCAGTGTTACAGTGTTTGCCGCTAGTAGCTGGGGTGGAGGTTGCAGCATCGTAGGGTTTCAGTCTACTCCTGCCATGAATTTTGGCCTGGGAGAGGAGATAGGCCACCCCAGTTTGCACCCGGGGACCAGACTCCACCACATTCACCCTGCCTGTCATTAAAGATAAGCACTGCAGCATCCCTGACCACAGGCGCTTGTCCATGTGTCGGTGGTCAAGTGGACCTTGCAGCAAAGCGCAGAGCTCTGGGCCCGACTGATGTTATGGGACACATGCAGGCGCAAGGCAGAGACAGCACACCAAGAGAAGTAGTAACGGCTAGGCCCAGCATAGGGAGGTGCCCCAGCTGCCATCTGCTGACGGAAGGCCTGGGTCTCCAGAAGCATAAACAAACACCAACATCTCCAGGGCCAGCAGTTTATCGATGAGGCTGTTAAAGGCTTGGGCATGGGGGTGGGTTGTGTTGTACTTCTGCCTGCAATGAAAAGCTTGGGAAATGTGGAGTGGCTGGGAAGAGGCGCATGATGGTGCAGGCCAAAAGGGCGCATGAGGGTGAACTCCCCAATGTGTCAGAGATAGGGTTGTAGGTGTCCTTGCATCATATACTTGCAACATATTTGGCTTTGGAAGTTAATTTTGTGCCAAAAAGTGGTTAAGACAGCGATCCCTCAGCTACTCCCGTTACACTGTCTAGTGAAGTTACCATCTGTGGAAGTGGACCACCACTTGTAAGATCCCAAAGGAAGCAGGCAAGAGATGTGCAGTGCAGAAAGAAAGATGAGAAAATAAGTGTAGGCTGTAGAGCACAGAGGGATCGGAGAGGACAGAGCTGGTGTCGGCCAGGTATTCCCACAACATGCGCCTATACTTGTCCCTCCTGGTGACACTAGGCCCCTGAGTGGCAGTAATTTGTCCAGGGGGGCCATTAACGTGTTCCAGACCTAGGAATAAGTCTTCCAACAGGGTAGAGTTTTGCATGCCTTTGCTTCTACCCACTGTTTTTGTTGAATTAGCTTCCCTCCACATCTATACTGCTTTCACCCCTAAACATCACCCCAGTTTATGCCTTTGCTTCTACCCTGTTTTTTTGTTGAATTAGCTTCCCTCCACATCTACACTGCTTTAGCCCCTAAACATCACCCCATTTATGCCTTTGCTTCTACCCTGTTTTTTTTTGTTGAATTAGCTTCCCTCCACATCTACACTGCTTTAGCCCCTAAACATCACCCCAGTTTATGCGTTTGCTTCTACCCAGGTTTTTTGTTGATTTAGCTTCCCTCTACATCTACACTGCTTTAGCCCCTAGACATCACCCCTGTCCATGTGGGGTCGGTGGCCTCGTCATCCACCAACTCCTCTTCCAATAGCGCACTGGCCCCTTACTGCAAACCACACATGACCACAGCTTGCCCTGATGGCAACTGTGTCTCATGATCCCCACTTAGGTCCAGACAAGTCGGTGGCGGGTCCAAAACCCCAAAATTGGAAGGAAATGGCGGATGCTGCAGTATTTCTAACACCTGTTCCTGGTGCTCGGGCCTGGTCTGTGTTGTACCCTGCACCCTGCTTAACGCAGCTGCCATATCCGAAGTTGTGCTGAGCGCATGCTAATGTTTCGTGTCCAGTGCAATGGATGGGATGGGATTTCACATAAGTCTGCCACCCATGGCCACTCATGGTTGAGCAACTGAGGGATTTGACTTTGACGAACCCGAGGGTTTTGGAGTTGGAACTACATCAAAGGTCTGTGCTGCTCACACACTCTGCTCAACACATGATATGTTTAGTGCCAGCAGTGTGGAGACGTCGCACAACAGCCGTTGTTCCAGCAGGTACAGGCGTTGTAGGAGTGCATAGAGGCTAGCAGCGGCAACTATAGACTTTAAAAACTATCCGCACAAGCGCCACACTTTCACCAGTAGCTCAGGAACATTGGGGTACCTTTTTAAAATGATTAGCAGCAATGAGTTAAAAACGTGGCCCAGGCATGGAATATGTTGCAGGCTGCCAAGCTACAGAGCCGATCCCAGGTTACGGCCATTATCACACATGACAACATGCCTGGGCCCAGGTGCAGTGGCAAAAACCACATTGCCGTCTCATCGAGGATGGCATGACTCACTTTGTAGGCAGTGTGCTGTCTGGCCCCCAAGCTGATGAGCTTCAGCACGGCCCGCTGACGTCTCCCCACACCAGTGTTGCAGCGTTTCCAGCTCATAGCTGGGGTCAATTTAACAGCGGAGGAGGGTGGTGTTTCAGCCCTCCTCCCAGGAATGTTGTGTGGGGAGACAAGTCAGGCCACCACATTTTGCGACCCGGTCCACGCCTCAACTACATTCAACCACTGTGCCAAAATTGAAAGGTAGCGTCCCTGTCCGCATGCACTTGTCCATTCGTAACTGGTCACATGGAACTTTAGGGCTAAGCGCTGAATTTAGGGACCGCCTCATGTTTGGGGGAAAGTGCTGGTGTGGACGGCACAGTGCGGTGGCGCAGTAGACAGTCTGCCCAAAAAGGGCAGAGTGTCCCCCAGCCGGGATTCCAACATCTCCTGGGCCAGATTTCTTGAGATGAGGCCGTTGAAGCCTTGGGCATGTGGGTGGGTTGCGCTGTACTTTAGCATGAAATGAAAGGCTTGGGAGATGGGGAGTTGCTGGGAAGAGGCGCATGATGGCGCGGGCAAAAGGAGAAATGGCAGGAAAAGGTGAGGATGAGGGTGAACTCCCCAAAGTGTCAGAGGCAGATGTGGAGGTGTCCTGGCTGCTGGTCTGGACTGCAGCGCCAGCCCTGTCAACAGTGGGAGAGGCAGTGGCCACCAGGCCAAACGACGATTATCCTGTGCTTGCTCTCACCCACTGAGCCCAGGGCTTGCCTTCCAAATGATGGCACCCGCAAGAGGTGGTGAGATTCCTCTCTGCAGATCTCCAACCCATCTTGGACTTGCAAATTGCACTAAATTTGTCATGTAACTGACATGTATATGATGAGTCTATCCATTGTCTGTTCATTTTGGTGAAAGTCAGCCTGTCAGCTGACAGACAGCTGTGCTTGTCAGTGATGATGCCACCGGCTGCTTGTACCCCCAGTTTTTGCTGCTTAGCTTGCCTCCACATCCACACTGCTTTTGCCCCTACACATCACCCCTATCCATGCCTGTGCCTCTAGCCATAAGTCTGCCACCCATGGAAACTCATGGTGCAGAAAGTGAGGGAGCTGACTCTGAGGAACCCTTGGGTTTTGTAGCTGGTACTCCATCAAAGGTCTCTGCTGCTCACACACCCTGCTCAACATACGGTATCTAGGGTTAGAGCGTGTGGTGACCTCGCACAACAGTAGGTGCTTCAGGCAGATGTAGGCCTTGCTGGAGTGTATTGCGGCTAGCTCCAGGTACTGTAGACTTGGGAAAGTGGGTGTCCAAGTGCCGCACTTTCACCCTTAGCTCAGCTAATTTGGGGTATGTTTTTAAAAATCATTGCACCACTACATTGAACACGTGGGCCAGGCATGGAACGTGTTGGAGGCTGGCAAGCTCCAGAGCCCTCCAACAAGACAAAAAAGCCTGGCCCCAGGGGCAGCGGGGATAAACAAATTGCCATCTCATCCAGGATGGCATCCCTGACCTCAGAGGCAGTGTGCTGTCCGTCTCCCAAGCTGATGAGCTTCAGCCCAGCCTGCTGACGTCTCCCCACACCAGTGGTGCAGCGTTTCCAGCTCGTAGCTGGGGTCAATCTAACAGCGGAGGAGGAGGGTGGTGTTACAGCCCTCCTCCCAGGAATGTTGTGTGGGGAGACAAGTCAGTCCACCACATTTTGCGACCCGGTCCATGCCTCAAGTACATTTAACCACTATGCCAAGATTGAAAGGTAGCGTCCCTGTCCGCATGCACTTGTCCATTCGTAGCTGGTCACGTGGATCTTTTGGGCAAAGCGCTGAACTTAGGGACCGCCTCATGTTTGGGGAAAAGTGCTGGTGTGGACGGCACAGTGAGGTGGCGCAGTAGCCAGCAGGCCCAAAAAGGGCAGAGTGTCCACAAGCTGGGACCCCAACATCTCCTGGGCCAGAATTTTTGAGATGAGGCCATTGAAGCCTTGGGCATGTGGGTGGGTTGTGCTGTACTTTAGCCTGGAATGAAAGGCCTGGGAGATGGGGAGTCGCATTGCAAAGTGTGTAAACCACACTCAGTTTGTCCTCGACCTATACATTTAGAAATTATCTCCCCCAGCAAGGAACGTGACCTCGATGGGGGAATTTTTCTAAGGAAGCTAGAAAAGAGGGCATCTTGGGCCTTGCTGGCTCAGGTCTAGCTTCTGTCATGCAGCTGTCTTCTGCCTCTGGACATCCCTTTGCCTCTAGCCACCTTTTTCCCTGCTTAGCTTGCCTCCACATCCACACTGCTTTTGCCCCTAGACATCACCCCAGTCCATGCCTTAGCTTGTACCCGAGTTTTTGCTGCTTAGCTTGCCTCCACATCCACACTGCTTTTGCCCCTAGACATCACCCCAGTCCATGCCTTAGCTTGTACCCCCAGTTTTTTCTGCTTAGCTTGCCTCCACATCCACACTGCTTTTGCCCCTAGACATCATCCCTATCCATGCCTCTGCCCCTAGCCATAACTCTGCCACCCCTGGAAACTCATGGTGCAGAAACTTTGGGAGCTGACTTTGAGGAACCCTTGGGTTTTGTAGATGGAACTCCATCAAAGGTCTGTGCAGCTCACACACCCTGCTCAAGATATGGTATTGTAGGGTTTCAGCGTGTGTGAATGACGGACAACAGCCTGTGTTTGGACAGATGTAGGCCTTGCTAGAGTGTTTTTAGGCTAGCAGCGACTCCTGTACACTTGCAAAAGTGGGTGCACAAGCGCCGCATTTTCAACAGTAGCTTCGGTACATTTGGGTATGTTTTCAAAAAACTTTGCACCACTAGGTTAGACGTGGGCCAAACATGGAACGTGTTGGAGGCTGGCAAGCTCCAGAGCCGCTACCAGGTTCCAGCCATTATCACAGGCGTAAAAATGCCAGGCCCCAGGTGTAGCAGGGAAAAAAAATGCCATCTCAGCCAGGATGGCATCCCTGACCTCGGAGGCACTGTGCTGTCTGTCCCCCAAGCTGATGAGCTTCAGCACGGCCTGCTGACGTCTCCCCACACCAGTGTTTTAGCGTTTGCCGCTAGTAGCTGGGGTGGAGGTTGCAGCGTCGTAGGGTTTCAGTCTACTCCTGCCATGAATTTTGGCCTGGGAGAGGAGATAGGGTACCTCAGTTTGCACCCCGGGACCAGACTCCACCACATTCACCCTGCCTGTCTTTAAAGATAAGCAGCATCCCTGACCACAGGCGCTTGTCCAAGTGTCGGTGGTCAAGTGGACCTTGCAGCAAAGCGCGGAACTAAGGGCCCACCTGATGTTGAGTGACACGTGCTGGTGCAAGGCGGGGACGCCACACCGGGAGAAGTTGTGACGGCTAGGGACGGCATAGTGATGTGCCACAGTTGCCATCAGGTCCGGGAAGGTGGGAGTTTCAACAAGCCGGAACGCCAACCTCTCCTGGGCCAGCAGTTTAGCGATGTTGGCGTTCTAGGCTTGCGTGGGTGGGTGGTTAGCGGTGTATTTCTGCCGGCGCTCCAATGTCTGAGAGATGGTGGGTTGTTGTAAAGAAGCGCCTGATGGTGCCTTTGATGGTGCAGGAGAAGGAGATAAGACAGAAACAGGGGAGGATGAGGGAGAAGTCAACAAAGTGGCGGAGGCAGATGAAGTGATGTCCTGGCTCGTCCTCTGGAGTGCATCGCCAGCACTGTGAGCAGAGGCAGTGGCATGAACGGCGGGTGACGTTTGTCCTGCCGTTGCTGCCTGCCACTGATTCCATTGCTTGGATTCCAAATGACGGTGCATTGAAGTGGTGGACAGGTTGCTCTTCTCAGGGCCCCTACTTGATTTCGAGAGGCAAATTGTGTAGACGACACAATATCTGTCCTCGGCGCATTCCTTGAAAAAACTCTACACCTTCAAGAAACGTGCCCTCGATGGGGGAGTTTTTCTGGGCTGGGTACAAAAGGGAACATCTTCGGACATTCTGGGTCTGGCCTGGCTTCGGCAAAGCAGCTGACCTCTGCCTCTGGACATGTCTCTGCCTCTAGCTACCCTTTTTGGTGCTGCACCTGCCTCAACATCCACACTACTTTCCCAGCTTGACATCCGCCTTGTCCAGGTGGGGTCGGTGTCCTCGTCGTCCACCACCTCCTCTTCCAACTCCTGTCTCGCCTCCTCCTCCTGCACAATGCGCATGTCAACTGGCTGCCCTGACAGCAACTGCGTCTCATCGTCGTCGATGAGGGTGGGTTGCTGGTCATCCGCCACCAAATCGACCGGAGATGGAATGGAGGAGACTCTAGTGTTTGAGCATCTGGACACAGATACTCGTCTGTTAGGTCCGTGGAATCGCGAAATGGAGGGGCAGGTTGCGGTACAGTCAAAGGAAGGGAGAACAGCTCTGGGGAGCAGGGACAGTTGGGGTTATTGTTCTGGGAAGATTGGGAATTTTGGGTGGAAGGAGGACAAGACTGTTGGGTAAGAGGAGGTAGAGGCTGACTGGCTGGTGGACAATGTGCTTTAAGCGTTATCCGACAGCCATTGCAAGACCTGTTCCTGGTTCTCAGGCCTACTAATCTTTGTACCATTCAGCCTAGTTAATGTGGAACTTTTGTGCAAAGCGCAGAACTTAGGGCCCGCCTGATGTTAAGGGACACACGCTGGTACAAGGCTCAACTCACCCTAAGTGCCAAAAACACTGCTGGTGCAAGGCTCTACTCATGCCAAGGGCCTCAATCTCTGCTGGTAGCTCAGCTTAAGGTCCTGTAACTTTGTTTGGAAGGGCTCATGTTAAGGGCTAGAAAAGTGAATTTTGGAAGGTCTGACCACATCACACACACACACACACACACACACACACACACACACACACTCAAAATGACAGTTAAGGGTGAGGGCTTTTGGATTTCCCATTGTCTATTCCATCCGTGGTTGTCATGGGGAACATGATTTAAAGGGGTGGTTGTTACTGTTTGTTGAGCTTAAATTGGGGTTTGTGTCCATCCATTTGGGGAGTAAAGAAGGTTTCCAGGTATTTTCCCACTTTGATAGAGGTTTTTTTGAATGTGGAAAGTGTGTAGTTGTTAGGCTGTGATGTTGGGGTAATAGAGGGTCTTTGGTGTGTTAGATGCCCCCAGACATGCTTCCCCTGCTGTCCCAGTGTCATTCCAGAGGTGTTGGCATCATTTCCTGGGGTGTCATAGTGGACTTGGTGACCCTCCAGACACGGATTTGGGTTTCCCCCTTAACGAGTATATGTTCCCCATAGACTATAATGGTGTTCGAAACCCGTTCGAACACACGAACATTGAGCGGCTGTTCGAATCGAATTTCGAACCTCGAACATTTTAGTGTTCGCTCATCTCTAGGATACACACCTTAGAAATTGCTGAAGGATGAATTTATATTAATATAGCCTGTTTTTTTTATCCCTTCCTGTGTCCTGTATTTTAACCTCCTCCTGATATCTGCTGCACAACATTGAAGGCAGGAAGCACCTATGGCCCATGTGGCTAAACATCAAAAGGAGCACTATGTCATATTAGGGAGAGATGGTGTAGGGAGTCGGGACTTATTAGACCATGCATATCCTTCTAGGAATTCTGGTTAAAGAATAAGCAAATGAGACATCCTTGGTGGAAATCAGGAATTTTCAAAAAGTAGCATTAGAGCAAGTTCCTCTTTTCTACCATGCATATTTCTTAGTAAACTTACACAATAAAGATTCCATACTGTTCCAACAAATTACAATCTCATTAGCTTTTCCAGCATTTGCATTAGCGCTTCCTACATTCTAGTTGTCTCCTTCTTAGTGAAGCACATCCTAAACCACCTTTCTCCATACAGCAATGCAATTCCTAGAAATCCGTCCTGACTCATTGCTGTTAATTGTCAAATCACTAGTGCATGTATTACGTTGCTGCAAATGACACAAGTTGCAACTGCTTCTACAGAAATATCTATGACTATCTAATATGCTGTCTTTTACTTTCTCGCTTACAGATAAAGAAAACTTTTAACTTTGTCCTAGGGGGACGCGAGAAACTTGTTTTTAGTAAATTTCCTGTTTCATTACACAAGAACATCGAGTACAATCAATGCCAGTCTCCAGTCTTGTGATATATTAAGTAAAGCTGGAAGGTTGTGCTGTCATTCTTTACAATTAGCTTTTCCTATAAGTTACCTTAGTATTGCAGGTGTTCTGCTTACTCTTAATATTTCTTTATAAAGCCGAATTATTGAAATGCAGCGACAAATGTCATGTACTAAAGAGAAGCGAGGCAGTAGATGATAAAGCTGTAAGTCATGCACGGTTTGCTGTCATATGTTCCTGTCCCGCTCTAGTTCTGTGGTATGAGAACAGTTGGTAATATTTGACAGACTGAGTCTCGATGATATTTCACGTCTAAATAAATTAGTTTTATTTATTGGGTGGTGTTGGCCTACCATATGTTTTTATTAATATTTTTCTGAAGGATTGCCAAAGACTTATTGGGAATCATGTCAGACAGAAATTACATAACATATGACACTGTTCATAAAATATTCACATTAGCTTTTGTGCTTCCAACTATAAGAGGAAACACTGGTACATTTTGGATAGCTGGCTTCTTAGTTATAGTCTTGAGGCAAAGTGTTAATACTGTATATTCCACTGCTGGAGAGGACGGCAATTAATTTAGTTTGTCATATTTAGGACTAATATACAATGCTATACTGTTTCCTGAATTGGCATGAGCCTCATGGGGTTTTTTGCCTTCCCCTGGATCAACACTGTAGGGGATTGTAGGGTTATAGCTTGGACTTGATGGACTCATGTCTTTATCCAACCTCATCTACTATGTAACTATGTAACTATGTAAGATCGCTGAAGATATGTCAGCCTTATATAGGCTAAGTCTATAGTGCTTATAGTTTTCAATGAAAACAGTTTGTATGGAGTTGGAAATGAGCCGTTGCCAGGTCTTAAGGGGGAATGTTTCACTTTTTTTAACCATTAAATTTTTAAAGAATCTTTGGTGATGTTGTTTTTAATTTCCCGTTATCTATATTTTTTTTTTAAAAAAAATCTTTATAATATTGCAATTACAACTCCTGCTAGTGTGCCTTAAATAGTTTGTGACTTCCTGTCTCCTGGAGATGGACCATGGGCCATAGAGACAATGGTCTGGAGTCTGACATCTAGGGGAGATTTTCCTAGGCCTGTTCTGTGACCTCTGCATAGGTCATTGCACAGAAGGGGCAGCAGTAGCTACTCTGTCAAGTCACCAATTGTGACTTCAGATTCTGTGTCTGTATATTCATGATAGCTGTAATAATCAGTTTGCTGAGCTGGCTGATGCAATAAATATCTCACAGGTATTTAAATATGGCGGCTGTTCAGGAGATGAGAGCATTAACTCTTCTGACACCTCGGTCAAAGCTGACCAATGCACCTTTTTCCCAGGGGGCACATGGATGCTGCCATTTTGGTCCTAGGCGTGAGATCTGGCGCCGGAAATCCATTAGAAAGAATGACAGGAGCCTATTGAAGGCTCTCAGGCTTGAAATTATATATACAGTATTATATTGCAGGCTACTCTATGTAGCCTGTTATAGAAACATAGCTCCCAACCATCCTAGATCCAGTGGTACAGTCCCAATTTTACAGTTTTAGTTTAATGTTCCTCTCTAATTTCCTCAAGTTTAAACTGGGGCATGAGGTGAGGACCTTAATACTGTAGGGCAAGTGAAGGGGAACATTATAATGTGGGGGCATATAATGTTAGGGTGACTATAGTAGCATTATACTGAGTGAAGGTACATGGAAAAATGGATGAGAATGGGCGGAGACAATGTAGAAGTGGGTGAAGCAAAATTTTCTGTGTCTCACATAAAGCGCGGTACATCTTGTCCATCTTTCTGCCCTTTGAAAGTTGGAAGTTATGTAGAAGTACTGATATTTTACAATGCATTGCAATGCATTAGCAGGAATGCCATAGCGATTAAAAAAATCAAAAGAGCCAAACTGCTATACAAAAAGTATATCTCACTCTGCAAAAAGGAGACCTAATAAACAGAAATATAAAAAGAGTTATGACTGTTAGAATATGGCGTATCCAAGAATTTTTTTTTTTGCAAAGTTTAGTTTAAACGTAGAAAAAAACTATTTGTCATCCTCAGAATTGAATCGACCCATAAAATACAGGTGATATGTCATTTTGGTTGCACAGTGAACATCATAAAAATGAAGGCTGTAAGAAAGTTGCACTAATGCACCTTTTCTCCAATTCCACCTCATTCTTAATTTTTCTTTTCAGCTTCCCAGTATATTGTACAGAATGATAAATGGTACAATCATGAAGAACAATTTGTCCCACAAAAACTAAGTGCTGATACACGTCTGTAAATTGAAAATAACAAAGTGATGGCTATAGGAAGATAGGAAGTCAAAAATGAAAATTGAAAAATGGCTGTGGTGGGAAGGAATTAACTAAACATGATTTTAAAAATATGTCATGATGTTCAAAAAACCAAAATAGCTTCTCTTCTGTGCCTGGTTGTATGCCCAAACAGCAGCTTATACCCACATATGGCCTTAATTACATTATCCTGGGTACACCAGTGTCATACATGGGCATAAGCTGCTGTTTGGGCACACAGTAGGGTGCAGATGTGAAGGAGCGCTATGTGCTTTTGAAGCACAGATTTAGACAGGGGCCCCACAGCACTTGCAAAGTGGATGGGATTCATGCGAATCCCATGCCCACTTTGCGATAAAAACCACAGCGCGGACACACTACAATTTCCAAAACTGGCACAATTTTGGAAACGCCGGCGGCTTTACCGTACATATAATGGTCACAGACAGTTTGCGGAGGAAAACTCCCACAGGGGTTTAGCTCTGCGGATTCCCCCGTGGGGCCTTAGCCTAGCACAGTTTTTTTTGGATGCCAGGTCCCATTTGCAGAGACCCTATAATTGTCCCGATAAAATTGGGCCACTTTTTGGGGAATTTCAATTTAATAGCACCTCTGGGACTCTGCAAAAACAACATGGTATCCAAAAAGACCCTTTAAATCTATACTCCAAATGCTAAGAAGGCAGTGAAAAGCAAACTTTTCTCCAAAAATCAAAATAGGTCTCTTTCCCTTCAGAGCTCCGCTGTGTGCCCAAACAGCAGTTTACGCTCACATACGCAACTTTTTTGTACCTAGGATAACCCACTTAAAAGTTTTAGGAGTGCATGTCTAAAAGCAGGCACAACATATTGGGACTGAAGTGGTGTATTTATTAAAATTTTCAATTTTCACTTGTACATTAAATTTTTGGAAAGTACTCTTGGGCTCAATATGATATTAATACCTTGTGAGAAGGTGACAGGCAGAGTGCTGGATTCACGGTATATCTCCCCCTGACATATGTGTGGTCCTGGGAGAAAAGGAAGTGGCTGGGTCTGTCCTGACACTGAGAGCCTTATGTTATGGTACACGGTGTGGTAGGTGTTGTTTTGGTTGGCATGGCTGGTAGTAAGCCACACGTACAGTTAGTATTTTCTGTTTGGGTGAGTGAGTAGTATACGTGTCTCCTTTACATTTCCCATTCCCTGTGTAGCCACTCTTAGCTTTGATTCAAAAAAAGCAGCAAATTCTGCAAAAAGTGAATGAGATTTACTGTAAATACTTATATAAACTTATATCTGGTGGCAAAGGTAAAGATGAAAAATGTGTTTTTGAACTGCGTTTTTTAGGTACATTTCCACAATGTGTTGAAACTTGTGCAACTGACCCAGTGACATCATTTTGGTTTCCTGCTAATTCTTATTTCACAATGAGCAAACCTTTCTTCAAACAAATCTGTTCCCTGTTACAATGATAAAAAAAGGACACGTAAGAAAGTCACAGAGGATACTGTACCATTGGTTGATATGTTAATCATATGAGCAGTCTGAAAAAAACCTGGTGATAAACAGATTGGCTACACATAGACTTTAAAACGGGAAACATTTTAGGCATTACATAAAAGCAATAGAGGTCGCTTGACCTACTTACATAACTATTCCGGGTACAATGTGGTAAATATGCAGATGGCAGCTGGTCTTTCTGAAAATAATTCATCCCGCCTCATAGTGCTGTTTATACAGCTTCCTGGAACTAGTTAATAATTACTATTTATTGTAGTTACTGTTAGGTACGTATGTACACATGGATTAAAATAAACTTCATTTTTATGACAGAGATAGACCAAAATGGATCAAGTGTTACACTGCCTTTATAGGGTAGGCATAGGTAGACAAAGGTAGAAACTGGACATAAATCAAACAAGGATGTATTAAAGGGAACGCATTATTAGAATTAACACAAGTCAATAATTAATAAGAGGAGAGCCCGGCTGCACCTTGTTTATTTTAGCTCATAAATACCTTTCCTCTCTGAGCCTCCACATCCCAGGACACAGACCATTCACCCGACCAGTAAACACATCTGGCTTTTGACCCTGTAATCTATCTATCTATCTATCTATCTATCTATCTATCTATCTATCTATCTCCTATCTATCTATCTATCTATCTATCTATCTATCTATCTATCTATCTCCTATCTATCTATCTATCTATCTATCTATCTATCTATCTATCTATCTCCTATCTATCTATCTATCTATCTATCTATCTCCTATCTATCTATCTATCTATCTATCTATCTATCTGTCTGTCTGTACTCTCCTTGTTGGGTACAAAATATAGGGCCTGCTATGTTTTTTTAAATATGGATCAGTCACAAGGAAATGTTTTTCATTGGATGGAGATTAGCCAAAATGTTATGTAGTCGACTTTGTACAGTTACAAAGTACCACAAACACCTCCTTGTACTCCTATTTTCTGTGAGATAACATACTGTATCCTTAGTATAGGCCATTAATACGTGATCTTGTGGCTCCATCAGCACCCAACACAGCACCATTTATGGCTGTGTTTGGCACTGCTGCTCATCTGTAGCTCAATGAAGTGAGTATGTATCATAGAAGAAGTCCTTCCAGCAGTTACGCGGCCATTGGAAAAAGAAGGATTAGAGCTGGTAGGCTTTATTATTTTTGTTCTAAAAGATCAGGACTGGTTTGCAGCACAGCAAATGGATAACCATTTTTTTTACACCGCAATACAATAGCCTAATGTAATAAGGTGCCAATAGTTGCAGTGTGAGGCCTTATTCAAAATGCGGACTTGTGATCTCTGCGACAGTCAAAACTGCATACAGACCACGTTGTGGAAGTGCAGCGTTTTTGTTGCATATTTTGCTGTGGTTTTTTGAGCCAAAACTAGGAGAGGATTAAGCTGAAGGTAGACGTATAAGAACTTACCAGATATTTCCCATTTCTTTTAGAGCCATTCTTGACTTTGGCTCAAAAAACCACAGCTCACAGACCCCTATGCTGCTGCTCTATGCTGCTGCTCTCCCTGGACGCAGAGAAGGACTTTGACAGGGTGGATTGGGGTTTTCTAGCGGCCACGCTTCAACAGATTGGTCTCGGTCCGGCTATGCTTACTCGGATTCAGGCCCTATATAACTCTCCTATGGCACGAGTCCGAGTTAATGGCTCCCTCTCATCTCCCTTTACTATTCATAACGGTACGCGTCAGGGCTGCCCCCTCTCCCCATTGTTGTACGCCCTAGTCATGGAACATCTGCTAGTGGCTATCAGATGCAACCCTGATATTCGTGGATTGCGTACTAAACATTTACATCTGAAGGTTTCTGCATTTGCTGATGATGTACTCCTTTTTATTACTCAACCGCTCCTCTCACTCCCTTCTCTTCTCCGGGACATCGGCATTTACAGTTTTTATAGTAATTACAAACTCAATCTGTCCAAAAGTACTGCTCTTGGTATCTCCCTGCCGGAGTCGGTCATTGGCACCTTGCGCTCCTCCTTTTCCTTCTCCTGGTCTCAAGGATCCATCAAGTATTTGGGGGTGCAACTGCCTGCTAACTTGGTGGATACCTACTCCTTAAATTTTCATCCGATTCTGCGCACCGTCCGTGCGGATCTAGAGCGCTGGGATGCCAGGGGTCTCTCGTGGCTGGGTCGTATCAGTTTGTTGAAGATGAATGTCCTTCCCCGTCTTTTATATCTTTTTATTCTTCAATCAAAATTTTTTTCCATGCTGAGGCAGGCCTTTACGAAATTCATATGGGGATCTAAACCACCGCGTATCGCCCGGACGACGTTGTCTCGTTCAAAAAGGGGTGGGGGCCTGGCGGTCCCGGACTGTATGAAATATTACCTAGCAGCGGTGGCTACGCGTATCCTTGACTAGCACCACGGCGCACGCTCTAAGCTTTGGGTCGCCTTGGAGGGTTCCTTATGCCCTTTACCGCTTGCTTCCCTCCCTTGGCTGCACCAGAAGTTTTGGATAGACGATAATACTCACCCGCTTCCCTTCGTGGCTAGTCAAACGCTCGGTGTATGTCGCACGGTCGGGGAAATGAAGAAGTTGTTCCGAAACAATGGTCCGCTCACTCCGATTTCGGGAAACCCGGACTTCCCTGCGGCACTCAACTCCCAGTTCCTGGGTCACTCAGTGGGTGACCCGGTCCTTCGCTTTCGGCATGTTACCTCCTCTTCTTCCCTTCTCCCTCGTTCGGAGCTACTGGCTCGGACTTCTCGTCCGGACTCAGCCTCCTCGCTTTGGCACTTCTCTCAACTCTCTCACTTTTATTCTTCTCTCAAGGTTCCCAATGATCTTCATAGGCCCCTGCTCCCCCTTGAGCGCCTCTGCCTCTCCTCTATGCCTCCTGTTCACACTATCTCTCTTCTATACGGGATATTGGTAGGTGACGCCGAGGCTTCCTTGCCTGCCTTTGTGGGTGGTTGGGAGAGGGAGTTGGGGGTTTCGTTTCCGCCGGGTATGTGGTCATCGGCTTTTGCAGCATGCCATAAATTCTCCATCTCTTGCAGAGCTCAGGAGACTAATTATAAGATTCTTTCCAGATGGTACAGAGTCCCAGCTCTTCTTCACACGATTTACCCCTCCGCATCTGACAGATGCTGGAGATGTCTCTCTGCTCATGGCACGATGGCCCATATCTGGTGGGGGTGTCCCCTCCTGCGCCCTTTCTGGAGTGGGGTTAGACGAGTTATTCACCAAGTCACGGGAGTGGAATTAGAGGACGATCCGGCTCCCTTACTCCTCTCTTTGTTCACACGCAAGTTTAGGAAATCAACTCGTAGGCTTTTAGGTTTTATGTTGGTTGCGGCTAGATCTGTAATCCCCAGACTCTGGCAATCTCAATCTCCTCCTACTCTACTATCTTGGCTGAAGGAGTTCCTTCACCTCCGCACGATGGAAAATCTAGTGGCTCAACTGCGCCCCGAAGAAGGGACGTACCATCAGACTTGGCTTCTTTGGGACCATTTCTACTACTCCGCTGACTTCCGTACCCTTTTCCCTTCTGTTCCTTTGTGAATCATTGTTTGTCTGGGTCTTAGTGTTTTCTTCTCATTCTATAGTTAATTTCGATGTTTGCTTCTTTTCCCATTAGCATGCGACATTTGACTGCTTTGATTTTCTCTGATTGTCATTGTACTTGGACTCTGCTGCGTCAGAGGATATCTTTCCCCCCTATCCCCTCCCTTTTCCTTCCCCTATCTCCCTTGCCCTTGTTGCGTATTGTTTTTTTTATTTCTTTTTTTCAGTCCCACACCGCCCTTCCCTTTCTCCCCCCTCCCGACCCCCCTTTGTTTCCCATTGTTGTAAAAAATTCTTTGAAAAATCTTTCAATAAACTTTAATGTTAAAAAACAAAAAACAAAACCACAGATAAATAGAAACAATGCGAACAGCCCTGACGTGGTAAAAACAGTAATGGAACTTATAGTATCAATGAACCTGGATGGCAGCCTTTTACTCTGTAGACAAACATGATGGCAGGTGCACAGGGATAAAAGTTTCCTCAGTTGAAACAGTATAGCTTGGAAATGACAATAAAATATATCCAGTAGAGATGAGCGAACACTACTCGGATCAGCTCATCCGAACAGCACGCTCCCATAGAAATGAATGGAAGCACCTGTGACGCTGACTTTGCCGGCAGCCGGCCGGCGTCACAGGTGCTTCCATTCATTTCTATGGGAGCGTGCTGTTCGGATCGGCTGATCTGAACAGTGTTCGCTCATCTCTAATATCCAGCACTCCGCTTGTTGTGGTTTCTTTAAAACGTAGCTTTTATTGTTAAGTCATAATCTTGACAAAGATTAAAAAATGGAAGTACAATCCATGATGTACAGGCAGGAAAAAAGTCTACGCAATATAGGGAATGTTTATAAGGATAAGGCCCCACGCTGCAGAAACGCAGCTTTTTCTTGTGGCAGAATTTGTTGCATTTTTTTTTTTTTTGTAGCTAAAGCCAAGAATGGCTACAAACGGAATGGGAAATATATAGGAAGCTCTAATACTTCTCCCTTCTGCTCAATCCTCTTCTGGCTTTGGCTCAAAAAACTGCAACAAAATCTGCAACAAAAAAAGCTGCGTTTCTGCAACATGGGGCCTTAGCCTAAGTCAATGAAAATCTTAGCACACGCACACGAGTGCTCTCTGTTTTTCACAGACCCACAGACATTGTTCAATCTAGGAAATTTAAAGATATGCTGAACAGGCTGAGGTGCTATCCGTGACCTCACATGTCCCCAAAATATGAATGTTTGAATAGAGCCTGAGGTTTCCCTTAGCCAAACCATGCCTAAGAATACAGCAACATATACTGTACATCTTGTGTGAGCTTATTAACCCGGCATTGCATAACTGTTCTGAACTTACCTGTACTTTCAGAATAGAACGAACGTAGTTGAGCTTAGTGTCATTTACACCGTTTCTATGTTCTATTGTGTGCTGTATACACCTAGTCTGTACAGGAGTGGTGCAGTTAAAACAAAAGATCTCGAGCTTCATTGTGTTCATTTTCCTAATCCACAGGCAGATCATTCAGAGTTTATACATATGTCACTCTATTACACAAAAAGCCCACATGCTGCTACAAATGTAATCAAAGTTCTATATTTTTTTTCTATTTTTTTCTTTTATTATTAGCCAGATGTATTTGTAAATGTTGGCACTTACATTGAAGAATTTCAGTTCTAGACATAAAACGAATAATTGATTTATTCAACAAGACGGCAGCCTATGATTCAAGAAGCAATTTCTGTTTATGCAATATGTCAGGAGCCAATAATAACAGCTGAGGTGCTTGATCAGCCCAGCGCAGAGGAACTGGAGCATAGCCACAATTCACAAATGTTACAAAGGCCCTGATCTCATCCATGGGCAAAACCTCATCAGCTATTCATGACATTCCACAAAAAGATGTGTGTCACCATCTAAGATGCCAGGATTTCCATAGCAATTAGTATGCATTCAAACATAAGACACTGCAGGATTGCATGTTATATAGTAATATGAGAAGTGTTACATTATGCAATACTTTATTCCATAGCCACCATATTGTCCATGATGCATGTTACTGCTTTTCCTTTGTGATCGATGCCAGCATGGACAGATATACAATGAGTGGTTATGCTGTTCTTTCCAAAAACAGTGGGGCAGATTTATTTGCTTCCGGCGAAATGCACGTCAGGGTATACGATCATCTTGCTCCCATTAGGTGTGTGTGGAGATTTCCATTCTGCCCCTATTGGGGGTTAACTAGGGACTAATTAAGGATGTCAGTGAGTATGTACTGTTGAATTGACTTTATATGTGACCTAATGCCAATTTATTTATTCATATCTGGTATATATGGCTGGCCGCATCTATATTATAGGCTATTTATATATATGTTTATTCATTATTGTGGTACTCCTGACATGGTAATTTGGACATCTTGAGGGGACGCTCTGCTCACTCCTGACATGGTAATTTGGATACCTTGAGGGGATGCTCTGCTCACTCCTGACATGGTAATTTGGATATCTTGAGGGGTTGCTGTGCTCACTCCTGATTGGGAGGGTTTATGGTATTATCCGCTACTTTGTGGTGGAGTTTCCTTTGTTCGTCTGATTTTATCATTATTTGGTATTTAAAAAATACATTTTTTATTATTATTTGGTAGTATCCTGTAACTAACACTCTGTTTTGTAAATTTCAAGACACTTCAGACTGGATAGGGGTGATAAAAAGATCATATGTTGCATTGGAACATATGACAGTCAAACCAAAGAAGTTATGAACATTCTGAGATGCCATTGGTCAACACTGAGGGTGGATCTAGATTTGAGTACTGTCTTAACAACATACCCAACTGTGACTTTTAGATGTGTCAATAGTTCAAGTGATATACTAGTTTAGAGTCACTTTGTAGATAAAAATAGTCAAAATCAGGCATGGTTAAAATGAGATATTAAGGGCTCATTTCTTTGTGGCCCCTGTTCCTATTCTAGATATATGCCTATCATAAAGACAATTAAAGATCTTGCTGATCTTAGAGAATTTCATATCCGTTATTTTTAAATTGCAATAGTTATTTACAATGCCCCTTGTCCTAAACTAACTGAGACAAAAGTTGAAGAAAAAAAATCTCCCAACATTTGAGTACTATACATTCAGGAGTAGATACACCTCTATCTCAACATACACTGACCAGCAAAATGGTATTAATGTTTTGAACTTTTGACTTTCAGGCTCCATATCTCCATCCTCTACATCTTCCAACGTGAGACTACCATAATTTTAAACAGTATTATACACTCCACATGGGCTCCCACACAGTATTATATGATCCACAGTGGGCCCCCATACAATATTATATGCTCCATAGTGGGCCCTGATTCCCTGTTAGTGAGCAATCAGGGAGCCTGAATGGGGCCAACAGTGCACGTGCCATCAAAGAGGGCTCTGAATGCTCCCTCTGTCACGCGTGCCATATATTCATCAAGACGGTTATAGACAATCGTCTCATCAATCTCATACATAAATTTGACTTGCAACTCATTAGCATATAATTAGTTATGCAGATTGTAAATCACTGCTGTCCAGTAGTAGACTGGATAGGTGTGATAAAAAGATGATCCATTGTACTGGTACTTTAGGGCCTCTGGAAATGTGACATGGCACTTGAAAACTATTCTAGCAAAATCTCCCCTCCAAAAGCCAAATAGCATTATTTCCATTATGATCCCCACCATATATCCATACAGAAGCTTACAACCACATATGGGATATTGGTGTGTTCGTGAAAAATTGCGTAATTAAGTAAGGGGTGCTTTTAAACCCTTGTGAAAATGAAAAATTTGGAGTTAAATGAATGAGTTATTGCATAAAAAGTAATTTTTCATTTTCACATCCCAATGTTAATAAAATCTGTGAAACAGCTGTGGGGTGTATTATACCATTTGATATATTCCTTGAGGGGTGTAGTTGCACACTGCCGTGTACCCAATGCAGCAGTTTACATCCACATGTGGGATGCTGCATTTTACAGTGACTGGCTAATCCCATCCACACATTGCAGAAAAAAATAATCAGCAGAAAAATTCCATTTTCAAAAACGCCCCCAATTTTGTATGTGGATTATACCTGCGGAAACGCTGGTGTTTTCCGTATAGGTATATAAACTTTGCAACCTTTCAGTGAAAAATGCTGTGTAATGTGGCCCACTATGTGGGGCCTTAGTCTTAATCAGTTTTTTGCCGTGTCTTCAAGGGGTTAAGCTGTAGTGATTTAGCTACTTACAAATATTAGGGAATTGTACATAACCTAAAACCCCTAATATTATAACTGATATCTCTAAATGTAGGCATAAAGTTTATACTAGTCCAAGCAGCTACTATCCGATGATCACTGCACCCAACTTTGATCCTCATATTCTGTATCCTGAGCTTTTGCAAAAGCCACTACTCCTCATTTTTGGAATCACATAAAAGTCAGCTACTTTCTTTTACCAGTATTACGTCCAGAAATGAAATGACAACTGGTATTTTTCTTATACTATATGATGCACACTCATTTACAAAAAAAATAAATAAAATATACTGCATCGATAAGGAGTTGTTAAAATTGGATGAAACTTTCTATGTGTGAATGTCATTACAATATTTATTGGGGACAACTGTACAGTTGAAAGGGGGCTCCAGTACCCTGTTGGGCTGCCTCTAGCCTGAATTCAAAACAAGATACAATTGAGCATGGCTGCATACAGGTTCTGTATTGTCTCCTGTGGTACAGGTTCTTACAGATATTCTGTAGACCCTGCATACTTGTAGGTTGTTGTAGCCAGCACCCCAACTGGTCCCATATATGCTTGACTGGCAATAAATCTGTTGACTAGGCAAGCCAAGGATGTGTTGCAATCTGTTAGAGACATTCCTGGAAATCCTTTGCTGTCTAGAGGGGCACTATCCACAGCTGGATCGCCAAATTTTTGGTGCAAAATATTGGTTGAAAGTTCATTTGAGCATCAATTTAAAATATGTGTAATGTATAACTGGACCATCTGTAGGTCTACAACTAGACTTGGGTCACCATAGGCTGAAATGCAACCTATATAATTGTCATCTGGAAGTGGCTTCAGGTGATTTAGCTAACAAAGACTGGGTAGCCTGTACTCACTATTTCATCTATCAGATTGTGTAAGCCACCAGATTTAGTTTTCTTTTCTTTCTTTAATTGTTTTAGCTCTTTTTTCTCAAAAGAAGGAAAGCATTAAACTTAATACAAATAATTTTACTTAACCCAAGCAAGCTTTGATATCTGGCAGTCTGTCAGTGCAATGCATATAATAACAATGTGTGGATTGTTGCTGTATATGTGTACCATGTAATTAAGCAATAGTTCATGATCATCCTCCAGAAAGTGCTGATGTTTATATGGAATAAGCAACGTGTATAATGTACTTAACCTGGTAACCTGATGAATCAGGCTCCCTTTCTTCTGGTGCTTGGGAACTTGGCACACCTTGGGTGTTTCTTGGTTTATGAGTCATTGAATAATTCATCACGAAAGCCACACCTAGAACTATGCTAGAGCTATTGGTGAAATGATCCTTTATAATATTAAATTTATATATATCATACAGTTACAGAATTCATCCTTTAAACCCTGTATAGGGACTTTGCTGCACGAAGATCACCAGGTTGTTACCTTATGAAGTGATGCTGGCTGACTAGGCAGATCAGGAACTATGGTGCAGTGCACCAAAGAATCAGGTAAACACAATGGTACAAATTTGCTATTGTCGATGGGTTAGACACTCGAGTAAACATGGTGCATGTTTGGCATAGTGTGGCACATCTAATTTGTGGTAGAGTTTTTCAACATGCTCGACATGTGGGTGTGGATTGTCAGAAAAAGTAAACGTGGCTTAAATGCTCCACAATGCACCAAAAATTCACCAAAGTAGTGTGGAAAAATTCTGGCAAAAGGTAAGACAACTAAATGATGGTATTAATGCAGACTAGACAGTCTGAAGATACACCAGATTTATCATCCAGCATAAGTCACTGTAAATAAATCTGGTTTACTTTCAGCCTGATTCTGATGTGATCTCTAGGAAACCAACCTTTTTCTTGTTACCAGAAAACCACTTGCCTCCTGACTCTGGATTAGACGTTTTCTCTTGGACTAACTACTGGGCATTTACTATTCTGATTTGTCCTCCTGATCCTGATCGGCCTTGTAAGCTAATTATGTGTTCTGGTTTTGATTTCTGATAGTGGAGCATTTATTTCTCGTATGGTTTCTGTGGTGATAACTTGGACCCAAAATTCAGCAAAGTCCATCTGGTTGCAGCTGGCTATCGTGAAGGTGTTTGGATGTCTGGGACCTATCTCTCAGCACTACAGTATATAAGATTTAAACATCTGGTTCTACGGCTTTCTGTTATCAGTCAGATCCTGCTCTTTTCTGATATTTTCTCCAGAGACTCTACCATAACAGCATTTAAATTTCACTTTCCTTCTCAGTCTGGGTCCAGGCCGCTCTAAACACTAGTTCAGAAGATGTTTGTGCACAGAGGCTTCACATCATTAAGATCCCTTGTCCATGCCCCCCATATAATAATCACGCTTTTTTGCCACAACCTCTCCAAATAATCCCTCCTTCACCCTATGCTTCTGACCAACTACTATTTTTTTTAAACCAATAAAGGGTTAATTTTCTCCTGTGAGTGGAAGGATATATATCGTAAATTGATAAAAATTTTCATGCCACTGTTAATTATTTAACCACAATGGACTGCTTCATTCCACAGGAAGAGTCTGCCCTTACATTTGGCATGATCACAGAACATGAAAATGTTGCAGATACCAGAGTCCAAAGCCTCAGGACACACCCAGAAATGACCGATGGCTCAAATCTATAATCCAACCGTTAGGAGTAGCAATAGCAAGCATCCCTAAATTTGATGGGCAGCAGGCAGAGTGCAAATGACCCCAGGGTTGCACCAAGTCCCTGTGGCCTATCATGTAGATTTGGTGCTTAATACTATAAAAGGAGATACTCAGAAACCTGTGGCATTGTTGCCGAGGACCAATGCCATAATGTGATGTTGGAGGCACTTTGTGGAGAACCTGTTTTAGTCAGCTTGTAAAGTATGTGAGGAAATCTGATTCAGAAAGACCTGGCTGGGTTTACATCTGTGCGTGATGTAACCTGGATTATCAGGGCCTTGAGAGACAAATGAAATGGCCACAATAGACAAAATTGCCCAAGGGGTGATTTGCCAGCTAAAGGACAAACACAATGTGACTGGTTGCACAGGGGCATGACATTCTTCTATTACCCCAACTGCCTTGGAAGAAGCCACTCCAGCATGTGTCTAACTTGTAAATGGTCTTTGTATTAAGTTAACACAAAAGTAGGGGACAGTTTTCTCTATGCACAATAGACTGCAAGCTCAGCCGATTAATACCTTGAGAGAACAATGTACTGCTTTATTAGTTTATTTCTGAAATATTTTTATATACAGTCTAACCAAGATGAATGATATCATTAAGACCGATAATTTTCTGAAAGTGTATTTGTCAGAGTATGTTGGGCTAAACATGTGCTGGTAATGTTTGAATAGAGTCTTTAAAAATGACTATATAACAATAAGAGTGTAACAGTACATTCTGTCCATGTAAATTGTTTTTTAAAAGAAAATACAATGGGCATACAATGTAAAATTTGCTGCTTTTCTATAAATTCCAAACAGTGATTCAAAGTATTTTAGTTGTAGGATAGAAAAGGAAACCTTGACACAAGGAAAAGCGTTACAGAAAAACGAAAATAATATTCCAGCACATTGCATAGTACGTGATAGCTGCCTTGGTCAGGAATAGGTCTTTTCATTTCATGTTTTCAGTAAGAGCAGATGTGTGATGATAGGTTCAATTTCCTATATACAGTATACAAATTGGTAAAACTGCATGTAAAAACAATTTATATTATAATATATTATTGGAAAGAGGTTATTACAGCACAGTTAGCACAGTATTAACATTTCAATGGATCTGATAAGTCAGCAGCTATCAAGAGCTGTAAATATGCAGTCACTCTCCACCGCAATGAATGAGAGTTTCAGATACCGTAACTCCGTCATTAACTCCTTTATTCAAAATCAAGAGTGACATTGTTCACACTCCTCCATACTTAATTTAAAGGGTACCTGGGTTTCATGAGTTGAAATTTCTGCAAAGTCTTGCTTGGGCAGTCTGTTCTATAAGCCTTCATACATAGTTCTCTATCAGTTTATCTATTGCTAATAATCACATTATGGCTATAGCACATTTTACATTTCTCTCTGAGGCTGAGTACAATAAGGAACAGTCTTCCCCTCTCCCCTATGCATTGTAACTGTAAAATAGCAGACACATAGCTGCAAAAAAGCCCACATAAGCATATTATAGGAGATCCAGGAACACTGATCTGCAAATACAAGGCAAATACATCCAGGAATGATACATGCGGCTAAAAGATCCCTGGCACATGAAACGGGCAATCTATGAGCATAGTCAGAAAAAACTGCTTTCTGTCTGTGAATAATATCCAATCTGTCACCACATAAGCAGATAGAACAGATACAACCAAATAAGTAGACTTTCCTTACATTGTAAGCTTAGAGGTGTGCTGAATATTCTATCCAGTGTACAGAGAAAGCAGTTTGTAGATGGTGCCATGAGGAAAACCAACCCCTCCCCTCTAGATTGAATGCATGAAGACTGAAGAATTCCTACTCCTTCCATACACTGTGAAGCCATATTAAGCCTGTTATCTCTATGGACCGAACTTCCCTAGTAACAGGGAGTGAACAGCAAATTAGCTAAGTGAGACACCTAATGGAAGCAATTTTAGAGAAATTTTTCAGATAGAAAAATCATGTTTAAATAAAGTATACTCCATTTTGATTGACAATCACATGCTCTTAAGATTGTTACTGCACTCTACAATGGTATCATGATGGTGCAGCAATGTATTCTTACTGGTCTGATTATATATATATATATATATATATATATACAGTCCTATGAAAAAGTTTGGGCACCCCTATTAATCTTAATCATTTTTAGTTCTAAATATTTTGGTGTTTATAACAGCCATTTCAGTTTGATATATCTAATAACTGATGGACACAGTAATATTTCAGGATTTAAATGAGGTTTATTGTACTAACAGAAAATGTGCAATATGCATTAAACCAAAATTTGACCGGTGCAAAAGTATGGGCACCTCAACAGAAAAGTGACATTAATATTTAGTAGATCCTCCTTTTGCAAAGATAACAGCCTCTAGTCGCTTCCTGTAGCTTTTAATCAGTTCCTGGATCCTGGATAAAGGTATTTTGGACAAACAATTCAAGTTCAGTTAAGTTAGATGGTCGCCGAGCATGGACAGCCCGCTTCAAATCATCCCACAGATGTTCAATGATTTTCAGGTCTGGGGACTGGGATGGCCATTCCAGAACATTGTAATTGTTCCTCTGCATGAATGCCTGAGGATTTGGAGCAGTGTTTTGGATCATTGTCTTGCTGAAATATCCATCCCCCGGCGTAACTTCAACTTCGTCACTGATTCTTGAACATTATTCTCAAGAATCTGCTGATACTGAGTGGAATCCATGCGACCCTCAACTTTAACAAGATTCCCGATGCCGGCATTGGCCACACAGCCCCAAAGCATGATGGAACCTCCACCAAATTTTACAGTGGGTAGCATGTGTTTTTCTTGGAATGCTGTTTCTTTTTGGACGCCATGCATAACGCCTTTTTTTATAACCAAACAACTCAATTTTTGTTTCCAAAATGAAGCTGCCTTGTCCAAATGTGCTTTTTCATACCTCAGGCAACTCTATTTGTGGCGTACGTGCAGAAACGGCTTCTTTCTCATCACTCTCCCATACAGCTTCTATTTGTGCAAAGTGCGCTGTATAGTTGACCGATGCACAGTGACACCATCTGCAGCAAGATGATGCTGCAGCTCTTTGGAGGTGGTCTGTGGATTGTCCTTGACTGTTCTCACCATTCTTCTTCTCTGTCTTTCTGATATTTTCTTGGCCTGCCACTTCTGGGCTTAACAAGAACTGTCCCTGTGGTCTTCCATTTCCTTACTATGTTCCTCACAGTGGAAACTGACAGGTTAAATCTCTGAGACAACTTTTTGTATCCTTCCCCTGAACAACTATGTTGAACAATCTTTGTTTTCAGATCATTTGAGAGTTGTTTTGAGTAGCCCATGATGCCACTCTTCAGAGGAGATTCAAATAGGAGATCAACTTGCAATTGGCCACCTTAAATACCTTTTCTTATGATTGGATACATCTGGCTATGAAGTTCAAAGCTCACTGAGGTTACAAAACCAATTTTGTGCTTCAGTAAGTCAGTAAAAAGTAGTTAGGGGAATTCAAATCAATAAAATGATAAGGGTGCCCATACTTTTGCACCGGTCAAATTTTGGTTTAATGCATATTGCATATTTTCTGTTAGTACAATAAACCTCATTTCAATCCTGAAATATTACTGTGTCCATCAGTTATTAGATATATCAAACTGAAATGGCTGTTGCAAACACCAAAATATTTAGAACAAAAAATGATTAAGATTAATAGGGGTGCCCAAACTTTTTCATAGGACTGTATATATATATATATATATATATATATATATATATATATATATAGTAACATCTTTACCCTCTGGCCATCTGTTACGGTCAGCAGGCTTTCTTAAAAAAAAAACAAAACCCTAAAATAAACAAAAGCCTGCAGAGCCCAACTGGACTCTGGACTGCAAGGCGCACTGGTGTGAACAAGACCCAACAGTTAAACTCACTGCCGGGCTACACCACAAACTAGGTGCTTCTCTGTTAACTACACAGGGAAGCTGCCACTGCAGAACAAAGCACCGCTTGAATAAATTCTAAAGTCTTGCAGTTACTGCACTGCAAGACAAACACAAATCATGATCGTATGTTCCCAATAGCTTACTGGGCCACACCCATCACAGCCACCTGCTGTGGAGCACCACAGCAGCCTGCCTGAAGTAGGAGATTCCCACAAACTAACTAAGGGAAGGATTCTCACAATTTTAACAAAAAGGGTAGAGATGCTCACTACCTACCTAACTAGGCAGCTAGCTGCCAAACTAATGACTGCACTGAGGTCAAGCTGCACAAGACAATCACAGGAACAAACTTTAAATATCCCACCTTAACTCTTGATTTAAATATGAGGCAGATCTCTAAATGAGTGTGCATCTTAGGCTGAATTCACACAGGGTTTTTTGGATCAGATTTTGACGCGGAGGCCGCCTCAGAATCCGGTCCAAAAAAACGGCTAGCCACAACTGAATGTCGATGCAGTGAATACAGTGCACCGGCGCCCAGTCGCGACATTCTGCTCCGGATTAGGCCCAAATGAATGGCCCTAGTCAGGAACGAGTGTCGTGAGGCGGACGTCTGCGTCTGTATCAGCTGCGGAATCCGCCTGAAGAAAGGGCATGTCACTACTTTTTCTGTGAGCGGGAACAATATCCAGCCTCACATAGAAATCTATGGAGAGGGGAGGGAGAGCAGGATCCATCTAACTCACAGTACAGCAGAGCTTAGCAGCTATTGTATACAGGGCCTTGCGAAGGTATTCGGCCTCCTTGAACTTTTCAACCTTTTGCCACATTTCAGGCTTCAAACTTAAAGGTATAAAATTTAAATTTTGGGGGAAAGAATCAACAACAAGTGGGACACAATTATGAAGTGGAACGAAATTTATTGGATATTTTAAACTTTTTTAACAAATAAAAAACTGAAAATTTGAGCGTGCAAAATTATTCGGCCCCGATGCATTAATACTTTGTAGCGCCACCTTTTGCTGCCATTACAGCTACAAGTCGCTTGGGTTATGTCTCAATCAGTTTGCATATCGAGAGACTGAAATTCTTGCCCATTCTTCCTTGCAAAACAGCTGGAGCTCAGTGAGGTTGGATGGAGAGCGTTTGTGAACAGCAGTTTTCAGCTCTTTCCACAGATTCTCGATTGGATTCAGGTCTGGACTTTGACTTGGCCATTCTAACACCTGAATACGTTTATTTGTGAACCATTCCATTGTAGATTTTGCTTTATGTTTTTGATCATTGTCTTGTTTGAAGACAAATCTGCGTCCCAGTCTCAGGTCTTTTTCAGACTCCAACAGGTTTTCTTCCAGAATGGTCCTGTATTTGGCTCCATCCATCTTCCCAATAATTTTAACCACCTTCCCTGTCCCTGCTGAAGAAAAGCAGGCCCAAACCATGATGCTGCCACCCCCATGTTTGACAGTGGGGATGGTGTGTTCAAGGTGATGAGCTGTGTTGCTTTTATGCTAAACATATCGTTTTGCATTGTGGCCAGAGCACCTTCTTCCACATATTTGGTGTGTCTCCCAGGTGGCTTGTGGCAAACTTTAAACCAGACTTTTTATGGATCTCTTTGAGAAATGCCTTTCTTCTTGCCACTCTTCCATAAAGGCCAGATTTGTGCAGTGTACTACTGATTGTTGTCCTATGGACAGACTCTCCCATCTCAGCTGTAGATCTCTGCAGTTCATCCAGAGTCCTCATGGGCCTCTTGGCTGCATCTCTGATCAGTCTTTTCCTTGTTTGAGATGAAAGTTGAGAGGAACAGCTGGGTCTTGGAAGGCGTATCAGACGACTGCAAATCTACCATTTCAATATGATTGCTTGCACAGTGCTTCTTGGGATGTTTAAAGCTTGGGAAATCTTTTGTATCCAAATTCGTCTTTAAACTTCTCCACAACAGTATCTCGGACCTGCCTTGGTCTTCATGGTGCTCTCTGTGCTTTAAAGAGGACCTTTCACCATATCCGGGCAGAGGCAGTGTTATATACTGCCAGAAAGCTGACAGTGCGCTGAATTCAGCGCACTGTCGGCTTTCCCGATCTTTGCCCGGTGTGAAGAGCTTACGGCCCGGTACCGTAGCTCTTCTATGGTCAGAAGGGCGTTTCTGACCATTAGCCAGAGACGTCCTTCTGCCTCGCGGCGCCAATCGCGCTGTACTGTGGAGCGGGGAGGAACGCCCCCTCCCTCTGCTCACACAGCTCGTCCATAGACGAGCATTATCATTAGAGGGAGGGGGGAGTTCCTCCCCGCTCCACAGTACAGCGCGATTGGCGCCACGAGGCAGAAGGACGTCTCTGGCTAATGGTCAGAAACGCCCTTCTGACCATAGAAGAGCTACGGTACCGGGCCGTAAGCTCTTCACACCGGGCACAGATCGGGAAAGCCGACAGTGCGCTGAACTCAGCGCACTGTCAGCTTTCCGGCAGTATATAACACTGCATGTGCCCAGATATGGTGAAAGGTCCTCTTTAAACAGAACCCTGAGACTATCACAGAGCAGGTGCATTTATACAGAGACTTCATTACACACAGGTGGATTCTATTTATCATCATCAGTCATTTAGGACAACATTGGATCATTCAGAGATCCTCACTGAACTGAACTTCTGGAGTGAGTTTGCTGCCTTGAAAGTAAAGGGGCCGAATAATATTGCATGCCCCCACTTTTCAGTTTTTGGTTTTTTTTTAAAAAAAAAAAAAGTTGGTACTATTCCGTTATCGGGCCAGCAGCAGCGCATTTCAGCACCAGCTTTCGGGACAGCAGTTCAGTTCAGCAGCGGGAATTACAATGACATCCGAGGACTGCTGGCCCGATGCTTGTGCCCAGTAGCCAGTACATCAATGACCCCCCCTCCATCTCCTCCTCCTTCCAGTGCTGCCCCCCAGCTCTCCTTACATCTACCCCGTACCCTCTCCCCGCCACATGACTAAGCCGATGCTGGCCCGATGATAGAGGCCGTGCTTGTGTGTAGTAGGCAGTACATCGATCGATGCCCTCATCCTCCTCTTCCTTCCAGTGCTGCCCCCCAGCTCTTCTTACATCTGCCCCGTACCCTCTCCCTGTAATAGGCCTCACCGTAAATCTTGAGCAATGAATGCTACTAGATAGCCGCCGGACGCTGCAGAAAGTTTGTCCCTCCGGCTCGCTGTAGCTCACCGTTCCTATAGTCGGCGTGTTTCTTGTCAGGGCCTGGATTGAGCCCCGGTGTCTTTCCTTTCGGTCTCGGTACTAGCGCTGAGGTGAGGCCTAGTCGTGTGGCGGGGAGAGGGTACGGGGAAGATGTAAGGAGAGCTGGGGGGCAGCACTGGCAGGAGGAGAAGGATGGGGGAGGGGGGTCATCGATGTACTGGTTACTGGGCACAAGCATCGGGCCAGCAGTCCTCGGATGTCATTGTAATTCCCGCTGCTGAACTGCTGTCCCGAAAGCTGCTGCTGAACTGCGCTGCTGCTGGCCCGATAACGGAATAGTACCAAAAAGTTTAAAATATCCAATAAATTTTGTTCCACTTCACAATTGTGTCCCACTTGTTGTTGATTCTTCCTTAAAAATTAAAAATGTTATATCTTGATGTTTGAAGCCTGAAATGTGGCAAAAGGTTGAAAAGTTCAAGGGGGCCAAATACTTTCGCAAAGCACTGTATGTGTCTTTCCAGCAACCCCCTCCCTATGTCAGAAGTAACTCAGCCTGATAAATGGAAAAAGATACATTTTTCATTAGTACAATATATCACAAATTTATTACCTGAAGGAATTTATTTATGAAAATTTTTTTTTTTCTAAATGGAGATAGGCTTTTAGATCATATGAGCACCAATTGAAGAGATACTGTAAGGGAATTGCTAGGACAGCAATTCCCAGAACTGTTAAACCCTGGGACGGGGCACAAGAGACATTGAGCCCTAAGCTGAAGCCCCCCACTTTCCCTTCCTATTGCCAGACCCTATTCTAGGTAATAGGCGACAACCACGAGGACAGTCCCTCCCTGAATACATGAAACACAAAACGCAGGGGAGCGTGGCTTGGCATGCACGCGGGCGGCAGCTTACCTTAAGAGCTCCGCTCTAGGCTCCGGGACTTGGGCTATTTTCAGTGGCGAAATGGGCAAATCCCGGTCACAGCGCTCCAAGGGGGATTCGTCTGCCCTTCCTCCACCTGCTGGGAAGATTCCAACCTTCTTCACCCCGCGGTCGGGGCGGCGGGGACCCGTTCAGGATGCGGCCTACTGTCCGCCGCCGGCGCCATCTTCCTCATCGGCGCATGTGCGCCTGCGCGAACTACCCGGCTCCCTCTCCTCCTCTATGCCGGATCTCCGCTGCCAGGACTCGACCGCTCCGGGGCCTTCCACGCTGCCCGCAATAGGATCACAGGTATCTGCGGCTGTTTCTCCTGCTCTGGCCTCAGCCGGTTCCTCCTCTGAACCACCCGTGCTCCACATGTGTGATGCTCCACAGGGAGCAGCGGCGTCAGCGGCACCACTGCTCTCTGCTCCTGCCTCTCCACCATTTGACCCCAGGTCCACTCCTAGGACCCTTCAGTCCTCACCCCCACATCTCCACCGTCCCATATGGCCTCAGGGGTCCCTGGAGGTAGCATCTGAATGGGGTGCCAGCCCCCATCCTGGACATCACCTCTCCCCACCGGCCGGCCTGGACCTGGTATCCGCTGCTCCTGGCCCTGATCTTCCCTCCGTGGTGGGTTCGCTCCCCCCAGCTGCTGGTGAAGGGGCACCTGGATCTACATCTCCCGCTGTGACCCTCCGTGCGGAGGCCCCTGTTTTTGTATCTCACCTTCCTCCACCTGAAGAGGCTGCTCTGACTCTGCGGAAGTTTCCAGAATTACAAGCGTTATTAGCCCTAAGCCGGAGGGATATGGACAGTCTTGCTTCTGATTTAAAGAGCGCCTGGCGCCGGGACCTGCGTGTGGTCCAAACGGACATTTCTGATTTACAACAACGAGTACAGGTCCTGGAGGATTCACGATCTGCCACTTCCTCTTCTCTCGACTCCATCCAGCAGCAAATGGCGGTTCACTCCGCGCAAATTTGTAATTTGGTCTCTCACATGGATGATATCGAGAACCGCAACCGCCGCAACAATATCCGCATTCGAGGTCTTCCAGAATCAGTTCAAACGGCGGATCTGGTTTCGGTTCTGTCTGGCATCTTTAACACGCTGTTGGGGCGCCCTCCTGACTCTCACATTGAGATGGAACGTGCTCACCGGGCTCTCCGCCCCCGCAGTGAGGACCCCGGTAAACCAAGAGATGTCATTTGCCGGATTCATTACTATGCTACCAAGGAAGCAATCATGCATAGGATTAGAGATGTTGGCACAGTGGACTTTGAGGGAGCCTCCCTGTCGATTTACCCGGATCTATCCAGATACACTCTTCGGCAACGCGCAGCCCTGAAGCCTCTTCTTTCCCTCCTTCGGGAACGTAAAATTCCTTACCGCTGGGGTTTTCCATTCTCATTGCAAGTCCGCCGGGGTGACCGACTGCGCTCTCTTGCCCATCCAGATGATCTTCCGAACTTTCTGCGATCCCTGGGTTTGCCACCTTTGCAACTTCCTGACTGGTCTTCCCTGCTTGCTGATCCTAATCGGTCCGGCCCTTTTCGCCTGCAATGGGATGCTGCAGAAGACTTGGGTGACTCCGGCCCCCTGCGTCCTCAAAGGCCTCAACGTCAGCGTAGACCCTCCTCTGTCCGGGGGTCCCAGAAGTGACTATCTACGTTGCACTTTGGTTGTCTGTGACCGGACTCTGTGAGTTTGTTCCATGCCCTGTTTCGTTGTGATGACTTTTTTCTAGCCTTACCTTTTTATATGTTTTTGCCCGCTCTTATATGTTATTTGCTCCAGTCCTCTAGCCGCTTCCTACTTTTTGTATGTTACTAGTCTGTTCAGATGCCCGTGTGTCGGAGCCGGAGCTGCTCTCTCTCCTGCTTGTGCCTTTCACTCTTCTTTGTGTGTTTCTCTTCTGGTGCTCTGTCTTTGGCCGCGTGGCTTGCCTTCTCTGTCCCCACATAGCTCTGTCCCTGCAGCGCGGGGTCATCTGGAGACTTGTGCTCCTGTCGCCTAGCTTTCCCCCGAGGGTACCCCGCAAGCCCTCTTTTTGTGTTCTTATTCAGTGTTTTGTGTGAGGTCTCTAGCTCTCTTGAGATCTCTGGTCTCTGGTCCTTAGTCTTTGCGTGTTCCTTGTGTAGTTTGGTCTTCCTCCCCCACCTTCCGTTCTTCCCTCCTGTATCTTATTTGTTCTTTGTTCCCCCCTAATGTCGGATATAACTGTCTCCTCTTTCAATGTTAAGGGGCTCAATGTCCCTGAAAAGCGTTCGCAAGTTCTATACGATGCCCATAAACGTAGGGTGCAAGTTTTATGTTTGCAAGAAACCCATTTCCTGGCTACCTGTACACCCACGATTAAGAATAGATACTATCCGCAATGGTTCCATAGTAGTAGCGCTTCGGGTAAGGTTAAGGGGGTGGCCGTCTTTTTCCATAAAAATCTCCCCGTGAAAGTCTTAGACTCTTTAGTGGATAGTGAAGCGAGGTACTTATTTCTTATCTGTGAAATTTCAGGTGTTGTTTATACGATTGCTAATATATACGCTCCCAATGTTGATCAGGTTCCTTTTCTGCTGTCTGCCCTGTCTGCGCTCCAGTCCTTCGCCAGGGGTCATATGATTGTCTGCGGTGATTTTAACCTCCCGCTTAACCCTTTGCTAGATACTTCCACGGGTAGGTCCCAGATTTCTTATGGCGCTCTAAATAAGGTTCGGAAGGCGTTGAACGCCTTGCTGTTATGTGATGTTTGGCGAATCCTCCACCCGACCGACAGGGACTACTCCTTTTTCTCCCATCCTCATGGTTCGTACAGTAGGATTGATTATATCTTCTTTTCTCATAATCTTCTTTCCTCTGTCTCGGCGGCCTCGATTGGTGTTGCCTTCCTCTCTGACCATTCTCCAGTTTCCTGTGTTTTTCGTTCACCTGTTGCCAGCTCGCGGTCTAATACTTGGAGATTGAATGAATCGCTCCTTCTTGATCCGCAGTGTTTGACGGAGCTGAAGCTTTCTGTCTCTCACTTTGTACAGGATCACTCTAGTGACGTCACCGCCCCTGCGATACAGTGGGAGGCTCTGAAATGTGTTCTCCGCGGAGTGCTGATGAAGCATGGTGCGCGTCTAAAGAGAGAGGCTGGTCTGAAGCTTCGCTCTCTCTTGAGCGATCTGGCAATCTTAGAAGCTCAGCACAAGCGTACGCTCCAGCAGGCGACTTTGGCGTCTCTGACTGCTACGCGTCAAGAGATTAGATCTCTTCTTGAACGGAAACATCAGTGGCTTCGTCTATTGGGACAGCGCTCATTTTATGAATGGGGTAACAAGGCGGGCCGCCTGCTAGCGAGGGCAGTTCGGGAGCGCCATGCAGCCCAACACGTCATGGCTCTCAAATCGCCCTCGGGCTCTATTACTCATACCACATCTGCCATTGCCGCAGCCTTTCAGGAGTATTATAGTTCCCTCTATCATTTACCCCCACCGGGTCAGGTCCATCCGGCTCCTGCCACTGGAACCTCTCTTTCTCAATATGTTGCTAGTACTGCCCTTCCGTCTCTGCGCCCAGAGGATGTGGCTGTTCTGGACACTCCCTTTTCTGCAAGTGAGCTGGAATTGGGTATTGCCTCCCTCCCCGGGGGCAAGAGTCTGGGCCCGGATGGATATACAGCGCGGTTTTTTAAGGTGCTTAAGGCTGATTTGGCGCAGCCGCTCCTGCGCGCGTTTAACTCCTCTACTTCTGGGGTTCCCTTCCCCCCTGCTTTCCTCCAAGCCCATATTACTGTAATACCTAAAGAGGGCAGGGATCATTTGCTCTGTACTAATTATAGGCCAATCTCGCTCCTGAATACTGACGCTAAGCTTTATGCCAAATTGATTGCCAATCGCCTGAGCCCGTTCATGGGAGAACTTGTACATCCTGATCAGGTGGGGTTTATCCCTTGTAGGGAGGCCCGGGACAACACCCTGCGGGCCTTCTCTGCAATTCATCAGGCACAGCGCTCTCGAACCCCTATGATGCTGTTGTCTCTCGATGCGGAGAAGGCTTTTGACAGGGTGGACTGGAAGTTTTTAGAGGCTACCTTGACTCAAATAGGCCTCGGCCCAGCCATGCTCGCGCGCATTCAGGCTCTCTACAGTTCTCCTATGGCTCAGGTCCGGGTTAATGGCTCTCTTTCCTCCCCCTTTACCATTTATAATGGTACTAGACAAGGCTGCCCGCTCTCCCCTCTCCTATATGCACTAGTAATCGAGCATCTCTTAGTCGCTATTAGGAACAACCCTGATATCCGCGGCCTGCAGATGCGTAACTGTCATCTTAAGGTGTCTGCTTTTGCAGATGACGTTCTCCTGTTCATCACCAGCCCGCTTACTTCTCTCCCGTCCGTTCTCAAGGAGATTAGCACTTACAGCTTCTTTAGTAATTATAAGATCAATTTGACAAAAAGCACAGCCTTAGATGTCTCACTGCTTCCGTCGACCCTTGGTGCCTTGCGTTCTTCCTTTCCATTTTCGTGGTCCCCCAGATCCATTAAGTATCTGGGAGTGCAGTTGCC
Source organism: Leptodactylus fuscus (assembly GCF_031893055.1). Classification (NCBI taxonomy): domain Eukaryota; kingdom Metazoa; phylum Chordata; class Amphibia; order Anura; family Leptodactylidae; genus Leptodactylus; species Leptodactylus fuscus. Next base: position 136,541,887 of record NC_134265.1, read on the forward strand.
CCGTAATTTGGGAGATACCTATATGCTGAATTTCCTTCCGATACTCCGCACTTTGCGGTCTGATCTTGAGCGCTGGGACACCAAGGGCCTCTCGTGGCTGGGACGCATCAATTTACTGAAAATGAATGTCCTCCCTAGGTTGCTGTATCTCTTTCAGACTGTCCCGGTGATCCTGCCTTCGTGTTTTTTCTCGGTGATTAACAAATCCTTTACCAAATTTGTCTGGGCCTCGAAACCCCCCGTATTGCTCGCAGTACGCTAGCTCGTTCCAAACGAAGAGGAGGCCTGGCGGCTCCAGACTGTATGAAATACTACTTAGCAGCGGTCGCTACGCGTATTCTTGACTGGCATCATTCGGCTAAGACTAAGCTCTGGGTTTCCCTCGAGGACTCATTGAGCCCTGTCCCCCTCACTGCACTTCCCTGGCTCCATGAGAAATATTGGACTGATGATAAACAGTATCCGCTTCCCTATATAGCGCGACAGACTATGGGAGTATGCCGTAGATATAGTGCCATGCGTCTCCTCTATACGAACGATGGCCCCATGACTCCCATATCGGGTAACCCAGACTTTCCTGCAGTGTTGGGCTCTTCCTTCTTATCTTATCGCGTCGGCTCTCCCACCCTTCGCTTTAAGCAGGTCACTTCTGCCTCTTCGCTTCTCTCCCACTCTGAGATTTTGACTCAATCCTCTGGTTCGGATACACCTCTCTCCTCTTGGCAATACTCCCAGCTTTCTCACTTCTACTCCTCTTTGCGGCCCTCTCGGGACCTTCATAGATCCTTGTCGCTGTTCGAACGTCTTTGTATCTCTTCCACTCCTCCCTCCCACACTGTCTCCCTTCTGTATGGTCTCTTGCTGGACGGGGCTGGGGATTCGCTTCCGTCATTTACTGGTGGGTGGGAGAGGGAATTGGGGGCCTCATTCCCTCCTGATGTGTGGTCTTCGGCATTTCGTGCGTGTCATACCTTCTCTATGTCATGCAGGGCGCAGGAGACCAATTTTAAGATACTTTCCAGGTGGTATCGAGTTCCTGCCCTCCTGCATGATATTTACCCCTCCACCTCTGATAGGTGCTGGAGATGTCTATCCGACCGCGGCACGATGGCACACGTTTGGTGGGGATGTCCTCTATTACGCCCTTTTTGGACTGGGGTCAGACAGGTTATTCGGCAGGTGACGGGGATTGACTTGGAGGACGACCCGGCCCCGCTTCTTCTTTCCCTGTTCTCCCGGACGTTTTCTAAACCTACCCGTAGACTTCTCGGATTCTTGTTGGTGGCAGCGCGCTCTGTCATTCCCAGGTTATGGAAGTCCACGACCCCTCCCTCGCTCATTTGCTGGCTGAATGAGGTTCTAGCTCTTCGAACGATGGAGACCCTGGTTGCTGAGCTTCGCCAAGATGATACTAAGCATCAGCAGACTTGGCTCCTTTGGAACCATTTTTACTATTCTGCCGACTTCCGTTCCCTCTTCCCTTCTGTGTCCCCTGTGTAGTGTCCCCCTGTGCGTTTTGTCTGTTCAACATGTACCTATTTCCTCTGATACTTGATTTCCAATTGTTCTGAGGTTTTTACATATGCTTTGTTTTTCAGCTCTGCTGCGCCAGAGCGTTTGCCCGTTTTGGTTATTTGTTTTTCTTTATTCGTTTTTCACCTTGTACCCTCCTTTTTCCCCGCCCCCTCCCCCCCCTTCACCCCTATGTTCCGCCTTTATTTGACTCCTTTGTTTTTTTCTCCCCCCCCCCCTTTTTTTTTTTTTTCTTTCCCCCCGGTTTTTGTAAAAATTTGTAAAACTTTCAATAAACTTTTAATGTTGAAACACAAAACGCAGACAAGACGAACAACAACAACGGAAGGTCAGCTAGCCAGGGTTCGGTAACAGGAGAGCGATGCAGTGCCAAATCGGAGTCAAGAGAATAGTCAATGAGGAAAGCCAAAGGTCAAGTATATTAGGGTAATCAAAACAGAGACAGTAAGAGCAGGTATGCGCACGGCAATAACAAGCACTGGTGTGAATGGGAACCAAGGCTAAATAGGGAGGAAGAACCCGCCCATGGAGTTCACAGAAAGGCAGCTGTCAATCACAGGGCAAGGCCAGATTAACCACTTAATGGACAGAGGCAACACAGGCAGAGGACAGGTGTGGTGCAAATTCAATTAAGAACTAGAGCCGTGTTCACACAGTGCAACTAAAAACTTTAAGCAGATTATCAAACTGCACACGCCACCTGCGCCGCTGCACACGAGCAGAGGGTGGCGCAGAGGCCTGAACAGGCAGAGATGTTACAGATACATATCAATTGACGCAATTGTTCTTCCTCCATTCAGTTGTTCATTGTTCTTCCTCCATTCAGGCAGCACATCCTTGTTTACACAGGGCAATGAGCTATTAAAATTCCTGCATAAAATAAACAGTCAACTGGCAAATATAGGTTCTTGATTGCATTTGAGCGACTTTCTTATGAGCTTTGTTTTTACAGCATTCACTGTGCAGGCAAAATTACATGTCACCTGTATTCTATGGGTTGATACACTTCCAGGGATTCCAAAATTTATATAATGTCATTTAGGTTTTAATTTCTAAAAAATAAAAAAAAAATCTAAAACTTTGCAAAAAAATTCAAAATAAAAAATTATTGGAATCACCATATTCTGACACCTGTAAGGGGCAGTTCACACTTGCACTCGTTGACCAGTTTGTGCATTCCGCCGAGTTTCTGTGTTCAAGTGAATGGTTTTAAAACAGACCGTCGGGTTTCTGTCCCCTGTCCAGTTTCATCAGGGCAGAAGACAGAAACCTGGCGGAATGCACAAACTGGACAATGAGCGCAAATGTGAACCGCCCCTAACTCTACTATATTTCCATGTGATGGGACACATAAGCTCTTTTTTTGTGGGGCTAGATGTACTTTATTTATTTTGCTTACTTATATAGCGCCATCATGTTCCGCTGATTGACATTGTTAATCAGTGTCTCATATAGGGCTCACAATCTACAATCCCTATGAGTATGTCTTTAGCCTTTTAGTTATTCTACTATGGGGAATGACTATTATTTTTATAAGAGGTGAAACAGCGAAAAACAGCAGTTCAGCTCTTTGGATTTTTTTCCACACTACAACATTCACGATATGGGAAAAATATTTTTAGAAGTCTGTAGACACAGGGATACCTAATGTGTATGAGTTTCACTTTATTTTTTATAGTTTTATATGGGTTCTAAGGAATAATAATAATACATTTTATTTATATAGCGCCAACATATTCCGCAGTGCTGTACAATTAGTAGGGTTCAAGTACAGACAAAAAGATACATTACAAAGAAATAGTCACGTCACACAATGGGACTGAGGGCCCTGCTCACAAGAGCTTACAATCTATGAGGCAGAGGGGGTGACACAAGAGGTAGCAGGGTCGGCAATGGAAGTACCATTGCTTATATAATGGTGAGACAATTTTGTAATAGAGGTTACTGTCATTACACAAACACAAAACTGTTTGAGCCTTCACCAATTGTGTCTTTTAACTTGCAGATTGTGCTGGATATAAGAATTTAGCCTGAAACAGCATTGTATCGTTTGGGGTAATGTGGGAGCGGGAACAGAGCAGAGTTCATTTTAGTGTATCCAATTACAGTACGGACGGGTTTACATTAGGAATTGTGATAGGCCTGTCTGAAAAGATGTGTCTTTAGTTTGCGCTTGAAGCTGTAGAAATTGGGAGTTAATCTGATTGCCCCTGCAGCCTCTATTATGCCTCACAGTGGCCCATGCTGCCTCTACAATAGACTAAGAGGCATAATAGAGGTTGCCGGGGCCATTGTGGGGCATAATAGGGGTTACAGGAGGCCACTGTGGGGCATAATAGAGGTTGCAGGGGCAACCGTGGAGCACAATAGAGGTTGCAGGGGCCACAGTGGACTCTGAAACCTCTATTATGCCCCACAGTTGCCCACCCAACCATTATGCCACACAGTTGCCCACCCAACTCTATTATGCTGCATAGTGGCCCACACATGAACTGTTATTATACTCGGGGGGTCTTTTCATAAAAACTTCAAAAATTCAAAAACAGCAGCGTGGACATGCAATATAAAGGTAAGAGATAAATAGCCTTTCTAAAGGCTATTCCTACATAGTTTTAGGTAATACTTTTAAAAATAGAATTCTAAATAGTTTTTTTTTTCTCTCATTTAACATAACTAATTAAATAAACAAGAGAGAAATCTAAATCATAACAATATTTGGTGTAAACAAATTGTTAATTGACAAATATAAATATTAGCACTTCTATGTTTTAAAAAATTTGAAAAAAGTTGAAGTTTTTCCTCACACGTCTAAAACTTTAGCACAATATTGAATGTCGAATGTATAGATAAACAAGTATAAAATATAGCTTTATTTTTTTATTGTTTAATTTCTGAGAAATATTTAGTTACATAAGAATGAGTCTAAGAGATTTGCTTTTCTGTGAATAAGTCTGAGGTAGAATTTAAGGACATGTTTGCCGAAGGCTTTGACAAATGACATTAACTGTTATTCATTTAAGAGTCATGAACAGGTTAAATGCCTACAGAAAACCATAAGGTGGTCCATGGGCCCCATAAGAAAGGGGAAGCAGTGATGAAATTAAATAGGCAGGTTGGTATAGGGTTTGCTATGGGGGCTATAGGCAAAATGTAGTTGGCTGCCCGTGCCAAGTGGTCTGAGTGGGAGGTGAGGGTTAGTACAGTACCTAAAAAGAACAGAGTAGCTGTTTCCTGAATTGTTTTCCACTAGCATACACCAAACCAAGCCTTAGATGCAACTAAGGCTTGTAAAAGCGTTCGGCTGAACACGAAACGGCTGTTGCCCTGTTTTTCGCCTGAATATGCTATTTCTCCCTCCCATGTATGTTTTTACTCGCATCCAATAAAGGAAATAATTTTAAGAAAATACACAGACTACTGACTGGTGAGTGCCCGCCCTTACTCTTTTTCTCTTTCATGTTTTGCAACACATACAGAATACTACATGGACACTCAACCAAATAGACAACATAGAATGATATACCATCAAGAGGCATCAATATCGTATAACTTATACTTGTACTATGAGAAGTGACACAAATATGAGTTATAAGATAATGATGTGTCTTGATTAAACAAGGTGATTGAGTTACTGAAGGGTTAATGGCCTTTGAGTATATTCGTAAATGGATCTTTGTGAATGAACTTTGTTGATTCTATCATGTTGTGGAAATTATTTTAATTGTAATTATATTGTGTTTATGTTACTTCCTCTGATTTTAGTTTAAGTATGCTAATACGTGTATTTTTAACCAGTGCCTGATGAAGTGAGGTTCACAAAACACATTGTACTGTTGTTTATATTTATCTATTTTTATTTAATAAATGCTTCACCAAGAGTGCCCTGTTCAGCGTCCTATCTTTGGTTTGATTAGTATAGTACTGTATAGTGTTTGTTAAAGAGGACCTTTCCCCACATCCACCAATTAAATTTCTTACCATATGTTAATAGGTGCTGCTCCACTGATTCCAGTGCAGTTGGAAATTTCTTTCTAGCCCCCACCATTCCAGAGCAACAAGAGCAGGTAATTTTGATGCCTGATGTGCTATCTAAGCTCTCTAATATTAGAAGGACAGCGTCAGACAGGGATATGATTTAGAATAATCAGGGGCAGCCATTGTCAGAGCTCAGAATTATGCCCCCTTATTGGCTCCTGTCTGAAACCACCCTCCTGAAGAGACTAAATAGCATATCAGGCACCAAAGGTAACAGCATTGATTGCTCTGGAACAGTGGAGGCTATGTAAAAATTCCAACTGTGCCAGAATCAGTGGAGGGGCAGATATTAAATGATATCAGTTGGAATTGTGCAAAATGAAGAGGTTACATGCCTGTAAAGGAACAAGAAGAGGTGGTTCTTCGAATGATAGGTAGGTGTAAAGGTATTTGAAGAGGTGGACTAAGTGTAGCGTAGTGCTGGATCATTTAAGTTAAGGCAGGTAAGGGACAGTAGGTTAATTTTATTTCTATATTACAGGGTAAAACTGCTATTCAAGGTTGTCATAAGAAGCTTCTATCTCTTCTTGGACACCTCATTTTGTGTGTCTTGTTTGGACTCTTCTGTCTTAGGTTCAATAATGCCTCTTTTTTGTGGTGTATTTCACTTTTGTATTATCATAATCATTAGTTTTTTTCAAGTCTCCTTTCTGCCATGGAATAGGCTCTTATCTATTTCTCAAGTTAGAGAGGTCCCTGTAACATGCCTGCAACATTGGACTACTTATGAAGTGGTAGTTGTTCTTTTAGCCATGATTATGCCTTACTAGCACCAGAATAAAGTCGTATCAATCACCATGTCGGTAAAAACATTAAAATGTGTCTGGCCCTTAAGGCTATTTCCAGTCTCATCATTTAGGGGTCATTCACACTAGTATATGCTAACTGTGACAAACAGTCCGTGAGCCAGTCACATTTCATAGACTAGCTATGGCCATTAGAATGTAACTCGCTGCATTACAATGATTTAACTCCTACTCGCATCAAGACGTACATGCACGTGACTAAATAGGATGTCCAGTCTAGAGCAGAGTGGAAGCACTAGCTGTCAGGCCTGTGCTGTTTCACAGTCCTCTTTAATCATGGGCATTTAATGCAAATAAAGAAAAAAAAACTATTTTAAAAATATTTAAAAAAACAACCTAAAAGTTTAAAATCAACCCCCTTTCTCTAGATCATATATAAATAAAAGCAAACATAAAGACATTAAAGGGATTCTACCATTAAAAACCTTTTTTCTGTGGATAAGACGTCGGAATAGCCTTTAGAAAGGCTATTCGTCTCTTACCTTTAGATGGGATCTCCGCCGCACCGTTCCTTAGAAATATCGTTTTTTACCGGTATGTAAATTAGTTGTCTCGCAGCAATAGGGGCAGGCCCCAGCGCTGAAAATGCGATGAGGGCGTCCCCACTGCTGCTCGAGAACAGGATCCTGCAACGCCTGTATCTTCTGCCTCTATCTTCTTTCCTCGTCTTTCTTCGGCGGCGTCACCTCCGACGCCTGCGCAGTTGGCTCTGCCAGTGAGACACTAGTAGAGCCGACTGCGCATGCGCACAATTGCGGCCTTTGGACTATGGCAACCGGCTGGCATGATTGTACTGACCTGAACAATAAAGCTAACATAGCATTTATAGCGCATAGTGAAAGCCGTAAAAAACAAAACCTGTGGTTTTTCTGAATTTTTTCAATTCCACCTCATTCTGAATTTTTTACCACTTTCCTTTGTACAGAATAATAAATTGTACAGTTTTAAAGTACAACTTGTCACGCAAAAATTAAGCCCTCATATAACTACGTAAATGGATAAATGAGAAAGTTTTAGAATGCAGGGTGTAAAAAACATGAAAAAATGAAAAATGTTTGCGTCATGTAAGGGTTAAGATGCAGTGAGTTGACTGGATCGCTACTATACCGAGCTCGGTTTTATGTCCTGTGAATAGGGGATAATTTGCTTCGGTGGGCAAAACCCTTTAATAGAAGGAAAGAATAATTGTGTGAAGCATGGTGTTGGACACCAAATATGTACTACAGTCTGAGAAACTGGGCTGTAGGGTATTATATCCATGCAGTGGCATAACTAGGAATGGCGGGGCCCCGTGGCTAACTTTTGACATGGGGCCCCCCCACTTCCTGACCGACACCAAAGACCTTGACCGACCGACCGATGGCCCCCCCTCCCCATAGTGGCCCCTACACACAGTATTATACCCCAAAATGAACAATTATTATACTCTGGGGTCTTTTCAATCCCCAGAGTATAATAATTGGAGACCCTGAAGGTAACCTCTTTTTAATGCACATAGGTTTCCGTTTGTGGGGTCCCCAAGCAGACTCCACGAACGGAAACGTGAGCGCAGATGTGAACTGGGCCTAAGCATCACATTATAAAATACAATTCTAGTATGTATAATGATAGACATGTATAAAAGCAAAAACAGATAGATGGACAGACAGACAGATAGATAGATAGATAGATAGATAGATAGATAGATAGATAGATAGATAGATAGATAGACATTGATATGCTGTATATACTTACACATATACAAATCTATTCACACACATACAGTCATATACAACATATACACACACCTATCTACACACATACAGGACTCACACAGTATATAAGATACATAATGTAAACACATATACACATCTATATATATTTTACCCAAAAATATACTTACATGTGGCTGAATGGCTGGGTGACTTCTCCTCTCCAATGCTGAGGAGGGGGAGAGGTGGCACAGGAAGCTGCTGTGTGCAGGAAACTTTGCAAGAAGCGATCAGCAGCCCCTGAGGAGGTGATTTCTCTGCTGCCGATCTTCTCCTTATGGTAGGGAAAGTATGGGGACCCTGGGAAATTGCCCAGTTTGCCCCCCCCCCCATCAATGCCGGCCCTGGGGCCCATTACCGGCTGAAGTATCTCCAGTCAGTAACAGCCTATTAAGGAAAAAAAACCGCGCAGGGGTAGTGGCTGTCGCCGGACCCCTAATGGCCCGGTCCCTGTGGCAGCTGCTACCCCTGCTACCACGGTAGTTACGCCACTGCATCCATGTAGTGATATTTCATTGTGTTAGAAAAGCTCCATTCATAGAGGTTATGTTCATGGCTCATGTACTATGTGTAGGTGATGCAAATAGAATAGAAAATCTCACTAACCATCTGTGTCAATAAGATGTATGCTTGTTCATTCACTCTAAATTAAGTTTCAACAGTTTCTTGAAGCGATCCTACATACTATAGACTTCAAAGCCTATCCATCCATATAGCGTATGTGTTGTAAATTCCCAGAACTTTTTAATATTGCACCTTGGAGTATTGTTTATTCATAGCAGCAAACACTCAGTACAGTATAGCTTGCTTCTGAAGATGTAGACTTGCTTAGTGGCTTCCACATGGCTGCTTCCACAAAATACTGCTGCAAAGTCAATCTATATGATAATGAACTAAGGATGTGGTACTGCATTTCTTCATCTCAACACTCAAATGCTGCTTAAAAGGGAAAAGGTACAAGGCAGAAAATCTACAGTCCATACTCAGTCCAATACATGGTAATAAATAGATTAGAATAGAGACTGAAACACAATAATGCAAAGAAACTGATGCTAAAGATGGGGGAAATTTAGTACAACCAGTGCATCATGTGCAAGTCTTAATATTGTGTACACTGGCGGCAGATTTATGAAGAGACTCAGCCCTCGGGAGGTCCCCTACACCACAATTGAAATCAAACACGAGCTATAGTAGATTTGTCAGGCCGAGGCAATCCCCCCTTCCTCCCCAAAGCCCATCTTAATCACTGATCTCTTTCTTAAAAAGTGGCGAGTGGTAAAAAAGGCAAAATGTCACATTCTTTGATCCAAAATACTGTGCCCCCAAAAATGTACCATGACAGCGTAACATCTCTGCCTGTTCAGGTCACTGCGCCACCCTCGGCTCGCATGCTGCGTTGCAGGAGGCATGTGCATTGTAGTTCCTTGCTTAGAGTTTTTGGTTGCACTGTGTGAACACGGCTCTAGTTCTGTAATTGAATTTGCACCACACCCGTCTTCTGCCCTTGTCTGCCTCAGTCCATGAAGTAGTTAAATTTGGTCTTGCCCTGTGATTGACAGCCTGCCTTCCTGTAAGGTCCAGGGCGGGTTTATCCTCCCCTATTTAGTCTTGGCTCACATTCACACTGGTGCCTGTTATTGCCTCGTGCTTGCTGGCTTTCTCTTGCTGTTTATTTACTTGTGTTCTTTATCCTGACCTTGGCTTTTCCTATTGACTAATCGTTTGGACTTCGATTTGGCACTGCATTGCTCGACTGTTACCGAACCCTGGCTAGCTGACCTCCCTTTGTTGTTGTTTGTCTTGTCTGCGTTTTGTGTGTCACATATATAGGAAGGGATCGTCTCCAAGTTGCCGCCTATTACATAGGATAGGGCCTGGCAAGAGGAAGGGACAGTGGGGGGCTTCAGCTTAGGGCTCACTGTCTCTTGTTCCCCTTCCTCCAGGGTTCTCCAGCAGCTACTGGGGATTTGTCATTTCAGCAATTCCCTAACAGACAGATTAACAAACGTGTAGTTATTCAGTGTAGAGAAAAGACAGCCAAGGGGAGATCTAATGACAATGTACAAATACATAAAGAGGCAGCACAAAAACTTTCTAATGTCGCCTAAGCCTGTGACAGTGACAAAGGGACAACCTCTATGCCTAGAGGACAGAAAATTTCATCAGCATCATAGACAGGTATTCTTCACTTTATGAGCATTGAGGATGTGGAACTCACTGCCACAGGATGTGGTGATGGTGGATTCAATGTGCAAATTAAAGATAGACCTAAAAGCCTTGCTTCAAAGGAAAAATATTACAGGTTACAGGTTTTAGACCGTAAGGGTTTTGGTGAAGACAAGTTGATCCAAGGTTTATACTGGTTGACAGATTTGAATTCGGGAAGGAATTATTTTTCTCTGACATGAAATTGGCCTCATGTGTTTTTTTTTTTTTTTTTGCCTTCCTCTGAATCAGCACTAAAGGGCAGGGGTCCCCAACCAGCAGCAGACTAGCCTCAGTAGAACAGCCCATTATGTGGGGCGCGGTGGGGTGGGTCAGTGATCTGGCCACAGTGTTGTGGTCCCTGTTGAGGACCTAGTCCACGGCGCTGTACATTGAGGTTCTGCCAGCACCCCCAGTCTACAGCGCTGTTTGGTGTATAGCGCTGCTAAAGTCCAGCCCCTCCATAACCCTGTCCCTACATGACCAAAGACCCACCCTTGCCCCACCCAGCCCTGCCAGGCCATGGAAAAATGGTCTTGCTTGAAGCCGTTCCCTGGTGCAAGAAAGGTTGGGGAACACTTCCATAGGGTATAAGTTGGATTTGATGGACCAGTGTCTTCATTCCACCTCATCTATTACGTAACTATTAATACTATATCTGCTTAAATAAATACATTGCCATACATTGTGAGATTTGCTGAATTAAAATCATGACACAACTAGCTAGTTTTTCCTTACAGGAATCTGGGAAAGCTGGGTAATTTGCAAAAATTAAATGTAATATTTTTATCTGGACTGGATGACTATCTTATGTGTAAAGGAATGTTCTGTCTTCTCTGAGAGCAGATGTTGGTGAAGAGATGGTTTGTATATGTTGCATTTCATTATGTCCTATCCTTTGTTCTAGAGGGAGAAACATATTACATTATTTATTTACTTATTTTTTATAAATGTTTTATTTATAACAATTAAAACAAGTAAGCATACAATACAAAAACATAAAAGCACGCCCCCAACAGCAAGGGCCAAAAAATGAACATCTCAAACAAATAATAATAGTTACAATGCAGCACAGTAGAAAGAAAAAAAAAGAGAAGGGGGGCATAAAGAAGGGTAGCAAAACAACAAAGAAGAGGGATCAATAAACAGGGGGTCCTCCACTCCACAGATCCAATGGAGGAAGGAAAATGGAAATGGTGACTTCCAGAGGGCAGGAATACATGCTCTGGTGGCGTCAACTAAGTGTCATAAAGAGGATATACAGTAGGCGCAGAGTGAGTAGTCCTAGAGGTGGAGTAGGAAGAAGGGCCATTGGTGTTAATGGAGGAGAACGCCAGGGAGTCTGTCAGGCTGAGACCTTGCAAGGGGAGGGGGAAAAAAGGGGGGTAGAAGGGAGAAACAGAGAAGAGCACAGCAGCTAGTCCTGGTCAAGGCTAATCTGAGAGCAAGAAAACCCACTTAAAAACACATTACATTATTATCGGCTGAACACAAAAATGATCTCAGCAGGACCAGATGATCATCTAGTATTTTACAAACCGGTTGATATCAGGGTTAGAAGGAACAGACAGTTAGGCAGTCAGCCCTTTTATTCTGAGAGTGAGTGAGGCACTGCCAGAGGTGTCATTCAAAATATATATTGTGCCAAGCTGATAGTGTATGTGAATGAAGGTTCAAGAGAAATGGCTGTCGACCAAATGCTATCTAATATGTATGTCCAGCTTTAGGATGCATCCAAATCCCATCTGTTTGGGGGATCCACTTGAAATGGAGACAAATGGAAGCCAAAGTAGGAGCATCCATTTACATAGGGTTCAGTGTTAACAAAAAATAGTGTTTTTCTTTTTTTTATTGGAGACAAAATTGTGGTCTACCATAATTTTGTGTCTAGGAAAAAAACAAACAGCGACAGATTAAAAAAATTTAAAGCTAAGGTACCACTTAGCGATCTGCAGCCAAAAAAACTGCAGAAAAGACTGCAGCAGAAATGCATTGTGTTTTTTTTCTACAGCGTTTTTCCACAGAAAGGGAGCCTTCATACGGAGTAAATGCTCCGCTCATTCTGAGCGTAACGATTTCTATGGGTGCCAGCATACGCGCGCTCCCCATTGAAATCAATGGGAGGCTTTTTTACCTATTGCTTTCAATGTGATACGCGTTTTGTTTTGTTTTTTTAATTGGCTTTTTTTAATTCAGTTCATAAACCAAGGGGGGCATAAAACAAGGTGTTATACTGTCAGTGAGCCATAAAAACAGGGGGGGGGGGGCATATACTGTGCAGAGGGCATTAAAAAAATGGGGTCACATATTGTGGAGGGGACCAAAATAGAAGTCATATACTGTTGGGTGAGGGGGGGGGGGGGCAAAAAGAGGGTCACATAGTGTGGGGGGCTTAAAATCAGGATCATATATTGTGGGGGAGTCAAAAAAAGGGGTCATTTACTGTGGGAGTCATGTATTATAAGGGAGCCCCCCCAAAAAAGGGGTCATTCACTCCTGGGACCCAGCACTGAACCCTGGGGCACACCACTCATAAGAAGAGACCAGTCTGGGCTGCAGTTATTGACCACAACTCTCTCGATACAATCTTTTAATCAGTTTTCAATCCAATTACAAACTATATTTTCCAAGCCAATGGACCTGATTTTACCCATTATACGTCTATGGGGGACAGTGTCAAATGGCTTTGCAAAGTCCAGGAACACAATATCCACAGCCTCACCCCTTGTCCAGACTTCTACTCACCTCTTCATAATAGCCAGGTTAATATCAGGTTAGTTTGACGTGTTCTGTCCTTAGTATAACCATGCTGTCTGTCACTTATATCTTATGTTACCTTTATTCTATGGGTCAGTACAATTCCGGCATACCTAATTTATATTGTTTTTATGAATTACTAAGTTTGTAGAACAAAAATACATTTGGGGAAAAAAATCATTTTTACATCGCAATCTTCTGAGAAGCATAACATTTTCTATATTTTTGTTTAGAATGTTTATCTTGTGAATTAGCTAATGTTTTAGTTTTATTGTACAGATTGCTATGCATTCAATATGTGTGTCTTGTTTCATTTTTTTTTTTTTTTTTTTACATTTTTTTTATTATATTTGGGAAAAGAGGCAATCTGGGGTTTTATTTTTTTTAGACTTTTAACCTGCAAAAAAAAACCCCTTTTTTTTTTTTTTTTTTTTTTTTTTACATTTTTTGGACCAATAGAGTATTTCACCCGGCAATCTTCTGTTCGCTAGTTCAGTATTATACTCTCCTATACAAAAGTATGCACATGTGTAGGCTGATAGACCTGGGTAAACTATCCTGCCATAAGCCAAAATAGGACATGGTAGACCTAGGTCGACTGCTACATTGCGGTCTCGCTGTAGGTGGTATGGGGAGGTGGTATGGGGAGGGGGAGGCAATCAGCTACTCTGTGTGTATGGGGGTCTTTATAGTTCATTGTGGTTATTAAAACATGAAAAGGTAATTAGTCCTGACATTTTAGGCTTTGTTGACATGGACAGTTTAAGGCTACTTGGAAATGTTGAATAATTAGTCAACAAAATAGAATTAGCAATGCAGGAATATCTTTACCAAAGTTGTATGTGATGGTCTGAAACAGACAGTACAGCAGTACAAAGCTATGTAATAAAACCTATGTCATAAAAGTCAACAGCATTAAATTAGTCTTCCTGCAGGCTATATGAATAATTACTTAGGATTACCCAACTATGTGTGAGTTCCAATTTCTTTCCATCTAAACTTTCCATACAACTATAAGCATGTATATACCCAGCATGTAGAATACCTATGATCTCAGATGGAAAAACATCCTTTGTACAAGTGCTAAAAATAGCATATTTAGAGAAAAGTTCACTGGTTAATGATTGTAATCTTTGTGAACTGCTTTCTTCAAATATAATAACAATCTAGGGACAAAAAAGTTCTCTTGTATTTCCATCACTCAGTCTGAGAAATAAGTATTTTTATCAGCGAGAACAGACGGAGGAGCACTCACATGTTGAGATGTCAGCACTTCCATAAGCCACTAGAGGGCCTACATGAAGTGTTATCTACTAGACATCACATAGCCGCCTACATTGCTCTCCTGATTCATTGACTCACTGCTATTTATCCATTGCATTGAAATGAATTAAGATGGCACCTTTTGGTTAACAAGAGTAGCACAAGAAACTTCATAATTGTATAATCAGCTGTAACTAGTCATCATATTCTAATAAAGAAAAAAGAAGAGGTAATAATAATAATAATAATAATAATAAAAAATCATATTATATCATATCATATATCTTATTAAATCATATATATCAATATGTGTTTTGAAAATCACCTTTTTAGGCTGAGTGGTCACTGTTGACTATATAATAATCCTGTCACTTGATGCACTTGGGCTGTATTTTCCAGGCCCAACATCTGTTAAGTGACATAGGATCTGTATACATGCTAGACATGAGAGCATACATGTTATTTCAGTTGACAATTTAGAACTAGCCACTATATGTGGGTACATAAAGAGTAACATATTATATGACTTATATTTTACAATTTTTAGCACTTCTGCACAATTTTTCTGTAGTTTGCAGTTATCTCTAATTTTAATATAGTTATCTCTAAAATAGCCGCTATATACTGCTTACAGTAAGTAGAAGAAAATCTGTTCCATAAGTGTCTCTCCATCACACACCATATATGCAGAGCATATAATAAAGAAGTATTGGACTGTACTTAAGTGAATATAGTACTTTTGTTGCGATAGAAAGCTCCAATTTCACTCCAGCATCTGACTAAACCCACTTTCACATGGTCAGTAATTAGTAATTTTCATCAGTAATTTTAAGCCAAAATCAATAGTGGTTCCAGAATATGTAAGGCTAGTTTCACATATATGTCTGGTCTCAGCCTGGCGATTCCACTCCCCATTTTGCTTGAAAAATGCAGAGAAAAAAGCACTGCAAGCAGTGCTTTTCTCTCCGCGTATTTCGACGTTTTTAGGCGGAAACTGGGTGAAGTTAATTGCTTTTTTAAGCGAATTAGGTTTCCGTTTGGCAAGTCCCCAAGCCGACCCCCTGAACCAAAACCCTAACACAGGTGTGAACCTAGTGTTAGACGTACAAACCTTTCCATTATTGTTTATGTCTATATAGGTTTGTCTTGGCTCACAAATAATTATGCAAAATACTGACGAGGTGAAAGTGCCCACTGTGTTTCTGCTGCTTGTGTGCTTCCTTTACCCCCTCCATAGACTTCTACAGACAAGCAGAATCTGAATTATTTGACTGTTTTGGAAGGAATCAGTCATACTTTTCAAATTCTGTTCATCACTTTCATTATGCCTTTTTGCCTGCTCCTACGTTGTTCCTGCTCCTCAGTAGATACCCTCAGCCTTTGAGTGCCGCAGTAACTGGCAGAAGCATAGCATGAAACTTCTGGATCCCAATGCAAAATCTATACTAGGCGCCCAAATATTACATATCATTTATAGTACTGGTCTTAACATATTGGGAAGAGACACCTTATAGGCCTCCTAAGGCTCCTGACCCCCTCAGGTTACACCCATGGAAGTTGGCATAGCTGTATTTATAACCATGAAGGGCATCTACAGAACAGGGCATTTGTTTTACAGGATGTGTAATGAATCTTTGCTGATGGATGAAGTTCCTGAAATGGCAGTCCTTGTGTACACTGTGCACGCCATACACTCCAGAAATTAGAATGACTCAGGAACAATAGATGAAACGTGAGAGGTCAGTGCGGGCTGCAGAATTCCAGCACGTCTGCATCTACATGGCAGATGCGGTGTGTTGCATCCTCCTGAACATCAATTATCATATAACATATGATGAATAGCTAACATAAACTAGCCATTTAGAATACACGAACTGTACGCAGCGCATAGCTCCACACTGCCATTTTCCCTTTTATTCCATATTACCCCTAGTAAACAAAACCCTGTCTCATTCACCTGGCTCTGCACCCTACATGGAATAGGTTAACGTCCAGTGAATATCCATCCTGCCTCTCTCCCCCAACACTGTTATACAGGGATACCTAATGTGCATGTGTTCCATGGTATTTAATTACTGTTATATGTGTTCTAGGGGAATGGGGGTGATTAGAATCTTTAACCACTTCCGGACCACCCATAGACTACATACGTCCGGGAAGTGGTTGCCTAGTTCTGACAGGACGTACCTGTACGTCCAGTCAGAACACAGCAGCTGCACGGAGATCGTGCAGCTGCTTTCAATGGGAGCCGGCTGTAACTTCAGCCGGAGCTCCCAGAGAGATAGCAGCGAAGATTTATTACCTCCCCTGCTATCTTGATCGCTGTGTATACAGTGCTCAATGAGCGCTGTATACACAGCTATGGACGCTGCCATAATTCAGCTGCCCTCTGACCCGGCGGACACGTGATCCGCCGGTAGCAGAGTCTTACCAGAGCTGCTGGGTCCTACAGGACCCCAGATCAGCTCAGTAAGCTGTATATACAGCGTGCAGGAGGCTGTATTTCTCCTGCAACTGGGGTTAAATGTAGCAGCTCCAGTTATAGGAGAAATCAGCCTTCAGTACAAAAAAATAAGTGATCAGATGTTCCCAAAGGTCTCTTATCACCTTATGGGGACACAATCTGGAAAAAAAATAAAATAAAAATATAATAAAAAAGTTTTAAAAAAATGTAAATAAAGTAATAATAAAAAATAAATAAATAATACGCTAATAAAACGCCGTTATTAAAGGTTATAGCCCCACCCCCGACGACACCATACAAAATAAAAATTACCGTAACGGAGAGGAAAAACTATATTATAAACTTTTTCAGTGACACTTTGTGTTATTAAATAAAAAAAAAAAATAAATTGAAAACCAGACACAATTTCCCTCCTATTTTGTTTATATTTTCCTGGATATAAAAAAAATTAAAACACATTTGAAAATAAAAATAACATAAAAATAAAGCCGTATGTGTCCCCGAAAAAAGACACAAAAATTAGTTGACTGAGACATACAGTAAGAGAAAAATGTTACAGCCCTCAAAACCGCACATACAAAATAAACCTAAAATGTGTCTGGTCCAGGACCACAAATTGGCCCGGTACTGAAGTGGTTAATAAATATATATATATATATATATATATATGTATATATATTACTTTTTTTCTATTTCTTTTATTGTATTTATTAGAACCCTAAGGGTCTTGAACCAAGGAACACTGTACAGGCACTAATCGTGGGCATTAGCGCCAGGTCTCTGCTGTATAAGTGGCTATGTTGGCCACCATAATTAAATACAGACCCTGTCATGCTATTACAGTGGATGTCAGGAAGGAGTTAAGTGACTTGACTGCAGTACTGAGGTCCAATTTTGACCATGCCTTACCATGATTGTTGCATACTGACATGGTGACTGCGTTTATAAGCAGCAGTGCCGGGAGTACATTGGGAGATTTCAATCAAAAGGAATGAAGAAAAACCCACAAAAGCCACCAGCAAATGGAGGTCCCAGAAACAATTGCACTGTAAAAGAGGAAAAGCATCAGCAATGTCAGTGGACTTCCTGGGCACATAACATGTTCTGAAAACAGCATTATAGATTAAACACTTTAGAAGAAATTGTATAAGTAGGGCAAAAACTGGATGTGAATTTGTTGATAGTCCATACCACACCCTCATTGTCGAACCCAAAGAGAATGCATTTGATATTTTTTTAACATTAATTATTTTTTTCTTATTGAAGTTTTTGTATAAAACAGTAAACAAATAGCAACACAATAACAACAAAGAAGGGGTAGGATAATGGTTAGGGTTAGGGAGTAGAGCGGAAGGGGTGAGGAAAACAAGACACATCAGACGGGTAACAGGGAGGATCAGGGGAGGGAGAACAATAAGGGTCAGTTCACACGTGAACTGCCCGCGCGGGTTTTGACACGGAAAGAGACGCGGTGAGCCGCGTGTCTCTCTTGTCAAAACCCGCATGCCGCGACCATCACGGTCGCGGCTTTCCACTCCGCTGTCGGCTCAAATGAATGAGCCGACATAGGAGGGAGCTGCCGGGCGCGGAAGCCGCGCGGCTGAGCCCGGGCGGCTTCCGCCTGAAGAAAGGACATGTCCTTTCTTTTCTCCGCTAGACCACCATTGTAAAGGGGCGGATTTTGAAGCGAAATCCGCTGTCAAAATCCGCCCCTTTGTTCACGTGTGAACTAGCCTTAACTAAGACTGTTGTAGCAGAGCCAAATGGTAGCAAAAGCAAAAAAAGATATATATTATAGCAGCGATAATGGACCTCACTGCTGTTAATAGGAATCATAATAGTCTACGGGTATGTTTTTTGAACTTTTGTGGGAAGATAAGAGGAGGAGTGGAGTAGAGTCATCATCCAGCACAATTCCAGTGACTGTCTGAATAATTCGATGGACTTCTGGCCAAAAGGGGTGTAGGAGCATACATCACCACCAAACATATGCCATTGTACCCCGGTCATAGTTTCATCTCCAGCAGTAGCCCTAAGTGGAGCGGTATATCTCATAGAGAACCGAAGGGACTCCTTGTACCACCAAGAAAGGATCTTGTAGATCGTTTCTTGTGCCTTGCAAGAAATAGACAATTTATGTCACACCTGGAAAGCAGAAGTGCACGTTAGGTGAGAACAAGACCCCCAATTCCCTCTCCGAACCCTTCACAAACACTTCACAAACACTGGCAAGCAGGCACTGGGATTCTCCATTAGCATTCCATGAATAAGTGAGACAGTATGAGTCTGGGGACTAGGTATAAGGCAAAGGTAACAGTCCTCTGCTATTAGTATTCTGAGCTGAAATACAAAATAATGGAAGGAGGATAATGAGCTGAGTCACTTGGACCAACAAAAAGTAAACATCCATGTCCAATTTTTTATGGTGTCTCTTTATCATACGTTAAGAGTTTTGGTAACCATATATTCACAAACTCATATCTCAAAATTTTCCCTTTAATGTCTGCATAATCTCTGAATAACATACCCACTGATGAGGGTGGGAAACTCACTCCTAGAAGTATACTTAAACAGGGGGACCCTTCCATTTTGCCAGCATTGACTTTAAGATCACAGGAATCAGCAATAAATGGTGCCATGCTTCAGAACAAGAGGAATCTCCAGTTTAAGATGTCATGGTCTAGGCGACGGTTGGCCAAAATGGGAGAATGAGAATAATTTACCACTGCAGCCTCAGGCTGAGGTGTAGTACTACTCTGAGTCCATCCTGACAGGACGCATGGATGCTTGAACTAGAGCTGCAGGGTCTCCTTCCCTTGCAGGTATCATGGGACCAACATCTAAGGGATGAGGTATAACTGCATGTGTGATGTTAGACCGCCGTTCAAACTTGAGGATGATGGCGACATTGTAACGTGACTGCACGAACTGCCACAGCAGGCTGTAATTGATCAACTTTTTCCATTTATATGGGTCAAGTGGGGTGCTAGCGGCAAGGTCAATCTCATAAGATAGGTCTCCACTTTCAGCTCCCCGTCGGACGTCACTGCTCCCACCTGAGAGGGTGTGTGTTACTGTAACAGCTACAGCAGGAGGGGGCTCTTGCCTTACTTTAGACCTGATGAGGATTTGGGGAAATGGGGGTTGGTTGAACCTGTATTGCCTGGTGTATGGTGGGCTTTGTTTCCTGACCACTTTGAATACCTCCCTGGTGGTTTAGGAGCAGGCTGCACTGCAGTCTCCTGTGTGTTACGTTTTGATGGCTGTGAGCCAGCAGCTGCACTGGGAGGGGAAGTGGTGGTGAATGCAGGGAGAGGAGTCTGCTGGCAGGTATGAGATGATCTAACAATACTCTAACTGGCTCTGGGCATGGTTGTTGTAAAGAGCTGGCTACAGATCTGGAGGGGGTCTGCCTTTGACCTGCAGATGAAGGGATGGGAGTTAAGGCAGGCTAGAGGTTGGGACTTGCGGATCAACAGCGCTCATGTCTGCTTCCAAGAAGGGGGTAAGCCAATGTCTTTCCTCCTGATCTTGTCCTGCAGAGTTTTGTTGGCTGTGATACCTGCAAATGCAAGAGTCCTTGGAGGCTGTAGCACATGGAGATTCCAATAAGGCTTCCTCAGAAGGCTATACAAAAACTATGTCTCTTAAAGAGACAGCCCCCGATGGTCAGAAGTCCTAAAGCATAAACAGCATGGGGGCTTTAAAGAGCTCCACATTGTACAGTAACACGGTGTTCGCAAGCAGAGTTCTTCATGCCATCTCCGCGTCCTGCCCCCCGTCTCAGTCAGCGCTCTCTCATTGGTCTTCACTTTAGAATGCCGGGACCGTGATTGGGTGCAGGGACTCCTGTTTGAGTCACTAGAAGCCTGAAGTGCACATAGAGTAACACTGAGGAGTATTGACCTACTAACACAGATCAAGGCGAACTGCGGTTACTAGCATGCTCCCTCACAGATCGTATGTTGTGGCTAGCTCCATACTTCCATATTCCCATATTCCCATTCATTCCTATTTACTTGTAGTAAACAAAGCCCTGCCTCATTCACCTGGCCCTGTGCACGGAATGGGTTAATGTGCTGCCGCCACTGCCAGGCAGTTACGTAAATGCTCCCTCCTCCCTCTCTTCCCCCGGCAGGCACTGTTATGCAATACACAGGACAAGAGCTACACGTTCTACAGTAACACGGTGTTCGCAAGCAGAGTTCTTAATGCCTTCTCCGCATCCCGCCCCCTGTCTCAGGCAGCGCGCTCTCATTGGTCCTTGCTTTAGAACACCTGGAATGTGATTGGCTGCAGGGAGCTCCTATTTGAGTCACTGTAAGCTTGGAAGTGCACACAGAGTAACACTGAGGAGTATTGACCTACTAACACAGATCTGTGGAGCAGCGGCAGTGGCTGGAGCGGGGACACACTGCATAGGAGGTGCTACTACCCAGTCCTGTCTGCCATCACACAGAGTACCCGCTGTATAGTGCCATGTCCACCGGGATGCCCTGATGTCACATGCTGCTGACCCTCTAAGGTAGTAACCGTGTGGGCTAGGGGGGATCATCATGTATGTGTAGTGTATTGTGTGCTGGTGAGGAGGTGGTCAGGAGCAGGACTGCACGTACACACTGTTTGCTTTGCTACATTGTATTGTTGCGTAAATATGTCTGAATGGGGATGAATGTGATAGTGAGTGACAAGGCTGCTGCGAGATCCAGCACTTTACAACCTGGGATTTTTTTTACATCCACCGTGTAATAACAAGGATCTTTGTTACAGAGGACACACTAAACATACATGTCAAGGAGAATGAGTGAGAAGGCTGTCCAAAGAGCTTACAATCTATATGGTTAATGTAAACAAGTCCTCAGTCACATGTATAGCTGTGTATATGAATGATTGTATATACATGTCTACATAACACAGGTGTACACAATACATAAGATACGGACAGGCAGGCTGTGGGGCACTAGATGAAGTGTAGAGAGATGGATGAGTTTAGTGGAATGATGTGTCCTTTTGTTGTCTGGGAGCCGGGGGAGGAGGAGGGCTCTTGTATATTGCATAACCCATGGATGTGTACGGGGCTGGGAGGCTCCGCGATGTCATTGTACCTATTGATCGTCTCATTTGGTGCAGGGCATCTATCAGTGACTTTAATGAAGTCTGTATCCTCCTGGTGGGCTGGCATGTATGCATTCTATACTTTGTGTCATGATCAGGTCATGTCTGCGTACTGGCTACAATGTAATAATATCTAGCTAGTCTATTATATCATAGATTATTGTAATGATCAGTCTATATACAATGTAATAATAGCTGTAGTCTATTATACCATAGATAATTGTATTGATCAGTCTATATATAATATCATAATAAGTAGTCTATTATATCATAGATTAATGTAATGATAAGTCTATATATAATGTCTATTATATATCATAGATGGCTGCGATGCTCTTTTTATAGATAATATTGTATAACACTAGTCTATTATGTCATAAATTAATGTAATGATGTGATCAGTAAATATATATTGTAATATTTCTCGTCTCTTTTGTATCAAACATTAATGTAATGTTCAGTCTACATACAATGTAATAATAGCTTTTGTAGATTATTGTAATGCTCACCCTGTATACAATGTAATAATAGATCTAGTAGATTACTGTAATGCTCATTCTATATACAATGATAATAGTAATACTAGCTCTTGTAGAGTCTATATACAATGTAGCACGTGATTATTGTGCTTATATAAATGCAGTGTATACTGTATTGAGAAGGGGGTTCTCCAATCTATCTATCCATCTGTCTATCTATCACTATTTCTCTATACTTATCTATCATACGTATAATCTGTCTATATTTTTATACAAATTGTCATTCATACATCCAGCTATCTCCCTCCCTTCATCCATCCTGCTGTCTGGGGCTGGGTGTCACTGGCAGCAGCGAGTTCCTGGAAATGTGCTATTATGTAACCTCAGCATAAGCTGGCAGTCCTGGCTCAGTGTGAAAGGGGAGCTGATGATGCGATTTTGTAAGCTTTTAACAATAGATCCAGGATGGTATCAGCACAGTTCTGGGGTGGGGGGGCTGAGGGGGTCTATTCATTATTTGCTGGTGCCCCTTCTCCTTTATGGGCAGACAATGGATATGAGCTCATGCTCCTGAGGGACTGTCACGCTGGGTAAAAATAAAGCGTGTCTATATTTGTCCCAGTGCTACATGTGACTGTGGCTCGGTCAATGTCATTACTGTGCTCACTAGTCACACACTGCTATGGTGTGAATGGCCGTGCTCCTGCTCAGTATTCCCTCCATCTCCCGTGATGTGACGTGCATGGAACATTAGTCCAGACAAATGGCCGCGCTCAGTGTACATGCAGCAGGCAGCAGTACACCACAATGAGAGCAGTGCCGTGTATGTGGCGGGCGCTTGTTGTGATTGAGGGCTGAACACGTGAATGGAGGCGGGCAGGGAGGAGCAGCACGGCCGGGCTCCGCATTCCTTTGTTCTCCTGCAGGGAAGAACACAGCCGTTCTTCTGCCATGTGTTCACTCACTGGGCACTGCTGTCGGGGATAGCCTTGAACTTGAGATGGGGATAGCACGTCTGCTGCTGCTGTGGGATAGAGGCCATGCATGTGTGAGGTAAAATACGAGCTCCGCTCCCTGGAGTATACGAGCAGCTTCTCAATGAACTGCTGTGTATACGTAGTGAAGCCGTATGTTACCTCAGCCTCTCCTATACAGCTGCTGGTAGACTTCAAATCCCATCATGTTTCAAGTATATTTCAGTATTGCCACTTACTCTATCATCCAGGAGTGCACTTAGTGTCTGCCATATATTATATACTGTGTGTATGTATATAAATATACTATTGTTGTTGCCGGTTGCTGAATGACTGATCACAAATAGCAGTAGTTATGTAATGTACAATGAAATAACATCACTGAGCATTGAGGAGAAACATGGCTAAATTTATACTTACCCCAGTGGAATAAATAAGACGTAGTATATGTCCCCAGAACCTCGGGGCCATGACAATGTTGTGTAATAAGCATTGCATAACACTCTCCTATCTGAGTCACAAGACGGCCTGGTAATCATCTCTCTTGGGGTGGCAACCGATAGATGTAATGGGTTTTTCTTAGTTGGCATCAGTGCTGTGCCACACATGCCATGCTCTTATTACTTATTATAGATGTTTTGCTACAATTCTTCCTGTTAGCGTCACATGAGATCCGTATAATTGTCTCATGGAGGAGATTATAAAGCATATAATCCCCTCCTTACTTACGCCAGGTTGAACATACAGTAGACATAGCAACAATGATTAGCAAATACTTTATTTTACCAGTTTGATCCAATGGCATAACTGTAAGGGTATGGAGGCCACAGACATTTGTAAGCCAAGCACTCTGAAGGTCTGTGTTCCATACATTACATCATGCTGAAATACACGTTTTACTGTCAGCACATGATAGGAGTTGTAGTTGGAAAGCGATAGATTGGAGACCACCGTCCTGTATAGTGTGAGGTCATGTCAGTGGGGGAGCTCTGGTACGAATTTTGAATTGGAGCCCAAGAGATTCAGGGAAGATAACTAGGTTTCAACCTATGTATCTGAACATTGAAAAGTCACTCATAAAGCATATGGCCATAGAAACAAAGAAGAGTGTCAGAAAGAGAACATATGGCCCATCACCACTTTATGATGGATAGACATGTGTTTATCCCGGCATGCTTAAATTTACTTACTATGGATTTCTCAACCACAAGACTCAACAACTAATTTAGTATAATAGCCCCTTGTATTTGTGTTAGATTTTGATTAAAATCTCTTCCCTCCTGAACCTTATTTATACCTTTACCATATTTAATGGCTCATGCCCTCAATTTCCCTTCCTCCCATGTCAATATGAATGTACCATTCACTGAAAGAATTTGGAAATGCACCCAGTGTCCTTAAATTAAAGTGAAAGAGACAAGATATGTCAGCATAGGGGGAGAGGCTGCATATTTGACATGACTCCTGTAACTTGACCCTTTCTACGCAGTCATGAGGCCTAGTGGCTAGCTTAAACCTTAGAAGCAGTGGTGAGCTGGCTGGTGCTGTTACTCGCTGCTATTACCATTCCAGTCTACTGGTGACTGCTCAGGATCGCCCTGTGCTAATCGGTTTTGAAATATGATCTTGGAGACAGGATAACAGTGTTTGTTTGCACAGAGCGGGCAAGGCAGCTCTGGAGGAGGGAGGGATGCTTTGCCAGTCACGTATTCCCAATGTTTGTGTGTAGTCGTTCATTAACATTGCAATCCACAGACCAGGGAGAGATGAGAACTCTCAGCCTCCCCCACTGTTACAGAGGAAACAAAATCACTAAAGTTTTAACAGCAATAGTAAAAATAATGTTATGTCTAGTGAGGTTACATAAAGACGTAAACATTTTAGAATCCGTAGAAGAACGTTATGAGTGTAAAATATTGTACATTTTAATGGAGACGGACATTGGCAACTATTTATTTATATATCACCAACATACAGCAGGGCTATATAGAGAACATTTATAGCACCACACTATACACTCCTATCATTCTCTTTCATTTAAAGAGAGTCTGTCACCGGAATGTAGCATATCACCCCAGCTCCACAGATAGATAAGGTCACCTGAGTCAAACTGTGTTTTCTCACTGTGGATTGAGATATCACTGTT
Organism: Leptodactylus fuscus; assembly: GCF_031893055.1. Lineage (NCBI taxonomy): Eukaryota > Metazoa > Chordata > Amphibia > Anura > Leptodactylidae > Leptodactylus > Leptodactylus fuscus. The sequence goes on from NC_134265.1 coordinate 136,567,415, forward strand.
TTTGCTAATATGCAGATTGGCTCATTGGAGTAATGGGGGGTTGCTGCTTACCTCTTTAGACGAATGGCAGTCCTATCATTGCACCAAACAGTGCATTTTTGCATTGAGAAAAAAATTCTTCTTTTTCCCAACCTCCACCATCAAAGAAGAGTTGGTACACCCCCATATGCATTAGATGATTATCATGTTCCACCAAAATCTGTGGTTCGGCTGAAGTTGATCAAATTTGTATGTCCATATTGCTAGACTGTTAGCAACATAATTCCCCATGTAAACAGGACATCATAAAACCAAAAATGGAATCTGTATGTGGATGTACAATTCGTTCATCCCCAAATAGTAGCGATGATCTTCTCCCAACGATATGCTCCTATGAACATCCATTTGTGATTTGTGACCAGGTCCCACCAATTTTATCTGATCTTCTTACAATCTATTATTTACGATGTCCTCTAGGACGTTTCTCCATGGCTACCTAGAATCTGACTGAAAATGAATTTTGTCTCTGTCTGAAGTTATTGGCAGAAGCTTTTCTCTTTCAATAACGCTCATGTTTGGCTATACAAATTCATTGCATCGACATTAGTGAACTGTATCTGTAAGATTTGGCTGTCTGCTGTCGGTACAAGTAATTGCAGGCTAAGCGTTAGATGAGCAAGTAAAGCTTTGTAAACTTTAGCTTGTAGTAGCTGATGAAAGAAACAAGTACAGCGAAAGTAGGATTTCCTTCTTCACTTGTAGAACTGGTTTGGATTCAACAGTTGTTAGGAAATTCTGCTATGAAGTCATTTTAGCGGTGTTCAAGTTGCCAAAGCCAAACAACTGCAAGGCATCACGAGTTTTACTAATGTGCCTCTAACATTTCCTTGTGGAGAAGAACAATTAGTTTTCAGTTACTAAAATGAGATGAGATGAAACGACAATGGAGAGATCTTAATGTGATCCCAACCAGATTCTCAGGGGTTAACTGTGTTCGCATGTAGAAGACCTTACACAAGATCTGTCTAATAGGAATTTATTACTTAGGATTTAAATGTTATTAATTGTATTTGTGAAAGGGACAACTCTCATCTCACCTTTTTTAGGAGTGATTTCTAGGCAGGGACAGAACAGTGGCTGAATTTCAGTTTCCTTAAGGTGGCCATAGACATGATGAACATCAGCCAAACCTGCCAGTTTCAGTGGGACTGGCAGACCCTCTAATTTTTATTGGTATGTCCTGACTTGCTTTCTTATGGCAGACGTTGGGAGAAAGAAGGATTGTATCTTGGAATTTGACATGCTTGATCCTTTGTTCTCATGAGAAATAAGATGTCGCCAGTGGTGTCAGGCAGCAGTTTATTCCCCTCTCTTTAATGAAGACACATGCATGCTCGGTTCCATTTATTCATAGTGTAAAAGTATCAGGGTCTTTTCTAACTGAAGACAACCTACTACACACAGATCTACAATCAGCCTCCCATAGAAGATAGCATAGAACTGTGATACTTTGTACCCAGTTATTAATAGCATCCTTACGTAAACTTTGCAACATTTTATAGCCCTTTCCAGAATATTACTGCCATTACTCATTGTACTACGTGTTTTTTTTTTTTATTTACATATGATGAATAGGGGGATATAAAAGCTTCTCTTAAGGTGACCATACACAGAGGAATGTCAGCCAAACCTGACAACAGATGGGGGGGGGGTATATCAAACATGTCAGATTTCAACATATCCGATCCTTTTTTCTCAAGGGAGAGAAGTTGCAGACAGAGGTGTCTTACAGCTGCTTATTTCAGTCCCCCTATTGAGAACATGTGTATCAAGTGTTGTAAGGATTGTCTAAGTACTATGTTATATTTGCTGACACTATTGCCTATTACAGATGAAAGAGTTGAGGCCCTTTAATAGCATGGTGTTTATCAGAACACACAGGAAGTTTGGTTGGTGTTTGATACCTCAAATTCGCTGTTCCATAGAGATCACACCTCTGCATAAAATTACTATATTTAGTTTGTGGCTTCCTATTGGTCTTCACAGTAGAAATGGGTATACACTGCCACTGTAGAAGAGAGGTATAGTGTTTTACTAGTATTTAATGATTTAGACTGCCAGATTGCTCATGTAATTGTTAGGACTACCATAGAAGTGAATGGAGAGAACTGCACAAGAACAGCAACCTCTTTAGTCTTGGGGAACCCCTTTCTCAAGATAGGTATGGGTCTGATAGATGGCACCCACATTAGACATTATGACATAGAAAATGTCATTTTCTAATATTTTAGTAAAGTTATCCTAAAAACTAGAGGTAGGCACTCTAATCTAGTGAAGAAGCATGCTAATGTTTATTACCTGTGTGTTAACCATATTAAATCATTATTTTTTGTGTCTGTTAACTTGTATGACCTTATTAGACTGTTAGCAAAAGCGGCAACTCCCGAGATGTGGTACGCAGCAAAGTCCATTCAGTAACAGGTTAGGTAAACTTGCTAATCCTGCATGTAACATTAAAACGCAACCCCAATACATAACAGAATGCGCGGATTTAGTGTAATGCTATATTACTTGGAATCATCTAGTGTTATGGAACACTTTATGTAAGACTAGTGTGTGTTATGTGTAGTGATGTGCTGGTAAACCAAGGAGAGAATTTTCTGTCGGGAACTGTAAATCATATAGATTAAAGATGAAAGCAGGTTACCATGCACCAGTTACATATCATAACACCATCTGAGAGGTTTGAGGTTTTTATGAACTCGGTAACTTGCTGTACATGAAAGAATACTGCAGTTTATAGAAATGACTGCTCAGATGTCATCTCTGCTTAGTTACATTAAATTAATTGAATGCACCTATTATCACAGCATGGTGTGAGGATATGGCTTACATAATGTGTAAGGCTAACCGTCTTGGATAGATAGATAGATAGATAGATAGATAGATAGATAGATAGATAGATAGATAGATCGATCTACCACCAGACATTATAACGCTAAAGTTCAATATTTGTACTTTCTTCTCATATACATGAACTATATAGACGGGCATCACATGTATTGAACAGAATTTTCTGCAGCAATCAATCATAATGGGTGGATTTTCTTAAAGAGGACGTGACACATTTAGTAGATTAAGTAACTTTACTATGCTGCAACATCTTTTCTAATTATTCTTTATTGTGTTGAACCCCTGTAACTAGAAAAGTAAGAATAAATTGACAACCGAGTGCTACCATTTTGGGGTGTGTCTCTATACACTCTCGCACTGTTCAATAAGGGCTGTCAATGGCACAATGGTTGTCAATTAATTTACAAATATTCAGAAGGTATAACAGAAATGAAACAATATACAGTTATTTAGAAAAAATGTTCCAGAATTTGATATGACTAAAGCAGTCCACTATATGAGTGAGTTCTAAACACAATACACTTACTGCTAGATATGCTCGTCATTCGTTACACAATCTCCGAGATGAGCTAAGATTGCCTTCTTTGTGGTTTTGTGGGTTTTTAGTCCACATAATCGGTTGCAGCATTTAGCAGTAAAACATTGCCTCTCTAACTCTTGGAAATAGGAACTTTCTAAACTGGATCTTATTGCTGTATTTGGCCCAAAGGAGAATTTCGCAAGTGTTATTTTTGCAACAACTTATCAAGGCAGCTCTAGTTCCTGTATGGTTATGCATTTTACCTGCAATTTCAGAGCCTTTGTGATGAAACAAAATGAAAGCATCACTAAAAGGAACGCCTTTAGAGAATTTCTACTGCTTTTACTGTCATAAGGACTAACTAAATAAAAGAAGCGCCACTGACTCATATGAAGATCTGTTTTGTGAGAATTCACTGCAGTCAATGATCAGCATTGATTTACATGGTGAGCACTGCTAGTATGCAGCCCAATAGGAAACTCTGTACATTGATTTAATGGGGAGCGGGCATCTATTGTGGGGAATTATTGCTTGACAATAGGACACAGAAAATTAATGACTACATCACTTTTGACAGTTGTCATTGTTTTTTCTAGAATATAAAATGACTTTCTACAAATGTTTTTTAATGTTAGATAAAATATATACTGCCGCATACACTTCATATTTTATTTTAATAAACACCTATTATGCCCTAGTTTGTGAAAAGCTTTTAGCTATTGACAAATCCTCTTCATTGGCCTTAATAGAAGCAATGACAATACAATTTGTAATTATTTCCAAGCTAAAAAGTGCAGCATGTCACCACAATACATTGCACGTTATAAGACAGCAAGGTTCAGGGATGCAAAGTTATACACTAATGTCAGGCTGAAGAATTGACTACATTTGTCAATTGCCATAGATGATATATATATATATAATCATTTTTCCATGACTGGACAAACACATGACACAGCCAGGGAGTTGTCTGGTCTTAAGAGTCAGCTGAAAGTATGAATGGGGTGGCATGCCACATTCCAGGCTTCTTATTCAGTGGGCATGTAGTGGAAAGCTTTCAGAATTAGGTTGATGGCAGCTGATATTCAGTCAATGCCTATTTACAGCAGAAAGTATAGGCACCATATTTAGAAGTCTTATGATAGTAATCAGCGATGGTTTATCTACAAATGATCAGACCATTTCCTATGGCTTATCAGACATTTTCTATATCCCCATGAGACATCTTTGACAGATATGACTTTCTATGTTACTTCACCTGACTATCTGTGTACACAGATGTATGATGATGGCCATCTGCACTGTAAGGCCATCGAAAGTTTGTCTGAGATATTTATGCAATAATAGTGAAATAGTCTAAAATCCAACCATATTGAGGCAAACAATTCACCGTCACTGAGACTTGTGCATATGACATTATCATTTACCTACTTCAGATTGTCATATGAAAGACATAGAATATGACTACAAGTACAGTGCGGTAAGACCATTAAGTACTATAGCTTACTATTATTCTGTTAGAGAACTGCAGTTTGGCAATGGGATGAGTATACTTTCACACATTTTGCAGTATTACTATCTTAGTTTTTAGAAAACACTTGTATAAAATGCATTTGTTTACTTGTGCAGAGCCATTGCAATACTGATTTTATGCCTGTCTTCAGGTTGTTTTATTCCAAGAAGAGAGAGAGATAAAATTAGATTAATGAGCCATTGTAAATGAGTGAGAAGCTAACCTTGTTGGCTGTCTTTGTGTACCTTGGCAGCATTCTCACTGAGCATTAGCTGGCTAGATATATTTATGTGAACAGTTGTTCTTTTACTATTTTTGATTCACTGAAAACCTAACAAACCATGGTGAGTAAGTCACAAAAACAGAAGCATAATTTTTCTGCCAAGCATAGTCACAGTTAGCAAGTCATCCATTTCACGTACTGGCTAATCACTTCTTGTATGAATTGCCTGTATACGGAAATCATGTGATTGGCGTTTGGTATGTTTTAATTAGCAGTGATAGAATTAGGTATTGGATTTGAGTCACCCATTTGGAGCCATGCTGTTCTCTCCAATGATCATTGTCTAGGCAAAATTGGGTTTTTTATGTAATTTCCCTTTCAAAACGTCTACACAAGCAGCATCAGCAGCTCCGTAGCCTTTGTGTTACATTGTCCAATATGTTTCAAAAATGTGGAAAATTAAAAAATACCACATAGGCCCAGTTCACATGTGCACATGGATTTCTGTTCGTGGAGTCCATTTGGGGACCCTCCGAACGGAAACCTAATCCGCATAAAAAAGCGGTTACCTATGGAAACCAATGGACCCCATAGACTATAATGGGGTCTGTGTGGTTTCGTCTCAGTTTTCGGATAAAAAATGCGGATAAAAAGTGCTGCTTGCAGGACTTCCCTTTCTACATTTTTCATGCGGAGAGGAGAACGGAATGGCCCAAACGCAGATGTGAACCGGGCCATACAGTGAAAGTCATTATGCAACATATGTAATTGTGTGGCACCCAGTTACATATGTCAGGACCATACCTTTGTGGTATTGTGAACAGTAAGTTGCCAAATTAAAACATATATTGATGTGAAGTATTAGATTCTATATGCATACATTATAACACCCTGTACATATAGGTATATGAACGCAGTAACCCAAAATTCTATATTTTATTGTAGGTTTTGATTAAATTGGATGTAGCTGTATATTGCATCCTAAAGCAAGTAATCATTATATACAGCAGAAATCTTTGTATCGAACATTGTTTAATTAATATGACTGTAGATTAGCTTTACTTAATTCAGTTGCAAACTCAGGATATGTTAACACATGATGTTTATGTTTAGTTCTTTTGGGTATATATTTAGTTTTTCAGGGGATTTTTCTTCTCCATTCAAGTTCACTTTTTCCACTTCTCTTTGAATATCAAGTACCAATTAATCATTCCACGCACTCTTTGTTCCTTCTGCTCTTTACATCCTCAGACTGGGGGCATGCAATGTCTCAAGCTCACCATAACTAATGTAAGCAAAGCAAATCTCTGCTTATATGAGGATACTGACGCACCTGATCGTTGTTCTTTATGAACCACAAACATGCTCTGTATAGTTTAGTCTGTAAAATTGCAGAAGTGTTTGTAATTGTGGTTGCAATAGCAAACCAAACACTTCTGTAGCTCGAGTGGAAACTTCTTCCTTACAAGAGGGACTTTTAGAAAAAGTCATAGACTGATATTGCAACGTACTGATGATGTTCTATGTCTAAATGTGGTTTTAAGTCATTTTCCATGTCATTGTTTTAAAATCAGTTTATTCTCATTTTTGCAGGTGGCAAGGCATTTTCTGGGAACACTGCAAAGATGGTCACAGAGTCAATGCTTCAACTCCCGGTTAGAAAAATTTGAAGCAGATGGAATTTCCTATAATTAAGATATTAATGTTCACACGGTTTAAGGAACACTGTCAGAAAGTTCTCTTCAGCAACTGTGAACTGTTTCTAACACCAGTTGGCGCTGATGCAGCTAAGAAAAATGCCTACTATTAAAAAAGAGCAAGAATGTGCTGATACAAGAAATGGTATGGAGAATATCCTTGTTCTTAATTCTAATATGCCCGACATGTCTGAATCAATGGACTCCAGTAATGACATGTTGTACAATGAAGGTGGTAGTTCAAAAAACAAGTCCTCCTCTTGTCGCAGAAAAAGGGAATTTATCCCTGATGAAAAGAAAGATGCCACTTACTGGGAAAAAAGAAGGAAAAACAATGAGGCTGCAAAGCGATCCCGGGAGAAACGTAGACTAAATGATATGGTTCTAGAAAATAAACTGATCGCATTAGGAGAAGAAAATGCAAACCTGAAAACAGAGCTGCTGTCCTTAAAACTTAAGTTTGGATTGATAAGTTCTGCATCTTATGCTCAAGAAATACAAAAGGTTACTAGTGCCACAGCTGTGTATTTCCAGGAATACGCTAAGTCAAACGTGAGGTCATTCCCAGGAGAACATGACCATCCTTTAATAAGCAGTAGCTGCATCTCTGTTATCAAGCACTCCCCTCAGAGCTCTATATCTGATGTATCTGAGGTATCATCTGGAGAACACGTCCAACCAAACCCCACCCAAAACAACTGTATAACCTCTGAAATGAAGTATCAGAGGATAAAGCAGGAACCCCTGGAAATTGAGAACTTTACTCGGGAACCTAGAGAAGACAATCCCTCTTATGCAGCATCTATCTATCGGAACTATATTGGAAGTACATTTCCTGGGTACTCACATTCGCCGCCTCTTCTGCAAATTAACAGTTCCTCCAGCAACTCTCCTAGAACATCAGAGGCTGATGAGGGAGTGGTAGGAAAGACCTCTGATGGGGAGGATGAGCAGCAAGTTCCTAAAGGTCCTATCCATTCCCCTGTTGAACTAAAAAATGGTCATACAACGGTCATAAAAGTTCCAGAAGTGAACTCCTCTGCACTGCCTCATAAACTGCGAATAAAGTCAAAAGCAATGCAGGTAAAAGTGGAAACACTGGAGAACGAGTTTGATGTCACGCAAAAACTGCCACTGCCAATTGACATGTCCTCAAAAAAGCACTTTCCCCTGGAAAAACATGGTAGTGAACCCCTGGTACATTCTTCTTTGTCCCCCTTGTCTGTTCAAGTGACTAATATTCCAGACTGGCCTATAAAACCAGGACAATGGCATCATAAGGAACTTGATAAAATCCCAAACATTTGCAAATCTGCTGGTATTGCCACAATGTCAGATAATGTCTTTAAACCTTCTGAGCCAGAAAGCTTGTATTTAAAGCGAGGTATCGCAAACTTATCTGCTGAGGTGGCCACTCTTAAAAGACTTATAGTTGCTCAAGAAATCTGTACTTCAGATTCCAGCTAAATTACTACTGAAATGAATTCAGATTCTTAATGTAAAGGGTGTCGTTTGCAGTAAATTGGTATGTTTTGTAAGATGCTGATTTTCACTGGACTTGTGACGTCATTTCACTGTTTTGTTCATGTAATGATGTCTACTAAATATTGTCTTTTTGTGCACAATATTCTGAAGACTAGATTGTGTTATTATGATCACTATGCCTTGTGTACAGTTACGTAGCTCTTGCAAGGTTGTAAATATTTTAAACATTATTTTTGCTGGTCTGTTATAAACTGTGCAAGTTACCAGTTATAATAAAGTATTGGTGACAAAGAAGAACGTTGGTCTAAATCAAGTGGCAAATAGAAAATAATGTGTTTTTTAATATGTACCAGTGTAAAATGGAAAATGTGTAAAATGTATTTATGTACTTATGGGTAATATGTGTACGTGGCCCAAAAGTGATTATTGCAATGGTGAAACAATGCAAGTTAACTAGCTGAGCACCTGATTATAAAAGGTGTAATTGTTATGCTTATTTTATCTTTTTATACATATGCCCTAAGAGGGTTTACCAATAAAGTGAAGGGAAAACAGCCTGCTATCATTATATTCTACAGAAGGCATTCACCTAACTCATACCGAGACATCATTGTTTGCATGTACCCTACATACAGGGACGTAACTTGAGAGGGTGCAGTTGCACTCGGGCCCAGGAGCCTTAGGGGGCCCATAAGCACTGGCATCAGTATTGAGATTGCAGTTTCCATCTGACCCATAAGCCAAAGAGATCCCCAGATTACCCGAACCACACTGATTGATTAAACTCCTTAGTACCCATATTCGCTATAGGGATGAGGTTGGGGATCCCGGACACAAGACTTTAGCTACGCCACTGCCTACATACTTTCATTCCCTCTGTTACCCCCCAACCAACCCACACAAAACAAAACAGGAATGGATGACCTAAAAAAATAGTCTGCAATTATGAAATTTTCTGTTTTATATTTTGCCAGATTGTCTCAACTTTCCCCAAGCTCTCTGATGTTATCTATTATTTCTTTACCTTTTTGCCTAAAGCAGAGAACTGAGCTATGGTAGGGGGATAAGGGAGCAATACTGATTAAGTGAAAACAATTGAACCAAACAGGAAACTTCAGTCTTGGTGTTATATGTTTGGGGTTTCCTCAAAACACAGGCGGTATTGTCACGTTCCTAAGCTTATAATAGCAGGTTTCATCATTAACACTAACCGAAAGAAACTATATAATTTTAATATTATACATCTTTGTCAACCACACAATTATTGGTAGAGGGAAACGCACACTTATGGAACAGTTATGGAATAAACTTCCATTGTCGCACTTAGGGATAGTTCACACGGGGACAAGGAGGTGGATTTTGACAGCGGATTTCGGCCGCCTCCATACAATGGTGGTCTATGTAGAGGGCTAGCGTTTTTTTTTTTTTTCTCTAGCGTTTTTTTCCCCCAGGTGAAAAAAGAAGCGACATGACCTTTCTTCAGGCGTTTTCCGCCTGAAGAAAGCAATAGAAGTGAATGGGAAGCGAAAAACGCGGGGAAAAAAAGTGACACTACGGGAGGGGAAAATTGCCTGGCGTTTTTGGAAGCGGTTTTTACAAAAAAAACGCTCCACAAAAAGCATGGCAAGGTCCAAAAAACGCTTCCTAATTAGGAAGCGTTTTTTCCGGGACCAAAATAAGCCACACATAATTTACGTGTGAACTAGCCCTTACAAGGCATCACAATTAAAGGGATTTTCTGGGGCTATACAATTTATAACCTATGCTTTGGAAAGATCACCAACATCAAAGTATAGGACTAAGTGACAGGACCAAGCACAACCACCATACCATGTATGGTTGTGCTTGGCAAGCAATGATGTGGCTGCAGAACTTGCCAAAAAGGCTGCTGATTGTCATACCATAATAATCTGATATTGACAACCTATTCTAAAGTTAGGTCATCAATATCATAGTTATGGAAAACTTCTTTAAGACGTAAAGGTGGCCATATACATTAGATGAATGTTGCCTGAATATGGTGATTTTGGCTTCACTGACTGACTATCTCATGTGTATGATGTTTGCCTGGCTTTCCACAGCTGTCAGACCAAGGAAAAAGAAGAATCAGGTATATTGGATTTCTACATGTCCAATCCTTAGTTTTCTTTGAAGATAAGCCATCATCAGTTTTTTTCTCTTAATCTTTAAAATACATTTATGTTTGGTTCAGTCAAATGTGCGTATATATAGGGGAAATGTGGGGGCTTTGAGAGGAATACGTATTAGGGCAACAGCTATCTAAAGTGTTTGGTCATTGTAAGTCTCAGACCAGGGCACTTTTTGCTCATCCATGAATTATAGTGAAATTGCAGCAGTGATCCCTTACTGGGGATGATGAAACAATTTTACTATAGTAGTGAGTGACCCGATATGGCACTGGCTTAAAGCTGCCCACACTTGGTAGATAGTACTAAATCCATTGGCCAATGATTCATAGGATAATAGTATTAAGTATATTGCGGGAGATTTATTAAGCTGTCTAAAAGAAAAACTCTTTGTTGCCCATAACAACCAATCATAGCTTTTTTTTTTTAAAGTGCCTTAAAAAAATAAAGCTATTCTGTGATTGGTTGCTATGGGTATCAAAGACAGTTTTTCTTTCAGTTTCATAAATCTGCCACATTGGGCTTATAATTTTCTCAGTAAGGGGGTGTTCACACTAGCGTCGGTGTCTGACAGCTAGTGTCCGATGCTAATGTCCGTGTACATGTACGTTTTTGCTGTCCACTTGAAAAATTGTGAACGGACACTTAAGGACAGACACGGACTGTAAAAGAGCGCACATGATGTCCCATTAAATCAATGCAAAATGTACGGACACAGCTAGTGTCCGATGCGCGGACATTAGCATCGGACACTAGCTGTTGGACACCGACGCTAGTGTGAACGCCCCCTAACATTTGAACCAAGCAGAGCAAGTCCATGAAGATTTAGCTTGGTGCAAAATTGCTAAATCTCCTTAGTTCCTAGAAGTCATGTATCAGTGTATTTAGAGCTTTAAAGCAAACATGCTGTTTGATCCATGGACAGCATGTTACAGAGCAAGAAAAGCTGATTATATAAAGTTCCTGATATATTGTTCTAAATCTTTGCTCGGTATGGGCTTCTGAGTCCAGTGAGCCGTCCTACTCAGCCACTGACTGACTCCTCTGTATGAATGTACTTATAAAAATAACTGTCAATCTTTGATTAGGACCACCCATTGGACTCCTAAGCCCAGAATGATCAATAAATATGTTCTTCTGACTTTTAGCCCACAAATGGTGTCCATATAAAGACATCCTTGATGTCAGAGTAAAGCGTTATATTAATGTACATGGTACATAGAACTATATATCAACCTCAGCTCCTCCTGTTCTATAACAGATTGGACTGCATTTTCACGGTGACTGGTTCCGTTAAAGCCATCTAAATAATAGTCAGAACTATACAAAAGATGACACAAGGATGTGTAGAGACTATTACACTTCCTCAGCACTGTACATCTCAGAAGATCCTCATATAAAATACTTGCTTACTTATGCACAAAGGTTTGTATTGGCTCTTATTTAGAGGGAGTCGGATAAATACAAAGTTTCTGCCAAACAGTGCTTAAATACTTTCATGGACACAAGCCTAAGAATCAATGCAGAGAGAACTATCTTGTTATGGATACAAACAACCGCCTGTAAATGCATTGGGTGGTCTACCCACTTTGCCAGATTTTCCTATATACAGCAGCCACTGCTCCAGTTTTCCTATGGGATTTCCACCCAACACAATGCTTTTAGCTTTGAATGCATTTTTCAGGCTCTATATGGCATATCAGGCCCCTGCTGCAATTGACGGCTGATATGCATATACATAAAAAGATGATTATGCATTGCTTCCTGTTTTGCGTACAGATGTATGTTTTTTGCTCCTATTAAAGCACCCCGCATGGCACCTTTATTTATTTGGGAGGTATTCTGGATCTGACAGACTCCCTTTTAAACAGAGATGTAGTAAATGCAGTGTAAGAGCAATCATAAAGATAAAACCATGGATCAGTAAAGTAGCCTGAAAGAGCAGTACTCGATTCCTCAAAAGATGCACATCTGCTTGGGAAGAGAACACAAGCTGCTTGGCAGTGCCAGTCTGTAAAGCTTTGGTAATCAGTCACATTCGATGTATATAGAACATCACTCACGCACATTTGTTAAAAAAAAAAAATCAACTTAAGTTTGTGTTGGTAATTCATAACTGAACACTATTCTTTTCGGTCAAGTTATACTGAAATATGGAGGTAATTGTATCAATACATCTTCCAAACTGAATTATAAATCAGCCTCTTTTCTTTATACCGTACAGTTACCCATATATCTTTTATAGCTGATGACAAAACTCTAGTTTGGCCAAAAGCTATTCCTCCTGGTTCAACATTGATTCAGCTGATCAGCCATTGCATGGACTTGTAAGCCTCCTGCAGAGAGTAGCCCAGATTTATTATGCCTTATATGCCAGTTTTCTTTATGCTTCTTTAAAGTTTGCACCACCTTCTCCACTTCCCAAAAAAAGGAGCGTGGTCATGGGGTCCACCAGATTTATCACCATTTACGCACAAAATCTGTGGTACATTTCACACCAGGCAAATAACATGGCAGATGGTGCACTTCATAAATCTGCCCCAATCTCTATATGAATTGAAGACCAGGATTTTATGTCCACATAAAAATATTTTATTATAAAACCATAAAAAAGATTCACATGCAGAAACCACCAATATATATTCTTTTAAGCAGTGTAGAGACATTGTCTGACTGGCGTGTTTCGGAAATTTGTCAGCTGGAGAATGTTAATGGTGTGAATTTCTGCATATGGAACTTTTTATGGAAAATAAAAGGTTTTTAACTGGAAATTATGTGCTATTGTTTAATTCATATAGGTATTACCCACCACACTTGAACACTCAGTTTGGCCAAGCATGCATGTGTTCTTAATAAGTTGTATAAACCACACCTCTGTTGGCAGAGTATCTCAGGTGAGAACAAAGGATTGGGCATGTTAAAAGCTAACTTAGTTGATCCTTCTTACCTCTAACGTCTGCCATTAGAGGGGAGTCAAGACACCCCCCCATGTACAAAAGATGTTTGGCCAGCTCATTGATTTCAGTGGGAGCTGACGTGACGTCACCTGTACTAGGGACTATACAGGGGATAAAGCTTTTTACTTCCAAACCAGTATTGTGTATAGCACAGACGCAGCTTTGTAGAACTGATCAATCCAAGGGCCGGCACTAGATCCCAACTGATCAGATATATATGGCCTATCCTGAGGTGCTGACTGATCTCAGCATGCCTCAGGAAGTGACATCACATGCTCTTCGCTGATTGGCCTCAACGGTCTCGTGCGGCTGGGACTTCTGCCACACGTCAGCAAGGGACTGAGAAAAGTGAGGAAAGGTTGAAATGTGAGTGTGAATTTTTTTTATTTTTTTCACTCTCTTCAGCCCATTTAAAACTTAAACAGCTTGCCCATTTTTGCCTAGACAACCCCTTTAAGCCTAGACAACCTTTAAGGAGTAGTGAAGCAGAATTCTTAAATCACATTAACAGTGTCAAAGGAAGCTATGACCATGGATACCATTAGCTATAGGAGACAAGCTGTCTATCTACAGTAAAGCCTATAGAGTACAGGAAAAAAAAAATGTTTGGTTGTCTATTATTATTATTATTGTTTATTTATATAGCACCATTAATTCCATGGTGCTTAACATTTGGGGGTTACATACAATACACAGAATATACAGGTAGATATAATACTAACAATGACCGACTGGCACAGTGGGGTAGAGGACCCTGCCAGCGAGGGCTTACAGTCTATGAAAAATCATACATCAAGCTCTACAAGACATGTTTTATATCAAATTATCATCCATCAAGAACATTGAATATTTCTATCATTAAAAAACATGTTGAAAATAAATTGCTTGAAAAGTCTTCTATAGTTGCTATAGTAGAGGTTTCTATAGGTGACATAATATGGTTACATATAACTTATAGATTATAGGAAGTCATTAAAAGGTTGTGTGATGTAAGCACCCATCTTGCACTGTTGGTACCCATGCCAAGAATTTTATTCGTCAGGGTATCCTCATTGTACAGTAAATGTTTGTTTTTCCCGTTGATCCATCAAAGGAAAATGAACTATGAAGGGAGGACAGCCACTTTAATGGCTAGTGATAGAATGAACTTCCTGGAGCCATGCTGGACAAAGGTTTTGGCTTCAACTATTAGCTTCCTTCATAAGGGAAAATAATGTGAGTCAATCTGAGGCATTCCAATCAGTTCTAGTATGGCAAGACTTTGGTATGTAATGGCCATTGAATGTAGCTGGGGTTTAGTATATAGATATAAGCACAATGTATTTATTAAGTGTCTTTTCATTAGTACGAGAAAACATTCTTTTGAAAATAACCTATGGAGAGAAGATGTTACAGTTAATGGCCAAGGGGCTTAACAAGAAAGCTTTGCAAATTCTATTTAAAGCCATGACTAAACAGCCTGCTGAAAATGAGTGCGCAAAAAGCAAGATAGTGAAGTAACGACAGCTCAACGGAAAACATTGGAGTTTCTTGGAAATGCTAACATGTGTGTTTGTTTGCCTAGCTGTCTATTTATAGCAGGACAGTGTGTCTGCATCATTTTTCTACCTTATCAATAGATGTGTTCACTTCAGCAGCAGCAAGGCAGGGAAATAAAATAAAATAACATCAGGATATGCACTGATGCAAGAAGGTAATTTCATCTATTACAACTTTTTTTCTGTTTGTTTTCACCTTATTTTGCTGTTTTTATTGTGTTATTAACTGTGATGACACTATGCTTGATGTGTCTACATGCCTATTATAAGGACTAGCCAGGAGTGTAACAAGGAAAGACCAAACCACACAGTCCTCTGGAAAATCAGGAATTAAACACTCTTCACCTGCCTCAATAAATAAGACGTAGATACAGGGCTTCACTGTTCCCCATAAAGTATAATGCCCTCTGTACTGGCCTGCACACATTATAACACCATCTATATTGACTCCTCACACAGTATATTACCCCTTTATGGGCCCCCACACAATATATGTTTGGTAGCTTTATTGGCAACCATACAATTAATTAAAAAAATTATAATAATTACCCTTTACTGGCCCATTACTCATTCAATAGCCTTCCCGTCTGGCTATAATATCATAACCACTTCCGTATATCATTATTACAGTCACACGGAGAAAGCTTCAGGACAACAACAAATTCTTGATACTTTTCGGTACTTGGTAAATAATTTTATATATATGTATATATACACACACACACACGTATAAATAAACAATATAATACCCCACAGTGGCCCCCGAACAGTATAATGCTGCACAGTGACCCTCACACAGTATAGTGCACCACAGTAGCCCCTGCACAGCATAATATACTCCACAGTGGCCCCTGCACAGTACAATGCTCCATAGTGGCACTATGCTCCATAGTGGCCCCTGCTTAGTATAATGTTACACAGTGGCCACTTCACAGTATAATATGCTCCACAGTGTTTTCTGCCCAGTATACTGCTCCTTAGTGGCCCCCACATAGTATAATGCTCCACAGTAGCCACTGCATAGTATAATATGCTCCACATTGTTTTCCACACAGTATAATGCTCTACAGTGACCACCGAACAGTATAATGCTCCACAGTGGCCACTGCACATTAGAATATGAAATGGATACTCTGCTTTGTAAACCCTCTACCAGGTCATTAATAAAGATATTAAACAAGAGAGGACCTAATACTGACCCTTGCGGCACCCCGCTGGTGACTGTGGCCCAGTCTGAATATTTACCATTAACAAGTACCCTCTGTTTCCTATCAGTGAGCCAGTTGCTAACCCAAATGCATATGTTTTCCCGCAGTCCCAACATTTTCCTTTTGCATACCAACCTTTTATGTGGTACAGTATCAAAAGTCTTTGAAAAGTCATGATATACTACATATATCACATTACCCATGTCCAGTCTAGAACAGACCTCTTCATAGCAGCTGATCAGACTAGTCTGACAAGACTGATTCTTCATAAACCCAAAAACATATCAATTCAAAAATATATAACAAGGATTATACATAATGAAAAAATACAAATAGATTTATATACATGAAAACATAACTCACCACCCCTACTCACCTTCTAATTTACATTACTTCACTTCTCTTTCTTCAGCTATATGCCATTAGATTCCCTTATATACATAGGGAATCTAATAGCATAATGTAATATCTTTGAATTTATTTTCACTACCTTTTAATAGCATGTATATATGGGTGTTTTATTTCTTGCTTGTACCCCACAATTGTTTCATTGGATTAGTAGTGCCTAGAACCTACCAAATCACTATGTACTGGCAGATTGAGGACAGTATCTGTATTCAGTTATTCAAATATTACTACAGAGTCAATGGGTAATTTTCAGTCCAGGTTACTATGCACCAGTATCAGTGCCAACTATGTGATAAGATAAAGCTTTAGATATATAGATAAACTAACTAATAACATGCAGTGTGAGTTAGTGAATTCAGTTCTAATACCAATTTCAATACCACACCCATTTTGCTTTAGTTACTTAACCTACTTTTAATATAGGTTACAGACATTGTAAAGTATAATATTTATTGAATTGTGCCTTGTATAATTGTACCCATATTTCTTCAGACTTTAAATCTTTAAGAACCGCAGTTTCTCAGGCTCTGGTCACAATCACATATAGAGTACACATACATAAAAACACTTTTTACATTTCTTGTAATATAACTGGTATGGTTTTTCAGGCTTCATTTGGGTGTGCAAATTTCCATGAATCAAGGTGACTGGTAACCACTGCAAGTAGACTACCTGGGAACCTTGTTCTAAAGCATGAAACATTGAGGTCACATCATGGTTATCTTTCAAATTTATGGTTATTTGAGTTAGAAAAAAAGGTTGCCATGCAGCCCTAGCTTTAGACAAGGCACTGTAAAGCAGCACGTGTAGTCCATACAAAAACTCTCTTAGGATCGGGCCCCACAGGCCAGAAACGCCGTGGGAAATATCGCTGCATTGTACAATACTTGCAAAGTGGATGGGATTCATTTCATGGTTTTGAAAACCTCAGCATGTCAATTCTATCTATGGAATCGCTGGCGGCTTTCCCATAGATATAATTGTAATAGAAAGTCTGTGGAGGAAAACTCCATGAACTTTCTGTTCAAAGCGCTGCGGGAAGAACCGCAATGCGTTCATGCCGCGGTTGTTCCCGCAATGCTTTAGCTAGGCGTTTCCGGCCCGTGCGGCCTTAGCCTTAGAATGGGGTCCCACAGAAACGCAGGGTAAAAAACTGCGGCGTTTTACTGTTCCAGCAAAGTGTGAATCCCATCCCGTTACGGTTTTGAAAATTGCAACATGTCAATTACATCTACAAAATTCTGGCAGTTTCCCGTTGCTGTCGTGGTCTTTCCAGCAGCAAATTATTGCTACGGCCTGCTATTCTGGGTGCTCTATTAAACCTCTGTAATATGGCTGTGTGCATGAGGCTTTAAAGTGGTTGTCTAGCATTGGTACCCTGTTTGTCCAGGGTCTGTGTTCAGTATTTCAGTTTAGCCCCAATCCAGTGAATAGGGCTGGGGTGCTGTACACAACCAATGGACATTTTGGGTTCAGTTCCTGGCCAAAAATTAAAGTAACTACAGGAAAACCCCAGTAAACTCATTTGGTGTCTGGTCTAGCTACCTGATACCAAAATAATTTTGTAAGAAACCTTTTATTTTCTGGTACTGGGCCCTCCACAGTAGAACCTAATGCCTGTAGTTGATATTTGTAAGGTATAAGTGGATACTCACCATGACAAGCTAAATAGCATATACATTGAAATTGGAAAAGCAAATGGATATATTACAGCAACTTAAACATCATCTTTTTTCGAACCTTCAAAAATTCTTCTGCAAGGCAAAGATAAAATATATATCAAGGACCTCATTAGCTTTAATTTTCTTCTGAGAAAGGATCAGCAGTAAGTATGTTAAAGTGTCAAACTGCATATGTCGGTATTTAATGTGAGATTGCAACAGCAGAAGTTTTTAGACGACCGTGCAATCTGATGACTGAAACATATGCAGCAGAAAATGTTTGCAATGAATTGACCTATATATTCTGACCTACATTACATCCATTACTACATTGTGTAAGTGTGCCACAAGTCTGCTTTCTCTGGAAAGGAACACATGGTACAAAAATAAAAGGTGTAATTAAGGCTAATGGTAGACGTAACTAGATGAGTATTCATTACATGCCAGCTTGGTTATTGTGTCTGCTTACTTTACATGGTTCTCCAAGTTCAAAAAAATCATTTTGATTCTTAGTTAGAGAATTATCAATATATATATTATTGGAATATTTCAGTCTTACATTCAGAGAATAATATGGCCATCATGAAAATAAAGGTTCTATATTTAATTCAAGCTATTTACACCTGCTGTTGGAGGTATATATTTGGATAATTTCCCAACATGCACCTGTAATGGAAAGCTCTCACATGTAGGCATAGTTGGCAATACTCCCAGGTGCAAAGGGTGGGACCTGAATAAAAATAACCCCCAAAGGCAGGGGTGGGAACAGGGGGTGGCTAATATCTCTAGGAATTCTCTTGGAAACTCTACTTATAGATATGACTGAAAAAGGAGACCTGTGATTTTGCAGCAAAAAAAGAATTACAACTGCATCATAGAACACCAGCCCTAGGCTGGGGTCACACATTGCAGAAAAACTACATTTTGCTTATCCTTATGGAATATGTGGAGAGAAAAGCTCTGCAAGCAGCACTTTTCTCTCCGCATTTTTCATGCGGAAACCACATGGACCCCATGTGTACTACTCTGTTTTCACAGGCCATGCAACATCACGTTCATTTGTCACATGGCCTGATCACTGCTCAGTCCTATTCAAGCACAGGTGCTGTAAAACTGCACTGCACTGTACTTGGTACGGCATGAAGAGCACTCATGCGAATGCTGCAATCTCTTCAAATTGCTTTTAGGCCTGGAATTGAAAGATCGGACCCCTGACAATCAAACATAATAGGTTTTTTGTTTATCCTAATTATCTGGAGAACTGAGTTTACGATCATGATCAGATAACTACAAAAACATCTAAAGGTGCCCATATACAGTTGACTAAAGTTGATCAAAATGGAAGATTTCAATATGATTTTAGCCAACTGTCATCATTAGCATAGAATCCAAACGTGTTTGCAATTTTTGTCTGGTAGTTTAATCAAAGATCTTTAGTAATAGCTAATCTGGACTAAAATATATATGGCTGATTTGTTAAGTGACAACAATGTTTTCATGTATCTATGGCCATCTTAACTCTACATGCAATTAACATTGAAAAAAATATGTAAAAAATAGATATAATGTCACAATTGTATAATTGGAAATAAAACAACTTTGAAGTGATATAGAAATGAGGCCTTTGGTGCACTAAGGTCGGCCTTTGGCTCTTGTAGCTCTGCTCTTACTGCTCAAGTAGGATGGGTAAGATCATGCTAGTGAGAGGGCCCGTGCACATGGAGTAATGCGTTGTTGATTCTGACACGTAAACTTGTGCCAAAATCAGCGCTTCAAAACAGAATCCCATTGACTTCAATGGGTTCCGTCTTACGCACGCTACACATTGAAATCAATGGGAAGCTTTCTAACCCATGGATTTCAATGTGTTACGTGCGTTAAACGGAACCAATTGAAGTCAATGGGATTGTTTTGAAGCGCTGATTCTGATACAAGTTTACGTGTTAGAATCAACGCCGCGTTACTCTGTGTGCACGGGCCCAGAGGATCAACTCCCACTGCAAAGGGGTGGCCCTGTCAGGAAATAGTAGCGAAGCAGAGATCACTAAGGAACCTGGCCAGCTTTGGAATGGTAGATGCAGGGGACTGTGAGAGGAATATTGCTTCTTTTATGTTTTTTAAAAAATCCTGAGAAGATTGTAAACCATGTCTTGTTCACTGAAAGTAGGGTTGGAAGTGGCCTTTTTATGAGAACTTGTTCTCCATTTTTGAAAATCATATTAGGGCACATCCACTTACATAATGAAGTCAGTATTTTTGGCAAGTCCCAGCATTGCTAGAGTGTCCTTTGGTACTGGAGGCCTCTTTAGTAAATACCTTTACATAATGGCAGTACACCTAATTTGCAAGATGAATTAGAGTGCAGGAAGTCATGACATTTACTGAAAGCCCATGCACATGGGTTAATACAATACTAATGTGTAATCTGGCACTCATAGAAATTTATGGGTCAATGTACTACCTCTAGAAGCTGCCCACGTTCCGACTCATATTTTAAATCAGGAGTGAGTGGTGTGAAAATGCAAATTGTTTCTTTTGCAAATAAGTATAGGTGTCACAAAACTCTACTTTGAGCCTTTTATATTTACATCTGGATTCTGGAATGTAGTGCTTGATCAAATTCCCCTCCATTGCTTGTCCACAGTAAATCATGCTGGGTAGAAAGGGATATGCTGTCAACTAATGACAATTGTATGAGGGACACACAACGGTAGTAGTAATAGTTCCTCCCCCATGTAGTTGGCATCAGCTTGTGTTAGGCTGCATTCCAACATAGCAGCATCCACATGTGGATGAAATACTGCGCCTGAACACCTGTATAATCCTGCTATCATTGGCAGCCACATGCTGATAGGGTTTTGTTCGCATGCTACCGCTACACTGGTGCAAAAAGAGCACCAATGTGTTATGTTAATAAGCACTAGTCCTTCCCTGCACTGGTCCAAGTAATAGGGGCAATATATATCTGTTGGCCGAACCCTCATGCAACTAACAGCTATTTTTCCAGATTTGCTCAGAAATGCTTGGGTTAACATGAATGTGTTTTTCTTAGGGACACAGGAATAAGAGGTTGCCAGACACTACCACTGGCTTATGTCCTCTGAGAGGTATGGGCATGTTGTAATGGAGCAGATGAGAGTTGGGACAAACTCCTGTACATTACATGGCACCCAAACCTGTCAAGTTTGACCAATGCTTTTGGGATTTTCTGGCCCAAAATATATTTTTCTTCTGGATAGGTCACCAGTATGTGATCAGTCAGGGGCTGGCTCCAATACCAACACAACCAGTCTCCAGGTACCGAAAGCTGGTGCAGTATACAGGTAGTGTTTGCAGTCTGCAGAAATGAACATGGTAAATATATGGTGGAATCCCCCTTACTAAATTATCCACCAATTTCATAATCAAAGTGTAAAAATATTTGTGTTTAATGGAGACTAAATATAGCCACTTGAAATTAAACACAGAAGCAAAGAAGTATTTCATACATATAACACAATAGGTTACAATGAGCACGATCGAGACAAAAGGTTAGTTGTTCTACAAGAAGCAATGTTTAGAAGACACATGTCTAGTTTTATGAAACAAAGCGGCCTTTCTCTTCTACTTTGCTGACTTGGCAATAGCAGAGAATAAAATGACTGAAGATGACCAACCAATCAGCACACAGTAAGGAAAACCTAAGTCTCTCTCCCAAGACTCTGACTCATGCTGCAAGCAGTTCATATTAATAAGATTATGTGTAAACTGTCATTTTGGTTGCAGCTTCAGGCAATAAAGCAAAGACGTGTACAAGTGAAATTCTAACCTGAGAGAGAAAAAATAATATGATTGTGTTATGTATTTATACACATACAAATATATACAATTAACCATACCTCCCAACTTTCAAAGGACAGAAAAAGGTTAGAATATGCAAATTTAGCTCCACACTAGAGATGAGCGAGTACTGTTTGGATCAGCCGATCCGAACAACACGCTCCATAGAAATGAATGGATGCACCTGGTACTTCCGCTTTGACGGCGGCCGGCCGCTTAACCCCCCGCGTGCCGGCTACGTCCATTCATTTCTATGTGAGCGTGCTGTTCGGATCAGCTGATCCGAACAGTACTCGCTCATCTCTACTCCACACCCTTCTACTTTAACTCACCCCATTCCTATCCATTTCTCTTTGTGACCCCACACATTATAATGCTCCTACAGACACCCTAACAATATATGCCCCCACATTATAATGTACCCAACTATCGCCCCCACAGCATAAAGCCATTAAGCACCCACAGTTTAATGTCACCCTCCAGCTGCCCCAATTTAAAGTAGGGAGGGACATTAAACTACAGGGCAGCTGGAGGGATATATTAAACTGCAGGCAGCTGGAGGGGGACTCTAAACTTGGGGCAGCTGGAGGGGGATGTTAATGTCTTAATGTTAATTAACTCCCCCCTATCCACCCCATTACACTTATCATCCATGCCTCTTCCTGGGGGATGGCTCCTCCTTCTTTTCTGACTTCCGCTGCTTCTCCCAGCACTGCTCTGCGCACTGCTGCTGATAATCCATCTCCACTGTGCAGCTTCCGCACGTGCAGTTGAGGTAGTTCATCGTTGCAGAGAACAGAGCAGCGATGGAGAACAGCGCATGCTGTCTCACAGGAAGGTAAGTATGTTGTATATTGAGGTTGGGCTGAGTAGGTAGGGAAGGACGGGATAGCTAGAGAGATAGGGAAGGGGTGTCTGGGAGGGAGGGAGGAAGGAGGGGCAATTGAGGTGAGAGGGATTAGTGAGGAAGTTAAATAGTAGGAAGCTGAAGCACAAAAACAAATACAGAATATACCAGAAGCTCTCAGGAGCTTCATGCAAAAAACCCCATAAATAAATAAAACAAGATGAGTAAGACTAGATTCACACGCAGGGGTGCATTTATGAAGATTGGTGTTTTTTACACCTTTTAATAATTACAGGACGCAACCATTTTTCATTTTTGTGTTCCTTTTTCAAACAGGACTTTATTATTTTCCATTTACATAGTAGTATGAGGGCATGTTTTTTGCAAGACAAATTTCACTTCAAAATAGTGCCTTTCAATTCTGTGTACAATGTCCTGGGAAGCTGTAAAAGAATCAGAATGGGGTGGAATGAAAAATACAAAAGACAAACTGCAGTACCGCCATTTTCTTAAGGGTTCTGTTTTTACAACTTCCACTGTGTGGTAAATAATTTTATTAACGTCACAGTAGAAGTCCCTGGGAAAAAGCAACATAAAAAATAACCTGTATTTAATTCAAGATAAAAAGTGGTCTATAACAGCTCACTACTAATACTAAATCTGTGGGCAGATACAGCGCCTTGCGAAGGTATTTGGCCCCCTTGAACTTTTCAACCTTTTGCAACATTTCAGGCTTCAAACATAAAGATAGCAAATTTTAATTTTTTGGGGGAAGAATCCACAACAAATGGGACACAATTGTGAAATAGAATGAAATTTATTGGATATTTTAAACTTTTTTAACAAATAAAAAACTGAAAAGTGGGGCATGCAAAATTATTCGGCCCCCTTACGTTAATACTTTGTAGCGCCACCTTTTGCTGTGATTACAGCTGCAAGTCGCTTGGGGTATGTCTGTATCAGTTTTGCACATTGAGAGACTGAAATTCTTGCCCATTCTTCCTTGCAAAACAGCTGGAGCTCAGTGAGGTTGGATGGAGAGCGTTTGTGAACAGCAGTTTTCAGCTCTTTCCACAGATTCTCGATTGGATTCAGGTCTGGACTTTGACTTGGCTATTCTAACACCTGAATACGTTTATTTGTGAACCATTCCATTGTAGATTTTGCTTTATGTTTTGGGTCATTGTCTTGTTTGAAGATAAATCTCCGCCCCAGTCTCAGGTCTTTTGCAGACTCCTACAGGTTTTCTTCCAGAATGGTCCTGTATTTGGCTCCATCCATCTTACCATCAATTTTAAGCATCTTCCCTGTCCCTGCTGAAGAAATACAGGCCCAAACCATGATGCTGCCACCACCATGTTTGACAGTGGGGATGGTGTGTTCAAGGTGAGGAGCTGTGTTGCTTTTACGCCAAGCATATCGTTTTGCATTGTGGCCAAAACGTTTAATTTTGGTTTCATCTGACCAAAGTACCGTATTTTTCGGACTATAAGACGCACCGGACCATAAGACGCACTAAGGTTTTAGAGGAGGAAAATAGGGGAAAAAAAAATTTGAAGGAAAAAAAATTGGTGAAATATTTAATAACCTAATAATATAATATTTCACCAATGTAAATAGAACCGGGGGCTTTCGGACACAGGGATACCAAATGTGTATGTGTTTCACAGTAATGTTTTTGTTTTATATGTATTCTAGGGATATGGGGGTGATTTGAACATATCTATCTAATCTATCTATCTATCTATCTATCTATCTATCTATCTATCTATCTATCTATCTATCTATCTATCTTATTTCTACCCATGTAATATCCCTAATATGTCTCTCTGCACCCCATATACTTCCCTCCTCCACGTTACATGATGTAGGATAAGGTTTGCATGTTGCACAGGATGCTGGGACTTGTAGTACTTGGAGCAGCCCCCTCCATTGTTCCCACCCTATGCAGCCTATGTGCTGGGGTTACTCAGGGACAGTGTATTGCATCTATCTATCTGTCTGTCTGTCTGTCTATCTAATCTCATCCATGGATGGAAAGAGACACCCTGCAGTGAAGCTATGTAAGAACAGAAAAAGGGGCGGGCCAGACGGGTGAAGGAGGTGTGGTTTTCTAAGCAAACTTGAAAACACACCTCTTTCACCCGTCTGGCTCGTCCCTCCTTCACTGCCTCTCAGATCTGGCTCCTTGCAATGAAGCCACACAGACAGGGAAGTAGGGGCGGGCCAGACGGGTGAAGGAGGCGTGGTTTCAAGCTTGCCGAGAAAACCACGCCTCCTCCTCCCGTTTGGCCCGCCCCTCCTTCCCTGTCTGTGTGGCATCATTGCACGAGCCAGATCTGAGAGGCAGTGAAGGAGGGGCGGGCCAGACGGGAGAAGGAGGCGTGGCTTTCTCGGCAAGCTTGAAACCACGCTTCTTTCACCTGTCTGGCCCGCCCCTACTTCCCTGCCTCTCATATCTCGCTCCTGCAAACACGCGACACAGACAGGGAAGGAGGGGCAGAGCAGGCAGGCACCGTGCTGCTCTCCTTTTGATTCTCATAGACAGGACACAGACGCTGCACACGCTGCATTCGGACTATAAGACGCACACACATTTTCCTCCCATATTGGGAGGAAAAAAAGTGCGTCTTATAGTCCGAAAAATACGGTACCTTCTTTCACAAGTTTGGTGTGTCTCCCAGGTGGCTTGTGGCAAACTTTAACTTACTTTTTATGGATAATCTTGCCCCTCTTCCATAAAGGCCAGATTTGTGCAGTGTACTACTGATTGTTGTCCTATGGATTGTTGTCCCACCTCAGCTATAGGTCTCTGCAGTTCATCCAGAGTGACCATGGGCCTTTTGGCTGCATCTCTGATCAGTCTGCTCCTTGTTTGAGATGAAAGTTTAGAGGGACGACAGTGTCTTGGTAGATTTGCAGTGGTCTGATATGCCTTCCATTTCAATATGATTGCTTGCACAGTGCTTCTTGGGATGTTTAAAGCTTTGGAAATCCTTTTGTATCCAAATCCAGCTTTAACCTTTTCCACAAAAGTAATTCGGACCTGCCTGGTGTGTTCCTTGGTCTTCATGGTGCTCTCTGTGTTTTAAAGAGAACCCTGAGACTATCACAGAGCAGGTGCATTTATACAGAGACTTCATTACACACAGATGGATTCTATTTATCATCAGTCATTTAGGACAACATTGGATCATTCAGAGATCCTCACTGAACCGAACAGAGTGAGTTTGCTGCACTGAAAGTAAAGGGGCCTAATAATATTGCATGCCCCACTTTTCAGTTTTTTATTTGTTAAAAAACTTTAAAATATCCAATAAATTTCATTCCACTTCACAATTGTGTCCCACTTATTGATTCTTCCCCCCAAAATTTAAATTTGATATCTTTATGTTTGAAGCGTGAAAGTTGGCAAAAGGTTGAAAAGTTCAAGGGGGCCGAATACTTTAGCAAGGCACTGTACTGTAGGTGCAGTAAGCCCTCAGAATACAGGTGTGATACCTAATGTGACCAATGCACTTCTACCTCCACTACTAAAATCCGTAACACCACTGGGCTATGGGGCTGTTGAGGATCCCAAGCAGCACTACACGGTCAGCTGCAACTGCAGCCACTGGAATCCACACTACTCCCACCACCCATACAAAACACACTGATATTCTGCCACCTCTGCAATAGCAAATACTAATGATGATGGTAATTACAGAGAAGCTAGTGATATAAATCCTGCTCTACACATCTTCCCTAAAACAAAGATCATCAGGAGCAAATATTATGGTGTCAAACAAACAATAAATGTGGTGAAAACCACAGTTCCTGAGGCTCTGGTGGTAAGCCCCAGCAGGGCCGCCATCAGGAATTTTGGGGCCCCATACAGCCTACGTGTCTGGGCCCCCCCCACGTGACAAATTTAGCCCCGCCCACTTTTCTGTTGACCCCGCCCATTCATTTTTCATGTGCTCCCACACAGTATAATCCTCCTACAGTCACCTGTAAATTATATACCCCCCTCCATCTCTCCCCCAGTTTCATATACACCCTTCCTCTGCCCCCAGTTTCATGTCCTCCCTCCATCTCTGTCCCCAGTTTCATGCTGTTCTCCCCCTTTCAACTGCCCACAGTTTCATGTCCCCCCGTCTCTGCCCCCTTGTCATGCCGTTCCCCCCTATCTGCCCCAGTGTCATGCCATTCTCCCCCCCTTCATCTGCCCCAGTGTCATGCCATTCTCCCCCCCACTTCATCTGCCCCAGTGTCATGCTGTTCTCTCCCCACCCCCTTCATCTGCACCAGTGTTATGCCATTCTCTCCCCACCCCCTTCATCTGCCCCAGTGTCATGCCATTCTCTCCCCACCCCCTTCATCTGCCCCAGTGTCATGCCATTCTCCCCCCCTTCATATGCCCCAGTGTCATGCCATTCTCCCCCCCTTCATCTGCCCCAGTGTCATGCCATTCTCCCCCCCTTCATCTGCCCCAGTGTCATGCCATTCTCCCCCCTTCATCTGCCCCAGTGTCATGCCATTCTCCCCCCCTTCATATGCCCCAGTATCATGCCATGCTCTCCCCACCCCCTTCATCTTCCACAGTGCCATGCCGTCCCCCCCCCCTTCATTTGCCCCCCTGTTTCATGGGCCCCTTCACTTACCTCTTCCATCGCTTCGTGTCACCCGCCGCTCCGCTCTCCACTCTCACGCCACTGAAATAATTTAGGCGCGATGTGATGACGTCATCACATCGCGCCTACAGACGCCGAAGCCGGACAGCAGCGTTTAAAGCAGGATCTGAGCTGTCACAGCTCCTGCTTTAATCGCGTAAGTATTCAGCTCATCGGCGTCCGTCGGACGCCGATCAGCTGAAATCGGGACCGGCAAGTGCTGGTGCGGGCAAGTGCCGGGGGCCCCAAGAGGCTCTGTGGGCCCCGGCACTTGCCCGACTATGCCCTGCACTGACGCCGGCCCTGAATGACTGGTGCAGGCGCCAGGGGGCCGGCACACGGTGGCGGGCCAAAACCGGGCCCCCACCAGTTTTCAATTTGGCCGGGCCCCTGACGCCAGTACCAGTAATACTGGCCTATCGGCGGCCCTGAGCCCCAGTACTAGTATAAGAGCTGACTATATGTCAGGAATCTGGGGGAGCACTCTGCCTATCACCTTCTCACATTTATTAATATTAATAATCTGCAATCTTTAGATCACTTGCTCCATAGACTGCTATATTTTAGTATTACAATCAATGGTAAAATGCCTTTGTAACTATTGAAGCCTGCTACAGGCATCTCCTGACTAGAATAACAAAGGGTGCAGCTCCCTTGTTTCCTATACAGAATATCAAAAAGAAAGTGAAAGTAACCACCCAGATTCTGTGGTCACATTTGATCACGACATCTAAGTGCCCTTGATCAGAGTGATCTCTGATCATGGATATTGGTTTCGGGTGCCTGCTGTGTAAAACAATTTTGACTTTTGTATTGACTGCATCCCATTTTTTTTGAAAATACAATATGTCGTCACACCTTACATGGTATATACCCTGTCTCGCATTTGAAGATTACAGGATGGGTGTACCAAATAGCATCATTTTCCATTGGTCAGAGAGGAGATTCACTGTGATATTTACAATAAATAGATATTAAACTATATAAAGTTTTACATTTTAACAAATTATTTTTTTTTTTCCAAAGACGATCACAGAGCCTCCCAGAAGACATGCTCGTAAAAAAGAGGTAGTTAGATTACCATCCTTTATGAACGAGTACGAAAGTGGTATCCAATCGGGGTTCCCCCAACACCAAACTTGTTAAAGGTAGTAATAGGGATGGTGGTTGCCTTGGAGAATTTATAAGTATTTTTCAAAACTACCTTTAGGGCCCCTTCACACGGAGTATACGCTCGCTGATTCTGAAGTGTAGCGCATTCCGAATCAGCAGCGTTAAAACAGGTTCCATTGCTTTCTATGGGAGCCGGCATACGTGCGCTCCCCATAGAAATGAATGGGCTGCTTTTTTCCCTATTGCTTTCAATTTGCTACGCGCGTATCACATTGAAAGTAATAGGGAAAAAGCAGCCCATTAATTTCTATGGGGAGCGCACGTATGCCGGCTCCCATAGAAAGCAATTGGATCTGTTTTAATGCCGCTGATTTGGAACGTGTTAACACGTTCAGAATCAGCGAGCGTATACTCCGTGTGAAGGGGCCCTTATAGTATTAACATTGACATTAGAAAACTCACAGTCCTCACAGTACAGAAGAACAGAGCACTTTTTAAGCCTGACTAGATTTCATAGGAAGATAATACATTCTTTGCTTATGTTCACTTACAACGTGCAATAACCTAGATTGAACTTGTGCACATAAATGTCTTTACCCGGGGGACTTCAGCTAGCCCAGGTGATTCAGTTGGAAAACATGTGTGGAAAGCAGAAGTAGAACATTACAGGATGATGAGGGTGGCTCACTTCTCTCCATATCTCTAGATATCAACTTTGAATGTGATATAGAAGAACAGATGTGAGTTGGTGTCAGATAACATTCTCAAGTGGTTTATTATAATGTGAACTTTGCAGTTTATTCTTATGTAATTTAAAATTTGCAAATGTGTTCTTTGTGGTTGGTGTAAGGAACTGTATTGTGCAAGATGGCATTATCTGAAAAGTGGAAAATACTCAAGCGGAGGTAGTCCATCTTTACATATTGCCCACGCAAATAGCTGGAATAGACACTTTAAAAATTCCTTATTTTTGATATGATGCAGATAGCAGGAGTAGAAGGTGCCAACCACCTATTATATCCACTAGAATTTAGAACATGAAGGTAGTAAGAAGTAGAGGCCATAACTATCAATGTTAGCTGCTACCACTATGACCATGAAAATTTATGTCAAGGTCTGAACTCAATTCCATCATGCCACTTTATACGTAGTGTCCCTATTGCCGATAGTACTACTTTGAAAGGACTTTTCTGTTTCCAACAGGAAAAAAGGGCCACAAAGGTTTTAAAAACCCTCTGACATGGTCAACAACTAATTCTCATTTAATAGAGCACACAATTCTAGACAAAAACGTAATGCATTTTAACCCCTTCCCAACATCCGAAATACTTTTGGTCACTCTGTTGCAGAGCAGCCACCATAGCCACCAAGTCTCTGCTGTACTGTACAGCGGAGACCTGGAGATAATGTCTGCAAAATCCACTCTGATCACGGGCATTGTAAGTGTGACCCCTCCCCAAAGTTAAAACCCCCCAGGGTACATTTTATGTTGCAGGAGGACTCCCGTGCAAGGGGATCGCGGGAGCAGTCCTGTTCCTATGGCAGCCTGGAGCCTAATGAAGGCTCCCAGGTTTGTCATAGGAAAAGAACTATTGAGGTTGGTCTATGTCTAGCCTCAATACTTATGTAGTGAATCTCCCATAGAGTGCAATAGAGTTGTATAGCAGTTTATGTGACTTGCAATCAAAAGATAACAGGTTGAAGCCCCCTAATGGGGCTAGCTAAAAAAAAAAAAAAGCTTTTTAAAAACATAAAGCAACAATATCACCTGTGAGAAAGTGACAGGGAAAGTTTTGGAAGGATGCTATATCTCCCCCAGATTCCTCACCAATGTGTGGTGAGTGAGGTCATCAAATAGCTGTGGCAAAACCTCACCTGTGAGTTTAACCCCTTCTTATCCTAATGCAGGAAGGAGCTTTCAAGCACAGGTGGGAGCTGGACCATATTACAGGCCTATAAAGCCTGACAAGAGTGGAGGAGTCGGGTTCTGTCCCTACAGCCTGATATCTGGTGAGAGACCAGTGTGCACTACAGCTTCCATTTTTGTTATGTTTTCCCATGTGGCGGAAGCAAGCCACACGTATAGTTAGAGTACCTTTGTTCAGTTAGTCGCTCAGACGAGCAGGTTTTGTGTTACTATTTTTGCCTGCAGCTAAGGCTTATTTATTTTGTCTGACAGTTCCTTTTTGTTGCAAAATAAATGCACAGGCTTAAAAACCTGGTGAACCTGATATTGGTGTCTGTCTCTGACTGTCTGGGTCCGCTGCTACTATGGTTGAGCCTACCTCTCCCACATACCCCAGCTACAAACATATTTTTCACCATATAGCAAACACTGAAACAAAAATCAAAAGACCCAAACTACTGTTTTAACTCCAATAACAAATTGGAAGAAAAAACGATCAGACATTCTCCAAAATGGTACAACTAAAAAGTACATTTGGCCACACAAAAGAAGTCTTATGCATCCACTGACATGGAAATATTGAAAAGTAGTGTAAGCATATAGCGACTTCACAAAATTTTATCTTTTTTTGCAAAGTTTTGGATTTGTTTTAAGGCGTTAAAACATAAAAAAAAAAAACATAGAAATTTGGTAGCAGAAAAAGAAACCCATTGAAGTCAATGGGAGGCTTTTTTTCAGCGCTGAATCTGAGGCAGATTCCACACCAAATTCAGCACCATGTTGAATTTGCACCCTCCACTTCTCCCTCCTAAAGAACATCCGCATCCATACGTCCAGCAAGTCAATGAGCCCAAACTAATGTGTCTAGTTGTAACCACAATAATAACCACACAACATTCACACGACCGAGTTTCAGCCGTGAACTCGGTCCGTATGTTGGCTGGATTTTTCAGCCTGAACAGTATGCCAGGAGAAGTACACCTAGTAGAATAGGTATCTATAGTGTACTATAATTGGTGTGGGACAGTATATTGCTGTGAAGCAGGGACTCCTACTAGCATAGGATGCTAGGAGTCCCTCTCCCAAGATACTGTTCAGGTCGGTAAATCCGGCCAACATATGGACCAAGTTTCACAGCTGAAACTTGGTTGTGAGGTGCGGGGTATATCTGCGTTTCAGCGCTCCCTTCAAAAATCCATCTTTAAGTTTAATTGGAATGGCAAGTGTCACCACATACCCCGTTCAGTGATGCTGTCTGGTAGGAAGGAGGGGGGATTGGTGGTACCACACATATTACATTATTATTGGGCTGCTCACTTGCGCTGCCTGCCATTTTGGACAGCCCCGCAGGCCTATACCAAATAGGTTGAGATAGAGAAACTCTGGATGGCTCCGATACATCCCAATGCGTTTCTGTGGTCCCGTTCCTCCCTCCTTCCGTCCACTCCCCTTTTGGGTCCTATATGCTTCACAAGGGCCATTTGGATTACCTGCTCTAAAATCTTTCCCCTGGCCTCCCAGTGTTCGTCCATGATTTCCTTTTTGTACAACCCCCTCTTACCGGAGGGACTTATGTCAGCTTTGGTGTGACCATGGAGTAGGCTTGGCCTTTTCTGTGTCGCTGACTTAATAGACCCGCTGACGTTGGTGCTTAGGCCCTTTGAGTATTTTGTGTCAGAACTACATCTACCCACCACTGAATGGTTGCATTACCAGCAGATTGTCCATTTTGTTTTTACCCAATTCAGCTCTCTAATGGTGTCCCCACTGTCTTTGAAAAACTATGTTGTGCGGGCACCTCTACTGCAGGCCTTATCTCTGGTATTTATGGTAAACTCTCCTCCTCTGGACGGCAGGGCCCCATATCGCATAAATATATGGAGAGGTGGTCTGGGGCCTTGAACAGGCAGATCTCCCCAAACCAATAGCAAATTATCTGGTCCCGTGCAGCTAAATCATCCACCTGTGTTACATATCGGGAGACCCAGTACAAGCTACTTATGCACTTGTACCATACCTCAGCCTTGCTCCACTCCCTTAACCCTAGCATCTCTTCCTAGTGTTGGCGTTGCAGGGCAGGAGTTGGTACTCTGTATCATATTTTTTGGGACTGTCCAGAGATCCACCCTTTCTGGCTGGAGGGCAAGTCCCTTACAGACGCTCTTTTTATTCAAGGTGTCCCTTTAGATCCCCTCATCTATCTCCTCAATCTCCCTCCTGCTCATCTGGGTCAGCACACCTCTAAATTGTTTCTTTATCTCTCATTGCTCTCCGATGGAAGAGTGCCTCTCTTCACTCTGGTTCTGATCTTGTAGCCCGAGTTAAGGGTGTCCGTAGTATGGAGAACTTGACAGCCACACTTACCCATACTGTTGAGGCGTTCCAGGCTATATGGTCATCTTGGGACGCATACTGTAACTTGAATGGTCTCTGACTCCTTACCCTTCCCTTCCTCTCCCACCCCCTCATTTCCACTCTCAGGTTTTTGTGATGTGTATGCATTCCCAGTCTATTTGACATTATATGCATTGCTTCACATTCATGTTTTTTATGTTTTCAACTCTTGTGTTGTATTCTATTTTACAAAAATCCTTTCAATAAAAATTACAGTTCAAAAAAAAAAAAAAATCTCTGTCACTATCAAGAGTCAGGCAGAGGCACTGTTTTCCTATTTACGTCTTGGAAAACAGATTTGCATATTTTTCCCATAATCCACCAGTGGAGCGAAAAAGTCTTTTCTAAGTCTCCATACGCCTGAGAAGGTGATCTCTTAGCTATATTATCCCCAGAACCTAGCAAGAGTCACTAAGGCATAAGAGAGAGGGTGTTGTAACAGGAATCTTTTTCTGACCTCACAGGTCTGTAGGTACTCAGATTTTCCAGGCAGAGATGGGGCAGTTCATTCCCCCACTTTCCAAGCGAGGATGAAGCAGATTATCCCCCTCCTCATGAAATAGACATGAAAAAAAAAACAGGCATTGCATACTTTTGTCAAGGTTGATTTGTTCACTGCTTTTGTGCATGTAGCCTAAGAATAACTTCTTGCAGCTGAAACTTTTTGTGAGCGTTTTTTAAGTGTATTTCAACACATAATACAAGATTATTGCCTTTAAGAATAATTTCACCCATCAATTTTTCAGTTGTATTTCAGTGCAATAAATTTATGTTATGTGTAAAAATAAACTAACAAATTTATCACTAACAGCTTCCCATCTATTTTAATGGGAAATATATGCTGTAGTTCCTTGGATGCAAATTTTTATTCAACCAAAAAAAACAGAGTGACGTCACTTCTTTAAAAAATGTTTGCTATTTAGTGTGCATTTTACAGGCATTTACATAGTTGAAAATGTTGCTGAAAACGGTATACACAAAAATGTTTCTGGATTTTAGTGTCTGATTCCTCTTGAAATCGATTTTGCATTTTACAGCATGTAGAATATGATATCAAATATGACATGTGCACATACCCTAAGGCTCAATTCACATGGCCATAATAAACTGTATTGTAAAACTGTATTACAGTCACATATCTAATTTAGACTGTGGCTCTAAAGACCAAAACTAGCAGCATCCTAGGGATCTTCTTTCAGGTCCTTACACCCCTAATCGGGATGGAATTTATGGTCGTAATACAGTCTACATAATTGTTATTATGGCCATTTGAATGCAGCCTTAGGACAGGGATACAGTGTATGACAGTGGGTTAGCTTCTGTGAACTCCTCAACATCTAACCCTTTGCAGTTTGCACCTTTTTTTAACAAAATGTATTATTGAGTGTGTGAATGCGGATTTAGGCTCCTTAATCACAAATGGTCTGTTTTGAAGGCTATAAAAAACAAAACAAAATGGGCATTGTACATCCTAGTGTATTTCCTTTTTGATCCGTGTCTCATTTGTGTGTCATCAGTTTTTTATGTCTGCGAAAGAATGCGTGAAGTTGTTTTCTTTATTTTTCATCATCAACTAACAATGAATATGTGAAAAACGGATTGAACAAGTGCTGTCCGTTTTATTTTAAATTTTTCACAGCCCCCTAGATTTGAATGGCTGTGAACAAAAATGAAAGTATTTTTTTCACAAACAGCACTCGGACAGAAAAATTGATAGTATGAAAGGGCCCTTAGGGTGATTTCATACTGTATCTTGCAGGCGTACAGTGTCTTCTGTGTAGTACCCTATGGTATACTTTTTTACAGCATCTGTATCAAATAGTGCCAACTGGTGTGTTCCATATAGTAAAAATACAGTAGTCAAAGTAAAGTAGCCCAATCTCTCTCAGGTAAGTAGCAGCCTTTGGGTCTCTCTTAGGCTAAAGCACCACTCTACAGAAAAGTTACAAGTTTTGCTGTAGTTTTTTGAACCAAAACAGAAGGCGTCAAGAGGAATGAGAAACATATAGGAAATACTATATAAATATAGAAATTACAATACTGTGGAAGCGGCCATTTTCTCGTGGCCTGTGGGTATGCGCAGTCTGCTCAGCCCAAGGCCTAGAAGTTACAAGCCACCACCAGAAGAAGAGGACGCTGCTGATGAAGATGGAGGTGGCGCTGGAGAAAGTTCTCTCGCAGTATTGGGGATGCCCCCCAGAGCTGTTTGAGTGCTGGGGCCCGTGCCCAATGCTACGAGAGAGCTAATTTGCATACCGAGAGAAACCGGGATTGTAGGCGAACGGTGGTGCGGAGAAGACGACGAAAGGTAGGAGACGAATAGCCTTTCTTAAGGCTATTCCAACGTGGTACCTAGAAAAAATTGTGTGTGAGTGATAGGATCCCTTTAAAGGGGCTCTATCACTAGGAAAAGTCATTTTTAACTAATCACATCCTTGCATAGCCTTTAGAAAGGCTATTCCACACATACTTTTAGTATGTAGATTGCCTCAGTGGTTTCTGAATAAGTCCATTTTTATTCATATGCTAATTAGTCTGGTGCATGATACATCGTACACCTCTCCCTGTTGTTTTCTATGGGAGGCTGCTGTTGCTGCTGCTGATGACTCAGCCTCCTGTTTGCCTCACACATATAGGAGATAATAGAATAGAGGAGGCTGCTGGGAACTTCCTGTGCTGGCTGGAAGCTCATTAGCATATGAATAAAAACGGACTTATTCAGAAACCACTGAGGCAATCTACATACTAAAGGTAAGTGTGGAATAGACTTTCTAAAGCCTATGCAAGCATGTGATTAGATAAAAATGACTTTTCCCAGTGATAAAGCCCCTTTAATGCTGGGGCCCCATTTGGCATAAACACTGAGGCGTTTTCAGTCTCTGGAAGGTGGATGGGATTTTAGCGAATCCACTCAACACATTGCAGAAAAATACAAACAGCAAAAATGCTGCAAATTTCTAACACTTTCACGTTTTTGGAAATCGCAGCAATTCAATTATACTCTGCGAACTTTCTGTCAAAAGTGCTGAGGAAAAAAACGCAATGGGTTTCCACCGCAGTTTTCCTGTAATGCTTTTTCGCTGAGGCCTGTTAGTTGGGGCTTTAAAGGGGTTGTCCCATCACAAGGATCTTATCTATCGCTAGGTTCACACCTGCGTTCTGGTCTCCGTTCTGTGCTCCGTTATGTTCTCTGCCGCAAAACCATTTTTTTTAAAACCGGACACAGAGTACTGCATGTCCGACTCTGTGTCCAGATTAAAAAACCCGGTTTCACGGCGGAGAGCGCAAAACACTCACTGCTGCTCACGGCCGGACAGCTTTCTCACCCATTCAAATGAATGGATGAGAAAGTCTCCTGCAGGTTTCCATCTCCTGCTCTGTTTTATGCAGGAAACGGAAACCTGCAGTACGGAGTGCTGGGCGCAGATGTGAACGAGCCCTATACTGCTTGTTAATGTGAATGTAAGACTTTTCCTAAATACACTGCTTCAGCAAAACTGCTTTGTTTGTCCACTATCTTACTTTATTCATTTTTTTTGGACACATCCCTTGACTTATCTGGTCATAAGTCAAGTGATGTATCTGCCTGCTCTGAGGGGGGAGGGGCTAAGTGCACAGGAGCGAGCCTGGAGGGGGGGGGGGGGGGGGTAGTTTACCCTTTGGGGGGAAGGGGCCGCCAATACAGACCCGGCATCCGCTGTAATAGAGAGGCGGATGCCGGGGACAGTTAGACGCCAGCACAGATGCCTGCAACATCGCTATGCTCCTGCCCAGCATGAAGCCAGCAGCAGCAGGAGCAATGCTGTAATAGAGAGAGGCGGATACCGGGTCTGTATTCGCATTGTGAAGGCTAGACTGGTCTATGAGCGTGCATGCAGGGCCGGCGGCATCTCGCCGCTGGCTTTGCATATGTAACCCCGCCCACCAATGACGCAACAAAGCCGGAAGACAGAAGATTTTACAGCAACGAAGACTGGTGAGTATGCGACGTGGGAATACCCCTTTAACCTAAGCAGAAGACACAATCATGTGTGCAGGACTTGATGTCACCTTTGAAAAGTAAACAAGGTAGAAGAAACCTTCCATCTTGTTTTGTAACAAACACCAATCTTAAATTAAATTTGCCCTAATGTGCTCCATTTGCATCTATTACTTTTTCAGTCTGTTGTCCTGATCTTATGATGAATCTTAACAGTGGCCATAAAAGAAGCAGATGTGAACTGATTATTGTCACGGGTTTTACGTTGGCTATCAGTCTTCACAATGATCAGGGCAGGGCTATATGTAGGGACCAGTCATCACTGAGGTGTCCCTCATAACTAAATAGAGACTTGCTATGCACGCAGCTAGTTAATAATGTGTGAGGGGACAGAGCATACACCACACATCCGCACACTGCAGCACGCTGCTCTCTCACTAGCCTTTTGCACCTGCCGCCTCAACATCTTCAAAGCTGCAGCTTTTTTTTTTCTGTTCTTTTTAAATCAACTTTATGTACAACTCTCTAGGAACACATCAACAGCAGCAGTGTCTGTGGAGACGGCGGACTGGCCGTGGCGGCGTTCCCGTGACGTCACTCAGCATGGCGGCTCTGGCTTGCTTGAGGGTCCTGGCTGGCGGCGGTGGGGTAATACGAGCTGCACACGCCGCCTGGTGGCAACTGCCCCGCTCTCTGGATCGCAGGGGCAAGGGGCAGCTGCTGGTACGAGCAACCTGCGCCGCTGGGGGGCGCCTCTACAGTTCAGAGGCGAAAAGCGAGGACGAACTGAGGGTCAGATACCTCGAAGGAGAGGAGCAAGGTAACAGCATGACGTCACGGATTGCGTCACTGCTCACCTGCTGTATTATGCGAGGGAAATTCCACAGTTCCGTGCAGTAGTGAGGAGATGTGTCATACATACACTGCTTGAAGTTTATACTGTATATTACATGGCAGCTTCTCCATCAATACTTCTAGTGATTTCATGTTTCCTTGGCCGCACTCTTCTGCAATGAGGGGGGCCTGAGTGACAGGATGTGGCTTCTGTATTATATTTTCCTCTTTATGAGGGCCCACTCAGATGACTGCATTTAAGGCTATGGCCCCATGTAATGAGTTGCAAAAAAAAAAAGAAAAAAAAAAAGCTTTATTTATTATACCTATACAGAAATTCATCAGCATTTCCATAGTTATAATCGACATGCTGCAATATAGAAAAATAAAATCCACTGCAGATTTTTTTTCCCTGCAATTTGTGGTTAGGATTAGCCAGAATCCCATCCACTTTGCAGGTAATGTAGAAAACAGCCTTTTTTGCCATGGGGTTTCCACTACAGCCAAAGTGATGCCCCCTTGCCTAAAAGGGGTTTCTAATCAGGGATAACATGCAAATCGGCCGTGATCTGGAGAACAGGAGATTTTTGCCCTCCAATCTGAATGGAGGGTTGATAAGGCAATGTACGCGCTGCTCCTTTTATTTCATTGAGTGGGAAGGGAGTAGCCAATAGCGCTGTACTGTGGAATCCTTCTGCCTAAATGGAGCACTGCATGCACTGCCTGACCACTGCTCCATTCAGAACAGGGGACAAAAATCCACTAGTCGGACCACCACATATCTGTAAGGTTAAAGGGGTATTCCCATCTACATAATTATTTTTAAATTTGTAGATAATTAAAAGTTAAACATTTTTGCAAATGTAAGTAATTAAAAATTCTGCAGTGTTTTAAAGATTTTCTCTAACCATCTTAGTGGTCACAGTCTGTTATCTTGATCGGTTGCCAGTGGATACGACCACCAATGCAGGAACTTTCTAAGGTCAGAAAGTCAGCCATGATTTCTTTATTGTGGCCGGGATATCTTCTGATACATGTAGTGTCCCTGCCTGATAACTCAGCTACAATAAGACAATCATAGCTGGTTCCTGACAAGTCCCAGACCATAGAAAGTCTCTGCATTAGTGGTCGTATCCACTGGCAACCGATTAAGACAACAGACTGTCACCACTAAGAAAGTTAGAGAAAATCTTTAAAACTCTGCAGAATTTTTAATTACTTACATTTGCAAAATTGTTTAACTTTTAATTATCTACAAATTTAAAAATAATTATGTAGATGGGAATACCCCTTTAAGGGATATTCTGAGCTGAAAATATTGAAGACCTATAGCTCATGAATATCTGATGGGTGAGTATCTGAGACCAAACACCCCATTGATGAACTGTCCTCAGCAGCTGATAAGTAGAGAAGGAAGCAGATAGCTCCCTTCTGTGTGTACTTGCCAGGGTATTGCAGATAGTTTCCTATTTCCTTGAATGTGACCTAAGATGCAGTGATTCAGTTCTGCCACTACACAGACAAGAGAACTGTCTGCTTCCAACTTCATCCTCTGCTTATATTATCAGCTGCTGAGAACAACTTGATGACCTCTCCTTTGGTCACACAAACACGGACTGCATTTAGATTGTGTTTTGCAGTGCCATATGTGGCAGTAAAATCTTAGCCTATACTGATAAATCCTATTCACCCAACAATGGCTAGTATGGTATTCTCTTGACCTCCGTTGACTGGGATATGTATTCTTTTCTGATATACTTTCTAGAGAAGCATGCAGTAAACATGGGAGCAAGTGGCTTCTTTAGAGATATACGGTACCTCCAGAAATTGTCCTGGTCCCCCTGTTCTATACTGTATGTAGTACAGGATAGTGGTACTGTAAGGAGGCAGGGTCTTGTAGCATTATAAACCACTTTTGATGCAAAGAGTACCCCCAGGTTTGGGGCGAGAAATCTGACCTATGTACGAACCACATATTTATCTGTGTGCAGGTGGTCCAAAGCAACCATGTGCTTCTCCATAAACCTGTAAAGTAATATGAGAATTTATAGTTAAAAGTACTTGCACTCCTTTTTAGCCCTTCAGCTGTGAATTTGCTGATCACTGCCCCCTCTGCATTTAGCTCCAAATGATCTCCAGCTTGTTGGGCTAAACCATGTTCATTGGTGCTATTTAAATGGGCTGTTTACACCAGGTTTAAGGCTAAGGCTCCTTGGGACATCCCGAAGCAATAAAGCGCTGCAGAAAAAAACTGCGGCGACAATGCATCGCAGTTCTTCCCACAGAGCTTTAAACAGAAAGTTTGCGAAGTTTCCCTCCGCGGACTTTCTGTTAGAATAAAACCTATCGGTTTTGGAAATCACGGCGTGCCCATCCACTTTGCCTGTACTGTAAAACGCCACAATTTTCCACCGCGGGCAATTCAAGGCTTTTCCATCCAGTGAGGTCCCAGCCTTAGGGCCCGTTCACACAGGCACAGAGGGGGCGGATTATGGCGCGGAATCCACATCATAACCCGCCCCCTCACGATGGTGGTCTATGGAGACCGCTAGCATGACATGACCTTTCTTGAGGCGGATTCCGCCTCAGGAAGTCAATAGAAGTGAATGGGAGGCGGAAACCGCGTCACAGTTTTTTGTTAAAAAAAAAAAAAGTGTCGCGTTTTTTGGCACATTTTTTTGCAAAAACCGCGGCATGCGGTTTTTTACGGTCAATTCACTATCTGGGAGGGGAAAACCGCCTGGCGTTTTCTGAAGCGGTTTTTACCAGAAAACACTCCAAAAAACGCCTCAAGGTTTAAAAACTGCTTCCTAATTAGGAAGCGTTTTTTTTTTT
The DNA here is from genome assembly GCF_031893055.1 of Leptodactylus fuscus. NCBI lineage: Eukaryota > Metazoa > Chordata > Amphibia > Anura > Leptodactylidae > Leptodactylus > Leptodactylus fuscus. The sequence goes on from NC_134265.1 coordinate 136,608,043, forward strand.
TTTTCCGGACCAAATTGCGCCACATGTAATTCACGTGTGAACTTTGCCTTAGACCAGACCTGGGCAAAGTCCGGCCCCCGGGCCATATCCGGCCCTCTGACTGATTCAGTCCGGCCCACACAGCTTTGACTAGGGAGGCGTGTCTAGGGGGGCGTGTCTTAGTGCCGGCCGAAGATGGAGACATGTGAGTGTGTCATAAGGTACTGAAAGATGTAAGGTGAGATGCAGGGTGGAGTGTGTGTGTGTGTGTGTGTGTGTGTGTGTGTCTATGTCTATATGTGTCTGTCTATCTATATGTGTCTGTCTGTGTCTGTCTGTCTGTCTATGTGTGTGTCTGAATGTGCGTGTCTATATGTGTGTGTGTGTCTCAGTAACCTAGGGGCAGAGATGGAAGGGGAATGTTATACTAGGGCAGAGATGGCAGATGGAGGGGGGGACATGAAACTGGGGGAGAGATGGAGGGGGGGACATGAAATGGGGAAAATAAAGGGGGATATGAAACTGAGGGAGAAATGGAGGGGGGGACATGAAACTGGGGGTAGATGAAGAGGGCACTTAGACTGGGGGGAAATTAAACCGTGGAGGAAGCTGTAAGGGGACCTGTCTGCCTCTAGTTGCCCCCAGTTTAATGTCTGCTTCCCGATATTAATGTCCCCCTCTAGTTGCCCCCAGTTTCATGTCCCGCTCCAGCTGTCAATTTATTGCCCCCCTCCAACTACTCCCACTGTTTAATGTCCCCCTCCAGCTGTCCCAGCTTCATGTCCCCTCTAGTTTCCACCAGTTTATACTGGGGCACCAGGAGAGGGACTTAATACTGTGGGGCAGTTGGAAGGGAACATTATAATGTGGGGGGATATAGTGTACAGGTGACTGTAGGAGGATTATACTTTGTGGGGGCACATGGAAAGATGATTGGGAATGGGCGGAGTCAATGTAGAAGTGGGTGGAGCTAAATTTGCAGTGGCACGGCCCTCTAGCATAGTTTCAATTTCTTATGCGGCCCCATGAGAAAATTAATTGCCCACCCCTGCCTTAGACGAACGCATCACGTTGTAGAAAAGCTGCTTTTTTTTTGTTGCAGATTTTACTGCTTTTTTGAGCCAAAGCCAGGAGTGGGTTGAGCAGGAGGGAGAAGTATAAGAACTTTCTTTTTATTTCCCATTCCCTTTTTAGCAACCACTAGGTTTGACTGAAAAAACTGCAGCAAAATCTCCAACAAAAAAGCTACTTTTCCAAAAAAGTGAGTCCTTAGCTCTAAGGTGTCCTTATATTGTGACAAATTTTTTATGCAAAACTGTGCCGTTAAGTAAGCCATCGCATATGTGATAGAAACAAAAACTAGACAATCTAAGGTTCCGTTCTCATGGAGTAACGCGCCGATCATTTAGACACGTAAACACGTGTCAGAGTGCGGCGCTTCAAAACAGATTCCATTGATTTCAATGGGTGCTGGCTTACGCGCACTACACATTGAAATCGGTGCCGGTACCGTAGCTCTTTACAGTCAGAAGGGCGTTTCTGACAGTCAGTCAGGAACGTCCTTCTCCACAGCAGCGCCTATCGCACTGTACAGTGTAAGCGGGGAAGAACACACCCTCCCTCTGCTCACAGTGCTCGTCCATAGATGTATATTATCAGGAGGGGAGGGAGCGTTCCTCCCCGTTCACTCTGTACAGTGCGATAGGCGCTGCTGTGAGGAAGGGCGTCCCTGACAGACTGTCAGGAACGCCCTTCTGACTGTAAAGAGCTACGGTACCGGGACTGATAGCTCTTTACTCGGGACACAGATCAGGAAATTCAGCGCACTGTCGGCTTTCCAGCAGTATATATAACTGTCTGTGCCTGAATCCATGAAAGGTCCTCTTTAAACTTTACATTTTACACTTTTTGTGTTGTTTTTTTTTTTCTCTTTTTCTGCCCTGCACTCCATTTATGACCTGTAGGTGCCTTTTTTTTTCCAGATGTTATGTTTCCACTTTTGCTTTAGTTGGGAAGGGGGGTGTTGCCTAAATGGAGATCCTTTTCATGCTGTATTTTTGACTTGCGTCTTTTCAAAAATGGACAAAAAAAAAGGTTAACATGCACTGTACTACATGGGCAGTGTAAAAGAGCTCATTCAGTCAGACAGTATTAGGATTTAGATTTAACAAAAGCAAAGGGCTCGTTCACATAGGGCAAGAGGGGGGCAGATTTTGGCGCTGAATCTACGTCAGAATCCGCCCCCTCACAATAGAGGTCTATGTAGACCGCTAGCTTCCTTTTTTCCATGAGCAGCATGTTCCCGCTCACGGAATAAAGAAGCGAGCTGCCCTTTCTTCAGGTGGATTTCGCGGCTGAATCAGCCGCTGCGTCTGCCTCGTGGCAGCACGCTTCGGTCTAGGCCCATTCATTTGGGCCTACTCCGGAGCAGGAAGCCGCGACTGTCGGAAGCTGCTGCAGGCGTATTTTGGGCCTATTGTGACGCGATTTCCCACGTCAAAATTAGGACCAAAATATGCCTCCCTTGTCCTGTGTTAACTAGGCCAAAGCGTACAAAGCTTATAAAGGCATCTAAACCAACACATGCATATTCACAATATTTAACAAGGAGATCTGCCTACATCATAAATAGGCACCAAAGTAAAACAAGTCTGAGAAAATGAACACCTTCTAAAAATACATAAAGTGCAGATGATAAATAACCACCAATGACTAAATGGTGATTTTGTACAGGTGTGAGATCAAGTTTTACATTTTCCTGCATGATCTATGACAGGAAAGAAATGGTTTGTGTTTTATTGTTATTTTTAATGGTGTGGCTTTACTTGAGAAACTTGCAAGAGTGTAATATAACACGTGGCCAGTGGTCTTGACATTTCCCAAATGACATCTTACTGTTTACTTCAGTGTTAATGCTAAAAGTAATGGTTTCTATGAACAATACAGTGCACAAAGGTTAAGATTAAACAGTTAAAGAAACATGTCATGCCTAGGTGTTTTTCAGTTGAATCCATTTAATAAATACTGTAATATAGATTTGTGAATCCATTTGAGATCACATGTAAGGTCCCTTGGACACGATCGCGTGCGAGTTCAGTGTGCTATGTGGGTTGTTCTCAGATAGCACACTGGCCCATGCATGTGACCATGCATTACACAGGTCAGTGTGCTGGCTGACAGTCCAGGCCATAAAACTTAGGATAGGTCCGATTCCTGTCTGGTTTTACCGTCGTACTTGCACAGCCCTCATCCACTGATTAGCCTAAAGTCTACTGTACCGCAAAGATGCATCTGAAAACTCTGCCAGTAAATTTATGGGTTTTGGCAGCGTGATTTTTAGGTAAACATGAATTTTAGTAGCAAAGCTGCATGGCCGTTAATCAATGTAAAAACCATGCAGATTTCTGGTATAAATAGTGTGGTTTTGTATGATAACTTATCATGTATCCTTTGAAATCTCTGCACCTAGACGTCATCACTAATACGTATTGCTAGGTTCTTTTACCAATGTTCAGATCTGTCAGGTTGACCAAACGACTGAGAACTGGACCGGTGCAAAAGCGGTTACACATCGAGACCGGCAGAGATCATTGACTATAATGGAGTCAGCCGGGTGACTGCCATTTCAAAGCTAAAAATGGCTTAGAAAAAAGTCTTCTTTACAGAACTTATTTCTCCGCTGATTTTCGTCGGTCTCTACGACTGAGTTTCCAATGGAAATCCAGGCTATTTCTTATCAAGGGGTGCACCTGGATGTAGTTATACCTACAGTCAATTTTGGGGTTACAGAGAACGTCACTTATAAGTACAGGGAGGAAAAAAAGTATTTAGTCAGCCACCAATTGTGCAAGTTCTCCCACTTAAGAAAGGCCTGTAATTGACATCATAGGTAGACCTCAACTATGAGAGACAAAATGAGAAAACAAATCCAAAAATCACATTGTCTGATTTGGAAAGAATTTATTTGCAAATTATGGTGGAAAATAAGTATTTGGTCATTAAAAAAAAGTTCATCTCAATACTTTGTTATATATCCTTTGTTAGCAATGATAGAGGCCAAACATTTTCTTTAAGTCTTTACAAGGTTGGCACACATTGTTGTTGGTATGTTGGCCCATTCTTCCATGCAGATCTCCTCTAGAGCAGTGATCTTTTGGGGCTGTCGCTGGGCAACACGGACTTTCAACTCCCTCCAAAGATTTTCTAGAGCGTTGAGATCTGGAGACTGGCTAGGCCACTCCAGGACCTTGAAATGTTCTTTACGAAGCCTCTCCTTCATTGCTCTGGGGGTGTGCTTGGGATCATTGTCATGTTGAAAGACCCAGCCACGTTTCATCTTCAATGCCCTTGCTGATAGAAGGAGGTTTGCACTCAAAATCTCACGATACATGGCCCCATTCATTCTTTCATGTACGTGGGTCAATTGTCCTAGTCCCTTTGCAGAGAAACAGCCCCAAAGCATGATGTTGCCACTCCCATGCTACACAGTAGGTATGGCGCTCTTTGGATGCAACTCAGTATTCTTTCTCTTCCAAACAGGACGGGCCCAGACTGGCTTAAGCAGGGGGACACGTCTGGCACTGCAGGACCTGAGTCCCTGGCGGCGTAGTGTGTTACTGATCGTAGCCTTTGTTACGTTGGACCCAGCTCTCTGCAGGTCATTCACTAGGTCCCCCATGTGGTTCTGGGATTTTTGCTCACCGTTCTTGTGATCATTTTGACCACACTGGGTGAGATTTTGCGTGGAGCCCCAGATCGAGGGAGATTATCAGTGGTCTTGTATGTCTTCCATTTTCTAATTATTGCTCCCACAGATGATTTCTTCACACCAAGCTACTTGCCTATTGCAGATTCAGTCTTCCCAGCCTGGTGCAGGGCTACAGTTTTGTTTCTGGTGTCCTTCGACAGCTCTTTGATCTTCACCATAGTGGAGTTTGGAGTCTGACTGTTTGAGGGTGTGCACAGGTGTCTTTCATACTGATAACTAGTTCAAACAGGGGCCATTACTACAGGTAATGAGTGGAGGAAAGAGGAGACTCTTAAAGAAGAAGTTACAGGTCTGTGAGAGGGTTTTTTTTGTTTTAAACATTAAGGTGGAACATAATGAAGGGGGGATGGTATGACACTGGGGGCAGAGATGGAGGGTCATGAAACTGTACAGATGAAGGGGGGAGGACGGCATGACACTGGGGGCAGAGATGGAGGTACATGAAGCTCTGGGCAGAAATGGGGGAACATGAAACTGGGGAACAGATGGGGACATGGAACTGGGGGAAGAGATGGGGGGACTTGAAACTGTGGGCAAATGAAGGGGGGTACGGAATGACACTGGAGGCAGAGATGGGGGGGACATGAAACTGGGGAAGAGATGGGGGAGATGAAACTGGGGGCAGAGATGGAGGGGGGACATGAAACTGGGGGCAGATGAAGGGGTTATATGAAACTGGGGGAGAGATGACGAGGGGACATATAATGTACGCGTGACTGTAGGAGGATTATACTGTGTGGGAGCACATAAAAAAAATTAATGAGAATGGGCGGAGTCCATATAAAAGTGGGCGGAGCTAAATTAGCTACTGCGCGTGCCGCATATTTTGTCCCTCTTTCTAATCTTCAGAAGTTGGGAGGTATGCCTAAAGCCATCAGAAAATACATTTGAATGGGTGAGAAAGATGTCAGGCCGTGTGCGGCGGTGAGCGTTTTGCGCTCTACGCCGCAAAACCGGGTTTTTTAATCCGGACACAGAGTCGGACATGCAGTACTCTGTTTCCAGATTAAAAAATCCGGTTTCGCGGCGGAGAGCATAAAACGCTCACCGCCGCTCACGCCCGGACTCGGTCTGTGCTTTCCGTCTTCTGGCATGCAGAAGATGGAAAGCACAGAACGGAGAGTAGAACGCAGGTGTGAACCTAGCGTAAGAATAGCATTAAGAAAGGCTATTTTTTTTCCCTACCTTTATTCTTCTGATCTGCCGTTCCATAGAAATATCTTCTTTCTTCCTTATGTAAATGAGTTTTCCTACAGTACTGGGGGTGTTCCCCTGCGCTCAAACAGCACTAGGGGCGTACCCAGTGCTGCTTGAAAACTCTCCAGCGACGGCCTTTGTCTTCTTCTCTGCCTCCCGCCTCTTCTCTTGCGCTCCTCTTCTTCAAAAAGTGCCAACAGCGCGTGTCCGTCGGCCATTTTCCTGTGGCCTCTTCCATTTGGCCACTGTAAAAATGTCCGACTGACATGCGCAGTCGGCGCTTCTTGAAGAAGAGAAGAGGAGCACGAGAGACGAGGTGGAGATGAAGACAGAGACTTTCGCTGGAGAGTTTTCAAGCAGCACTGGGGACGCCCCTACATAAGGAAGAAAGAAGATATTTCTAAGGAACGGCGGCGCAGATCAGAGTAATAAAGGTAGGGAAAAAATAGCCTTTCTTAATGCTATTCCTTTGTGTATTTAGTTTAATAAGGTTATTCTAGTGATAGAATCCCTTTAAATCTGGTTGGCATAATAATTTGGAATGCGGTGTAATATCAGAGAAAATGTAAACAAAAAAAGAGGAGAATTGCATCTGTTTTTCACATTCCACAAAGTCCTTTTAAAAGATTTTTTAAATAGTTTCACCTCTATGTTATGGTAATTTTTACAAAGGTCACAATTGTTATGTTGGGGACAGGGCTCAAATAAGGTCATAATAGCTGCCTTTACCTATTGCACGTAGGGATTCTATGTGTGATGTGCTACAATATAATGTACAGCAGAGACCCAGAGCTAATGCCCGTGATGGCGGACATTGCAGGCCAGGACCCCCCATCCCCAACCCCCATAGTAGTAAAATTGCCCACATAGCTTTACCATTGCAGGCTGGGTCCTGTGTGGCAAGATCACGGGAGCCAACCTGTTCCTCTGACAGCCGGGAGCCTACTGAAGGCTCCTAGATTTGTCATACAAATATCAGTATTTATAATAATAATAGTTATGTAGTGAATCTCCTTTAGACTGCAATAGGACCGAATTGATCATGGTTATAGATGCCCCAAAATGGTATAACTAAAAAGGACACCTAGCCCCGAAAAAAAAAAAAAGGCATCTTTTTGAAAAAAAATATTTCTTGCATAGTTTTAGATTTTTATTAAGGGGTTAAAATGTAACTAAAATGATATAATGATATAAACTTGGTATCTCTGGAATCGTATTGAAACCTACAATACAGATGACATGTCATTTTGACTGCATAGTGAACACACAGTGAAATGCACTTTATTTCCAATTCAGATTTTTCTTATTTTTGTAGCTTCCCAGTACATTGTACACAATAATAAATAGTAACATTATGAAGAAGAATTTATCACGGAAACATTAAGCCCTCATATGGCTATGTGAACAGAGAAATCAATAAGTCAAAATCGAAAATTGAAAAAAATGTCACCAGTGGGAAGTGGTTAATAAATAACCCCTTCTTCATCCTGCGATTACTATCCAGTGTGTTTCATTGGGTGGATGCCATTGAGTTTGTAACTATTTTGACTCCGTTTTACGTTACAGTCCGTTTTGGCAATGCCTCCTTCACGTTGTCAGCATTGTAAGGAATTCCTTGTCCAGAATTATTTTTATATGTATTCCTGGTAGGAGGACACATCATATGTTAGTGAGTAATGTCCCATGCATCATTTCTCAGTAGTATAGATTTCAACAAGTCAACAGCATTCATCTAGTTGGTTGCAAGTATTTGATCCATGGAAGAAATGTTTCTTTTCTGGGAGTGTTTGTTGAGGCATTGATTCATTTGGTCTGCTGTCTGTCCATTTCTGGAGAGTGATGACACATTTTTCTGCCTGAGCTATATCTTGGTTGAGTAACATATTTTCATAATGGATTGACAAGTGCAGAGAAGTTAGTCTGCAGGATCTGTTACGTGAGCTCTATTTTAAGAAAATATCTTGATCGCAACCAGTCCTCGTGCTTCATCCCCCATGGGCAGTAACTTTATTTTCTTCAGATGTCATGTTATAATTTCAGATTTTCCGTTATATTCGGAGTATTATTACTTTTTATGTTACTCTTTTTATAAAGGGGTACAGATCTTGTAAAAAGTGTCATCTACGCTTAGTAAAAATCAAATATATTGTTAAACCTTTAGGCATGTAACATGAGATGTGGAATCTGGTTGCTATAGGAAATTGCTCAATTTGTCCGCTTTATAAGATCTTAAAGTCTTCCCCATTAGATCTACAACCCCAAGCAGGAAAACCTCAAGCCAATAAAGCCTACGTAAAAAAAAACATGAATATTTAATGTATCGGTACTCTCTCCTAAGAAGCTGTAGTTTTTGTCAGTAACCCATCACTAGAACATTCCAACCATTAAATTGAGCAAGGATGCGTCTACCCACTAACAAGCAAACATGTAGGAAGTTTGGAAGAATTAATGACCTAGTATATCCATAGTATATCAGATAATATTGTATTTATTATACAATGCATAATTTGTATTTGAATAAAACATTAATGGATCAGTGCTAAAGGGACTTGATTCTCTTTGTTTTCAGGACTAGGCCATTGCAACACATTGATTTTTTTTTAAAGGGGCTCTATCATTGGGAAAAGTCATTTTTAACTAAACACATCCTTGCATAGCCTTTAGAAATGCTAGTCCAGACCTTCTTTTTGTATGTAAATTGCCTCAGTGGTTTTTGAATGAGCCCGTTTTTATTCATATGCTAATTAGATTCCAGCCAGCACAGGAAGTTCCGAGCAGCACTCGTCTCTGCTATTATCTCCTATCTGTGTGTGCAAACAGGAAGCAGGAAGGCAGCAATAGCAGCCTGTGCTGTACACATACATAGGAAAGAATAGGCAGCGGGTGCATGTTGAGACTTCTGGGGTGCACCAAGAGGCTAATTAGCATATGAATAAAAACAGGCTCATTCAAAAACCACTGAGGCAATTTACATACAAAAGGTACGTGTGGAATAGACTTTCTAAAGGCTATGCAAGTATGTGCTTAGTTAAAAATGACTTTTCTCAATGATAAAGCCCCTTTAATTTTTCAGGCATTACGTTGTAGATTGGTCCTGAATGACCCAAATTTTAGCTGTTGGATAGATGGCCTCATGTTTGAGTCTAGAATACTTTCGTACACATAGAAGCTCGTAACCCCTTCCCGACATGCGCCGTAATAGTACGGCGCGTGTTGGGTCTGTAACTATGGCGACCGCCCGGGAGCCGGGCGGCCGTCATAGCCGCCGGGTGTCTACTGCTTTAAGCAGTAGACAACCGGCTCTAATGCCTCCGATCAGTCCCCGGACCGATCGGAGGCATTAACCCCTCCGGCGCTGCTGTCAAAGGCGCCGGAGGCGCCATTTTCCCGGCGGCGCATGGGCGCCGCCATTTTGGCAGGGATCGCCGGCTCCTGGAGCATGCTCCAGGGCCGACGTCATGTTGCCATGACAGCCGGGAGCCTTGTTAAAGGCTCCCAGCCGGTCTGCAAATTCTCTCTTTTGCAGGCTGGTGTATGCAGCCTGCAAAAGAGATGATGATTCATTGCAATGCATTAGCATTGTAATGCATTGCATTAGTGATCAGACCCCCTGGGGTTCAACACCCCTAGGGGGTCTAATAAATGCAAAAAAAAAATAAAAAAAAAAATATAAAAAAATATAAAAAGTATTAAAAGTTCAAATCACCCCCCTTTCCCTAGAACAAATATAAAAGTAGTTAAAAACTGTGAAACATATACATGTTAGGTATCCCCGCGTCCGAAATCACCCCCTCTACAAATCTATAAAAATATTCGGTAAACGCCGTAGCAGGAAAAATAGTCAAAAGTGCCAAACCGCCGTTTTTTCACTGTTTTGATTCTGATAAAAATTTGAATAAAAAGTGATCAAAGCAATAACATTTCCCGAAAATGGTAGAACTAAAAAGTACACCCGGCCCCGCAAAAAAAGACGCCCTATGCATCCCCGTACACCTATGTTTAAAAAAGTTACGGCCGTCGGAATATGGCGACTTTTAGAAAAAAAATTTTTTAACACCGTTTTGGAATTTTTTTTTTAGGGGTCAAAATGTAAATAAAACCGTATAAATTTGGTATCCCTGGAACCGTACCGAAACACAGAATACAGGGGACATGTCATTTTGGCTGCATAGTGAACGCCGTAAAACCAAAGCCCATAAGAAAGTCGCAGAAATGCATTTTTTCTTCAAAGCCACCCCATTCTGAATTTTTTTCCTGCTTCCCAGTACATTATACAGAATAATTAATGGTAGCATCATCAAGAAAAAATTGTCCCGCAAAAATTAAGACCTCATATGGCTCTGGGAGCGGAGAAATAAAAAAGTTATGGGGTTTAGAAGGAGGGGAGTCAAAAACGAAAAACGAAAATCAAAAAATGCCATCGGCGGGAAGGGGTTAATGGACATAATGGGGTTATTTATCATCTGCCCCTTTTTTGGCCATATTTTTCGCAGGTACACCTTTTTTTTAGACTAGTTTTACTGTGGTGCTTATTTATGATATAGGTGAACCTCATTGTTAACTCCTCTCCAATATCCACCGTACTATTATGGCGGATGTCGGGTGTTTAACTATGGCGCTGCTCAGGAGCCGGGCGGTTGCCATAGCCGCCAGGTGTCTGCTGTTTTATACTGCCTCCGATCGCGGGCATTAACCGTTCTGGTACCTCAGTCAAAGCAGACTGAGGCGCCATTTTACTGGTGGTGTGTGGAAGCCGCCATTTTGCCAGTGATCGCTGGCACCCGGATCAAGCTCCGAGGCCAGCGTCACATTGTTGTGACAGCCAGGAGCTTTGTGAAGGTTCCCCGGCCTGTCCACAATGATTTTCTTTTGCAGGCTGCTCTATGTGTATTGCAATGCATTATCATTGTAATGCATTGCATTAGTGATCAGACCCACTGGGGTTCAAGACCCCTAGGGGGTCTAATAAATGCAAAAAATAAAAAGTATTAAAAATTCAAATCACCCCCCTTTCCCTAGAATACATATAAAAGTACTTAAATACTGTGAACACATACACATTAGGTATTCCTGTGTCCGAAAACGCCAGCTCTACAAATATATAAAAATATTTTTCTCATACGGTAAACACTGTAGCAGGAAAAAACTCTAAAGTGCCAAATCGCCGTTTTTTTCACTGTTTTGCATCTGATAAAAATGTTAATAAAAAAGTGATCAAAGCGATAGCAATCCCCCAAAATGGTATAACTGAAAATTACACCTGACATCCCAAAAAAAGACTCCCTATACGTCCCCGTACACGGAAGTATAAAAACGTTACAGGGTCAGAATATGTCAACTTTTAGAAAAAAAAAATTGGCACAGTTTTGGATTTTTGTTAAAGGGATTCTACCACTAAACCAACATTTTTTTCTAATTACCACGTCGGAATATCCTTAAGAGAGGTTATTTGTCTCTTACCTTTAGATGTGGTCTCCGTGGCACCGTTCCTTAAAAATACCGGTTTTAACCGGTATGCAAATGAGTTCTCTCGCAGCAATGGGGGCGGGCCCCAGCGCTCAAACGGCGATGGGGGCGTCCCCACTGCTGCCAGAAACCTCGCTCCAGCGACGCCTCCATCTTCAACAGCAACCGCATCGTCTTCCGGCTGGGGTCACACTCCGCTCTTGCGCACATGCACAGTACGCTCCTGAAGTTCTCCATAGAACTACAGGAGCGTACTGAGTGGAGTGTGACCCCAGACGCAAGAAGAAGACGCAGTTGCTGTTGAAGATGGAGGCGTCGCTAGAAGCAGTGGGGATGCCCCCATCGCTGTTTGAGCACTGGGGCCCGCCCCCATTGCTGCGAGAGAACTCATTTGCATACCGGTTAAAACTGGTATTTCTAAGGAACGGCGCCACGGAGATCACGTCTAAAGGTAAGAGACGAATAGCCTTTCTAAAGGCTATTCCGACGTCTAACGCACAAAAAAAAAACGATTTAGTGGTAGAATCCCTTTAAGGGATTAAAATGTAAATAAAACCATATAAATTTTGTACCGAAACATAGAATACAAAACTAATCCCGAAGAAAGTTGCACAAATGCATTTTTTCTTCAAATCCACGCCACTCAGAATATTTTTCTAGCTTCCCAGTACATTGTACAGTACATTAATGGTAGCATCATAAAGAAAAATTTGCCCTGCAAACACGAACACCTTTTATGACTCTGAGAGCAGAAAAATAAAAAAGTTGTGGGGTTTGAAGGGAGAGGAGTAAAAAATGAAAATCAAAAAATGCCTGCGGTGGGAAGGGATTAAATGTTGTGCCTGTTAGTAAGCTTAGATGCGCCTTTTTTAGACCATGTGCACTTTGGCCCTTTTTTTTTTGTTCAAAAAGCTGCAGAAAGGTTGAGTTACCCCTTTTTAATGCTTACTAACCTGTTGGGCTCTTTTATGCTGCCCACGGATTGGAAGGCATTTGCGCCTATTTTGCCCATAAATACAAGTCATAAATACAACTTACAACAGAGCTCCATTTAGGCCATGCCCCCTTTTTAATTCAAAAGCAAAAGTGGCAAGAGCAGCATAACTGTATGAAAAATAGGCGCAAATTTTTCAAAAATGAAGTGTAGGGCAGAAAAAGACCTCAAAAAGGTGCAATTTACACCAGAAAAAGTGCAAGTAACTTAAAGAGGACCTTTCACCGATTTGGGCACAGGCAGTTCTATATACTGCTGAACAGCTGACAGTGCAATGAATTCGGCGCACTGTCGGCTTTCCCGATCTGTGCCCGGTGTAAAGAGCTATCGGTCCTGGTACCGTAGCGCTTTACAGTCAGAAGGGCGTTCCTGACAGTCAGTCAGGTACATCCTTCTCCACAGCAGCGCCTATAGCGCTGTACAGTGTGAGCGGGGAGGAACGCCCCCCTCCCTCTGCTCACAGTGCTCGTCCATAGACGAGTATTATCAGGAGGGGAGGTGTCGTTCCTCCCCGCTCACACTGTACAGCGCTATAGGCGCTGCTGTGGAGAAGGATGTACCTGACTGACTGTCAGGAACGCCCTTCTGATTGTAAAGAGCTACGGTACCGGGACCGATAGCTCTTCACCGGTGACTCAGATGGGGAAAGCCGACAGTGTCAGCTTTTCAGCCAGTGCCCAAATCGGTGAAAGGTCCTCTTTATAATATATATATATATACAGTCCTATGAAAAAGTTTGGGCACCCCTATTAATCTTAATCATTTTTAGTTCTAAATATTTTGGTATTTGCAACAGCCATTTCAGTTTGATATATCTAATAACTGATGGACACAGTAATATTTCAGGATTGAAATGAGGTTTATTGTACTAACAGAAAATGTGCAATATGCATTAAACCAAAATTTGACCGGTGCAAAAGTATGGGCACCTCAACAGAAAAGTGACATTAATATTTAGTAGATCCTCCTTTTGCAAAGATAACAGCCTCTAGTCGCTTCCTGTAGCTTTTAATCAGTTCCTGGATCCTGGATAAAGGTATTTTGGACAAACAATTCAAGTTCAGTTAAGTTAGATGGTCGCCGAGCATGGACAGCCCGCTTCAAATCATCCCACAGATGTTCAATGATATTCAGGTCTGGGGACTGGGATGGCCATTCCAGAACATTGTAATTATTCTCTTCATGAATGCCTGAGGATTTGGAGCGGTGTTTTGGATCATTGTCTTGCTGAAATATCCATCCCCGGCGTAACTTCAACTTCGTCACTGATTCTTAAACATTATTCTCAAGAATCTGCTGATACTGAGTGGAATCCATGCGACCCTCAACTTTAACAAGATTCCCGATGCCGGCATTGGCCACACAGCCCCAAAGCATGATGGAACCTCCACCAAATTTTGGGTAGCATGTGTTTTTCTTGGAAAAACTGCCTTGTCCAAATGTGCTTTTTCATACCTCAGGCAACTCTATTTGTGGCGTACGTGCAGAAACGGCTTCTTTCTCATCACTCTCCCATACAGCTTCTATTTGTGCAAAGTGCGCTGTATAGTTGACCGATGCACAGTGACACCATCTGCAGCAAGATGATGCTGCAGCTCTTTGGAGGTGGTCTGTGGATTGTCCTTGACTGTTCTCACCATTCTTCTTCTCTGCCTTTCTGATATTTTTCTTGGCCTGCCACTTCTGGGCTTAACAAGAACTGTCCCTGTGGTCTTCCATTTCCTTACTATGTTCCTCACAGTGGAAACTGACAGGTTAAATCTCTGAGACAACGTTTTGTATCCTTCCCCTGAACAACTATGTTGAACAATCTTTGTTTTCAGATCATTTGAGAGCGGGCTGTCCATGTTCGGCGACCATCAAACTTAACTGAACTTGAATTGTTTTGTAGAAAGAAATGGACCAAAATACCTTCATCCAGGATCCAGGAACTGATTAAAAGCTACAGGAAGCGACTAGAGGCTGTTATCTTTGCAAAAGGAGGATGTACTAAATATTAATGTCACTTTTCTGTTGAGGTGCCCATATTTTTGCACCGGTCAAATTTTGGTTTAATGCATATTGCGCATTTTCTGTTAGTACAATAAACCTCATTTCAATCCTGAAATATTACTGTGTCCATCAGTTATTAGATATATCAAACTGAAATGGCTGTTGCAAACACCAAAATATTTAGAACTAAAAATGATTAAGATTAATAGGGGTGCCCAAACTTTTTCATAGGACTGTATATATATATATATATATATATATATATATATATATATATATATATATATATATATATATATATATATATGCCCCAATGCAATGTGCTCATTCCATATAACTGCAAAATAAGCCCAACCCGTCGACACTCCACTGCCATGCTTGATAAACTATCAAGTGTATGAAGTGTCGGTGCTGATAAGCTTTGTTTTGTTTTCAATAAGATTGTTGCTGTGCATTATGATCAAACATCTTCAATTTGCTCTCGTCTGTGAAAAAGACATTATTTCAGAAGACTTGTGGTTTGTTCAGAACGTTGCCAATTCAATGTGATGATGTGTGCCACATCATAACAATCTTTCAATAACAACTGAACATAAACTATTCTGTAATTTCCTTGATATGGACCATGAGCCAAAGATCCAATGGTCTGGACCAGACTTTATTGACATCTATGGGAGATTTTTCAATGCATTCCCTGTTTCCTGTGCAGAGGTCATTGTGTAAAGGAGGGAGTAGATAATGTGTGAAATCACCTACTGTGACTGGTGAATTCTGTGCCTTATCTCATATACATGATAGCTGTGGTGAGGTGACTGCTGGAAAGAAATCTATAGAAAGCGGGAAGTTTCAGCATATTATTTGTAAGTCAGACCCATAGGACTGTGTTTTAGAGTTCATTCACCTGACAGGGCCATGTGCTCGGCTCTGAAAAAGTGTGTACCTCCAAGGGTTAGTAGTTTGAATCTGTAACTCTCAGTAGACTCAAGTTCTATCATGTTCTATCATTTAATGGGTGGGTCACAGGAACCATTAAAAAAAAAAAAGTTTAGTGAATGGATCCATTCTTTTCTTTGGTACCATTTTCTGTCCATTATAGGGATTCTACCACTAAAACGCTGTTTTGTGTGCTTTAGATGTCGGAATAGCCTTTAGAAAGGCTATTCGTCTCTTACCTTTAGACGTGGTCTTCACCGCGCCGTTCCTTAGAAATACCTTTTTTTACCAGTATGCTAAGGAGTTCTCCGCAGCAATGAGGGCGGGCTCCAGTGCTCAAACGGCAATGGGGGTGTCCCTACTGCTGCCCAAGAACCCGCTCCAGAGACGCCTTCTTCAGCTGCATCCTCCCCTTCTCTGTCGTCTTCCTTCTTCATCAGCTCTGACGCACTGCTGACCGGGGAGCCTTTACAGGAGCTCTGAGGGGAATCCCCAGCCGGCTGGACCTGAAGGAGAACTGCAGCCGGCCGCAGTTCCTATCTAAAGGATCACACTTGAGAGAGCGGTCGCTCCCGCTCCCTCCAGCAGCATGGCGGCACCTGCCTGGACCCTTCGTACCGGGACATTGTAGAGCATCTCCGCTGTAACACTTAGAGCGGAGATGTCCTAGCTCCCCATGCCTGCAATCTCTGATTGCAGGGAGCTCCGACATTACCGCTGTAAAGGTTACAGCGGAGGTGCTGGTTGGTATGGTGACTGCTCTGAAGCAGAGCGGTGCCATTATAGTTACAGACCCGGCATCCGGACCCGGCATACAGACACCGGGGTGGGTGCCGGGCCACAGCATTGCCACGCTCATAGCAGGAGCGTAGTGATGCTGTCAATTTCAAACTGCAGAAGTACTTACGGTACGGAACGCAGATACACGCCGGGTGCGGGTCTGAGCTTACGTGGCCACGTCACCCGGCGTGTGATTGAGTGGGGGGGGGGTTCTGTATTCCGGGCCTGCTAGCAGAAGTACTGTAAGTACTTCTGCAGTTTGAAATGAGGAGCATCGCTACGCTCCTGCTATGAGTGTGGCGATGCTGCGGCCCGACACCCATCCTGGTGCCTGTGTGCCATGTCCGGATGCCGGGTCTGTAACTATTATATTGCTGAATTACCGTAATGACCCAAGTATAAGTTGAGGTGGACTTTTTCAGCACAAAAACTGTTCTGAAAAACTCCGCTTATACTCGAGTATATACAGTATATTCACTTTTTTGCCTTGTAAATGCTTCAGACCAGCGAAATGCTAAAACCTCTGCATAGAGATGGGCACACTTGATGATCATTTAATCAAGGGAATTTGATTAACAGCTCCTGATGCATCTCACCTTCTCAAAGAGATTTTACAGCCCCTAAGTGGATTTTCATATATATAAGGGGGCGTTCACACTATCATCTGTGTCCGACATGTAGTGTCCGCTCCTAGTGTCCGTTCAAAATCTGTCACGGACACTAGCTGTGTCCGTGACACCTGTCATTTATTTAAATGGCGATCGGGTGCGTTCTTTTGCACTCCGTGCCCTTCCTTCACTGTCCGCTTGTAAAGATGTCCGGCTTCTCAAGCGGACAGAAGAACCCTACATGTCGGGTTTTTCTGTCCGCTTGAAAAGTCGGACATCTTTACAAGCGGACAGTGAAGGAAGGGCACGGAGTGCAAAAGAACGCACCCGATCGCCATTTAAATAAATGACAGGTGTCACGGACACAGCTAGTGTCCGCTCCTAATGTCCGTGCCAGATTTGGAGCGGACACTACCTGTCGGACACAGACGGTATTGTGAACGCCCCCTAACTCCTGTAACATGTACTGTTTATAGAGCATATATATAACTCCTGTAACATGTACTGTATATGGAGCATATATATAACTCCTGTAACATGTACTATATATATAGCATATATATAACTCCTGTAACATGTACTGTATATAGAGCATATACTGTATATAACTCCTGTAACATGTACTATATATATAGCATATATATAGTTCCTGTAACATGTGTATATATAGCATATATATAGCTCCTGTAAGATGTATATAGAGCATGTATATAACTCTTAAGCAGTGAAGAAATCCATTAGGTCATTGCAGCCTTGATATGTCCATTTTTCTAGTAGTGCTGAGTAGATGTGTCAGAAATCTATAATGAGTAGAGTTGTCAGCCTTGAGTCAGGCTTGTTACTGTCATTATGATTCGTGCTTTTCATGGTGCCCCCCGCAGAGCAGTGACTCACTAGGAGTACTTGTAGTAATCCCTACCTCAGTGTTCTGTTCTGCACAACCCTGCTCCGGCGTGGGTAATGTCAAAGGTATTAATGCATGTCATAGTTATTGCTGTAACTCCAGAAGGAATAGGATAAAAAAGCAGCAAGTGTTACCGTAGCAACCTGATTATTTTTAAAGAGCATTGCTATTTATAACCGGTATTAAATACTGGAATATGTATTTAGCCTTTGCTTTGTCCAAATCCACTCTGTCCTGGCCCTGATATATGAAAGAGCTGCACAGTCTGCACAGTACATAGCAATCCAGCACAGTGTGTGAATGCTTTTATAGCGTAGGTCATGCACTCATAGAAGGAAGCCATTTGTTACAGTTCACAAAGTTATTCTGGACTCACTAGGTGTGTCATAATCTCTACCAGAGAAAGCTACAGAGGCTGAAATAAAGCAGGATCTGTGCACAGTGAGTGGTGGTGTATTCTACAAGTTCGCTTACTGTTGGGAACAGTCAACAAAAGCTCTCTAGTGAGGCTAGCAAAATTTTGCTAGCTTTTTCGGATGTAATTTAAATTTTGGCATAAAATATATGACCATGTAGTCACAGGTCATTTCAGGGATGTTGGCTGTCATTATAATGCAAGTTAAATTAAAAAATTCTAAATTCCAAATGTTTGGTTCCATGCAGCAGCATTTCTTTATCTGAGACTGGTATATGTATGTGGTGGAACTGTAAAACTACAGTGTTGGCCAAAAGTATTGGCACCCCTGCAATTCTGTCAGATAATACGCATTTTCTTCCAGAAAATGATGGCAATCACAAATTCTTTGGTATTATTATCTTCATTTATTTTTGTCTTTAATGGATACCACAAAAAGAATTGTCAAAAAGCCAAATTGGATATAATTCCACAGCAAGTATAAAAAGGGGTGGACAAAAGTATTGGCACTGTTTGAAAAATCATGTGATGCTTCTCTAATTTGTGTAATTAACAGCACCTGTTACTTACCTGAGGCACCTAACAGGTGGTGGCAATAACTAAATCACACTTGCAGCCAGTTGAAATGGATTAACCCCTTAAGGATGCAGGGTACTTTGGGCCTTAAGGCTCAGACCCTGTTTTTCAAATATGACGTCTTTTACTTTATGTGAGGATAGCTTCATAATGCATTTACCTATCCAGGTGATTCCAAGATTGTTTTTTCGTGACACATTCTAGTTTATGTTGGTGGTAAATTTTGGTCATTATACTTTGCGTTTGTTTGTTAAAAAACGGACAATGTACTGAAAATTTCATAAAATTATCAATTTTGAAAGTTTCTGTTATTCTCGTGAAAACACAGACAGTCCTATCACACAAAATTCTTCCTAATTAACATTTCCCATATGTCTACTTTATATTGGCATTGTTTCTTCAATGTCCTTTTACTTTCCTAGGAAGTTAGAAGGCTTATAACTTTAGTAGCAAATTGTCAGATTTTCAAGAAAATTTCAAGATTTTGTATTCTAGGGACCTATTTAGTTGTGAAGTGACTTTGAGGGGCCTATATAATAGAAAAGACCCATAAATGACCCCATTTTTGAAACGGTAGTCTTCAAACTATTCAAAATTGTATATAGGAACATTATTAACCCTTTAGGTGTTCCACAGGAATTAATTCAAAATGAAGGTGAAATTTCCAAAAGTCACTTTTTTATGCACATTTTCCATTTCAAACCACATTTTTCCGTAACAATGAAGGGGTTAACAGCAAAACATACCATAATATTTATTTCTCTGATTCTGCAGTTTGTAGAAATATCCCATATGTGGCCCTTCTGTGCAACGTGACTCAATACGTGTCCTCAGAAATCAAAGAGCACCTTTAGGGATTTCGGGCAGCAATTTCATTAGGATGGTTTTTAGATACCATGTTGCACTTACAGAGCCCTAGAAGTACAATAGTGGGAAACCTCCAAAAGTGACCCCATTTTGGAAACTGCACCCCTCAAAGAATTTATCAGGGGGTGTAGTGAGTATTAGTATCCAAGACGTGAATGCACATCGGATGGTGAAGAGGTAATACGTAAGCGGTGCGGAGGACATTGGGGGCACCAAATTCCCTACTATGTCAAAATAGCTCCTATGATTGGGGGGGGGGGGTCGCTTTGGGGGTCTCTTCTATTGTTTTTTCTCTTGTAAGCTGCAAAACTGGTCTGTACCCTGACATACGCTCGCACCACTTATATATTCCCCGTCTGACGCATTTGGCGATTTTGGGGTTTTTTTGTCTTCACATTATTCAAGCTATATTTTTTTTTATTTTTGTGTTGATGTGGCCATATGAGTGCTTTTATTTTTCTGGGATATGATGCATTTTGTAATGACACCATTTTTGGGTGCCTATAGCTTATTGGCTATTTTTTATTAACTCTTTTTTTGCTGGATAAAAAGAAATCAATCAATTCTGGCATTGCATTTTACTTTTTAAATGTTTTTCCACATGGTGTACAGCATAAGTATCATGTGAACTTTATTCTGCGGGTCGGTACGGTTACGGCGATACCTCATTTATAGGTTTTTTTATGCATTAGTAATTTTGCCAAACAAAAACCCATTTGGGGACATAAATCAATGTTTTTTACCTCGCCATCTTCTGAGATGCGTAACATTTTTATTTTTCAATTGACAGAGTTGGTTGAGGGCTTATTTTTTGCGAGACAACCTGTGCTTTTCATTGGTACTATTTTGGTGTACATACGACTTTTTGATCACTTTTTATAGCATATTTTTTAAGGTGAGATGGCAAAAAAACATTATTTCCAGCGGTTTTTTTCCGTTTTTTTCCCCCCCGACATTTACCATATAGGTGAAATAATGTTTTAGTTTTATGGTACAGGTTGTTACGGACGCGGCGATACCAAATATGCATTGTTTTTATTATTTTTTAGGTGTTTTTTTTTAAATAACTCATTTGCTATAGAAAAAGGGAATTTTGGGCCATTACTGGTAAGTAATAGTACTGACCTGAGCGCGAAGGTGCTACTTGCCAGGACGTACTATTACTGACCAGAGCGTTAAGGGGTTAAAGTTGACTCAACCTCTGTCCTGTGTCCTTGTGTGTATCACATTGAGCATGGAGAAAAGAAAGAAGACCAAAGAACTGTCTGAGGACTTGAGAAGCAAAATTGTGAGGAAGCATAAGCAATCTCAAGGCTACAAGTCCATCTCCAAAGACCTGAATGTTCCTATGTCTACCATGCACAGTGTCATCAAGACGTTTAAAGCCCATGGCACTGTGGCTAACCTCCCTAGATGTGGACGGAAAAGAAAAATTGACGAGAGATTTCAATGCAAGATTGTGCGGATGGTGGACTAACATCCAAACAAGTTCAAGCTGCCTTGCAGTCCGAGGGTACAACAGACCTGAATCCCATAGTACACCTGTGGAGAGAGCTCAAAATGGCAGTTTGGAGAAGGCACCCTTCAAATCTCAGGGACCTGGAGCAGTTTGCCAAAGAAGAATGGTCTACAATTCCAGCAGAGCATTGTAAGAGACTCATTGATGGTTACCGGAAGCGGTTGTTCACAGTTATTTTGTCTAAAGGTTGTGCTACCAAGTATTAGGCTGAGGGGGCCAATATTTTTGTCCGGCCCATTTTTGGAGTTGTGTGTAAAATGATCAATAATCTGACTTTTTTTTTCATTATCTTTTGTGTTTTCTCATTGCAAGCAAAATAAATGAAGATATTAATACCAAAGAGTTTGTGCTTGCAATCATTTTCTGGAAGAAGACGAGTATTATCTGACAAAATTGCAGGGGTGCCAATACTTTTGGCCAACACTGTACGAGAATAACAGCAACAGTAGGAGCAATTACAAAGATTGGTCATTTAGGAGAGGGCTGAGGTATTGTATTGGCCGAAAGGCGGCATCTCAAGCTGTTTACTTTCTTTTGGAGATTTTTACAAATGGGATGTTGCAAATGGGATCAACATCCAAAACTGGCACCAACCAATTGTTACACTCTGTCTTTGGCACTACAGAATAAAGCACCTTGAGGAGAATACTCCGGTGACCTAAAGAAAAATTGACTTATTGTTTTATTATCTGAAGGACTATTCCCTCAGTGGTAAGAGATATCTACTTAGTGTCTTTTTTCAACCAGCTTTAACCTTCCTCAATAAATCACGCGATCACAGTGGTTTTTTTTTTAGCATGGACTGCTGTATAAACAGGGGGTTTCTATCTGCTGCCTGAGAGCTGTCATGTGACCTTCGATTCATCAGAACACCCTCCCTCCCCCACACTTTTGCCCTACCTCTTCTGTACAGGTGCACCCTCTACTGTTACGTAATCTGTTTCCTTAGTGTGATCCCTATATAATGATATGTTGACTGTGTAATAAGGTAAATGATTTCACTTGTGACTACAGTGTGCCGATTTAAAAAAAAAAAAAAAAAAGTTGTGCCGAAAAAAATCAAAGATGTAGTCAATGTGCCGTGTATTCATTGTAAGGGTTTAGTCCATTATTTGAAAGTCATATAAGGCAAACTGTAATTATAAAAAAATGAATTTGTTGATTAGATTTACATTAGATTACATTAGATCTTTGTCCTTGGGGAAGATGATACAACTTTCGGCTGCAACACAGGAATCACAGTGGTCATAATAAACCTGCTTTGTGGGGAACAAAGGATGTCCCTCACACAGCACGGTCACTTTGTTGAATACATGTATACAAATCTGTCCAGCTTTCCATACTTTTGCAATTGACTTATTGTCTCTTTCCCTCTGCATATGGTTCCAAGGAGAGCCTTGTGCTAAGTACATATACTTGGGGTGCCAATTTAGGCCCTGAAATCAGGGGTTTCTGACCAATTGACTAGAGTGTCGATAGGTACAGTTAAATAATCTTTACACAGGAACCCAGCCAACTGATGTCTATTAGAAATGGGCAAATCGATTTGCAACTAACCACATCAAACCTGAATATTCTAAATTGTTCGGTTTTTAACAAACTTGAACAATTTGGGATTCAACTAGTTCCCGAATGAACTTAAATGGCTACCGTAACATGCATTGTGGAAATTTATTAAACTCTGTTTTGTTTTTTTTAGGCCTAATTGTATAATAATTGGAGGCCCAGGAAAGGTGACAAAAATAATCAATTATTGAACATTTATACTCCCCTTCTGTCACCTCTTTTAGGCCTTATGGTGCCTGGTACTTTGTCTACTACCTTGCCTGTGGTTGGGCCCCAGCAGCAACATGAGCCAGTCGAGCATCATGATGCCATGAGGTAGCAGAGACAGAGTGTAAGACGCCATAAGCAGGCCTAAAAGAGGTGATGGAAGGGTATTATAAATGTTTTTATTTTTATTTTCGTCGCCAACTCTGGGGTCAGAAGAGACCCCAAAGTATAATAATTTCCTTTCCGGTTATATCCGAACAAGTTTGGACCAAACTGAACTGGGGGATTGTGTCATCTGAACACAGGACAGGAAGAATCTTATGAGGTTCGGCCATCTCTAATTTCTATGCTAACTGTACTTTCAGGACCATTATAAGAGTGACAATGGTTAAATAAGATATCATGTTCAATATAAATGTAATCTGAAATTTTAGGTTTACATATTCTCAAATTTCACCCAGTGTAAAGATATATATTTTTTTCTTTACCAGGAATTGTGGTACTTGGGATAAATCGACCGCATGCAAAAAATGCTATCAGTAAAGGTCTGGTAAAGTCGGTAAGTGAGAAAACATTTGTGTTTATGTTGTTATCCTCCAGATTCTGTCTGTGCGCGGGTCCAATATTAGACAAAGCTTGGCCTGGGAAGAATTAAAATGGGTGCCACTCATGTTCAGCCAATTCAGAAAGATTATATATATATATATATATATATATATATATATATATAGATATAGATATAGATATAGATATAGATATAGATATAGATATATAGATATAGATATATTTACTATTCCAGAATTGTTCGCACTATACACACAAATACTGAGAAAAACACGTCAGTCATAAAGTTTTAACAATACACAATATACAAGGAGTGGATACTACGCTATCTCCACACAGTGGCTTCCTCCATTACCACTAGTGATGTTAAGACAACAGTAGTGCACAAAAGAGTAAAAGTTCCACCTTTTGTGTCCCAAAGAATAAGTGTCCACATAATTGTATCCTAAAAAAAATTTGGATCAAATAAAATAGAGATTTAATAATATTCCCTTTCTGTCTCAAAACACTAATAACAACCCCAATTTTGTCCACAAACAATATAAATGACTACCTGTATACTGCCTAATAGACTATTGTAGCACCACCATAACAAATGATCCCTGCATATAAATAATATGAATCAATGTGAGAATCTGCAAGACTACTCAAGTTGGGAGACCGAGGCAATACATCAATTCTGTACACAATGAGTTGTACTACTCCTTTATAGCAAGGTGACAATCACAAAATGTTGAGCTCTAATCCTGGCTGCCACATAGTTTATTGTTGTGCAAATACCCCCTCATGTTGTGTATTATGTGATAAAATAAGTAAATAACAATACATAGAAGGTAACGGAACAGCATACATCTTAAAAAAATTAAAGGGTCTTTAAAATTGATGGCAAGATAAAGCAGAGATGTAGAAAATAATACTTAACTAATTTAGGTGGCATGATTATCTGAATAAAAAGCAGAGCATCTCAAATTTTAAGAATTGTGACTTGTTCAAAATTTTTGTAGATTGTATAGATAAATAAAAAAAACAATTGCCAAAATTCTACCACTAACATGGAGCACAAAGTGTCATGGGAAAAAAATTTCACAATCACCTGAGTAAGTTAAAGCCTTCTAGAGGTATTTACAAAATAAAATGACATATGTCATTGTTCTTAAAGGGAGTATGTCACCAGACTCCAGCATATCGACTAAGCCTCGCATGCAGGTAGTTTAAGGTCACCTGATTTATACAAAGTTTACCCCTTGTGAACCTGCGTGTGCTGTAAAAGTTGCCATTTTTGTAGATATGTAAATGAGCTTTCTGAAGCAATAAGGCTGCGTTCACACAGAGTTTTTTTGGTCAGGAAACTGACTCAAATTTCTCTTCCAAAAAACGCCTGACCAATAAACTGTGAACGCAGCCTTAGGGTTGTTCTGCTTGTCTCTTTAGAACAATGGCAAAGCCCTCGTTGCTCCCAAGAGCTTTTTTGCATAATAACTAATGACAATATCTCTGCTACTGTGGCACTTATTCACAAAGGGATAAGCAGACAACTTGATTCAGATGACCCTTCTCTTTCCACGGGGCTGAGATCTGGTGACAGACTGCCTTTAGGGTGAATTTTTTTTTTTTTAATTTGTCCTTAAATGGTTAAATACCTTGATGCAGGCATAGTCTATAAATCTCAATCATGGCTAAAGCAGTGATGTTCCAGAGGAGTTGGAACACTTTTGACAGTAAGCAAATTAGACCTGCCCTTGTTGGACTCTGTGGTGATTCCCTGACTTTTTTCCCCCTTATATAGATGCTGAAGGCTGTTGATTCGCTGAAGACTAATAACAAGGTGAGGACTGTAATTCTGCGGAGTGAAGTCCCTGGAGTGTTTTGTGCAGGTAGGTAACCAACGAAACTGACAGTTTATCATCCAAATGTTAAAATAAATGCAGTTCACCATATGTACAATGATTGCAAATACAGAATTTTCCGCTTGTCAGAACTGTTATTTTGTATTTTCCTGTAAGTAAATCTGAGGTTAACTAGCTGTTACATATTAGAAAAAAGCATATACAATATATAATTGGCCATTCATTTGAGGGCTGCACATAAAGCTAGTTATACACTTTAGAAGTGTATTGGTGAAACCCACTGATCTGGGTTCAGCCAGCAATCTGTGGTGTACGTGGGCCTCAAGACTCTTCTCTGACAACAGATATTGGGGCAAATAAGGATCAGATGGTTGGAGTTCAACTTTCTTATACTTTTGGTCTTGGGATGTTAAGCAGCTGGCAGAACAGTCTGGCTGCAACTTTCTCCATTGATCCACCTCTATATACACACACTACTTATCGAAGCATATGTATGAGGAATTTGGTCAAAGTAGATAGCCTATGGATTGTTTTACATGAAATGTTCTGTGATCCAAAGTAGGTCACTAATCTATAGGACAGGGATCAGGAGAATCACTCATCTCCAGCCTGCTGTCCCCATGCCCTGATCCCTTGTACTAGTGGCAGCAGGGATCGGTAATAGTCTCTGCTCTTTTCACACGTGAGGGCTCTTGCACAACTAGCAGGGGTGATTGTCGATCCCTGCTGCCACTATTGTGCCCCTCACACAGTATAATGTCACGTTAGTAACCCCCTTGAACAGTATAATGCCACATTTGTTGCCCTTTGCATAGTTTAATGCCATGTTTGTGCTCCTGCACAGTATAATGCTACACTAGAAAATATTTTTTCAAAATTTTTCTAGCTTAAACCTCGGGTGTGTCTTATAGTGAGTCATATTATTGTCTGAAAAATCCTTAAAAAGTGGACCTTTACTTGATGGTGGAACCTGATCAACGGGCCTTTATTAAAAGTATATGAGTACCCTTGCTATAGGAAATGCTTGCATACTGTTTACAGATAAAGTGTGGCCCTGCCGGAGGATCCACAACCTGTTGTGAGCATAGAGTATCTTTCTTTAGTGTCAGACTTGGCTACTTAAGGCCCAACAGTAAAATTCATTCTATGGACTCACTATACAGCTAGATACAAATATTTCTTCCAATTTGCAAATTTATAAAACTGTACTGACATACATTTCTTGCTGGATTAGCATGCTACCAAGCCTTCACTCTGGACTGTTTTTGTATTCTCCGTAACCTGCTGACTTGCTCTTGCCTTAGACTAGAGACCCCTTAGCTCTGTTTGCTAGAGGATTGGTAATGAGAATCCCTGCAGTGACAGTAAGGAGACGGAGCCAAGGAGGTAGGAGGATAGTAGTTGCTCTTCCTCTGAGCCTAGATGTGTAAGCCACCAAATAGGTCTATGTAATAAGCTGAGTAGTTTGGTAAATATTCTACCCAGTTTATTGTATAGATGCACAGGCTAGTTGAGGTACTGTACGCTGCGTGCCTGCAAGTAGTGCAGTTAGTGTGCCATGCACCACTCTTATAGGGGTTGGAGGTCTCGGGGCCCGTGGGTCAGTTCTAGCCGATCTGTTTCCTGTTCTTTGCCTTCTTGGGGTACCAGCAGTCGAACTCCCAGGGATCCCATTTATGGCACAGAGAGAAAGCAGTGCTTGTTCACAGGAAAGCAGTGTGTGTGTATGCAACTGTGAATTTTACACGTTGCTCTGTTCTCTTACTGTAGAAACCAGAGGGTGAGAATCAGATTGTGCCAGTGATAAAATGTTGTGTTTATGTTAGCTTTAGCAAAGGTGAAGAAATACTTTATTGTTCCTAAAGTTGATAACCTTATTTACGTAGCTAGAACAATTTCAAAATGAGACAAACTAAAAGACAAGTAAATATATGACTGAAAAAAAGGAAAGAGGATCATAGCAGTAGAGACTCGCAATTAACAAAGGGTTCTTCCAGGACTGTAAGGGCTAGTTTACCCTGTAGAATCTGTCATAGAATTTCACCCTGATTCTGCCTCCTATTGTTGCAGAAATTTCCACACCAAATCTACTTTATGTGATTATAACTTATTATTGATGGCCTACGGTTAAGATGACCACACTTTAATGGGACTGAACATCCTATGAGCTTCAGCACTTGACACGACTGCTTAAATATCTAGCATACTGTGAGAGCTTATGATTTACCATAATGTACATTGGTAGTAAGCCTTGGTGCCTCTCCTCCCACTTCAGTTTTATTAATCTGTTTCAGCTTTTTTCATTTATGTAATAGTTATTATTATTATTATTATTATTATTATTTATTTATTTTTAAAGGGGCAAAGCAAGCTACATACTTGCATCAGGTAAAGGAAAGTGTAGCTGTCCTTCTGGGTGAACCCCCTTTTAGTTTACCTTGAGTGTATAACGTGTGCATTTTAGTTACCATAGTAAATGATTGCAGTTTTGACCTTTTTTGCTAATTTTTTTTTTTCTACCAAAAACATGTTTACCTTTACTAAGGAATAATTAAGTCCGTGGACCGATTAAGTAGACCTATAATTACTTCTGCACTTTCTTTATTAGCCAAACCTTTACTAACTGGCTATTAAGGAATTATACCACGTTCACTGTAGTATAACAGCCCACAAGATATTTATATGGAACAAAAGCTTATAAAGCATATAGATGTATAGGTAACGCCCATAAAAAGAAACAAGGTGTTCCGGACATAGATTTCTTGCATTTCTGTTGCTTTGTACATTTGTCAGCATCACAACTTGCTAAATGTTATTTCAATTGCTAATCTTACTATATCTGCTGGATACAAACACACCAATCTCCAGTGTTTCCTCTTCTCTCATTTTATACTTCTTTTAATTGTACATTAACTGTGAATTGAAAGAATTGTCCAAATCCTTATTTTATATTTATATCTTTAGGATAGGTCATCATTAATTGATCATTTGGGGTCCAAGACCCAGGATCCCCAATGGTCTGAATCTTTGCAATCTCTCAAAAATTTTCCCTGGTCTCCTAAGACCTACTGCAGTTCAGAGATTTAATTTATATGTAAGTGCTCGGTGGGGGTCCAAAACATGATTTCTCCAGTGATCTGTGTCTGTCCTTGACCCCTAAACCAAGTGCAATTCACCGAGAGGTAAAATGACTCCTGCCTATAGAAATTTGTGCAGTGGGGAAGATGGGCCACATAGACCTAAAGGCTGATGCAGCTAATAGGATTGTGTTTTGTTATCTGTCATCTATCAATGATGCTCCGTTTTTTTTTTCCATAATGTCTTGTGTGATGCCTTTGAGTGAAATAGTTTTAAGGAACAGATTCTCCTGTTTCTTCTATTTGTTTCTATGGGAAATATCATAGTAGATCAGGGAAAACTGAGGGGAACCTGATAAAAATACATAATGCAAGTCATGTAATGGTTAGAAATAGTCTTCCAAGTGTGGACATGAAGAATATCCTGAAAAGTTATCCAAAAGGTTAGGTGCACTTTAGTTATTGTCATTTCGGCAAACATTCCATAAATTAATACTTAAGGCGATTGTATGAAACTTTATAATATATCGTCTCAGAATAAAATTATCCATTTTACTCCTCAAGCTTTTTTCCTGTTGTATTACAGATTTGCACTATGTTCCCCATTATGACTGTAAGGTGATTGGTGGAGTCACTTACTATAACTTACATGGTGTAATCAATTATCACATTAATTAACCCCATCATGTACCTAATAGGATAGCTCATTGTTGCTCATTATGACAGTGAGGTTCTTGATGGGGTCACTTACTATAATGTGAGGCACATGATATTATCAATTTTGAACCTCCATGACACTCATATTGGTAGCAAGCAACCCAATTATGTGCTTCACATCCATCTCCAGGTAGCACGGTAGATGACATAATAGTAACACTTTGCTATGTGCACACTAACGCAAACTGACCTCGTTAGAGTGTGATAAAATGTGCCCAAAAGCACTTTCTGATGGTTTCAATGGGAAAGCATTGTTGCAAATGTGCCACAAGGTTTTTACATGTCACTGTATAAGCTAACAGCTTTAGCCATCTTCTACATCTCCATTATAAGCGGCTTCTTTATTTTGTACTAGTGTATGGATGGTATGCTCTGTTAATCACTTGCTTCAAACCAACAATAAAATCATTTAAGATGAAATAATAAAAGCTTACAAAATATTCAAGCTATAAATAAATAAGACTGAGGGAAGAAAATGATACCAAAATAGAGGATTTCTTTTTAAGACAGGAAAAGTGATGTAGCATGCATTGTTGCACGGTGAACAATGTATGTATTGGTCTAGGTTATTCCATTGGGATATGTGATATTTTCAGAAATAATGTGACAGTAGTGACACAAAGTAGCAGTAGTATTAACATCCTGTACAACATTAAAGTGGTTTTCCAAGCTGAACATATTTATGACCCATCCTAAGGAGAGGCCATAAATTTCAGGTCGGTGGAGGTCTGATAACCGGTACCTCCACCAATGAGCTGTTCTCCGATGCTCATACACATAGTATGAACAAGGAAGTAGATAGCGCTGTACTCTGTATAGTAGCTGAACTGGGTTACTGCAACATGGTCCAGTGCTTATCTGCAGTAACCTGGTCTGGCTACTAATACTGTCTGAATGTCTACACATTTGATATACCATATATGCGTTTAATCATGCTGCATGGATTTTCTTTTGTTTTGTTCTTATATGGAAAGTGTCCACTTAGTCTAGGAGTTTTTTTGTTTTTAACTTGAGAGCTTCCACAGTCGAGAGACAGAATATATGCTTTACTTACTTAATGTCTAAAACATAAGAACATAGAACACAAACACAAAGGGGTTTTAAAGAATTGGTCAAAATTTACCCAAGCGTAAAAATGATAAAATGGTAAAACCTACTGTGCACCACACCTTTTTTGCTCTGGACTGGTCTGCTTACTTGGTTGCAGCAATGACTGTTTCTAACACATGAACACTTGAGCTAGTTACTAGACCCGGGGGTCTTCTGTTGTAGTTATTATGTCATTGCTGCAGTTAAAGGTGTTGTGCCGTTATGGGTTCTTATCCACAGGACAGGGAATAAGTGTCCGGTCGCTGGGGTTCCAACAGCCGGATCCTCCAGCTATTCCCTTAAGGCCATCTTGTGAATAGAGCTCCAGTGCGCTTGTAATTTCTGGCAGTGCCTACAGCATCATATAAGTGAATAGAGCACTGGTCCCATAAGCACAATGGCACTCCATTCACAAGGAGGCCTTAGGGGGCTTTCAGTCCCCCGTCCTCCTGATTGCTGGGGTCCCGGTGATTGGACACTTATCCCCCTATCCTATTTAGCATGCATTGTCTATAAACCAGTATAGCAGCAGTGATCATTTGTGCTTATGGCCACAGAGTCTTGTCAAGTTTGGTGGCTTATTTCTGTAATTACTTCAATGTAATTATATCTGAAAGATTAAAAAAAAAAAAATCCAAACTGTCACTACAGTAAGAATCACCCCAGGAGTTTGTAGACTATAAGCAGACAGAAAAGGTTGTCTTGTAATCTAGTTTTCTGAGGACATATTACCCTTTAAACCTTCCACAGCATAGTCAGACTTATTTATTTTTTGTTGGAATGTTTTTGCCTTTAAGCATTTTTAATAGGACTCCAAGTAATTACACAGTGCCCTTATGTTAGAGCTTGCTTTGTAACTTACTAAGTCGAAATGACTGGTTAATTAGGCCAGATGCCCAAGTTGCCATTCTGTGACAAGGAATCTGATTTGGAGAAATTAGCATGCTTCATCTGTAACATACTCAAATTATTTCTGATGAGTTTGTCAGTTAACCATATGACAACTTAATTTGACAAGGATTTTTTTTTGTCATTTGATTCTGCCGGTTGAACCGAAATAGCATTGAACTATATTTTTATATTTGGTTGATAAGAGAGATGCAAAATACACTTATAAACATTTCTTTGCTAAGGTTTCTAAAATTATTTATATCACTACTGCTGAGGTTCCGACTTGCTGAAGCCCCTCATAAGTCCGGAAATAATTGACTTTAAAGATGCGTACAGGAGTCCGTTAGTATCATAGCTGTCTATTTTAAAGCTTGTCTCTGACCTGGGTTTTCCATCATAGATATTTTTGACATGTCAAATACAATTATAGTGGATATACTGAAGGGACCCCAACTTATCTGAGTACAGGGGACCATTTACCTGTAGATACTATCTCTAACTGTAGAGTTCTCAACATTGTCATGGTCTCCCATTGACTTTATTTAGTGCAATTTATTATGTTCACCTACAGTTTAATACATACAAGCTCTTCCCCCAGCACAGATAAAGCATATTACTAGATTACTTTGATTCATGAGGTTTCAAACATCAAAGAAATATTTATAAAGAACAGCACACATGGTCGATTTAATCGCTTAAAGGGTATTCCGTAGGGCTGGGCAATTTAACGAAAAATAATCGAAACACAACTCAAAAGCACCATAATCGGGGGACAACACGGCTCAGTGGTTAGCACTGCAGCCTTGCAGCGCTGAATCCCGCCAGGTACAACATCTTCAAGGAGTTTGTATGTTCTCCCCATGTTTGTGTGGATTTCCTCCCATACTACAAAGACATACTGATAGGAAAAAAAAAAGTACATTGTGATCCCTGTATGAGGCTCACAATCTACAGTAAAAAAAAACAACAAAAAACCAAACACCCCACCAGATTCAGGATATAATTTGGAGCTGATTATGAGGCAGAATCCATCTCAAAATTGGCTCCAAATTCCATGTAAATTTACCCTTATACATCAATGGACTAATATGAGTTCATGTGAAGGATGCCACGTTTAGTCCTATTCTGGCCTTGATACATGTATTTAGTTGACACACAGGACAGATCCATGGAAACACTAAATAGGACTAATAGTGAAAAATATCTTTATTATGTCTAACTCAGGGCTCGTTCACATCTGCGCCCAGGACTCCATTCTGCAGGTTTGCGTTTCCTGCACAAAACAGGGCAGGAGATGGAAACCTGCCGGCATCTTTCAAACCCATTCATTTGAATGGGTTTGAAAAGTGTCCGGCCGTGACCGCCGGTGAGTGTTTTATGCTCTCTGCGTCAAAACCATTTATTTTTTTAAACCGGACACAGAGTCGGACATGAAGTACTCTGTGTCCGGTTTTAAAAAAAAATGGTTTTCCGCGGAGAGCATAAAACGCTCACTGGCGCTCACAGCCGGACTTGGCATGACAGGTTTCCGTCTTCTGCATGCAGAAGACAGAAACCTGATAACGGAGTCCAGACGCTGGTGCGAACCCAGTGTCACTGTCTGTGTGTTTACATAGCTGGCTGTCTCTAGGTATTTTGTAATATAGCTCCCTGTCTTTTATTTTATTGACAACATCATGTTATCAATAAAGTTAGCTGAAAAAAATAATCATCAACAAAACAACCAAACAAACAAAGGAGGCACAGGAAGTAGAATGTAAAGTGAGGTGATGCTCTAGTAATACTATATGTGTACTGCTCCTGAATATACTACTAATAACCTGCCGTCTGGACAATTAACTGGGTAACATGATCTGTTTGAGAGTCCATTTCAGTTCTCCTACGGATGTCTGTCTTTCAAATAAAGGTGTGGGCAAAATTTGCAATATATGTTTAGTAGAAAAGTGTATAATATCCTGTTCTGTACACAAATATATTAAGTTATGCAAACCAGAATACCTCTTTAATAATCACCAAAGTGTTTTTTAAAACATTTTTTATGGAGCCTTATGCTGCAGTGCCATGTTTTTAGAGCTTGTATAGTTCCTGCATGGTTGTACCATACTATGCTAGATAAGTGATTGGCTAATGATGGCTAAGCTCTTGTTGTGCCATGGTTCAGGGTGTCTGTGGTATAATCAAAAGTTTCCACCTCTTTAAAGGGGCAACACGTTGGCTCCGTGGATAGCACTGCAGCCTTGCAGCACTGGGTTCCTGGGTTCGAATCATGCCAGGAACAACATCTGCAAGGCGTTTGTATGAACTCCCTGTGTTTGCGTGGATTTCCTCCCTTTCTACAAAGACATACTGATAGGGAAAAAATCCCTATATGGGGCTCACAATCTACATTTAAAAAAAAAAAAAAAAAAAAAGTTTCCACATTTTTTTTTCTCCCTAATACGCCTTCTTACTTCTAGGCCTCGGGTCTAGGGCAAGCCGACTGCGCATGCCCACCGGCCACGAGAAAATGGCCGCTACAATACTGTGTACATTTTTCTTGTGGCCGTAAGCATGCGCATTCGGCTTGCCCTGGCCCGAGGCCTAGAAGTAAGAAGACGCCGCCGGAAGAAGACACGGTGAAGACCTCGTCACAGAAGAAGATGGAGGCGGCGCTGGAGAGTTCTCTGGCAGCATTGGGGACTCCCCCAGTGCTGTTTGAGCGCTGGGGCCCGCCTCCAGTGCTGCGATAGAGCTCATTTGCATACTGACAAAAACCGGGATTGTAGGCAAACGGCGGCACGGAGAAGAAAAGGAAAGGTAGGAGACGAATAGCCTTTAAGGCTATTCCGACATGTTAGGGAGAAAAAAATTGTGTTTAAAAGATAGGATCCCTTTAAATCAGGTTTCTAGGTTCCCTATCTAGTAAATTGGAGACTCCGGGACCTCTGCACTTAACTAGAAAGGAATTGAAGGCTGTTTGTATACTAAACCTGTCATTAAAAGGGTTTCTCGGGAAAAATAAATAAATATTTTTTTCAAAAAAAGGACTGTGAGTGCTATTAATTGATTAAGTGCAACCAAATAAAACTTTTAGCAGTGTTTTGAGTGATTTCTGTGTTTCTCTGTGAGTTTCTGGCATCTTCTGCATTTCTTTACATGGACATCTTCCTGTTTTTTGTTTGTTTCTACAACTCCCAGGATTCCTCACTTCCTCCCTTTCTCACTCATACCCCCTCCCTTTTTCCCTAGCTAGCCTGTCCACTACTAGCCCTTCCTAACTAACTCAACCCCCCCCCACACACATTATACTTACCTGTCTTCCGGTCCGGACCTTCTGGGCATGGGAGGTCATTTCTTAAGCATAATATTGCCAGAGTGGCTATTGTGTATGCCAAAAGAAGTGATGTCCCATGCCTGGAAGGTCCAAACCAGAGGACAGGGAAGAATGTTTGGGGGAGAGGGGGGTTAGTATAGGTGAGTTCAGTTTCCAGATGGGGAAATGGAACGTCACTGGAAAATCGGTAAAACGTGGCTGGGGCAATCACTTGATTTAGAATGTGGGGTTTAGCTTAGATTAGTGACATCAGTTTATCCCAGACCACCCCTTTAAGGCCAGGGCTGTGGAGTCGGTAGGGCAAACTACTGACTCTTACTCAGGTGATTGACTTCCTATAAAAGTAAATAAGTAGCAAACCATCCATCTAATTACATATTATAATATAATTGACTACCGTATATACTCGAGTATAAGCCGACCCGAATATAAGCCGACCCCCCTAATTTTACTACAAAAAACTGGAAAATCTTATTGACTCGAGTATAAGCCTAGGGGGGAAATGCAGCAGCTACTGGAAAATTTCAAAAATTAAAATGGTCAGAGTTTTTGGGTGCAGTAGATGCTGGGGAAGGGGAGGGGGTGTTTTGGTAGTCTGTCTGCCCCTTCCCTGAGCTTGAGGACTGTTTTTTTTTTTTCCCCCACTTGGAATTCAGCCTGGCTGAATGTAGGGTATCTGTAGTGCTCCTATTAACCCATTCCCGACGGAATAGGAGCACTGCAGATACCCTATATTCAGCCTGGCTGTAGTCAGACTGAATTCCAAGTGGTGGTGGTGGGGGTCTGCCCCTTTAAGCTCAGGGAAGGGGCAGACAGACAACCAAACCCCCCCCTTCACCAGCACCTACTGCACCCCAAACCCTGACCCTCCATCAACATCAATCTAGCATTTATCTCCTATCCTATGGCTAGGGGATAAATAGTTGAAAGATCACTGTTACTTATTCATTTCAAGGGGGGGTGGGGGTGGAAGGGGATATTGTTATATACACTCCAGACACTGTATTGTTTACACGGTGTACTCACATTCTGCTGCAGTTGTTCCAGGGAAAGAAGGTTGTCCAGCCAGAAGGTCCAGGGGGAGTGCAGCAGGATGCCCTCACTGTCCGGCTTCTGCGACAGCTCCAGGTGATGGTTCAAGTGCAGCTGCTCGTCGCTCTCTGCCTTCAACTCCCGCCGGCCCAGACCCGCGGGGAGCGCCATCTTCCTGTGGACCCCAGCAATCTTCGTCCCTTAACTGCGCAGAGCGTCAGCAGTTTTGGCGGCATGGTTTGGAACCGCGCGAAGCGCCATCTTCCTGTGGACCCCGCACTGCGCAGAATCAGGATCCCCTCACTGTCCGGCTCCTGCGGCAGCTACAGGCTGGTGATTGTTCAGGTGCAGCTGCTCCTCACTCTCTGCCTTCAGCTGCCGCCGTTACGGACCCGCGGGGAGCGCCATCTTCCTGTGGACTCGACGCCGAAACTGATGACTCTCTTCACAGTTAGTGACAATGCTGGCGCTCCCCGCGGGTCCGGACCGGCGGCAGCTGAAGGCGGAGAGCGAGGAGCTGCTGCAGGAGCCGGATAGTGAAGGAATCCCGCTGCAACCTACACCGTGCAAACAATACAGTGTCTGGAGTGTATATAACAATATCCCCCCCCTGCGCTTGACTCGAGTATAAGCCGAGGGGGACTTTTTCAGCACAAAAATTGTGCTGAAAAACTGGGCTTATACTCGAGTATATACGGTATATTATGATAGTATTCTGAAAATGATTTATTTAAAATTATTTCTGAAGTCGGAATAAAGTTAAGTCACATCTGCACTGGAGTCTCCGTTGGAGATTGCCACAGAAAGCGCCTGAAATTGTTGAGAGAGAAGTCCTGTGTAGAGGACTCTTCTCTCTGCCAGTTTCAGTATAAAAACCGTGGACACCCGACAGACCTCATTGTAATCTATGGGGTCTATCGGTGTCTGTGGGTAACCTCTGTTTTAGTTGTTGGGCTCTCTGTCGTTCGGGCCCTTCGGAGGGCTGGGTGCAGATATGAACCTAGCCTAAGTGTGTGTGTGTGTGTGTGTGTGTGTATATATATATATATATATATATATATATATATATATATATATATATATTATAATTTTATTTTGTTTTACTTTTATTTTTTCCCCCCCAACGCAACCCAAAGTTGGTCCTTGCTCCAATTCTCCATCTCAACAGCCCTGGTTAAGGCACCTGAAGTGTTGCTGTGACAGTCGGTGTCGAAATACTACAGACCATAAATGATTATCGTGCAGGAATATGATAATACATTATAAATTGAAAATAAAACGGTAAAACTCCTTAATAGGACACAAAATATGTAATCTAAACTGTATTCAAGGGCCAAAACTTGCTTATTTTGTATTATTGGTAAGTACATTTTCTTGTTAATAAAATACATACTCCTTTATTAGGAATCCAAAGGACCATAATAACCTGCAAAGTTAATTTCACAGGTTATTTAGTGTGAAACTTGAACAGTATACAAAAAAAGCAAAAAAAATAAACACAGAACATTGCTTTTTTTTCCTCTAAAATCACACAGCAAAGAAAATTTGATATGGTACTTTCTGAGCACTGCTGGCAGCTAAACAGCACAGTGTTGTATTTGTTTTTGTGCTTAAACTGGGAATCTAAACTGAAATGGGTATGACCGTTCCAGTAAATAAAGTGGATTCATTGCATATTGAAACGTTCTAGAGTTCATCAGTATACTTTTTGTATCAACTGTTATTCCAAAACTTTCATTCATTCAGTCTGGACTTATATTGCTTGATGTCATGTTATAGACACATGTGCTTATCTGAAAAAGAAACGGTTGATATGATTATGTGGATGTAGAGTAAAGACTTCCTTTACACTTGGACCAACATACCAAAAAACCGTACACAGGTCTATAGTGTAACCATATACCAAACGATCATTATTACTGCATCATGGCGGGTGGAGCTATGTCATTGTACCTTACAGTTGTTAAGCATTTTGTTGTCACATCAAGAGTTATCTTTGAAAGGGAGTCTCTCCGCAGTAAACTGGTTAAAAACCTAAGTGTCTTGTAGAGGTGTTTCAATAGTTTCCAAATATGTCTCTGTCTTTCAGCTTTGGAGCACCATTTTGTAGTAAATCATTTTTCTTTTACATAAGGAAATGAGGGTGTGCTTTATTGGGAGTCTGTCAGTAGTAAATTGGTTAGAAACCTAATAACCTGGTTGAGGTGATTCCACAGTTGCTCTCAACTCTAGATTCCCATGCA
The DNA here is from genome assembly GCF_031893055.1 of Leptodactylus fuscus. Lineage (NCBI taxonomy): Eukaryota > Metazoa > Chordata > Amphibia > Anura > Leptodactylidae > Leptodactylus > Leptodactylus fuscus. The sequence continues at coordinate 136,645,587 of NC_134265.1, forward strand.
AAGCACTTTCTCCCTCATTTCCTTATGCAAAAGAAAAAGGATTTACTAAAGGTGCTCCGAGGCAAGGTTTTTAACCAGTATACTGCTGTGAGACTCTCTTTCAAATAGTACACCCATTTACTTTAGACAGCTCTTTTAGCCCAGTCAGGTGTATAGGGAACACAACTTTCAACAGTAGTGCTGTGAATGGAGAACCCATCATTGTTAATGTGGGCTTCCAGGCCTCAATTCTTTAGTAATTTTAAATGTTGAGATTCAGCATGTGACATTTACTTAGAGGACCTTTCATTACCTCCACCAATTCAAGTTCTTATCATTTGTTAATAGGTGCCCCTGCACTGATTCTAGTGCAGTTGGAACTTTTTATCCCACCATTCCCAAGCAACAAGCGCAGGTAGTTTTGGTCCGTGGTATCTTTTCAGAAGGTCAGTGTCAGACAAGAAACATGATCCAGACGACCAGTGTCGGAGCTCAGACCCTTTGTCTGCTCCTGCCTAAGTGCTAGTTCACATGGACTTCCGCGTGAACACATGGTGCAGTGCACTGGCATCCCGTCGCGGCTTTCCACTCCGGAATAGGCCCAAATGAACGGGCCTAATCCGCGGAATCCACGGAATCCACCTGAAGAAAGGGCAGCTCGATTCTTTTTTCCGCGACTGGAAACAAACTGCTTGCGGAAAAAGGAAGTGACCGGCTCCCATTGATTTCAATGGGAGGCAGGTTTTTGAGCAGGATTTTGACGTGGATTCCATGTCAAAATCCTGACCATTTTGCCCCGTGTGAACTAGCCCTAACGCAACCCACCTGACGGTACAGAGCCTACTGTATCAGAATCATTGGAGCAGCGCCTATTAACAAATGTAAAGAGTTGGACATGGAGGTGGCAAAAGGTTCTCTTTAAAGGTTCAGTAATACACTTCTTACATATTAGATTGTATGATCACTTTATATTCTACATGCACAATTTATTTTATGATCTTTAACAAAGTGTGGTGGTTCTCTGTTGTCACCCCTCATGTTTGAACTGTTTTGTATAGCTGACTTTTGGGACAGAGAGCAGGCACAAGATGTGATGTGTCTCAGGTCCAGGGAACATTCTTGCACTCAAATTTGCCAGTGAGTTGAGGTGACGTGAGAACTCATGTTCCTAGTCTGGGGTATCTTATCTTGGTTCTCTCTGCACTGTGTGTATCAAGAAACCTTTTTCCTAGTCCTTGGTAAGCAGTGAGTACATAGTAGTCAATGCTGAACTTCTGCAGGCAATTGTCCTTATAGATTTGGAGGATTGCTGTAAAATGCAGTCTGCTTCCATTGATATTTCTTTCTAAAATTGGCTTTTGATTTTTTTGCCTTTTGTTTCCTTTCATTTTAAGAGGCGCAATTATGCATGATTCATGGAGATTTTTATCATTTTAAAGCAGGCACAGACTGGCATAACTTACGGCTATTGTTTGTTAATCGCATCAGAGCATGTAAAGGAAGTATGTCTTTTTGCACGTAGGATTCCTGACAGCAAAGCTATTATATCAAGTTGCAAGCAACAGCTTAGAGACCTAAAGCTATACATATTTTGAATCAAATTTCTGTTTAGTTTAATGTATTACATCATTGCTGTAAATGAGACACATAAGCCTGAATAATGCCATATTACCCTGAGGTTTTCCCAGTTTACGCGATGTAACAGTAGACTGCAGCAAAGCATGATCTGTCTTTTGGCTTTCATTTGATCTAATAATGAAGAAAGTAGCAAAATAAAAGAATTGAATATGCTGACTGAATAGATGCATATTATTATGGATTTTGATGCAGACATATGTTTTAGTTAATTCTATATATCCATCTTTCATTCACACCTTATAGATACACCTATGTCCAGCTGAGTAATCTAAATATGAACTTTGTGCTATGCACCATATCATCTAAATGCATATGATGTGTTACCAAATCTGTTCATGTAATACAGTACTTGTTATGGAAGAGCCCAGAATCCTTTGCCCCTAAAGTTTAGGGATATTGTTAAAGGGATCCTATCTTTAAAATAAAATTTTTTTTGTCCTTAACACGTAGGAATAGCCTTAAGAAAGGCCTTAAGGATCCCTTTAAATGTGACTTGTATAACAGCCACAACATTGCCATGTAACATGATTACAATAATTTTCCTTTATTATGCCTCTTTCTGGACCAAATTCTGTGCTATGAAGCTCCATCAATAGGGAAAGAATAGAGAATGGAAGCGCCACCCATGGTACCAGTCCTGAACTGAGGTGGGAGAATATGTGATAAAACTGGAGAGGTTGATACGGATAAGTGGACAAAATATTACAATTTCTACCTGAGTACCATATATACTCGAGTATAAGCCGAATTTTTCAGCCCAGTTTTTGTGCTGAAAAAGCCCCCCTTGGCTTATATTCGAGTCGAGTGACCAGCCACAATATCAATGTATAGAATCTCCCATAAAATAGTTTAAAAAAAAAATTAAGATTTAAAAAAAAAATAATAAAAGTTCTAAATCATTCCTTTCCCTAGAATACATACAAAAGTCGAAAATGACTGTGAAACACAAACACATTAGGTATCCCTGTGTCTGACAGTGCCCGATCTACTTAATATAGGGTATCTGCAGTGCTCCTGTTCCGTTGGAAGGTGTTAATAGGAGCACTGCAGATACCCTATATTCAGCCAGGCTGAATTCCAAGTGGGGGAAAAAAAAAAAACAGTTCTCAAGCTGAGGGAAGGGGCAGACAGACTACTAAAACACCCCCTCTCTTTTCCCAGCACCCAGCAACTACTGCACCCAAAAACTCTGACCATTTTAATTTTTGAAATTTTCCAGTAGCTGCTGCATTTCCTCCCCTCGGCTTATACTCGAGTCAATAAGTTTTCCCAGTTTTTTGTGGTAAAATTAGTGGCCTCGGCTTATACTCGAGTATATACGGTAGTTTTCTTATTATGGCACAGTGTTGTTCTTTTTTCTCAGTGTATATAAGGACACGAATAAGCAAACATCCACCCTAAAATTTTAGTGGCTTAAATTCTGGGAATTGAGGTCTTAATCTCATTAATCTCAGATTTCTACATTTGAAACATTCTTTAATAAGAGTGCCCCCTTTAGGTTTAGATAAATAGAAATGTTAAAGGGATTGTCCCACAAAAATATCCTATCCTATATCTCCAGAATAGGGTATGTTTGGGATCCGGGAATGTCTGACCACAGGGGCATTTTGGCGATCAAGAGTCTGCGACTGCTCCATTCGCTATTTATGGGAAGTGGATAAAAAGAGAACTGCACTGACATTGCTACAGGTAAGTAAAGAAACCCCTAAGCAATGTGCATAAGTGCCCAGTACACCCTGTGGACCTAGGTCTAGCCCCTATACAACGAGCATTAACCCCTATAGCCCCTAGGCAATGAGCATTAACCCCTATAGCACCTAGGCAATGAGCATTGCCTAGGGGCTATAGGGGTTAATGTTCGTTGTATAGGGGCTAGACCTAGGTCCACAGGGTGTACAGGGCACTTATGCTCATTGCTTAGGGGTTTCTTTACTTACCTGTAGCAATGTCAGTTCAGTTCCCCTTCATCCACTTCAATACACGGCCTGGATCGCTTCTACGGATCTTCTGTGCAGCCCTGCGAAGAGAGGACTGCCTGATCTCACGAGAACACGCAGCTGAAAGCAGCTCTGACACTGTCCAATGCTAATTGGACAGTGTCAGACTGATGTAGCTCTTACCTTTATAGTCAGAAACGCCCTTCTGACTGTAAAGGATTAATTAACATACAGGGCGCCAGAATTAACGGGGCTCAGAGCTCCAAAACGAGGGGGGCTACAAACATAATTCAAAGTGCACCAGAGTCTGTGCAGCAGCGCCTATAACATGGGGCAGAAAGCTGCACAGGCTTGGAGTGGTGAAAGGTCCTCTTTAAAACATAGGCCACTTTTTATCCCAGTAAATGTCATGGCTTCACGACTGTTATGAATTTATGTTCGTATACTATGTTACACTGCAGGACAATTCTTCTGTTTGCACTTTGCTGATAGCCTGCTCTGTTATCTCTCAATGTAAACACAAAGATAACACTGATCATTCTCTGATCTGCAGAAGTCTTCTGTGTCCTGTTCAGCCAGAGGGAGGGGAAGGAAATACAGGAATTGAGGAGCAGACAATCAAGTGGAGCTGAGGAGGATTCAGCAAGCTAGGCATCAAGCGGCTCTTAGAGCTGACGAAATGCCAGAGCAGGCGGATCATTGATGACAACAACACGCTCATTATATGGTGTCCCAGCGAGGTGCTGAGATACTGGAGCAATCACAGGCACGCCGCGAAGAACAAATTCAGCGGCAGGCCAGTTTGAGAGCTGCCGAAATGCCGGAGCAGGCGGATCATCGACGCCAACAACATGCTCATTATATGGCGTCCCAGCGAGCTGCTGAGATGCCCAGAACAATCACAGGCACAGTGCGCCAACTATCACACAGAGCTTATACTCCAGATTTCCATAACACTGCCATTTTTGTACACTACACCCGTAGCAGGGCCATGTGGTATGCAGAGATGTAGCAGGGCTGGGTGGGTATGCAGAGATGTAGCAGAGCTGGGTATACGGTGTGTATGCAGAAATGTAGCAGAGCTTGGGTAGGCTGTGCGTATGCAGAGATGTAGCAGGGCTGGGTAGGCTGTGCGTATTCAGAGATGTAACAGAGCTGCTTAAGCTGTGTAAATGTAGAGATGTAGCAGAACTTTATTCCAGGTAACAACTGATGGCAGGTTTTTCAGTGATATCCATACTGAGATACCCATGATCACATGATGCTTATGTAAACAAAAAAGTGAAATATACCCGTGCAAAGCTGGGTCCTCCTGCTAGTTTTGAATATCACAGTTTGTCAGTTATACCTACATAAACACTGACTGTTTCTGTTTAGGTATCATGGGGCAGAAGGTCCGCAGAGTAAAACTGCATACTGCGTTTCCGTTGCGGTATTTTCTGAAGTGCTCTTTGACTTTGGCTTACTGTGGGGCCTTAGCCTAAAGGGGTTTTCTCATGCACGTAGTTATAACTAAGATTTTCTCTAACCATCTTAGTAGCGACAATCTTTTGTTTAAATAGGCTAGCTAGGACCATGAATGCAGGGGATGTCTATGGTTTGGTGCATATCAAAAACCCAGCCATGATATCTTTATTGTGGCTGGTGTTATCTTCTTGAGCAGGAACACAGCCTGGCCAAAATAAAGAAATCATGGCTGAGTTTCTGACAAGTGCCAGACCACAGAAAGTTCTTGCATTCATGGTCATATCCATTGGCCACCAACTGTTCAATACAAAAGACTGTCACTACTAAAATGACTAGAAAAAAATCTTTAAAACTGCATCAATTTTAATAATTTATACTTGCAAAAATGTTTAATTTTTGATTGTATAGAAATTTAAATATGGTTATTTTAATGGGAGAACCCCTTTAAACTCATTATATTCTGATGATTTTTAATTTATTCATTCAGTCAAAATCAGTGTTATTAAGGCTGTCTTCATATTGAAGAATTTGCTGCGGATTTCTCCCCCGAATCCAGAGCAGATTTCTCCCGAAATCCACCTCCCATTATTTTCAATGAGAGGCAGAAATCGCAGCAGTATGTGGAAAAAGGAAGTGTCCTGCTCGATCTTGCCGCGGATTCCAGGATTGCCTAGTCAACAGTGGAATGTTGCAACGGAATACTGATTCACTGCAGCAGCATCCCATCGTGGCTAGACCGTGTGAACATACCCTTAAAGAATATTTGTTACCACTTGTGACTGTCTGTTTTAGTAAATCTGTATATTTAGAAAAAAAAAAACTCTAGAAAAAGAACTCTGGATCATTTTACTTTTATAGTTATGTCTTGTCATTTCTCTGTTATTTCAATTATAAATTGATCTGAATCCCCTTGTTAGAGGGGCGTGTCTCTGTGTAGTCTGGCGGTCAACACTGATTGGTGAGTGCGATAGTGTATAAGGTAACACATTATGACAAAAATGTTCCAGCATTGTTATATTGTGCAGGATACCAGTACAGTAAAATTCATTGCCTGAAACAGAGTTTCATTTACGACATATGTAATGTATCCTGGTCATCTTGAGAAGACCACTCCACTAGAAAACCACTTTCCAATTTGTAATTTCTTAGACTAGTCTGAAGAATACAGAGAAATAAGTATTTGCCAAAACCCTTGTTGGCGCGCACAGCAGTCAGATGTTTTTTGTAGTTGATGAGGTTTGTGCACATGTCAGGAGGAATTTTTGTCTCATCTGACCACTGGACCTTCTCCCAATCTCTCTCAGAATCATCCAGATTGGTCAGATGAGAATAAAATTGAGCTCTTTGGTATTAATTCAACTCGCTGTGTTTGGAGGAAGAGAAATGCTGCCTATGAACCAAAGAACACTGTCCCCACTGTCAAGCATGGAGGTGGAAACCCTAATGTTTTGGGGGTGTTTCTCTGCTAAGGGCACAGGGCTACTTCACTGCATCAATGGGAGAATGGATGGAGCCATGTGCCGTAAAATCCTGAGTGACAACCTTCTCTCCGCCAGGACATTAAAAATGGGTCATGGCTGGGTTTTCCAGTAGGACAATGACCCAAAACATACAGCCAAGGCAACAAAGGAGTGGCTCAAAAAGAAGCACATTAAGGTCATGGAGTGGCCTAGCCAGTCTCTAGATCTTAATCCCATAGAAAACTTATGGAGGGATTTTAATGATTTAGAGACAATCTACAAAGAGAAGTGGACCAAAATTCCTCCTGACATGTGCGCAAACCTCATCATCAACTACAAAAAACATCTGACTGCGGTGCACGCCAACCAGTCTTTCATCACCAAATATTAAGTTTTGTTTGCCGGAGGGATCAAATACTTATTTCTGTATGCAAAATGAAAATACATTTATAAGATTTATACAATGTGATTTTTCTGGATTTTATTTTTGATGTTCTACTTCTCAATGTTAAAATTAACCTACCCTCAAAATTATAGACTGTTCATGTCTGTCAGTGGGAAAACTTACAAAATCAGCAAGGGATCAAATAATGATTTCCTTCACTGTGTATATATTGTGGGCAATGTAGCTCAGTAGCAACAGTGGTGCGGACCCAAACAGTCAAAAACAGGGACACAAAAGATGCAGCAAACAGGTTTATTTAGAAAAAACAGGAATAATAAATACACCTTAACTTCAGACACAAATGAGCAAAACAAAATACAGCCTTAACTTCAGGCAAAAACAAAATAAAATCCTGCTCAACTGAGTGACTAAATAGAACGGATAACCTAACTATACTTGTGGCTTACTTCCAGCCACACAAACAAAACAAGTGCAATATTGTCTCATTGGACTCAGGGTTACAGGACAGAACCATACACCTCCTTTCTCTTCATGGATTTGCAGGATATTCAGCCTTTTTCTGGCCCAGTAATGAGCCAAGATCTACACTTACTTCAGATCCGCCCTGGACCACACATATTTCAGAAACCTGGGGCTGATACAGTGTTGGCCAAAAGTATTGGCACCCCTGCAATTCTGTCAGATAATACTAATTTTCTTCCAGAAAATAATTGAAATCACAAATTCTTCGGTATTATTATCTTCATTTAATTTGTCTTCAATGGAAAACCACAAAAAGAATTGTCAAAAAGCCAAATTGGGTATAATTCCACAGCAAACATAAAAAAGGGGGTGGACAAAAGTATTGGCACTGTTTGAAAAATCATGTGATGCTTCTTTAATTTTTGTAATTATCATCACCTGTTACTTATCTGAGGCACCTAACAGGTGGTGGCAATAACTAAATCACACTTGCAGCCAGTTGAAATGGTTTAAAGTTGATTCAACCTCTGTCCTTGTGTGTACCACATGGATAAATGGAGAAAAGAAAGAAGACCAAAGAACCGTCTGAGTACTTGAGAAGCAAAATTGTGAGGAAGCATGAGCAATCTCAAGGCTACAAGTCCATCTCCAAAGACCTGAATGTTCCTGTGTCTACCGTGCGCAGTGTCATCAAGAAGTTTAAAGCCCATGGCACTGTGGCTAACCTCCCTAGATGTGGACGGAAAAGAAAAATTGACGAGAGATTTCAATGCAATATTGTGTGGATGGTGGATAAAGAACCTCGACTAACATCCAATCAAGTTCAAGCTGCCCTGCAGTCCGAGGGTACAGCAGTGTCAACCCGTACTATCCGTCGGCGTCTGAATGAAAAGGGACTGTATGGTAGGATACCCAGGAAGACCCCACTTCTTACCCAGATACATAAAAAAGCCAGGCTGGAGTTTGCCAAAACTTACCTGAGAAAGCCAAAAACGTTTTGGAAGAATGTTCTCTGGTCAGATGAGACAAAAGTAGAGCTTTTTGGGAAAAGGCATCAACATAGAGTTTACAGGGGGAAAAAAGAGGCCTTCAAAGAAAAGAACACGGTCCCTACAGTCAAACATGGTGGAGGTTCCCTGATGTTTTGGGGGTGCTTTGCTGCCTCTGGCACTGGACTGCTTGACCGTGTGCATGGCATTATGAAGTCTGAAGACTACCAACAAATTTTGCAGCATAATGTAGGGCCCAGTGTGAGAAAGCTGGGTCTCCCTCAGAGGTCATGGGTCTTCCAGCAGGACAATGACCCAAAACACACTTCAAAAAGCACTAGAAAATGGTTTGAGAGAAAGCACTGGAGACATGTAAAGTGGCAGCAATGAGTCCAGACCTGAATCCCATAGAACACCTGTGGAGAGATCTCAAAATGGCAGTTTGGAGAAGGACCCCTTCACATCTCAGGGACCTGGAGCAGTTTGCCAAAGAAGAATGGTCTAAAATTCCAGCAGAGCATTGTAAGAAACTCATTGATGGTTACCGGAAGCGGCTGTTCACAGTTATTTTGTCTAAAGGTTGTGCTACCAAGTATTAGGCTGAGGGTGCCAATACTTTTGTCCGGCCCATTTTTGGAGTTTTGTGTAAAATGATCAATGATTTGACTTTTTTTTTTTTTTCATTCTCTTTTGTGTTTTTTCATTGCAAGCAAAATAAATGAAGATATTAATACCGTACTAGAGATGAGCGAACACTGTTCGGATCAGCCGTTCCGAACATCACGCTCCCATAGAAATGAATGGAAGCACCTGGCACGGTGACCGGCCGCCGGCAAAGTGTACGTGCCAGGTGCTTCCGTTCATTTCTATGGGAGCGTGCAGTTCGGAACGGCTGATCCAAACAGTGTTCGCTCATCTCTAATTAATACCAAAGAGTTTGTGCTTGCAATCATTTACTGAAAGAAAACGAGTATTATCTGACAGAATTGCAGGGGGGGGGGGGCAATACTTTTGACCAACACTGTATATCTGGACTCCAGCGCTCTGCCTGTCACGTGTTCTATCTACACTCACCGGCCACTTTATTAGGTACACCATTCTAGTAACGGGTTGGACCCCTTTTTGCCTTCCAAACTGCCTCAATTCTTCGTGGCATAGATTCTACAAGGTGCTGGAAGCATTCCTCAGAGATTTTGGTCCATATTGACATGATGGCATCACACAGTTGCCGCAGATTTGTCGGCTGCACATCCATGATGCGAATCTCCCGTTCCACCACATCCCAAAGATGCTCTATTGGATTGAGATCTGGTGACTGTGGAGGCCATTGGAGTACAGTGAACTCATTGTCATGTTCAAGAAACCAGTCTGAGATGATTCCAGCTTTATGACATGGCGCATTATCCTGCTGAAAGTAGCCATCAGATGTTCGGTACATTGTGGTCATAAAGGGATGGACATGGTCAGCAACAATACTCAGGTAGGCTTTGGCGTTGCAACGATGCTCAATTGGTACCAAGGGGCCGAAAGAGTGCCAAGAAAATATTCCCCACACCATGACACCACCACCACCAGCCTGAACCGTTGATACAAGGCAGGATGGATCCATGCTTTCATGTTGTTGACGCCAAATTCTGACCCTACCATCCGAATGTCGCAGCAGAAATCGAGACTCATCAGACCAGGCAACGTTTTCCAATCTTCAATTGTCCAATTTCGATGAGCTTGTGCAAATTGTAGCCTCAGTTTCCTGTTCTTAGCTGAAAGGAGTGGCACCCGGTGTGGTCTTCTGCTGCTGTAGCCCATCTGCCTCAAAGTTCGACGTACTGTGCATTCAGAGATGCTCTTCTGGCTACCTTGGTTGTAACGGGTGGCTATTTGAGTCACTGTTGCCTTTCTATCAGCTCGAACCAGTCTGGCCATTCTCCTCTGACCTCTGGCATCAACAACGCATTTCCGCCCACAGAACTGCCGCTCACTGGATGTTTTTTCTTTTTCGGACCATTCTCCGTAAACCCTAGAGATGGTTGTGCGTGAAAATCCCAGTAGATCAGCAGTTTCTGAAATACTCAGACCAGCCCTTCTGACACCAACAACCATGCCACGTTCAAAGGCACTCAAATCACCTTTCTTCCCCATACTGATGCTCGGTTTGAACTGCAGGAGATTGTCTTGACCATGTCTACATGCCTAAATGCACTGAGTTGCCGCCATGTGATTGGCTGATTAGAAATTAAGTGTTAACGAGCAGTTGGACAGGTGTACCTAATAAAGTGGCCGGTGAGTGTATCTATCTATCTATCTATCTATCTATCTATCTATCTATCTATCTATCTATCTATCGTGTGTTTTTGTATATACACACACAAACCCATACATAGGATCACAAATGGAGGAGGAAAGTGTGAGAATAATAACATTTCTTTGCATGTTTATGCTATATATAAAGTTTGAACTTTAGCCAGCGTGCACATATAGTTAACTTTAGAGTCTTTGCTCATCTGCCGTTTTAAGCTCAGTACCTTGGGGTTTCCGTAATGAATAGTAAATGTTCCCAGAGATGCTGTACAGTAAGTGATAAATTTTCACATTGTTTATGGTAATGGTTGTGCAACAGGGCCTGGCTGCACATAGGAAAATATGAGCAGTTGAGTGCCATAAACAGAATGCCTGTTACCCGTGACTGGCAATAACATCTGCTGAGCAATAAGGGTTTTCTGCATGAATCACCAGTGCACACAACTCCTAGTATGGAATTGGCTTTGGAGGTACAATTATTGATGCATAAACCAAATGTCAGGCCGAGGTTGTATGTCAAACTACATGGTTAAATATTTAAAGTAAGTCTAGTAATGACAACTGTTAAATTGACGTTAATATTGTGCTCTGCAGTACAGAGCTCAGCTGCTTGTTTTCTGTTCTGCTCCGTCTGCATTTGCAAATAGTTGTGTTTTGTGGAGCACAGGTGAACGACTGGTCATAGAGTAATGTTCTTATGGTTATTTAGAATAGATAAAAAAAACCTCTACTCTTTTGAGACCAACTCGATGACTAACACTAGTGTGATAGATTTGGAGGAGTCATACTACGATATGCAATGTAATTTGGTCTCTTAATCCGTTGACGCCGCAGCCATTTTTCTATTTTCATTTTTGACTTCAGCCTGACTTCCAAAAGTTATATCTCTTGTTGTTTTTTAAATTCAAGGAGACGCTTGAGAACTTAATTTTTGTGGGACAAACTGTGCCTCACAATTGTACAATTTAATTTTCTATACGATGTGTTGGGCAGCTGGAAGAAAATTCTGAGCGGGATGAAATAGGAGAAAAATTGTGTGTGATTTTCTTATGGAGTTTGTTTTTATGGTGTTCCCTGTGCATCCAAAATGACATGTCACCTGCATTCTATGGGTTAGTATGGTTCCAGGGATACTGCATTTATATTTTATATTTCCATGTGGAGTCTTCATAAGGAGTCTTTTTTTGCTGGTCCAAATGTACTTTTTAGTTATATCACTTTATGGAATGTCTATTGCTTCGATTGCTATTCATTCATTTATTCATTCATTCATTGGAGGCGGAATAGTGAAAATCCAGTGGTATGGCTCTTTTGGTTTAATCCCCCCTCCCCCCTTCCTTCCACTACACTGTTTACCATATGGGAAAAATATATTTTTTATACTTTTGTAGGCCAAGCCCTTTCAGACAAAGGGATATCTAATGTGTATGTGTTTCATTTTATTTATGTACTTTTTTTTATTTAAGTACTTTTATAGGGAAATATGGGTGATTTTCATGTAGATCCCCCGTGAGGTTTTGAACCCCAGATGGTCTAGTCACTAATACAATGCATTGTGAAATAGCACTGCTGCTTAGAGCAGCCTGCAATAGAAGTAATGTTATTGTAGCGGGTCACAGGCCCTGGATCTCACTCCTGGGGCCGGAGATCTGCCCCCAAAATAGTGATGACTATATATCACCTGGAAAATGGCCCCTTGGTCAAAGTAAAGCTGGCTGCGGACATTGCCACTGCCAAGACTTCAAAGCAGTTTTTTCCAAATCTACAAGTGTGACATGCATAACAAAGATATGTTGTGTATCACTGTTATGGTCTCTGTAACATGGTACAATAAAAATATACCAAAATGAGCATACACAGTAGACATCCCGCATACTAAAATGGCTGAACTATAAACCTATAAAAATATTTATCCCATAAAGTGAATTTGATGGTCTAATTAAAAAGTAGAACTTACCCTTAGTTCACATCTGCGTTTGGTAATCTGTTCAGGGAGTCCGCATGGGGACCCCTTGAATGGACTACCGAACGCATTTGCAAGCCATGTGCAGTGAAAGCACACAGATCCCCATAGACTATAATGGGGTCCTTGTGTTTGCGCAAGATCTCCGCATGAGTCATGTGGACAGAAAAGTAGATTGTGAAGTACTTTTCTGTCTGCATGTTCTGTGCGGATATCGCGCAAAAAGCACACAGACCCCATTATAGTCTATGCGGATCTGCGTGCTTTCACTGCACACAGCTTTCCAGTGCGTTCGGTAGTCCGTTTCATGAGGGTCCCTATACAGACTCCCCTGAACGGATTATTGACGCAGACGTGAATGCGGCCATACGTTGAAAAGACACACTTTTCATATTAAAATACACCTCCATACATGGAAATATAAAATGCTATGGGTGTCAGCATTTTTATTTATTATTAAGCATTATTCATATTTTTATTTTTCAAGGTTTTCGTTTTTTGTAATGGTATTAAAACATAAAAAAACTATAGAAAATTTGATATTGCTGTGGTTATGTCTCATGATGTGGTTATAACACTTCAGTTTATCTCCATAGTGAACACCTTAATAACAAAACTCATTAGAAAAATGGCCCAAATGTAATTTTTTTTTTTTTAAATAACTTTGCTCCATTCTGAATTTTACAACATACATTGTATGGATTATTAAATGGTACTATTATAAACTACAATTTGTTCCACTAAAAATAAGCCTCGACATGTCTCTGAATTGCGGAATAAAAAAAAATTGGGACATTTCAAAGGCAGGGAAAAGAAAAGTGAAAATTAAAAATGGCTATGGGAAAAAAAGTGGTAAAATTGTCATATTATTTAATCCTCATGGTGGATGCTGAAAAAATAAATTGGTACTGATAAAATTTAAACTCATTATGTAGAAAACGAGCCCACAAACAGCTATGTCAACAGAAAATTGAAAAGACTTGGCTGGCAGAATATAGTGACACCAATACAAATGATTTATTAACCCCTTAGCGACCTTTGACGTACTATTACGTCATGGACGCGAGGTACTTCGCGCACCATGAAGTAATAATACGTCATGGTTATAAACAGCCTCCGTGTCTCAAGACACGGAAACTGTAAGAAGGTTGCTGCTGTCCATGACAGCAGACAACTTTCTATACATGAATCGGAAGATTTAACCCCCTCCCTGCCACATGGATCGCTGCAATTGGACGATTGCTTCGCAATGTCCAATTGCAGCTTGCCGGCACAGATCCAATGATCTGTGCCGACAGATCGGTACAAAAGTGACAGTGATTGGAGCTACACCTTGCACCAATCCCTGTCGAGTGTTTGGGGGGCGTACAGTGGTGCGACCCCCTCCAGATGTTTTAATTGGTCAATCTGCCAGCATCATGGCAGATTGACCAATCAATGGCGTGCAGGGCAGTGTAAACTTCGGGCACTGCTCTGCTTACATCACTCCCTCTGGGAATTGCGAGCAGAGCAGAACCCGTGCTGCCCTGTGAGCCCTGTGCGTGAGATTGCTGCGTTACCGCTGCGTCATACCTCGATCAGATTCTGCCAGACGTCCTAGGTCCTCTCCCAGCCAGCCCTCTACTGCCCATCTCTCCCCTCTGCCGTCTCCCGTCCCCCCTCCCATCTCCTCTCCACCCTTTCCTGACCGAGACTGTCTGGCTCCTCCAGCTTCTGGGTCCTAAACTCTGCATTCTGTGCAGAAAAGAGACTCACTTCCCTCCCCTTTTTGAGAAAGCCCTTTTTGGCATTTCTCCAAATTTTATTTTTTTTTTTTGTTAGGTTTTTTTGCATTTTTGCATTTTTTTTTCCTTTTCTTTTTTTTTTGTTTGTGCACAAGCTTTTTTTTTTTGTAAAACTCGCCACCGCAAATTGACCAGTAATAAAATATACGTTATTGGTCACATTTGTGATTTTTGGCTCAGTTTTTTTTTTCTAGTAGGTAGAAAAGAGAATTTTGTTTGTGCACAAGCTTTTTTTTTTGTAAAACTCGCCACCGCAAATTGACCAGTAATAAAATATACGTTATTGGTCACATTTGTGATTTTTGGCTCAGTTATTTTTCAATCTATATATAGCTCCATTTTTGATAGAAGGGAAGGTTTTTTTTTTTGTTTTTTTTTTTACATAAAATACACGTGTTAAAGCACAACACACACCCCACACTGAAAAAGTTTCAAAGAAATAAAGTTTCAAAGAAATAAAGTTTCAAGAAATAAAGTTTTATATACTCAAGTAAAACACCACACACACACACAAAAATGTCCCAATCATCCCAAAGAAGGTTTTCAGTAGAAGAGGCGTACGCCATACTGGCCTCTGACACTGATACCGCCAGCGAGGGAGAAGAGGAAAATGCCCCATTCCTTTATTTTTCCTCTTCTTCCTCCTCCTCCTCCTCCTCCAGTGATGAGCAACCCCAAAGGAGGCGCCCCAGAACAATTGCTGAGTTAGTTGCCCCACCTGTAGAGCCCATGTGGACCCCACCCCCAGAAAATTATGAGCCTCAGCTTCCTGACTTTGTTGCCCGGTCAGGAATACAAATTGAGACTGAGGGCTTCAGAGAAAATGACTTTTTCAAAATCTTTTTCTCTGATGAGTTTGTAGATCTTATGGTGGCCCAAACGAATTTGTACGCTGAACAATTTTTGGAACAAAATGCCACCTCTTCCTATGCCAGGCCACAGAACTGGACCCCAGTAAATGCAGCAGAAATGAAGATTTTCTGGGGTCTTATTCTGCATATGGGCATAGTGAAAAAACCTAAAATTCGTCAGTATTGGAGTACAGACGTCTTGCACAACACTCCAATGTATCGAATGGCTATGACCAGGAAGCGGTTTGAAAGTATCCTAAAGTTCATTCATTATAATGATAATTCCCAGTGCCCGCCCCAAGATGCCCCAAATTTTGACCGCTTATACAAAGTTAGGCCAGTCATTGACCACTTTAGTTCCAAATTTGCAGAGTCCTACATCCCTGATCAGAACATTGCAATTGATGAGTCTCTGATCAGTTTCAAAGGGAGGCTAAAATTCCGCCAATACTTGCCCAGTAAGCGGGCACGGTATGGCATTAAAATGTATAAGCTATGTGAGAGCAGTTCAGGATACACTTATAAATTTAGGGTGTATGAAGGAAGGGACACAAGGATTGAGCCCCCAGACTGCCCCCCAATCCTAGGAGTTAGTGGGAAAATTGTGTGGGATTTGATGCACCCACTGCTGGACAAGGGTTATCACCTCTATGTGGATAACTTTTACACCAGCATCCCACTCTTTAGGTCCCTGAGTTCTAGAGGAACTGCAGCTTGTGGGACTGTGCGCAGAAATCAAAGAGGCCTCCCTAGGGCACATATTGAGCAGCGCCTCAGAAAGGGTGAGAGTAGTGCCGTCTGCAATGAAAATATGCTGCTGGTCAAGTATAGGGACAAGAGGGATGTCCTTGTACTGACCACAGCTAATGGCAGCGGCAGCACCTCTGTCCCTCTGCGTGGCACCAGTACCACTGTCTCCAAGCCAGACTGCATCCTGGCATACAATAGGTACATGGGAGGGGTTGATCTATCTGATCAAGTCCTAAAGCCCTACAGTGCCATGCGAAAAACAAGAGTGTGGTACAAAAAGCTGGTCGTGCACATGGTTCAGATGGCATTGTATAACTCTTACGTGCTATCACGATGTGCAGGCCACACAGGAACTTTCCTTGAGTTTCAGGAGGCAATTATCAAGTCCCTGATATTTGGGGACCTAGAAGTGCCAGGCCCCAGTACTTCTGAAACTCATGGTTCCCGTATTGTACCAGGGCAACATTTTCCCGGTGAAGTCCCCCAAACTGCTAAAAAAGGGAAAACTCAGAAAAGATGCAGAGTGTGTTACAAAAGAGGAATAAGGAGAGACACCATTTATCAGTGTGACACCTGTCCTGATAAACCTGGCCTGTGCATGAAGGAGTGCTTTAGATTGTACCACACTTCCATGGAATATTAATTTTAGAATTTATTTTCCATGGAATATCGCCTCCTTATACCATCACGTATTCTGCACACAATTACTTTCATCCGGTTATGCAGTAATTTCTGCAAAATAAATTATTGCCATACAAGCTGCATCCAAATGTTTGCTATACTTCTTGGTAAATTTTTTAAGAGGTGTAATTTAACACTAACGTCACTGAAGTCAAGGGGTCTAGTTTCAAAAATGGGGTCACATTTTGGGGGTTTCCACTGTTTTGGCACTTCAAGGCCTCTACAAATGTGACATGGTAACTAAAACCAATTTCAGCCAAATCTACCCTCCAACTATTGTTCTATCCCACTGTGTGCCCATACATCACTTTACGTCCACATGTGGGGCATTTCTGTAGTTGGGAGAAAATGCTTGACAATTTGTGGGGTGCATTTTCTCTTTTAACCCCTTGTGGAAATGCATAATTTGGGGTTAAAGCTACATTTTATAGCAAAAAAATGTCACTTTTCCTTTTGTTGGGCCAATTCTGTTACACTCCTGTAGGGTCAAAGGGCTCACTATACCCCTTGATAAATTCCTTGAGGGGTCTAGTTTCCAAAATGGGGTCACATTTTGGGGGTTTCCACTGTTTTGGCACTTCAAGGCCTCTACAAATGTGACATGGTAACTAAAACCAATTTCAGCCAAATCTACCCTCCAACTATTGTTCTATCCCACTGTGTGACCATACATCACTTTACGTCCACATGTGGGTCATTTCTGTAGTTGGGAGAAAATGCTTGACAATTTGTGGGGTGCATTTTCTCTTTTAACCCCTTGTGGAAATGCATAATTTGGGGTTAAAGCTACATTTTATAGCAAAAAAATGTCACTTTTCCTTTTGTTGGGCCAATTCTGTTACACTCCTGTAGGGTCAAAGTGCTCACTATACCCCTTGATAAATTCCTTGAGGGGTCTAGTTTCCAAAATGGGGTCACATTTTGGGGGTTTCCACTGTTTTGGCACCTTGGGGGCTCTGCAAAAGGAACATGGTGCCTGCAATCTATTTTAGCAAAATCTGGCCTACAAAATCCAATTAGCGCTCCATCCGTTCTGAGAGCGACCGTGTGCCCGTACATTAGGGTACCAGCACATATGGGGTATTTCCGTGTTCGGGAGAAATTGCGTAACAAAATGTGGGGTGCAATTTCTCCTTTAACCCCTCGTGAAGATGAAAAATTTGGGGCTACAGTGACATTTTATTATAAAAAAAGTAATTTTTCATTTTCACTTCTCAATGGTAAAAAAATCTGTGAAGCACCTGTAGGGTTCAAGTGCTCACTATACCCCTTGATAAATTCCTTGAGGGGTCTAGTTTCCAAAATGGGGTCATTTTGGGGGGGTTTCTACTGTTCTGGCACTTCAGGGGCTCTCCAAATGCAACATGGTGCCTTGTACAAACTCAAGCTAAATTTGCCCTCCAAAATCCCAATAGCGCTCCTTCCGCTCTGGACCTTACAGCGTGCCCATAGATCACTTTACATCCACATGTGGGGCATTCCTGTTTTTGGGAGAAAATGCTTGACAACTTGTGGGGTGCATTTTCTCTTTTAACCCCTTGTGGAAATGCATAATTTGGGGTTAAAGCTACATTTTATAGCATAAAATGTCACTTTTCCTTTTGTTGGGCCAATTCTGTTACACTCCTGTAGGGTCAAAGTGCTCACTATACCCCTTGATAAATTCCTTGAGGGGTCTAGTTTCCAAAATGGGGTCACATTTTGGGGGTTTCCACTGTTTTGGCACCTTGGGGGCTCTGCAAAAGGAACATGGTGCCTGCAATCTATTTTAGCAAAATCTGGCCTACAAAATCCAATTAGCGCTCCATCCGTTCTGAGAGCGACCGTGTGCCCGTACATTAGGGTACCAGCACATATGGGGTATTGCCGTGTTCGGGAGAAATTGCGTAACAAAATGTGGGGTGCAATTTCTCCTTTAACCCTTAGTAAATGTGTAAATTCTAGGGCTAAATGAATATATTAGTGATAGAAATTGAAAAATGTAAATTTGACCTCCATTTTGTTTTAATTGCTGTGAAATGCTGAAAGGGTTAAGAAACTTTCTAACTGCTGTTTTGGATTCTTTCAGGAGTGCAGTTTTGAGAATGGGGTGACTTATGGGGGTTTTTACAAGAGAGGCCTCTCAAGTTCCCTTCAAAACTGAACTGGTCCCTTGAAAAATGTGTTTTGGAAATTTTCTTGAAAATTTGGAAAATCACTGCTTGACTTGTAAGCCTTATAATATCTGAAAAAAATGAAAGGGTGATTAAAATTTGACTTCTACATAAATCAGAGACATGGTTAATTATATTTATCAAAAAGTTTGGGTAGTATGGCTTTCCATTTGAAAGGCTTGCAATTTCAAAGTTTGAAAACTTCACTTTTTTTCCAAATTTTCATCAAATTTCCTATTTTTTCATAATCAAAGGCAAAAAATATCGACAAAAATTTTCTACTGACATGAAGTACAATATGTCACAAAAAAACGATCTCAGAATCACTTGTGTAAGTTAAAGCGTCTCAAAGCTATTGCCATTTAAAGTGACACATGTCAGTTTTGAAAAAAGAGGCCTGGTCCTTAAGTCACTTTTGGGCTGTGTCTCGAAGGGGTTAAACTGATAATGATGATGTTGTTGTTAAAGGGAGGAGTCTGTCAATGGGAATATTGGTATCAAATTAATGACTCTACCTTGTAGGGCTGCTTGTACACTTTCCAAAGATGCCTTTCATAGTCTGCATTTTCATTACAATCGTGATTTTATTCTTATTCAGGTTATCTTAGAAAGGGCTTTAGGGGTGTTTTTTTTCTCCTGCTGGGGTTTCAATTTCTGCTCTAGGTATTCGCCCCTAACTACAGACAAAATGTGACAATGTGGCAGATGTCACTCAAGCAATGGAGGGGGGTCAGAGCTAGACAGCTGTCAGGAACAATGATCTACAACAAAGAGGGAAGCCCTGGAAGGAGGAGAACTGCTCTTAAAGCCCTTTTCAGCTGATTTGCATAAGAATACAATTCAGATTTTCATGAAAACGGAGCTTCAATGCAGAGTAAGAAAGGCATCTTTGGAAAGTGTTGAAACCACCCTACAAGTTATTGTCATTTAGCATGAAATTGATTTTAATGCTGATAGACTCCCTTTCATTACACCATATGTAAGTGATTCAGGATTTAAATTGCAGTTTTTTTTTATTTCATTCCCCCAGGAAGAGTTAGGAAAAGTCAAACAATAAATTATACGCACCTTGAATGGTTCTATTGAAAAATACAACTCACTCTGCATTTTTTTTTTTAAAAAAAAGCCCTCGTACAACCACATTGACTGAAAAACTGAAAGATAAACCAAAGTGATTTATAAAGTGCTGCAGAATATGTTGGCACGACATAAATTTAAAAAACAAAATATAATGGCTTTTGGAAGTAACTATAAAAAAAAAAAAAAAAAACAACAAAACCAAAAAAAATAGCCAAATAATCACTTATACATTAGGGCTCGTTCACATGCGGCACAAGGGAGCGGATTTTGGCACTGAATCCACATCAGAATCCGTCCCCTCACAATAGAGGTCTATGCAGACCGCTAGCTCCCTTTTTTCCATGAGCAGTATGTTCCCGCTCCCGGAAAAAAGAAGCGAGCTGCCCTTTCTTCAGGTGGATTCTGCGGCTAATTCGGCCGCGGCGTCCGCCTCGCGACAGCGCCCTCCAGACTAGGCCCGTTCATTTGGGCCTACTCTGGAGTGGGAAGTCGCGGCAGGCACATTTCTCATCCTATTCTGACACTATTTCCCACGTCAAAATGAGGACCAAAATACGTCATCCCATGCCCTATGTGAACGGGGCCTTAAGGTACATATTGGCCTGGTTACAGGAAAGACTGCAATAGTTCTAGTTTGGTCCTGGTGCGTAAGGAGTATCCTCAGCCACATAGCAGGATACCAGTATTAGGAATGGCTCATAGTGAGTTGATACCCTGTGAGGCCTGGTTCACATCTACATTCAGTATTCTGTTCAGGGAGTCCGCTTGGAGACCTTCCTGAATGGAATACCGAACGCATTAAAAAGCGGTGAGTAATGAAACCACACGGACCCATAGACTATAATGGGGTCTGTGTGTTTTTCATGCGGCGAGTAAAGTGCTGCTTGAAGTGATTAGTGCGGAAAACACACGGATCCATTATAGTCTATGGGGTCCATGTGGTTTCATTGCTCACCGCTTTTTAATGTGTTCGGTATTCCGTTCGGGGAGTCTCCAAGTGGACTCCCCGAACGGAATGCCGAACGCAGATGTTAACCAGACCTGATAGATTTTGTATTGGGAGCCAGGATCTTCATATTACAGTAATGATTTCAGGTATAAGAAAAAAAATCCTTTCAGATGCAGAAGACATTGTATAATAAAGCAAGACAGCTATGGGAATTAAAATCTGTTTTGTATCTGTAGGAACAGACTATTCAGATTTTCACGGCAATCCATGTAAAGTTCCCTCAGCATTGTAACTTTAGTAGCAATTTCAGTGATACATATCAGACAATTGTTATGGGAGCAGACCTGCTATTCCTATAATCCTGTACATTATGTCCCTCCAGAGCTAATACACTTAATGTTGCATTAAAATACTAGAAATGTTTGAGTGTCAATGTTTTACATTTTCTACATATTCTCTGGGAACGTGAGGAATCCCCTGTAGACATGCACAGTAAAACTAGCGGGCTGGCTACGTGCACGTAGACACTGCTAAGATGTAGCTGCAAGAACTGTTTACGTTATTACGGGCAGCGTGTGTAGGGCGAAGACTACATTTCAGTCCCTTTGTTTACTTGGTCAGACAGATTTGCTTTGTGTCTGAAGCACACATTCCCATTTTTTAACAGTGATTATGGAAATGTTCCTTCAAGTTGAATGCGCTGAAAGGAAAAATTTAAAATGTGTCCGTGTTCTGTGATCATAATATATTCACATAGATAAGATTTGTCTATGAAATTCTTCTTGTACTTCAATAAAGAGAAGTAAGCTTGGGAGCCTGTGCCTGACGGCCATGGTTATCATCTGGAAACATTCCAAACTCGCTTCTTTGAGAGCGCTGAAATCTGACTTACAAGCAGTTTTTCTCCACATTAATTTGCTGTTGAACTTGGATAGTCTTTGTATAAACACACAGTTTAGTAACTGCTTCCCATTATGTAAGCGCTTCTCCAAAATACCCATTCCCTCTAACCCTACATAAATAGAAATGCAGCCATCACATTTATAGTCTATATAGTGATATAGTAATATCATCTGTATTATAGTAAGAGACTGTAAATCAGAATCTGTTTAACTAGATAGGCAATAACTACTTTTACACCAATTATTGGTAAAAAATACCCATTCTCAGTTATTATACCATGTATACATGACAAGTAAGCAAACACTCGTATGTTTGGTGATCATGTGTCTTATGTGACATCTTTGTCAGTAGCACAGACAAGCGTAAACTATATGGAGAAAACCAATGCATTTGTCCGTATACAACAATTACTGCATGTCGGTAACAGCCAGTGGGTAAGCAGTGATAGACAATGAACATTTGCAGTAAAGTTTATTGCTCTGCGTGTTGGCCTATGTAAATGGGGCCTTAGATCTGTTGTAGTCACTTCACACCTTGTAATATGAAACATAGCATAGTCATATGTTATGACGCATAGACTAGACAGTCATGTTGTGTGGGATTATCTCATTTTGATTTTAATTTTACTAGTAAGGGTGCATGCACACTACGTAACGCCGGGCGTGTATGAGAGCCGTACACGCCGGCGTTACAGCAGGGCTGCCGAACACTTCCCATTCACTTCAATGGGAGCGCTCGTAAACGCCGCTGTTACGAGCGCTCCCATTGAAGTGAATGGGAAGTGTTCGGCAGTCTGCCGTAATGCCGGCGTGTACGGCTCTCATACACGCCTGGCGTTACGTAGTGTGCATGCACCCTTAGATGTAAAACTTTCAATGGGAAAAAAATAGGAAGGGGATCACAGCCCACTTACGTGACCTCCAATATTCAAATATGTTGGTTCCGTGTGTCACAATTCCTTGGATAGTGAATGCCCGGAACAACTTCCTATCGGCTTGGGATACATCCGAAGTATAATGAGGAAAGATCCAGCACCGCAACAAAATCCTTAAAACTTAGCCTTTATTTGCACCGACTTAAAATCCAAATTCCATGTGATGTTATTGACAAAATGATGTCTTCATATTGCGAAAAGACAGGCTACGACTAAGAAGATCAGTATTTCCTCGAAACGCGTCAGCTAGATGCTTTTCTCAATATGAAGACATCATTTTGTCAATAACATCACATGGAATTTGGATTTTAAGTCGGTGCAAATAAAGGCTAAGTTTTAAGGATTTTGTTAGATGTAAGTCTGTTGAAAAAAAGTGTTCTTTTCAATTTTTTTTTCTTCATCTTTTTTGGGGAGACCGTACTTGTCGGGGGGCACACTTTATGTTTTTGTCTAGATAGGCAGTGTAGTAAGGCATGTGTGCTTTATCGAAGCTTATTGACAGATGTCATATTCTAATACAGCTCAAGAGACCAAAGACTCTGACTGGGTTTCTGACAACAGGTGCCAGACTTTAGAAAGTTCTTGTATTCATGGTCATATCCATTGGCATCTGATGAGGACAAAAAGTTGTCACCACTCAAATGGTTAGAGAAAATGTTTAACACTCTGAAAAATGTATTACTTGTACTTTAAGAAATGTACTTTTAATTGTCTAGCAATGTATTGATGGTTGATAACAAGGTGAATATAGTGAAAATGGTCATCACAAATCCCATAGAAAATTAATAGTCTGAGCAAGGTGGCCAAAAACCTAACTCGCATCCATTCTGTCAGAAGAAAGGGGCCAACGTTTAGTAGCTTATTATGAGACACTTATGGAAGTCTACCCCAAATATTTCACCCAGACTATTTATTATCCACATGTATGTAAACTTCTATGTCACTGAGGTTATGAATGAAATACATCATTGTCTCTAGCGTTCTTTAGACGTTTCACATTCTTGAAATAGAGTTATTTGCTGACCTAAAAGATGAGTACAAGGATTAAATGTCAGGAATTGTGAAAAACTGAGCTTTAATGTGGCTATAGTGCATGTAAATGCATGATTTCAAGTGTAAGCACAGAACCGCATGGTTAAGCGATGTCCTGCAAGATGGGCATAATTGTGCTGAATGATTGTTAAAGGGGTTGGCCACCTCCAGACCAATATTGACAAACAAATGTACAATAAAAAGTTATACAATTTTCCAATATACTTTCTGTATCAATTCCTCATGGTTTTTCTAGATTTCGGCTTGCTGTCATTCATTCTGTTACTTCTAGGACATGTAAGTCTGGCCATGGTCATGTGATTTACGGTCCATGGTCATGTGATGAGCACACAGGTGCTGCTCGTTATAGTCACAGCGCAGTAATCAGACATCTGCCTGGTAATCAGCTGTGCACCTGTGTGCTCATCACATGACTATGGACCGTACATCAACAGGAGGTGTGTCTTAGACTACTTCAGGCTTCCTGTAGTCACTGTAGCTAAACGGTAGTCCCAGATCTCAGATCTGCCCTAATGGAGCTGAGCTAAAAAGGAACCTAGTGGTAAGGCCTGATGATAGGGAATAGCAGGTAATGGTTGCAGTAGGTGCAGCCCTATACACAAGTAAATGTTACTGTTTCTTCTGGATGATTGTGTTTTCATTGAAGATTTTTTTTTTTAAATATTTTTAAACAAACAGGAGCAGATTTAAAGGAGAGGGCAAAAATGCACCCAAGCGAGGTAGGACCATTCGTCTCAAAGGCTAGAGCATTGATGAATGAATTTGGTGAGTATCTTTCAAGTTACTGTGCTATATTATTATTTACATTGTGTTAATAGAAAATGCAAATGTTGAAATTATTTTTAACTTTTTTGACAGCCGTACTGATTTTATATTGATTATTGATGGCGTAGCTTAAGGATAGGCCATCAATTATTAAACAGAGGATAACCCCTTTAATAGATCACAATGTTAGCTATTATCACTCATAGCAAGATAATTATACCAAAGATTGCTTCTTTGGGCAGCTACTCCATGGTTTCCTTGTAACAATGTTGATAAACTTTCCCTAATGTATGATATTTCAGTTGAGTAATTTCATGGTACAAGTAAATTGCTGCTTTTAGCATACATTTTATTTTTAATGCAAAATTGACCAGAATACTTAAGGTAATCTCAAACTTGCTCAGTTATGTCGAAGGGACTAGCCGGCCAGCCAGTGTACATATATCCATTGGAGAAGGTGTATTTACCTCGGGACACCACAAGAGTCCAGAGCGCCACCAGATCATTTTTTTCAGTGCTTTATTGTGAAACTTAAAGAGGACCTTTCACCTTCTGGGGCACATGCGGTATAATACACCACTATAAAGCTGACAGTGCGCTGAATTCAGTGCACTGAAGAGCTATCGATGGTGGTACCGTAGCTCTTCACTGTCAGAAGGGCGTTTCTGACAGTCAGTGAGGAACGCCCTTCCTCACAGTAGCGTCTATAGCGCTGTACTGTGAGAGGAGTCGTTGCTTACCGCCCAACGATGAAGCTGAGCAGTGAGGAATGCCTTTCCCCCCCAGTGCTTGTCCGTAGAGGACTATGGACATCAGGACGGAGGGGGGTGTTCCTTACCGCTCTCACAGTACAGTGCAATAGACGTTGCTGTGAGGAACGGCGTTACTGACTAACTGTTAGAAACGCCCTTCTGACAGTGAAAAGCTACGGTACCGGCACCAATAGCTCTTCACTGGGGGCACAGCACGTGAAAGCGGCTGAATGCAGCGCACTGTCGGCTTTCTAGCGGTGTATAAAACCACATGTACCCCAGGAGGTGAAAGGTCCTCTTTAAATACATAAGTAACAATTGTTATGTGCTCTTCACATTAAAGTATTGTAAAAATATACCAGGGGATGCCTTTGTCCCTTATTCCATGCTAAACTTCTATATTGGATCAAGATGCCCCCTCAAGTGCCAAAATAAAGATATTTGACACCTCTGATAAGTTATTTTGGTAAATCTTTGCACACCAGCACATTTGTCCTGTGGCGTGCAATAACACATGTCTAGAGAATCCTCCATCTCGGTCTAGATGAGTAACTTTTAACTGTATGAGGTGAGAAGTAGGAGTAAAGTTGGAAGTAAAGTATTATAATGTCTGTTCATCTCAAATGAGAATAAATGAAAAACGGGTTAATGAATGTAACTTTTTTTTTTTCCCTCCATATTTGCGGCCCTATTGAGACACACACACACGGTTAAAATGACCATCTTTAGTTACATACTGAGCTGCCTTAGCTGGTGAGTCAGACATTTTCACAGAGCACCAGGCTAAAAAAAAACAAAACCTTTAATGTGGACATTCAATGGCATTATGCTGGTTAGTAAACTCGCTTTTTGGTCTGACTTCCTGCCACATATTTGTACAGCTTCTTTTCCAACTACACATCTGATGTTGACTAGATTCTGCAGGTATTTATAACTCAGCAGAAGACAAACCACAATGGTGGTTCGTGCACCAGTGAAAATATACTTTTCTTCACCATCCATGAGTAAAGTATACGTTGTACTTCAGATGTATTTAATATGGACCTTAGCTTCAGACTTTGTATACGAGATGATTCACCTAATAAGTACAGTATAGCAGGTGAATTCTAGGGATCTTGGATGTTTTGTATACTTGCATTTGTTGCTGGTAAGCATGTATTAGGCTACATGACTGTAACCTGTGGTAGGACTTGCTGAAAGTTATTGTATTGCAGCTGCATGGGATTTTACAACATAGGAGTAACATATATGGTACTATCGGGACAGAAATATCCTTTCAGCTTATATCCTTTGATGTTACTACTCATTGCATTTATTTACTTGCAAGGTCAATATTTTTCTTTTATATCAATGAGCTTTTGCAGTCACTGGTCATGTCCCATTGCATTCAGAATTCTGTTTGTTTGTATCCAGAGTTTGTATTTTGTTGGTCATGTCCTACTGTATCTCCAATGTTCAGAGGAGACAATAGTCCATGTTTATTAATGCAGCTGTTTTAGTGGCAGAAAATAGCCCTTATGTGATTGTTTTTCGATCTATAAGGCCTCAGGGATATGAGTGTCACATGAGCAGTGTTCCTTACTTTAAAGCAGGACTTGTGGTTGATGAAACTGCTACCACCTCTACTTGCCTTGTTCCTGTGGTGCTTCAAGTTTGCGACCATACCTCTTTAGCTTCTCTTATCTGCCTGTAACTGCACTCAGGGAACCTACTCTAAAAGATATTTATATGGTTATAACCCAATGCAACACCTCTTTCAATGCCCATGTGGGAGGTCTTAAGGAAAACAGGCCAGAGAATCATCTCAGTAATACCTAGATGTTACTGTGTGATCCCGGAATGATTCCAGCTGCAGGGAAACTTCTAAGTATTAGTTCTGATGTGCTTGGACATGTGTTAACTCTCAGGATATCGTTTGTCATGGAGTTTGATCCTGCACTTCTGTTATTGCCCCGAACTGGCATTCATTCTGTTATCGTTCTATTTGCATTTCTGCAGAAGACCTATTTGATGCCACCAACATTATGCTAAAGGACAGTGTTTATCAAGGCTTACAATTGTCCCATCCTACAGTTTCAGGGATGGGTCTTTCCTCCTGCTATCCTTACTAGGGGGACATATCTTATGTTATGTTTCCTTACGTTCTTGTTTGGCAGAGTCTTTTTGTTAATGTACCGTATATACTCGAGTATAAGCCGAATTTTTCAGCCCAGTTTTTGTGCTGAAAAAGCCCCCCTCGGCTTATACTCGAGTCAGCAAAAAAAAAAAAAAGTTTTATTTTTTTATTTATTTTTTTTAAGGAGGGGGGTCTATGACCAGCCACAATATCAATGTATAGAATCTTCCATAAAACAGTGCAAAAAAAAAAAAAAAAAAGAAAATTTTAAAAAAAATAAGAGTTCTAAATCACTCTCACTTTCCTTAGAATACATACAAAAGTAGAAAATGACTGTGAGACACATACACATTAGGTATCCCTGTGTCTGAAAGTGCCCAGTCTACTGAATATAGGGGATCTGCAGTGCTCCTGTTCTGTCGGGAAGGGGTTAATAGGAGCATTGCAGGTCCCCTATATTCAGTCAGACTGAATTCCAAGTAGGGGAAGAAAAAACAGTCCTCAAGCTCAGGGAAGGGGCAGACAAACAACCAAAACACCCCCTCCCCTTCCCCAGCATCTACTGCACCCAAAAACTCCGACCATTTTAATTTTTGAAATTTTCCAGTAGCTGCTGCATTTCCCCCCTAGGCTTATACTCGAGTCAATAAGTTTTCCCAGTTTTCTGTGGTAAAATTAGGGGGGGTCGGCTTATATTCGGGTCGGCTTATACTCAAGTATATACGGTATTTAGGAGGAAACCTGATGTGTATTGAACCCCTTCCAACCTCCTCTTAGGGGACAATTTTTAAGATATAGGATTATTCTTTCGGTATTGGGAAGCAGATCCATTATGGCCTGTTTCTTTTTAACTTGATATACTGGAATATTTAGGGCATTGGATACTCAGTGAAGAGGCATACTATATTTTCCAATTTGGTGCAATTAACTAAAGACAATGCATAACTGCTTCATAGAGCATGGGCGTCTCTTGAGTATCACTCCACATAATCTACACATGTACATAAAATTTATATTCCTAGAGCAATCCCATACCATTGTCTACCAGAGACTAGGTCGCTGCAATGTACACTAGTAGCATAGTGGGTAGTGCAAAGTGACGCTGGGTTCACACCTGCGTTTATGTCTCCGTTCTATGGTTTCCGTCTTCTGCATGGCAGAAGACGGAAACCATAGACCGGGTCCGGCCGTGAGCGGCGGTGAGCGTTTTAGGCTCTCCGCCGCGAAACCGGATTTTTTTATCCGGACACAGAGTACTGCATGTCTGACTCTGTGTCCAGATTATAAAACCCGGTTTCGCGGCGGAGAGCGCAAAACGCTCACCGCCGCTCACGGCCGGACAGCTTTCTCACCCATTCAAATGAATGGGTGAGAAAGTCTCCTGCAGGCTTCCGTCTCCTGCATCTGTTTTATGCAGGAAACGGAAACCTGCAATAAGGACAGTGAACGCAGATGTGAACGAGCCCTTACCTGTCAACTATTGCTGCAAAGTTTGACCACAGTTGGAGACTTGCTGCAACTTCTGCAGGCGTACCACTTTTAGGAACACAAATCTCCAGCCTAAACATGGAGGGAGGGGGAGATGTACTTTACCAAATTCTGCCTTGTTGTTTTTGCTTGTATAATGGCCTACTAAATGTAACAGGTGCCATTAGTTTTATAAAAATACGACTACTATTTATTTGCTTGACTTCTTCAGGACGAGAACTTTGGTAGGGTGACAATATGTCCCACAACATCTAAAGCCATACAGCTCATACTGTTACAGGCTCGGAAAGTAAAGTCCTTCTTGGCAGCGAGGCAAGGTTCACAGTGTTCACAGTGCTATAATCCTTTCATTATGCTGGTCTTGTCCATGTAATAATTTAGAGATATATCAAGCCTAGTTCTATTCCGCAGCAAAACTTCATTACTAAACTCATTTCTGTTGTTTATGGTTAGGCAGTTTCATTTACACTGTCATTAAAGTTCTTCAAAGCCTGACAAAGTATGAGCGGAAATCCTGGATGCTTTCAATTTTTATTTGCCAGCGCTGCCGTATAATGCTCATGCGAAAGTTTAACTAATTATGCTAATGACATAGTGTGTTACATCCAAGAGTGGGCATTCAAAATATGCTAATATGCCACTTTATCTGGGCGGTTACATCAGTTAATAACCGCCAGCTGTTGATGGGTAACATTTATAGCATGGGTACCGCTACTTTACACGTGTTAGTTTTTTATCATGTGAGATTGTGTGTGTGTTATCATCCCAATTAATTCATTTACTTAAAGGAATACTAGTGTAAAAAAAGGCAACTCAAGCACCCCGCCCTTGATCCTATACTTTTTTTTTTATTTTTATCAACACTATCCTATAGTATCCTATAGAACACTATTCTATCTATCCTATCTATCTGTCTGTCTTTCTGTTTGGTGTATTTGTTTCCCTGTTCTGTATGTCTTCCCTTTTTCTTATCCCGCTTCTGCAAGTGGAAAATATGAAACAATCTATTTGAGAAAAGCTGTGCGGATTACGCCAGCCATATTCTTGAGATAACAGTCATCGAAACTGTCAGCTGGGCCAAACTTGCATGTTTATTTCAATGGACAGAGTGGAATAAGCGGCTTTCCTCTCACAAGAACAAAGGATTAGGAATGCTGAAATCCCACATTCCTGATCCTTCTTTCTCTCAATATCTGCCATCAGGACCTGTCACAAAGTCGTATACATTTTAGGCTGTCTGGCAAAACCACCAAATTTGGATTACTTTTGCTTGTCGTGTATAACCAGCAATGGGCTTTGTGTGGGTCAAGTCAGGAAGTAAAGTGTTTCTATTAGCTCAATAAGTATGTCTAACTATTTAGTTATTTTTTAATGGGTTTGTTTATTATTATTATTATTATTATTATTATTATTTCTTTTGAGAAAATCAGAGGTTGAGAAAGTTAGAACAGAAAAAAAATGTAACCAAATGGTATGCTGATGCTATTTTCCCTCCATTGGGGACAATGAACCATCCCTAATGAATTCCTGCAGAGATATTCCCATTTGGGACATTAAGGGTATATCCACAATTAAAAGTTAAGCAGGTGTGGAAAGATGCTGCAAAGCAAGAAATGGATGGTCACACCAAATATTGATGTGATTTAGATTTCTCTTTTGTTCATTCACTTAATTATTTTTTTAATTGACAAAAGTAAACTGTTAACCCTTCTATTTTTGAAAGTATTCTTACTTTGCAGCATTTTTTCCCACACCTGCCTAAAACGTCTTCACAGTGCTGTATATGAAGAAATCTTTTAGGAGTTCAGTCTTGCCCCCCAACTTCCTCTCCTCACAAACCTCTGACAAGCTGCAAAACTACTGACTAGAGTAGTAGCACCCACAGTCTACCTTGTCTGCTTATTGTGAAGCCCTGCCCCTTTGCCCAAGCCCCACCCCTCTAACTGACCACCAGCCAAAATTGGAGCTACAGAACAGAAGGTTACCCTTTGCGTAATGTCTACAAGAAATGTTATTATTCATTTACTTTAGATTACTGGTGTAAAAAGTTGCAAACCTTGAGTTTGCGACCTATCGAGTGCTGGTTGCGACAAGAATTGTTGCAGCTGTCATTTTTGTGCTTCATGAAAGTAAAGGTGACGTAGGAGTTGCACTACATTTAAAGTTACGTCAGTTTATTGACACCAGTGCTCACTAACATCTACGCCAGCTCCAGGCACATGGCCCAGCAGAAGAGGTATCCTAAATGAGGCAACTCTTCTGTCAAAATAACGCGGCGTATACGCTCCTAACTCCCATTGAAATCAATGGGATCTTTTACGGTGCGCAAACTCTGACACGCCGTATACGTGCCGGATCACACTCAACGTTACATCGTGTGAACTTACCCTTAAGGTAGATGTGGAATAGCATTTCTAAAAGCTATGCAAGTATATGCTTTGTTAAAAATGACTTTTCCCAATGATAGAGCCCCTTTAAAGCTTTTGGGTCCAGGATTGCACCTTGGCAGTATGGGCATACAGGTTGTATACACATCTATTGTTGTAAAGAATGAATAAAAAGTAATACGTAATACCGTCTTGTTATATACGAAACACTCTGTGTGCTATCCAGATGTATGAGACACAGGCCACATGCCAACATGGTAAGAATTACTAAATCTGCAATAGGAAATGATGAAACCATATGTACTTGACAATTCCATAGGAAGCCGTGTCTTATTGCTCCGTTTTCTG
This sequence comes from Leptodactylus fuscus, assembly GCF_031893055.1. Lineage (NCBI taxonomy): Eukaryota > Metazoa > Chordata > Amphibia > Anura > Leptodactylidae > Leptodactylus > Leptodactylus fuscus. The sequence goes on from NC_134265.1 coordinate 136,677,180, forward strand.
TAGGTGAATGAAAATCAGTGTACTATTGTTTATTATAGACGAGCGGCCCTTAGATAATCAGGGTACATTTCCTGACCTATGGTTATTGAAGTAGCTTAGCGTGAAGTGGGTAACTGGTGCAGATTATCCCATCAGATGGCACCGGAAGGCTAATTAATTTGCTACACTATAGAAAGCCGCTAAGTAGCCCACATGTCTGACATCGCTGCCGCACGGCTTTTCTTACCATCAGCAGCTGAGTGTTTTGTTTTGCACTAAAAAAAGATCAAGAGGTTCTAATCAATACTCTAAATATAACTATATGGAAAAATCCCTCGCTTCATGAGCCAGAGAAATCTGATCTGCATTTTTCCTTTACATGATGATAACATGTTTGTCTGCTTGCTGAGATTGCTTCATACTTGACTTAGTTCCGTGCTTGGAGATTCACAAGCGTACGTCTTTGTGTTTTCTTAATAACAGTTTCCTTTGCTTTCTCCCATCTGTAAGAGGAGAGATTTCCACACATCTTCCTAACTCGGGCATATCTTGGCAGATAAATGTATGCTGCTTTTGCTCTGTGATCATTTTACTGGATAATAACATATGAAGGAACTAAAATGGGACATCCGTCACTAGAAAATAATACAATACCCAAAGTATTTGCCCAATAATTTGCCACTTCCCTGTGTTATCCATTTATTTGTACATTCATTTATGTAGAGATCTAGCGGTGCGAACCTGAACTTCTGCAATTGGTTAAGATATTGCAGCGTGCCTATCTCATCACAAAAGACAAAACAATGAAAAGTCAATGGAAAATGTTTTTTTTTCCTCTGACTTATTGGTGTTTGTTGTCTTCTGTAATAAGATATCATGTTGCATTAGTTTAACCAATTGTAGTAGAGCTAACCCAAACTTTTGCATCTCTGTCGATTTAATAATCTTTAGGTTATGGTGCACACTTTGTCGGGCAATCCACTTCTAGGACAGTCACTGCAATGACTTTTATGAGAGTTATAGAAGTTGTACCAAATATACAGATTGTTTGACTTCTAAAAAGAGTTGCCTTTCTTGAAAGCATGGTGAGAATTTGCATCTAAAGTGAATGTCTAGTCTGTGCTTTAAAGGAATTTTCCATCACACACATATATGGGTCATATCATAGGAAGGATAAAGGGCCTACTGGCCAGGGGTCTTCACCAGACAGTTTCTTACAGCCCTTCCCAGCAACTAGACATAGTAGCTTTCATAAGATCTAAAAGACAGGAAGAGCTCATACTGTTCAAACAGCTTTTACTACTATTCCTTACTAAAGGTTGGAGTGCTACCTGAAAGAAATCCAAAGTTAAAGAACACAAGTAAAATGGCACTGCCACTGAGGAGGGGGCCCTGACCAAATGTTCTACCCAGGGACTACATTGAATTTGGTGCAGCCCTGTATGATGTATTGATCAGACATATTGTAATCTGTAGGAAGGCAACCATTTAAAAATGTTCATGCTTGTTGCTGGCAGAGAATTGGCAGGACATGCGTGGTCACTAAAATAGTATAGACTATAATGAAGACTCTCTATGTGCTGCATGTTTAGCAACCTCTACCAGCAATGAGGGCCAGGCACTTTACATGTTTGTGACACAGCCAGTTAATGTGCCTTCAATGTATATAATGCAAATAAACCTTTTTAATATCAATGTGTAATAACGACTAATATGGGGTTAGCCCTAGAAGAGTAGTGAAGGAGCAGATTACCTATATGAAATCATAAAGAGGATCATGTGGCTCCTTGGTAAAAAGGGGAAGTAGTGTGGAGATTGAGAGACATGGCTGGCAGTGCCAGGTAGGCTAAGGCAGAGGTAAGGCAACAATAGGGAGCGGTTCTTTGGATGACAGGCACACAGATAATAATAATAATTATAATAATAATACATTTTATTTATATAGCGCCAACATATTCTGCAGCGCTGTACAATTTGTAGGATTCAAAAACAGACAGAAAGATACATTACAAAGAAAGTCATTTCACACAATGGGACTGAGGGCCCTGCTCGCAAGATCTTACAATCTATGAGGTAGAGGGGGTGCCACAAGAGGTAGCAGGCGCGGCATTGCTTATACAGAGGTCAGACACTTTTGTAATAGAGGTGAAACATAAACATAAAACTTTATGAGCCATCAACAGTCGTGTCCTTTAGCATATGGATGGAGCTTGGACCTATAAAGTTAGCATGAGATGACATCATATCATGTGGGGAAATGTGGGAGCGGGGACAGAGGAGGGTTAAGGGTTTGTTAGAAATTGTGATAGGCCTGTCTGAAAAGATGCGTCTTTAGTTTGCGTTTGAAACTGTAGAAATTGGGAGTTAATCTGATTGTCCGGGGTAGAGCATTCCAGAGAAGTGGTGCAACTCGGGAGAAGTCTTGTATACGAGCGTGGGAGGTTCTGATAATAGAGGATGTAAGTGTTAGGTCATTGAGTGAACGGAGAACACGGGTTGGGCGGTAGACCGAGATGAAGGAGGAAATGTAGGGAGGTGCGGCATTATGGAGATCAAAGGGTTGGGGTGAAATAACCACTTAAGATAAAACAGGTAAACTGCGGTACTTCACACACAAGGTGGTAGTATGAATGGGCTCAATGAGATAACTACGACATTGACAGCGGGGGGCTGAGATGTGTGTGGGCAGACGAAAAGGTAGATGTCAGGTTTATGGTTCAAATGTACTCTGGCAATAACATACTTTGGTCAGGGTGGCCAGCAGTTGTTCAGGTGGGTCTGTGGATGTGTGTGTGCACCTCTGGAAACCTCAGCCCATCGAGTGAGGTGCTGCAGTAGGGTTCATCAAGCTGTACTGTACAGTAATGTGTCACAATACTGTTCTGTGTAGTTAGACGAGCACAGCGGCCTCTTGGCATTTTATCATGCACAGTGCTGTACATTGTGTAGTAGGTTTGCTTGTTATTGAAGCTCAGCTCCATTCATTTAAATGGGACTGAGTTGCAAATGGGTCATGTGACTGATGAATGTGAAACCACTGGCCTTTGGAGTGGGAGCAGTGGCCTCAAGGGCACTCCTGCTCTTTCAGACCGCTAAACAGTGGGCGTACCTGGTGTCAGGTGCCCGCTGATCTAATATTAATGACCTATCTTAGGGGTAGGTTAGGGCGGGTTCACACCTGCGCCCTGTCTCCGCTTTGCAGGTTTCCGTCTTCTGCCTGAGAAACTGGACAGGAGACGGAAACCTGCAGTCAGTTTTTAAACCCATTCACTTGAATGGGTTTGAAAAGTGTCCGCCCGTGAGCTTCTTCTGCATCTCTGTGGCGAAACAGGTTTTTTTTTTAACTGGACACAAAGTCGGACATACAGGACTTTGTGTCCAGTTAAAAAAAAAAAAAAACCAAAAAAAAAAAACCGTTTTGCCGCAGAGACCAGGAGACACTCACAGGCGGACACTGACTGCCGTGTTTCCCTCTCCTGTCCAGTTTCTCGGGCAGAAGATGGAAACCCACAAAGTGGAGACCACACGGTGGCTCAGGGGTTAGCACTGCAGCCTTGCAGTGCTGGAGTCCTGGTGTTCAAATCCCGCCAAGGGCAAAAAACCATCTGCAAGGAGTTTGTATGTTCTCCCCGTGTTTGCATGGATTTCCATCCCATATTCCAAAAAAGACATACTGATAGGGAAAAATGTACATTGTGAGCTCTGTGTGGGGCTCACAATCTATATATACACTCACCGGCCACTTTATTAGGTACACCATGCTAGTAACGGGTTGGACCCCCTTTTGCCTTCAGAACTGCCTCAATTCTTCGTGGCATAGATTCAACAAGGTGCTGGAAGCATTCCTCAGAGATTTTGGTCCATATTGACATGATGGCATCACACAGTTGCCGCAGATTTGTCGGCTGCACATCCATGATGCGAATCTCCCGTTCCACCACATCCCAAAGATGCTCTATTGGATTGAGATCTGGTGACTGTGGAGGCCATTGGAGTACAGTGAACTCATTGTCATGTTCAAGAAACCAGTCTGAGATTATTCCAGCTTTATGACATGGCGCATTATCCTGCTGAAAGTAGCCATCAGATGTTGGGTACATTGTGGTCATAAAGGGATGGACATGGTCAGCAACAATACTCAGGTAGGCTTTGGTGTTGCAACGATGCTCAATTGGTACCAAGGGGCCCAAAGAGTGCCAAGAAAATATTCCCCACACCATGACACCACCACCACCAGCCTGAACCGTTGATACAAGGCAGGATGGATCCATGCTTTCATGTTGTTGACGCCAAATTCTGACCCTACCATCCGAATGTCGCAGCAGAAATCGAGACTCATCAGACCAGGAAACGTTTTTCCAATCTTCAATTGTCCAATTTCGATGAGCTTGTGCAAATTGTAGCCTCAGTTTCCTGTTCTTAGCTGAAAGGAGTGGCACCCGGTGTGGTCTTCTGCTGCTGTAGCCCATCTGCCTCAAAGTTCGACGTACTGTGCATTCAGAGATGCTCTTCTGGCTACCTTGGTTGTAACGGGTGGCTATTTGAGTCACTGTTGCCTTTCTATCAGCTCGAACCAGTCTGGCCATTCTCCTCTGACCTCTGGCATCAACAACGCATTTCCGCCCACAGAACTGCCGCTCACTGGATGTTTTTTCTTTTTCGGACCATTCTCTGTAAACCCTAGAGATGGTTGTGCGTGAAAATCCCAGTAGATCAGCAGTTTCTGAAATACTCAGACCAGCCCTTCTGGCACCAACAATCATGCCACGTTCAAAGGCACTCAAATCACCTTTCTTCCCCATACTGATGCTCGGTTTGAACTACAGGAGATTGTCTTGACCATGTCTGCATGCCTAAATGCACTGAGTTGCCGCCATGTGATTGGCTGATTAGAAATTAAGTGTTAACGAGCAGTTGGACAGGTGTACCTAATAAAGTGGCCGGTGAGTGTATATATATATATATATATATATATATATATATATATATATATATATATAAAAAAAGTGGAGACCGTGTGCAGGTGTGAACGCGCCCTTAGCAATATTTAGGTCCTGAGAAACCCCTTTATTTGTTATAAGACTAGGCTATTTAATGTTTACCTTTGTTTTTGCATATGAACATGTTATGGTGTTTTGCTGCAAAATGTGGTGAGCTATGAGAGTTGATGATTTTCTCATAAAGACACAATATTAGTTTAGTGCTGGGATGAAGCATTTGGGGGAGTCCAGTATAAGCCGCGGTGGTCACGCGTGAGTCTTTCCTCTGCAAAACCAAACAAGTTAATATATTCTAGTAAAAGAAATTGTGAGTCATACCGTCTTCATTGTCAAACTCCCTTTATGTGGGGAAAGCACAACACAAGGTGTCTTTTAATAGATGTAATGGAATATCCAAATATATTAGAATTTAGGTAAACTACTTATCTATAGCAATCCGCTTCTTTAGCACTTTTACATATAATGCACCAAAAGACAGTGTGGTTCAGATACATGAATGAGTGTTTGCAAGATACATTACAATGAGAATAGGTAGGGAATAAAGAAGATAGGAGAAATAAGTACACAGCTCTAGACATGTCAGGCTGAGAGAGGGTATTTGGGTTGTAGTTGGGGGTCTTACAGGTATTCATCCTGTATTAAAGACGACAGGACAACTTACAATTGTTAGCATTTTTGTCTGACTAAATGAGTTTTTTCCATATGAACAAATTTTATGTAATGCAAGAGAAAACATGTCAAGATGGCTTATGATATAGAGTCTTGTACTTTGATGTATAGTTGATAGATGGCCATCACTTTATTTTGTTGTTGCTTTGTGTAGCCACTATTTGATCTTACATACATTAAGTCAATGTTGCACATTGTCTGCATAAATGCTTAACCATTATATCTAGTATGTATGCATCAAAGGTGCAAAAGTCCCAAATGGAAAGGTTCTACATGATGAATACCATATTGGAATTTTTTTGGGCTATTTTCAATGTGATCTGTCACGCTGGTTTCCATCATTGAACAGTTCTGGCTTGAAGTGAATGGCCACTAAACTGTATTCTGATGGGCCTTTATGTTAGTGCCTTGCCCCTTACTAAGTTGTGCTCTTTCCTTCTCTGCATGTTTTCATTATAGTCAATGTACTTTCCACCCACATTTTGCCAGTCTTGTCTTCTTTACTCAGCGGTCCCATCCATAACATGGCCTGTGACTTGAGTACCATGTAAGTCACTCCACAGTGTCTGTACTCCTTTCTGGATCACAGTGTGGCATCACAGAGAAGGCGGAGTGATGGAATGGTTGCATAATCCTCCACTTGGTGCCATGTAATGGATGGCGGTGCCATCTAAAGAGGACAGAGGAGAGGGGACTGTAGGGAGTGAAATCTCCAGGTGTAGAGGAGGAAAGAGCATTCCTTAGCAAGTGGATGTTCCATTTTTCTGTTCCTATGATGCAACAGAAAATTGGAATAAATGCTACAGATATGAGTCCAACCTTATAAGAATTCCCATTCTTTTACGCTTGGTTATTAAAGAAAATAAAGGACTTGGGGCTGCTATTTGTGGACAGACATTTAGTATAGGCAGGCAGGCAGGCATGTTGTCAGGAGTTTGCTATGATTAAGTCTTCAGCCTTCTAGCTGCTGACATTGCCTGAAGAACTGTGCAGTGACCTTGCGCATCTGCTGTAACAAGGGTCATGAATGTGCGTGGTGATGAGACATTAATAGTGTCAGCCGTCCATTGTCTTAGCTGAAATGTCACTGTAGACAGTCTTGGAACGTGTGTCACATTCCCTTAACATACTACTGCATTCTGATCTTTGACCGAGTTATTTAATATATTTGTGTTTTCAGGAAGACGTCGAGCCGAGCACAAACAGGAACTTTTCTCATCGTGATATACACTTGCGTAAAGTACATAGCGATTATTCTCACAGTCTGAAAGAAATATTTATTGCAAGAGCTTTTTCATGTAAATATACTGATCCGCCTGCATTGGTAGTCTTTTGTATATTCATTTCAGGGATATGTTTATAGAGAAGTACAGTTTTGTTGTATATAGTGAGCATTTGCATTTCATCGCAGTTTAATTCTACGCAATGTTTATTTCTTTTTTACATAGCTGCCATTATTGTTAGCCGTGTGTATCAGGTTAAGTTAGGTCAAGCTGAGCGAATTCCATTAATTTGTCATATCAAACCATAGTGAATATAATTTCTATCAGAATCATGAAGTTGCTGTTAGCCCTGTACCAAAGTCTAATATCTTCCAGGCAACTCAAATAAAGCTGTGTTTTCCGCAACATGGGGCCTCAGCAGTAAGAGACATCAAAAATCCTTAGACAGGCTACACGTTGAGACTTTGTTGCAGATTTTGCTATGTTTTTTTGAGCCAAAGCCAGGAGTGGATTCAACAGAAAGGAAAAGTAGAGTATAAGCCCTTCTTTGATATTTCCCATTCCTTTTGAAGCTGCTCCAGGCTTTGGCTTAGAAAATGCAGTAAAATCTGCACCATAAGAAGCAACAAAAAGTCAACATGTGTACTCCGATATTCTTCTCATCAGAATTGGTGGTTTATCACCTGGCTGTTCTGTCACTTCCTTACTAGCAGGGATCTGACTGCTGGGACCCTTATAGAACTCCCACAAAACATTTTAATATCTGGCCCTTGAGAAAGGCATATGATATAAATTCTTAGGCTAGGTTCACACCTGCGTTCAGGTTTCCGTTTGGGGTCTGCTTGGGGACCCCACGAATGGAAACCTAATTTGCTTAAAAAAAAGCGGTTACCGGCAGAAACCCACAGACCTCTTAGACTATAATGGAGTCCGCCAGGCTTTCTGCCCGGATTCCTTTCTGAAAAGGGGGACAAATGCGGACAATGCATGCATTGCTTTTCTCTCTGCATTTTTCGAGTGGAATAGGAAACAGAATCCCCCAACGGAGAGCAGGCGCAGGTGTGAACCCAACCTTATCGATGGCTGTATTTGTAAGTAATCCATGCCACAGCTGTGTCATGTGACCAGTAATAATAATACTAATAATAGTAATAAGACTTTCAAATTGGCACAGCTTCTGATGTGGTGGACAGGAAGTCAGTGGTTCCATTCATTTCTATAAAAGCCTCATTGTCAGTCTCATAAGGAAAGAATGGAGAAACGGACTTCCTGACCAGAAAAAAGATGGGGCGTCTTATTGCTGATAACATGACACTGCAGTGTGTGGATAGTGTAGTGTCCTCTATATCTGCAGTACGTGGTCATTGTAGTGCCCTCTATAGCTGCAGTACGTGGTCAGTGTAGTTACCTCTATGTATCTGCAGTGTGTGGATAGTGTAGTGTCCTCTATATCTGCAGTACGTGGTCATTGTAGTGCCCTCTATAGCTGCAGTACGTGGTCAGTGTAGTTACCTCTATGTATCTGCAGTGTGTGGATAGTGTAGTGTCCTCTATATCTGCAGTACGTGGTCATTGTAGTGCCCTCTATAGCTGCAGTACGTGGTCAGTGTAGTTACCTCTATGTATCTGCAGTGTGTGGATAGTGTAATGTCCTCTATATCTGCAGTACGTGGTCAGTGTAGTGCCCTCTATATCTGCAGTACGTTGTCAGTGTAGTTATCGCAATGTATCTGCAGTACGTGGTCAGTGTAGTGCCCTCTATATCTGCAAATACAGTACCCTTCAAGTTGTGTCTCTATATCTGCAGTATGTGGTCAGTGTAGTGCCCTCTATATCTGTAGTACGTGGTCACTAGTGTAGTTATCTCTATGTATCTGCAGTGTGTGGTCAATGTAGTGACCTCTATATCTGCAGTGTGTAGACAGTGTAGTGTCCTCTGTATCTGAAGTGTGTGGTCAGTGTAGTTACCTCTATGTATCTGCAGTGTGTGGATAGTGTAGTGTCCTCTATATCTGCAGTACGTGGTCATTGTAGTGCCCTCTATAGCTGCAGTACGTGGTCAGTGTAGTTACCTCTATGTATCTGCAGTGTGTGGATAGTGTAATGTCCTCTATATCTGCAGTACGTGGTCAGTGTAGTGCCCTCTATATCTGCAGTACGTTGTCAGTGTAGTTATCGCAATGTATCTGCAGTACGTGGTCAGTGTAGTGCCCTCTATATCTGCAAATACAGTACCCTTCAAGTTGTGTCTCTATATCTGCAGTATGTGGTCAGTGTAGTGCCCTCTATATCTGTAGTACGTGGTCACTAGTGTAGTTATCTCTATGTATCTGCAGTGTGTGGTCAATGTAGTGACCTCTATATCTGCAGTGTGTAGACAGTGTAGTGTCCTCTGTATCTGAAGTGTGTGGTCAGTGTAGTTACCTCTATGTATCTGCAGTGTGTGGTCAGTGTAGTGCCCTCTATATCTGCAGTACGTGGTCACTAGTGTAGTTATCTCTATGTATCTGCAGTGTGTGGTCAATGTAGTAACCTCTAGGTATCTGAGGTATCTGTGATCAGTGTAGTTACCTCTATGTACCTGCAGTCTGTAGTCCGTGTAGTGGGGTCAGTATAGTGTTCTCTATGTATCTGCAGTCTGTAGTCAGTGTAGTGTCCTCTATATCTGCAGTACGTGCTCAGTGTAGTGTCCTCTACGTATCTGAGTTACACTTGCTGCAGTTCATAACATAAAAGACGTCTGCTTGACTCCATGTCTGGCAGAAAAATCCCTCCCTGGCTTACCACGCGTTCCCCAATGCTTGCTTTACTATTTGCTTACATAAATTATTAAGGCTGACAGACTGCAGTCGGCGAGCAACGTTTTCGTCTTGTTTGGCATTCCCTGAATTAAGTGTTGTCTCAGTATTTCCCAGGAATTGCGCATCCATGTCACCACAAACCGTTATTAGCTACTTGGCAGCCTGAACCTATTTGTGTATGTATATTTGGTTGCCATGTGACGTCATTGTAAATATCTTTAGTGGTTTCCTTTGGCAAATCGTTTGCTTTGTCCTTTCTTTTAGGTAAAGTGATGCAAAACTTTTGTTAAACATTTCACTGCAGTCTGACATCTTTCGCTGCCTTTGTTCTTTCTTATGGATTACTGAGCTTCTTTTGTATTGTAAGAAACACAAACTCAGGGGAAAATATTACATATCTCTTTCCGTACATTACAGGATTCTTCCTATACTCTTGCAGTTCCTATGAAATCATTTAGGCTGTCATTTGGAACTTTTCATCTACATAATCTGAATTTTAGATTTACATACTTTATATAGGGTTTGTACTGCCATAAGAGGGTAAGCTTTCCCTACACTATATATAAGTCTGCAGAGCCTTGATGACCAGTGTTAATGGGAACTTCTGTTTAAAACAATAGTGTTCCATGAAACTTCTGACTTGTAAGCATATTGTTTGATGCCAGTGATGTCTGATCTTACAGGTCTATGGATAATAGATTATCTGAATACACTTGGTCTGTTCCATGGCAATAGTACAAGAATGTGCTGGGTGACATCTCCAAGTCTGTATAGTGCTGCATATCCTGGTGCTTTCACTAAATCAGGCTAAGGCCACACATTGCAGAAAACTTTTTTTTTTTCTCCCCCCATTTCTTTTGAAGCCAATTTGGCTCGAAATCCTACAGTAAAATCGGCACCAAAATAAAGCAGTTTTTCCACAATGTGATTTCTTTGACTGGTTTGTTAGCCCTTCCATTGTCAGGTGGTAGTCATTTCAAGGGCTACAAAAAAAAACTGTTGGGGGGGGGGGGGGCCATGAATACCATTCATAGCTATTAAAAAAAAAAAAAAAAAAAAAAAAAAAGAAGCAGAGTCTGTCAGGAGAAGGGGTCCCCTGCTCCCTCTTTTGGCATTCAAAATAAAATAGGAGATGACAGAAGAGAGTTATAAAACTGTCTACATGCAAAATGCCAAAACCAAATCTATGCTGTTGCTAAGGGTAGCAGAAATGGTTGTGCTTTTCAGCTAGATACTGGTAATTTAATTCTTAGGCTGGATTCACACATGCATGGATGTTTTTTCTCCTTTATTATTTTTTTCCACTCTCCAAAACAATCTGTTTACACATGGAAATTTGGTGCCAGTTTTAATGCCCTTTTGTGTTTAAAAAAAAAAAAAAAGATTCCAAAGACAGGAATATATGAATATCACATTCTGTGGATTTAGTGGATTTTTTAATATTTTACGGCCCCTTCAGACGGAGGATACGCTGGCTGATTTGGAATGTGTAAACGTTCTGAATCAGCGGCCTTTAAAACAGATCCCATTGCTTTCTATGGGAGCCGGCATACGTGTGCTCCCCATAGAAATTAATGGAAAAAAGCAGCCCATTCATTTCTATGGGGAGCGCATGTATGCCGGCTCCCATAGAAAACAATGGGATCCGTTTTAAACGCCGCTGATTCGGAACATTTACACGTTCAGAATCAGCCAGCGTCTACTCCGTCTGAAGGGGCCGTAAAGCATCAAAAAATCCACTAAATCCACAGAATGAGAAACAGGACTGTGGAGTTTGTAGGTCAAACCACTAAGGGGACAATCACACGGAGTAAAGTGGTGCTGAGTCAAAAAGCCTCCCATTGATTTCAATGTGTTACGCGTGGAAAACGGAACCCATTGAAGTCAATGGGAGTCTTTTTGTCAGCGCTGATTCTGCTGCGCGTTATCGTTGCAAAATCATTGCCACTTTACTCCGTGTGATTGCCCCCTAACACTGACTCTGACTGACTGACTCCTTTATTTTCCCATATCCGAACTCCTGCTCTGACCCAGACTACGACTCAATCAGAAGCCATAAAAATCCTCAACGTCATTAAAAAGCCAGTGACTGAATTCCTGGAAAATAAATATGAACAAGCTATGCATCTAATTATTTATACACTACATAACTGTACAATATAATTAAACCTCTTATTTTGAAGCTGGAGTCAGAGTTGGTAACTTTTTTTTTTGACCCTACCCAAGGTTGGTTCTGATTCCACAAGTCAAACTTGTGGTTTGGATTAAAAAAAAAAAAAAAAACTAAACTTGTTACTGAGTGTTGCCACTGTTCAAAGATACAAGAATACCTAGAATTCTTTCAAGCATCAAAACAGTAGTTTTGGCAGGTTCTCTCTGTTTTTCATGTTGATATCTAAGGCTGAAAACCATGTTGAGATCCTGTATTATATTCTCTTGTTAACCCATCTGAAAAAGTTAACATACCGTATTTTTCGGACTATAAGACGCACCTAGGTTTTAGAGGAGGAAAATAGGGGAAAAAAAATTGAAGCAAAAAATGGTAAAAATATTTAATATATGGGAGTTGTAGTTTTGCAACAGCTGAAAGGCCACATTGTATTCTAGGGAAAGGAGGTGATTTAGAACTCTTATTTATTTCATTTTTTTAATTATATATTTTTAAAGCTTTGTGTTTTGTTTTTTGTTTTTTTTAACTATTTTATTAGTTCCTAGGGGGCTTGAACCTGCAGTCATTTGATTGCAAGTCCCATAGACGGCAATACAACTGTATTGCCGTCTATGGGACATTCTGTATATTACTATTACGGCTGGTCATAGACTAGCCGCAATGGTAATATAGCAATGACAGGCCTGGGTGCTTTCATTAGGCTCCCGGCTGTCACCAGAACAGGTCGGCTCCTGCGATATCGGCACACAGGAGCCGGCCTGCAACTTTACAGGTATGGGGAGGGGGGGGGGTAGTTTACACTACAATGCTGCTATTCCGGGGAGGGACGGAGGAGCGGAATAGCAGAATCACTCCTGCTGCTGCTGGCTTCATGCAGGGCAGGAGTGTAGCGATGTCTCAGGCCCCGGTACCTGTGCCGGTGTCTAACCCTCCCCGGCATCCGCCTTCCTATTACAGTGGATGCCGGGTTTGTATTGCGTCCACATTTGGACTATAAGACGCACCCTTCATTTCCCCCCAAATTTGGGGGGAAAAAAGTGCGTCTAAGGGTGCATTCACACTGAGTAAACGCGCGTGTATTTTTGCAAAATACACGTGTAAAAATACACGTGTAAAAATAAGACTCCCATTGACTTCAATGACATTTTACAGGCGTATTTTTACAAGCGTATTTTTACAGGCATATTTTTACACGTGTAAAAAATATCATTGAAGTCAATGGGATAGCAAAATTTACAAGTGTAATTTTACTCTACAAAATAAGCTAGAGTTTACTCAGTGTGTGAACTTACCCTTATAGTCCGAAAAATACGGTAGATGGTCAAAATGATCCAATATTACCCTATTGACTGTATGTAAGAGGTCCCTTTACAAGTCTTATCATTCACAAGTGATGAAGTAATACAGCATGGTAAGATACTCTTGGAGCCTTTCTGAAGAAGGAAGTGCATACTTAGCTGCCGCTGATTAATGTACAGATAGTAGTGGTGGGCGACATAGGCCAGTGGACCATGTATCCCTTATGAGTCATGACACTTGTTTGTTGTACATACCCTTACCTGGAAATTCTAGAACGGATAACTAAAGGGTGATTAACTCTGTGCTTTATACCTGTACGTCTCCAGTTCACACACAGCCCCAAGAAGCTCCTAGGTTTTATACAGGGAACTTCTGCACCAAGCATATCTTAGGTCCTAGTCTACGGATGAATTTGCTTTGGTTTGAGGCTTTGATGGTTCTAACACCTCAGGAAATTCTAGTGAAGTGACTAATAAACAAATTCATTCTGAAAATGTAACCCAAACCAGTTTTATCACCTTTCTGTGTTAAAAACTAAACATGATGGACAGGCAGATGATACGATTCAGGTTTTAATGCTGTCCTGCTGCCATAGTGGAGTGATTTCAGCTGTTGTCTGTATGTGACCCAACTTTTACAGGAATATTCTGCGGAAACCTGGATTATTTAGCATTTTTTGCATGGCTGTAACCTTCAAGTGCCTGATTTCTGATGTGACTTCTTGAATATCTAAACCCAAATCGGGCAACACGGTGGCTCAGTGGTTAGCACTGCAGCCTTGTAGCGCTGGAGCCCTGGGTTCGAATCCTGACAGGAACAACATCTGCAAGGAGTTTGTATGTTCTTCCCATGTTTGTGTGGGTTTCCTCCCTTTCCACAAAAATATACTGATAGGGAAAAAATGTACATTGTGATCCCTTAAAAAACAAACAAAAAAAAACAACAACCAAATCTCCTCCCCTACATCTAGTTAAAGAAGATTTTTCTCCAGCATCACCAAGTCCAGCTCTTTGCATCCATCTCTGCCTAACTGATGGCACGATTAGATTTTTTTTTTCTACCCACTGTTCCTAGACAAAAAAATACTGTTAGTTTTTGTACCTGATATGCTATACTATGCTCTGTACTGTCAGGTGGGCGATGCCAGACAGTAGCAAGTAAGGGGTGTGATTCTGACCTCTGACACTGTCTGCCTCTGCTCTGAATTACACCCTCTTCCTGCTCCTACCTGACACTGCCCACCTGACAGTACCTATTTACCTGCCTATTAACCAATGCTAAGAACTAGAATTGGTGGAGCTGATGGCTGGTCCTCTTTAAGGTACATTTACGTATGTTGCAGAAGCATTTGAAACTATTTTACCTTTCAGTGTGAAGTACCATATTTTTCGGACTATAAGACGCACCTAGGTTTTAGAGGAGGAAAATAGGGAAAAAAAAATTTGAAGCAAAAAATGGTAAAATATTTAATATATGGGAGTTGTAGTTTTGCAACAGCTGCAAGGCCACATTGACAGGTGACCCTGCAGCTGTACGGGGATGCATAGTGTTTTTTCTACTGTTATATATATTCTAGGGAAAGGAGTGATTTAGAACTTTTATTTCATATTTTTATTATATATTTTTAAAGCTTTTTTTTTTTTTTTACTATTTTATTCCCCCCCCCCGGGGGGGCTTGAACCTGCGGTCACTTGATTGCAAGTCCCATAGACGGCCCCGGGGGAGAAGGGGCCACCGATACTGACCCGGCATCCGCTGTACTAGAGAGGCGGATGCCGGGCGAGGGATAGACGCCGGCACAGGTGCCGGGGCGTGAGACATCGCTGCGCTCCTCTGCCCTGCATGAAGCCAGTGGCGGGGGGACGGATGAGCGGAATAGCATCACTCCTCCTGCTGCTGGCTTCATGCAGGGCAGAGGAGCACAGCGATGTCTCAGGCCCCGGCGTCTATCCCTTGCCGGCATCCGCCTCTCTATTACGGCGGGTGCCAGGCGCCACATTCGGACTATAAGACGCACCCTTCTTTTCCCCCCAAATTTGGGGGGAAAAAAGTGCGTCTTATAGTCCGAAAAATACGGTAGGTAAATTGTGGGTATGATGGAAGAGGATATTAAATGATTCTAGACATGTTGGGCCTGATGACTGAATGGCCAGTGATATACATTGTCTTCAGTATTGCTTGCATTGCCATACTGGCAAAATATTTAGATTTATAGTAAGACGTGTTGGTGCTTAATCTTGAACCCCTGAACTTGTCTTTCACTATTAGAATGATCTTACATTGAATCTTTAAGTATGTGTTTGTCTTCTTCCCAGACAAATCCAAGTGGGTTGACATTGATCATTACTAAACCTAGATTTGTAGTAGGTGTACTTGTTAAAAGAATGTTTTGTATTGAAGGGATGTTTTACTAAAAATGCTCTGCTTTGTGGTCTGTGACACATCTATTGCGTCACCTGCCCACTTCACACTAAAGATCTGGTCGCTTTTTTCCCCACATCTGATAAAACTGGTTGTATTATATGAACTGGAGGAGATCATTACTATGACGGTTATCAACATCTTTCCCTCAAGTTCATCTGCTTGGTGGGGGTGGATGTTGACAAAGGATGGAACGCAATCTGTCTATATAATGGGCATGCACTGGCAGATGGGCTGTTTTATTTTAGCTCCATAACAATGATTTTTAAGTTGAAAACATATACTGTATATTGTTTATCAAAAGCCTAAAAGTAGAACGCCGCTAATAAAGAAACTCAAGTAACTTTGGATTTAAAGCACTCATTAAACAGAACTTTTCTTTGACCAGAACCATTGCATATAAGCTGTATAAAAATCAACATAATAGAGTTAGGGATCCATTTTTCCCTGCTTGGCAATGACATTGCTTGCTAGAATCCTTAATATGGCTGTACACATCAGATAGACCTAGGTTGTTGTTTGTTTAAAGAGCACCTTTCACCATCTCTACCAACTCCAGTTCTTAGTATTATCAGTTAATAGGCACTGATTCTAACGCCCCCAATGTTCCTGAGCAATAAGTGAAGTTCGTTTGTGCCTGATGGGATCTTTAGGCTTTGCAATGTCTGTCTGGCTCTGGTTAGAGCTCAGAATCACACCCATTGCCTACTCCTGACTGACACCGCCCTCTTGACAGTACAAAGCAGATCAGGCACCAAAACTAACAACATTAATTGCTTCTAAACTGGGGGCTAGAGAAAAAATTCCATCTGTTTTCAGAATCGGTGGAGCAACACCTATTCATTGTTGTTAAGAGCTGGATTTGTTGGACATGGTTAGAGGTCATCTTTACTGAATGAACCTCCAGTGAACAATTGTTTTGTAGATACAGCGATGTCAGATTTAGTTCATATTGTGTATAACAGTCAGCCAGATCATATATTCGTCCCTGACATTCACTGGGAACATTCATTTAAGGAAAGATACAGTAGTTTGTGGATTAAAGTTCTATGAACGAAGATTTCAAGCATGTGTGACTTCTTTCCTGATGATGACCATGTGTGGTTGGTCAGCTAAAGCTATCAATTGCTGGTTGCGGACAGTTGCACCATATTCTGCTGGATTGGACTTTCATTTTTGTGCCATAAAGTGCTTTTCTATCTGAGGAGACGACGATCCCTGAGCTAGTCCTGTTATAGTAATTTAATAAAGATATACTAATAATTTTTATGTTTTTGTGGGGTTATCTATACTTGGATAGCTAAGAGATCATGCCCTAATAACATATGTTTTGATACATTTATAATCTTATTTTGTTTTATCTCTTCAGCAAATTTACCCATGCCAACCATTGCTGCCTTGGATGGAGCAGCCTTAGGAGGAGGCCTTGAGATGGCTTTAGCAAGTGACATCATTGTGGCAGGTAAAGTTAATGTATCGATTCTGTCATGTAATGGAAAATTTCTTTTATGACTTTGAGACATTTGTAATAGACACATGTTTCTGGTCTACATACATTAGAACCGCATCAGTATCAGGAGATTTATACTGCCTGAAAAACAAGCTGGAAATGGGGAAATACGTCTTGGGAGTGACTTCCTGCAGACTTCTTCGTTCCTGGCTTGGCTTGATTTACAATTCTCTTTCTTTACTCACCTAAGAAGAGGCCTGCTAATCAAGTCACGTGGGGCGGGAAGGAGGCGGCAGAGGGGTGCTCCATAACACCTCCCCATTCTCAGACAGTTTCACAGTTTGCTCTGAAATGTTGCAGTGTTTTAGAGTATTACTTAAAAATTCAGAGCATTAATCTTCAGACGTATTCTCTTTAAATGTCATCTTTGTGCCACAGCACAGCTGTCAAGTAGATAGAAGATGTAGTGGTGCACCACAATAGAGTGCATTGATATTGAAGGGTTGCTTAATAGTACTAGTCTAGACTAGAACAAGAATACATTCTAATTGGTTGAGTTTGAGATAAAATCTCTTGTTCCACTGATAAGAGGAACATACTTACTGCAATAAACAATAAGACACTAAAATGATAATATAAAGAAGTTTTACACTAATAAATTACTTCAACATAACTCTAA
Organism: Leptodactylus fuscus; assembly: GCF_031893055.1. Lineage (NCBI taxonomy): Eukaryota > Metazoa > Chordata > Amphibia > Anura > Leptodactylidae > Leptodactylus > Leptodactylus fuscus. Next base: position 136,694,871 of record NC_134265.1, read on the forward strand.
GGATAAGCTAGGTAGGAAATTCGACTAGATGTCAATGATGGAAGTAACTCACAGACTTCTTACTACCCAGCAGGGATTTCCATGTAAGCCGTACCTGGTGGGGGTGGAGGGGGGGGGGGCTTATCACGTAAGGCAAACTACAAGTGTAGTGCATCTATTGCTTTTTACAACCAGACATGCTGTGTGCTTAGACATAAACCTTTACAAATACGTTACCTGGATTTGTTTGTGTCTACCACAGTGATATTTAAAGGGCATTTCTCTTCAAGACAGACTCCTGAGAAATGATGGTTGTTTACATATATTCCATGAGCTATTTCTGCCTCCAGTATGCATTTGGAGCTGGGGCTTGTAATGGATGAATACATATATAAGACATCTTGTAACTGTTAACTATCATGTTTATACATTAATCATTCTAAAAAGATTCTAAATCCTCTCCACTCTCTCAAGGTAAACGTTCACATTGTTACTTATGAACAATACGATACATGCTTGTCAATATTGCTATTTGTGTTCTGATACTGGCAGTTCTCACATTTCGTGTTGTTTTCCTTGGTGCTTGCTATGTTGTCCTTGATCATTTTCATGACCCTAAATAAAATAGAATGAAAAAAATATTATCTTGCTTTTCAAAATTCTCTCATAATTTGTATTCTTTTTTAGCTCCGCTATTGAGATATCTAATGTTCAGTGAGTTCTATTTGTCACACCGCTTTTTATTTTTTTTGTGTGTGTAAGGCTAAACTGAGTGAAAATGGTGACACATCCCAAGCCCTGGTAAACGATAATGGGATATAACAGAGAATGCAGGTCCCTGAATAGTTAGCTACACACACAGACAAATATGTGTACAGATTGTGATGTTGTAGTATTTGTGACATACTCCAAACAAGATGGAAATTAGTCATACATAGGTATGGTGTTCTGATCACTTCTCTTCATACTTGCCTTCAACCAATTCTTTCCGTCCATGACATGCCAGGCTATAAAAATGATGCCAACCTAATTCAATATTTACTGCATTTAACAGCTGCACATTACTCCAGTGGATGATGCAAGCATATTGGACAGCATGGTTACTACCCAGAGGTAACTCTTGCAAATATAACTCCATGTAGACGTTGACCCTGGTTAGAATTGCACCCAGTGTTTCAAGACAACCGAGCTAGCCATTAATCTGCCAAGCGTATACCGTATGTATGGACAGACTTGGTTTCTGTACTGTCAAGCTTAGAGTTAAAAGGCTAATGTGCTATGTTGTCACATAATGTACCACATAATACCGGGGAACTACCTTCAGTAGTGTTTTGACCATTCTAAGGCTCCTAGAGGTGCATAACCCAATGAAGGGTTTTTAGTTAACCCAAAATGTTGCTTAAAGAGGACTTTTCACCGATTTGGCCACATGCAGTTTTATATACTGCTGGAAAGCTGACAGTGTGCTGAATTCAGCGCACTGTCGGCTTTCTCTATCTGTGCCCCGGGTAAAGAGCTTTTGGTCCCGGTACCGTAGCTCTTTACAGTCAGAAGAGCGTTTCTGACAGTCAGTCAGGTACGTCCTTCTGTACAAGCAACACCAATAGCGATGTACAGTGTGAGCGGGGAGGAACGCCCCCTCCCCTCCTGATAATGCTAGTCTATGGACGAGCACTGTGAGCAGAGGGAGGGGGCGTTCCTCCCTGCTCACACTGTACAGCGCTATAGGCGCTGCTATGGAGAAGGACATACCTGACTAACTGTCAGGAACGCTCTTCTGACTGTGAAGTGCTACGGTACCGGGACCAATAGCTCTTTACCCGGGGCACAGATCGGGAAAGCCGACAGTGCGCTGAATTCAGCGCACTGTCAGCTTTCCAGCAGTATATAGAACTGCCTTTGCCCAAATCGGTGAAAGGTCCTCTTTAAGGCTGAGCCCCCACGTTGTGGAAATGCAGCTTTTTTTGTTGTTGTTGCAGATTTTGCTGCGATTTTTGAGCCAAAGCCAAGAATGGTTGCAAAGGAATGGGAAATATATAGGAAGCTCTTATGCTTCTGCCTCTTTTCAATCCTCCCCTGGCTTTGACTGAAAAAACTGCAACAAAATCTGCAACGAAAATAGCTGCGTTTCCGCAACGTGGGGATTTAGCCGAAGAGTGTACTACCACCACCAGCCTTGCTTCTAATCCATCCATATGCTTTTTTATGGGCTTTTAGTGGCATAGTGAACATTCCTTTCTTATGTCAAGGTGCAGTCTTGCTCCTGAGAAAATCAATTTAAATATATTTGTAAATGAGCTGTTTGGTGCATCCAGGGTATGGTTGCTACTTCTAGAGCACCCTTTTTTGCCAGTGGTCACTGCCGCCAACACAGAGATCGACAGGTGCTCATGTGCAACAACCACAGGTAAAAAAAAAAAAAAAGGAGGCTACAGCACATTACTTGACGCTCAATATTGCACTTTTACACAAGAAAGGTATGTCAATAACCAGCTCTACCACATCATATATAGTAGTGTTCAAAAATAGCGGCGATTTGAAAAAAGCAAATAAGGCGCAAAATCATCAACCAGTTTATATATCCAGTTTATGTTAAAGGAGTTGCCCCATTATAGACACTTATCCCCTATCCATAGAGCGGGGGATAAGTGTCCGATTCATTGGGGCCTGATCAGGACGGGAGACCAAAAGTACCCCTAAGGCCTCTATGTGAATGGCGTGCGGTTGGATTACAGTCTCAGCAGCCCATTTCTCTTTAAAAAAAAAAAAATAATGTATAGAATGAAAAAAAGTTAGTTTTCACTTTACTTTGAATTACTGAACTAATGTTTAGTGGCATAACTATTGTTTTTGATAACATAAATGTGTTTTTTTTTTTTGTAAATCTTATTTTATTTGATTTTTTACAATTTTTACATATACAAGAGAAAAAGCAGTATCACAGACTGAAGTGGAGTACATAACATTTTTAAAAAAAAAAAGAAAGAGGAAACAAACATTTTGACTTATTTAAGGGTGACAAACACCCAAATATAACATATGAGTGAGTCCAAGACTGTGATAAAATAAACAATTAGGAAAGTACATGAACCCGAAATAGTAACATTTGAGTAATTTGTTCTTGAGTTGTAGAGACTCATGTTGGGTTCAAGGTTGTAAATTAGATTTTCTAGTAATAACACGTAACCTACGTTTGCATATCAGGTAATGATGTAAAATATCAGGGATTCCTGACAAAGAGTACCTCATTGGTAGTTCCGTAATATAGGTTTAATATAGCCAGGTGTAGACATAATGGTAGGGTGTTTAGTAGTAAGGGGAGGAGGGGAGTAATAGAAAGGTGTGGTTGTAGACTCAGGCTAGTTTTAGAGGGAAATGTAGTTAATTTTTTTACCTTTATGTTTACTTTTACAAAATTTTTTGGTCACTGATGAGTCATCAAATTTTATTTGTGATGGGGGATAACTTACTGATCAGTTGGAATCCGCCATGAGAATGGGAGTCGTGTTTGGATCCATGAATAGGGCAGCACGGTGGCTCAATGCTTAGCACTGCAGCCTTGCAGCGCTGGATTCCTGGGTTCAAATCCTGCCAAGGACAACATCTGCAAGGAGTTTGTATGTTCTCCCCGTGTTTGCATGGGTTTCCTCTGGGTACTCCGGTTTCCTCCCACACTTCAAAAGACATACTGACAGGGAATATAGATTGTGAGCCCTATATGGGACAGTGACTGTCAATGTCTGTAAAGCGCTGCGGAATATGATGGCGCTATAAAAATAAGCATAATAATAATGAATAAGTGGCACATCATGCACACTGCCACTCCATTTATCTTTATGGCACTGCCAAAGAGAAACAAACTCTATTCCAGCATCATGTGAAAAGGGAATAATTTAGGCTAAGTTTACACCTTGGATTTTGCTGTGGGACCTGACATGCAAAATCTGCTGTGTATATCTTCCTGCTGGTGCCAGAAGGATTTCCTACTGCAAGGATTCACAAAACACTTCTTTGTTCTACTATTTTTTTTTATTTATTTTTTTTTTTTTAATTAAAGGATTCCGCTGTGTGAACTTACCCTTAAAATTGCTCGAATACCACTAACCATCTTAAGCATAGTACATACATTAGATTTGTTTGGCAATATTTTCACATCCTGTGCTATCGCTATTAGCTATTTTATATATTTATATCTTTTCTTCCAGCTTCTTCGGCAAAAATGGGTCTTGTTGAAACCAAGCTGGCCATAATTCCTGGAGCAGGTAAGATTAATAATTATAAGATTATTAATACATACAGTGATTTGTTGGCCTCATCTCCAGATGCCACCTAGGATACAGTTTATTTTGTACTGTACAAAGCATAAAGTTATAAATGCGACTTTCTGCATCACTCAATTCAGTGGAAACCACCAGACAAAGCTGAAGTACAATGCTTGACTTTCTCCCCTGATATCCATTGAAATGAATAGAGCTATGGCTTGCATTTCTGACTATGAAATACCACAGTCCTCATGATTGTGGGGTTGATTTGCCGATCAGCAAGTTACCCCCTGTCCTTTGGTTAAGGGGTAACTTTTGGTTACTGGAATACACCTTTAATCGTTACATAGTTTTTATTAAAAATGATTCTCCTGTCCATGTGATGCATTATTGTACTGGTGCCGCTGGAGTAAGAGACATTATTCTTAATCTCCCGCAAAAGACGAGAGCTCACAGAAGAATCCTATAACAGATCCCCATATAAATCTATGAAGAGGGAAGAAAGAGGAGTAGCCAGTAAGAGAAACGCAGACACATGCAGATCTGTTGCTGCCGCTAATAGTGGTTTCTCACCCCAAGTTACTTACATTAGTGCTGTTCAGCACTTCTATATGATGACCTCCATGACTGAGTGAGGTTAAGGTTCTTCTCGCATTGTATTTCCCCATACGTGTAATACATGTACTTACATTCGTCACTGTAGGATTCAGTCTGAAAGAAAAAAAATTCTATGCAGTATACATTTTTTTAGACCTCTGTATGAATTGTAGCATAAAGAAGAGGTAGGGAGGAAAAGCAGTATGAAAAAGATCTTTGGACAGTTTATCCTGGTAAGTCATTGGAGAGGGCAGGACTACTATAAGTATTCTGGAAATCAATAAAATGTGCGATGAAACCAATGCTATCCTTTTGTAGTAGAAAAAGTTACAATTTACAGTATCAGATCTTGCTGCGGTCTGTGATACATTTAACTATTCATGATACAGTAAGTTTATGTCAAATAGCATTACTTAGTGTGATGCTGCAGTAATATATAATGTCTTGGTTATTTAATGTGGACAGGAAATTTACTAGCCTTATGTTAATGTCTCAAAGGCATTCTCCATCCTTGATGCCTCCAGAGATAGAAGAAATATTTCCACCTGGAAAACATGACCTAAAACACGCACACACACGCACATATATATGCTACAGCATTGCCTATTTTAATTTGACTCATCTTGGTTTCCTTTCTAAAGTTTTTCTAAATGTGAATAGTTGCCATTTCTGTTTGTCATGCCTAGCTACTTACTTGTCTTAGCAGCCCAACAACAAGGGATAAATAAGTGTGAACGTGTAACCATGTATGTTTTTCCTTCTAGTAATATCGGAGCAGCCTTTGTAGCAGTAGTTTGCAAACGCTGGCTGTCCAATGAATGGAAGGGCCCCCTCTACCACATTAAGTGACACCAGTATTGTAACTTGATCTTGACTAATAGGTGACCCTGTAACAGATTTTGGATTAGTGTCCATGACTTTAAAGTTATCCATCTAGTAGACATTGACCAGACTAAAATAAAAAAAAAATATATAATCCTTGCAGATGGTTTTATGCCCTTGACGGATTTGAGCACCAGGACCCAGCGCTGCAAGGCTGCAGTGCTAACCACTGAGCCACCGTGTGGCCCCTAATTGTATACAAAGTTGACATTGTCGTGAGTGATCGTTTACCAGCACCCACCTTTATAGAGTGGTGTAACCTACATCATACTACATGTATGAGTAACATTTCTCCTGAGAAGACCCCCACCGACCCTAAAAGGATCTTATGGCAAATACATTATTTCTGAGTGTATGACAAATGGTTTCTCTTTGTGGTCAGCTTTTGCAAATTGTGCCATGTCGAAAAATACTTATGAATTTATTCATTTACAACATATGTGTATATCTTCTCGACATATAGTAGGCTGTTAGTTTTATTTTTTTACGTTATGAAAGACAGGCAGTTTACAATAGCAATATTTTAATGCGGGCTTTATTATTTGTCTCAGCTGTCAGTTTAGGTAATGACTATTTAAATGGTGTGAATTAACATCTTGCTAAAATGTGTTGCGTTTAAGAGAAACATATGATAAAAAATAAACATTGTTTTTGAAGCTAATCTTGTCATAGAAGATATGGTAATTTTTGTTAATGAACCGATGTGTTTTTGCAATTGCCACCTGCAATATCTGGAACAAATAGGATGAGCGTTCTATATTCTCTGGTGTTATTTTGTCTTTACATTTCAAGTGTTTGTATTGCTGCACTTTGTCTCATAATAACTTTACTCATGCAGATTATAAACGATGGGATTGATACAAATTGACACTCTTACTTTTATTTCATTACTTCTTGATGGACAGCAGTGATGATGCTTTTTTCCCCCAACCTAAATAAAACATGATTTTTTGTACTGTGGCAGTCTTAACAGTATTGCATGCTACCTGTGCTTAGCGTGGCATGAGTCTACTGTTAGGTCCCACATAAAGAGGAGCTTTCACGACCACCACCTACTCCAGTTGTTTTTGTTTTTTTTTCTCTAGACCCCATGATACTTGAGCAATTAATGCAGTTAATTTACATGCCTGATAAGCTATTTAGGCTCTGCACTGTCAGACGGGTGGTGTCAGGCTGTAAGGGGTTATGATTCAGAGCTCCAGTGAGAGATGGAGAGTTTCAGAACTCAGAATCATGCCCCTTTCTTGCTTCTGCTTGACACCATAATCCTGGCGGACACCCTAAATAACTTATCAGGAGCCAAAAAGCACTTATTGTTTGGGAGCAGTGTGGACTAAAGAAAAAAAAAAACAACTATGTTGGTATCAGTGGAGCAGCACCTATATATTGCTATATATTATGCCAAGAGCTGGCAGAGGCGGTTTAGAGTCCTCTGTAGGCTAAGGCCCCATGTTGTGGATATGCAGCTTTTTGTGTTGCCTATTTTACTGTGTTTTTTAGCCAAATTTAGGTGTGGAGGGAGAAGTATAAGGACATTATTAAATTTTTAATTCCTTTTCAAACCACTCCTGACTTTGGGTAAAAAAAAATAAAAAAAAGCAACAGAAAGCGCAGCATTTCCGCAGCTTTAGCCTAAAAGCTGGTTTACTGATACTAGTATCGTCTTGTTTGTTTTGGTACCGTGTTAGCCAGTGGTTATAAAATATAAAAAACAAAAAAAACTTTGCAAGTCTTCAGTAGGTGATACCTTTTTTAATGGCTAACTCATAATGATGACAGAATATGACGTTTCGAAGCTTTCCTCTGAGCTTCTTCTTCAGATATAACTAAAAGACACTTTCTAGAGGCTGCATATTTATGTACAACAGGACACATAGGGATAGGATTACAGGAGGGAGGGGGGAAGAGGCTTATTACTATATACTTATAACAACAAACAATCAATTGCCAGATCCCCCAGTTCTTATCTTAATGGCTGTCTTAATGATGTGTATAAAAAGACATAAACCCACGTGAGATGTTCATCCCATTGTCCAACGTCTGGAATAGGGTCATGGCCTTGTACTCATAAATCAGTCGCTGTTTCCTTGATTTAAAGTTCCCTTTTAAGATCAAGATTTTCATGTCATTGGTGATATTATGATCTTCCTGGCAAAAATGATTTGGCACGGGAAGATCAGTTCTCTGTTGTTTGATTGTATGGCGATGTGAATTAATTCTCATTCTGAGTTTCTGACCAGTCTCTCCAACATACAGATTTTCAGTGGAACATTTGGTGCAAATGATCAAATACACCACATTAGGTGTGTTACAGGTGAACATACCTGGGATTTTATATTCCCTGTTAGAGTTTGGGATCTCTATCCTGTCAGTGGTCAGTATGTGCGGGCAGGTTTTGCACCTCTTCTGTCCACATGGAAATGTTCCTTTGTTAGTTGGAGGTGACAGTGAGCTGCTGACAACCATATTCCTGAGGTTTGGTGGCTGTCTGTAGCATAGGAGAGGGGGGTCAGAAAATATGGATTTTAGACGGTTGTCTTTTTGTAGTAGTGGATGTAATTTGCGTGTGATTCCTCTCAGCGTCTCCAGGTGGGGGTTGTATGTGACAACCAGGGGTACCCGAGTGTTCTCCTGTTTGGTATTGTATTTTAATAACTCCGATCTTGGTATCCTGGTGGCTCTGGTGATTTGGTTATCAACTGTTCTTGGATAGTAACCCTGCCTCAAGAATGTGTTTTTGAGGCCCCCAAGGTGTTCGTCCCTATCTGCAGGGTTTGAACATATGCGATGGTATCTGATGGCCCGGCTGTATACAATGGAGTTCTTTATGTGTTTAGGATGAAAACTATCCCATCTTAGGTACGTAGGGCGGTCAATTGGTTTCCGATACAGCGATGTCTCAATTTTGTTGTCCTGTATCTTGATGACTGCATCCAGGAAGTTTATTTCTGAGAAGGAGTGATTGAGCGTCAGGTTGATGGTGGGATGGAACTGGTTGAACTGTTCATGGAAGGTTTTCAGCTGTTCCTCAGACCCGGTCCAAATGATTAGGATATCATCAATGAAGCGATAGTAGGCCCGAGGCCTAATGGTGCAGGTGGATAGTATCGTCTTCTAAATCTCCTTTGGCCAGAGTATTCATGTTTTAATGCTATGTCTAACATGCAGCTGAAGAGAACATTTAGAAGGAACGTTTTAAGGGAAGCTTTGTCAGCCAGCTGTTCTTAGCCCAGATTCTGCAGAAATGTACCAAGGGTAGGTTTATGCTACCATTATTATTTTCCGTTGCTGTCATCCGTGATGAGAGCAACAGACATTAACCATAGAATGCAGACTGAGCACCCTCCGTATGCATTAACTCCCGTGTTGAAAAACATGTCATAAGCTTTCTAAAAAAAAATAAAAATCCATGTTTAAAGTCTTTTGGACTTCACAGTGGTAGTGTGAACAATCCCCTAAGTTACACAGTACTCTCTATTACTTCCATTTCAGCTGGATGTCAGGTACAGTATACAACTTGTAAATTTTTTTTTTTTAAAGACACTTAAGGCCTATTGTAGTAGATCATTGCATCTATTAGTTTAACCTTTTATAGACATGTTATTGTTTGTTTTGTGACACAAAGGCATTTTAAAAATGTTAAATATCCTTTGGATCCGTTCATACTGCGGTCAGAGCCCCCATCATCAATTTTGACAGAAAAACATAACAGAAACCATGACAGGACCTGACTGACCATATTATAAGTATATGGCTGCTCCTGTGGTGTATGTTGTATTACAAAGTCAGTTCTGGTATGTTTTTTCAAAGTTATATTCTGTTCTTATTCTCAATACTTTTTTTTATATAAAGTACTATGTCTGACAGACTTGCTAAGAATTCACCACCTAACGGCCACATTTCACCTCACTTCTTATCATACGGTTCCTGCTTCCATTTATACTGTAGGTTGAAAAAACCTATACCAGTGTATGCATATTTAGTATTTACTTCAGTTTATCAAACATATCCATTTCAGCTCCATCACCTTATACTGTATGATAGCGATCTGGTCAGCAAAAATAAGGGTCTGTCTTTTAAGTGGAGCTAGATAATGACAAAGAAAACCTCATGCCATAAAGTTGTATGTTAACCTATGCATGGATTTGTACATTTGTTTTCATATGTCGTCCATAGTGTAGTAGTTTATGCTATTCGGTACCTACAAAAAAAAGGAAAAAAACTTACTGAAATGTAAGGCAGCAACAAAGTAAGGAGACACCGTTCGTGTACAGTGGCTGCCTTATAGTCTATGGATCCATAGTGCTGTACTTTTCTACAAAAAACCCTACAGCATCCTACAGCGGATGTGAAAGACATGATGTGAACCTAGCCTGAGTGGGATACTTCTTTTCTGTATCATGGATATGGATGAGGGACATAAAATGTAATTTCTAGAAAAAGAGCTGCCTAGTAATTATAGCAGCTGAATGTAGGGAATGGCAGGCGGTTTTCCTCAATGGCTGGAACTGATGCAAATAGGTTTTCTGATGTACATCACTTTCACCACACTAGATAATTTGGATGTCTTCTCTACTATTTTCATGCTTTCCCTGGAGCACAGCCTGCTATACTGTGGCAACTTTGTTCCTTTCATTTGGAATTAGACTTATGTTGACAGCTGTCATGGAGCCTCCTCTCTAGGAGTCTTTGGTTTTTCAATGCAGGGCAGTGTCTTTGTACAGTGGCATCCATATGGTTATTCTCATTCATGTGTAGTGATATTTAGGTAGTCGCACCTTTCAGCACTGTAGTATAAGCCTCAACAAACATCAACCACAGGTACTTAATTACAGGATCATGAGTTTTTGTTGTTTTATGTGGTTTAACTATTATCCGCCTTGAACATTTCTTTAGGAGATCTTCCCACTGTAAGACATTTTCTTACTATATTATAAAAGCATGCTGTCAGCCCCTTTACTTTCTCTACGGACTCAAGCAAAGTTGGCTTATATTCTGCAGATTTCCTAGTTGGGCAAAGCAAGAGCTACGGCCCATATAAATATGTAAATGCTCTAAAAAGTGTTGTTGGCTTTTTTTTTCCCCTCCACGAATGTACAAAAATAATTTCTTAAGCTATATCCATATCTGCACTTGAATCTCTGGCATAGAGTCCATCAGATATTCTAGATGAAAAAGTCCTGCAAGCCCAACTTATTCGACCAGTGATATCTGTGCAAAAATAAAGGACATTCGGCAGTCCCTAGGGATCTGCTGGTGTCCACTATTTGACGGACCGTTTTCCCTTTAATCAGATCTTGCAATAGACCAGAAGAATGGACAGAAAGATGCAGATGTGAACGTTCCAGAAGAATTAAGCCAGATTTCAAAGTGCTGAAACACGTGGCAGAAAGAGATTGCGTTTTTTTTCTGAAACACTTTTCACAGAAGTCTGCAGAGTTTTCCTCTGCGGACATACTGCTTCAATTATACGGAGAACACCAGCATTTCTGTAGGTATAGTTGACATGCTATGATTTACAATAACGCGATGGTTTTGTAAATTGCAACATGTCTGCTATGGATATTTTTCTGCAGTATGTGGATGAGATAAGGCAGAATCCCATCCACTTTGCCAGTATAAAGTGTCCTTGAGTCTACAGAACAGATATTGAGAGGAGCACTATGGTCATCATTGCACTTTTTGTCATATTTAATATTTCACATGGTATTTCCAGAACTCTCTTAACAAAATAATATTTTAAGGGAATCCTTTTTCAAGGGGCACTTGTGTATTTTACTACAACGGTTTAGAAGTTTGATTGATGGATGCAAATAGATGGCTATTTTCAAACCATGTACAGTATTCCCTTGGTCCTATTTTGTTTTATCTTCTGTGATAGGAGCTCAGCAATGTCCCTTCTCCTCCTCACAGTCCTGTGGTTGGTTTTGAGACCACTGGCTGGAGCAGTAACGCCACTACTGTGCCCTGACTACAGTAAGACAAATAAATCATTAAACCCTACCTCATATGCTAAGCCTCACCCCCCTAGTAAGCCACCAGCCCAAGATGCAAGAGACAGAACTTGTGTGTTCTCTGAAGAATTATTTTTTATGTAGATTGTGAGCCCCATATAGGGATCACAATGTACATTTTTTCCCCTATCAGTATGTCTTCGTAGAGAGGGAGGAAATCCACAGGGAGAACATACAAACTCCTTGCTGATGTTTTTCCTTACGGCATTTGAACCCAGGACTCCAGCGCTGCAAGGCTGCAATGCTATCCACTGAGCCACCGTGTTGCCCCTGTGTTCTCTGCAGAATTTGTACAACATTGAAAGTAAATATAATTTCTATTACTTTTAGTACTCATTTCTAGGATTAGTGTTCCTATACACTATAGACAGTTAATATAACATTAGATACATTGTGGTATCCTTAGGACATCCAAGCAACACAATGGTCATGGAAAAAAAAAGTCTTAAACTATTAAAAATTGCTCTGTGTGATACTTCAGGTTTTGTTTTTAAATGTGAAGCTATTCTGGTAATCTGCTCCCTCAAGGATACTTCTTATTTGTTTCCCACCCTAATGAAACTAGGTCATAGTTTTTGGGCATGCATCCAAGACCAGAGATTTATTTTGTACTCAAGGCACTGTCTAGAAATAGTGATGCAATGTCAGCAAGGGCCCTTTTCATTTCACAAACATACTTTCCATTGCCCTGGAATTAATGTATTCTCTGACCTCGTAACAACTGCAATCCGTCAATAGTTTAGAGAAGCAGAAAAAGCTTCTGGAAACGGTCACGGTCACCCTATTAGGTGTGCCATTTTTTATTTATTTTTTTACTTTTTGATCATACTGAAATCCTTGGCAGTTCATGAAAAACAAAAGGCAACTTATGAAGTTAATATGTCCAGTTTAACTTAAAAACAGGTATTTTTATTGGCAACCTTGGCCATTGCAGAACCATACATTTTCCAGGCGATTTCCCGATAACCACAGGTCTACAATGATTTTTAGTGCATTCTGACAATCTTTGCGAATGATCGCTATTGTTTTAGGAGAAGAATCTCTAAGTCTGTAGCCATGGACATTACTTATGCAATGTTTGCCTTTTTTTTCTTCTTAATATTGCCAATAAAAATGTAGTCATTTAGTGAATAGTTAAGCTATTTTATGTTTTCTGCATGTATTTATTTATTTATTTTAATAAATTCTTTATTTTTAACAAGTAAACAAACCACACACAGAAAACAACAGAACATGTCCAAACTGCTCAGGCCTGTAAATCTACAAAATGACAGAGAAATGGCCCTGCAGCATGTACAGAACACAAGAACTGAGCCACCACAACAGCGGCAGTGCTGGCAAAGGAAGAGGAAGGAGGAAGATGGAGAGATATGGAGGGAAAGCGAATAAAGGAAAAAAAAAAAGGGGGGGGGGGAATTTAGAAGCAGAAAGCAGGTGACCCCAGCTCCATGGGTGTACGGCCTGTGGACGGGCATCAGTTCATCAGGTCTTGGTGAGTCTGAGTACCCCGGAAGAGAATCCATGGTGTTCAGGCATCCAAGAAAGTCCTACGCACATCTTGAAGGGATGCGGTGAAATTCTCCATGCCCTGGATGTCCTCCACTTTATGGATCCAGTGGCGGAGAGAAGGTGGATTGGGTGATTTTCAGAGTATCGGGATACAGGCTCTGGTGGCATTGACCATGTGCTGCAAGGAAGACTTGTGATAGGAATGGAGGGAGTAATCTGAGAGGTGAAGCAGAAAGAGGGCCGGTGTATAAGGGATGGGGACCTGGAAAACGTGAACAATCATCCCGTGGACCCTGTCCCAAAAATCCCTCAGTTTAGCACAATCTCCAAAAATGTGCAAAAGAGTCCACTCCTCCGAGCCACAACTTTCTGCATGTATTTATTTAAGTAGATGCTTTCAGTACTTCTGCTGGTTCTGTTTGTGGGTTATATCTAGTCTTCTGTGATGTAACAACTTAGGGAGCGTTCACACTACCGTCAGTGTCAGACAGGTAGTGTCCGCTGCTAATGTCCATTCAAAATCTTGCACGGACATTAGCAGCGTACACTAGATGTGTCCGTGACATTTTTCATTCATTTAAATGGAGATCGGGTGCGTTGTTTTACAGTCCATGCCTGTCCTTAACTGTCCGTTCCTAAAGATATCCGACTTTTCAAGCGGACAGCAAAAACCTACATGTCGGGTTTTGCTGTCCGCTTGAAAAGTCGGACATCTTTAGGAACGGACACTTAAGGACAGGCACGGAGTGTAATACAACGCACCCGATCTCCATTTAAATGAATGAAAAATGTCACGGACACAACTAGTGTACGCTGCTAGTGTCCGTGCAAGATTTTGAACGGACATTAGCAGCGGACACTACCTGTGAGACACTGACGGTAGTGTGAACGCCCCCTTATTTTTGTGTAACTGACATCTACGCTCCCACAATGCATTGTTGCAGGGTAATAGATACTTATGACATTACCATTTCTTCTGAACCGGCAATAAAACATCATGTGTAAGTGGTGTAGGACAGGCAAAGTAAACTATTAAGTGATACAACTTGCTACATTTTTCTGGAAGTCTACACTTAGGAGATGTGATCAGTAGAGGTCTTAATTCTGTATCCTGCCCCGTCTGAAGGGAGCCATCCCCAAAATGTTTATCCAGCTATAATGGTTTTTCAGTATGTGAGGTTGTGCCTGGTGCTATAGCTCGACCCCATCCAAGTAAATAGTTCTGATCTGCAGGCCAGACTGAATGTAAAGATGAGCAAAATATCATGGACTCTTCATTCTCCTGATCATTGAGCGTCCATTCATCAATAGATATCTGGGTTAAATGTAAAGCTATAGTAATGAATAGTTTGTAATACTTATATGTACATATAACCAATATTCATGATCTCTCATACATTAACATACAGATAATAGTACTATTAGTACATGTAAAATTCAATTCCATAGCCGTCACCAGTAGAGATGAGCGAACAGTGTTCTATCGAACACATGTTCGATCGGATATCAGGGTGTTCGCCATGTTCGAATCGAATCGAACACCACGTGGTAAAGTGCGCCAAAATTCGATTCCCCTCCCACCTTCCCTGGCGCCTTTTTTGCACCAATAACAGCGCAGGGGAGGTGGGACAGGAACTACGACACTGGGGGCATTGAAAAAAATTGGAAAAAGTCATTGGCTGCCGAAATCAGGTGACCTCCATTTTAGACGAATAGTGGATTTCAAATCCGGGTCATATGAGAATGTGAACTTTGTGACTATGAGACAGGGATAGCTGTACAGGCAGGGATAGCTAGGGATAACCTTTATTTAGGGGGGAATGTTATTAAAAATAACTTTTTGGGGCTCTATCGGGTGTGTAATTATGATTTTTGTGAGATAAACTTTTTCCCATAGGGATGCATTGGCCAGCGCTGATTGGCCGAATTCCGTACTCTGGCCAATCAGCGCTGGCCAATGCACTCTATTAGCTTGATGAAGCAGAGTGTGCACAAGGGTTCAAGCGCACCCTCGGCTCTGATGTAGCAGAGCCGAGGCTGCACAAGGGTTCAAGCGCACCCTCGGCTCTGATGTAGGAGAGCCGAGGGTGCACTTGAACCCTTGTGCACCCTCAGCTCTGCTACATCAGAGCCGAGGGTGCGCTTGAACCCTTGTGCACACTCTGCTTCATCAAGCTAATAGAATGCATTGGCCAGCGCTGATTGGCCAATGTATTCTATTAGCCTGATGAAGTAGAGCTGAATGTGTGTGCTAAGCACACACATTCAGCTCTACTTCATCGGGCTAATAGAATGCATTGGCCAGCGCTGATTGGCCAGAGTACGGAACTCGACCAATCAGCGCTGGCTCTGCTGGAGGAGGCGGAGTCTAAGATCGCTCCACACCAGTCTCCATTCAGGTCCGACCTTAGACTCCGCCTCCTCCGGCAGAGCCAGCGCTGATTGGCCGAAGGCTGGCCAATGCATTCCTATGCGAATGCAGAGACTTAGCAGTGCTGAGTCAGTTTTGCTCAACTACACATCTGATGCACACTCGGCACTGCTACATCAGATGTAGCAATCTGATGTAGCAGAGCCGAGGGTGCACTAGAACCCCTGTGCAAACTCAGTTCACGCTAATAGAATGCATTGGCCAGCGCTGATTGGCCAATGCATTCTATTAGCCCGATGAAGTAGAGCTGAATGTGTGTGCTAAGCACACACATTCAGCACTGCTTCATCACGCCAATACAATGCATTAGCCAGTGCTGATTGGCCAGAGTACGGAATTCGGCCAATCAGCGCTGGCTCTGCTGGAGGAGGCGGAGTCTAAGGTCGGACCTGAATGGAGACTGGTGTGGAGCGATCTTAGACTCCGCCTCCTCCAGCAGAGCCAGCGCTGATTGGTCGAGTTCCGTACTCTGGCCAATCAGCGCTGGCCAATGCATTCTATTAGCCCGATGAAGTAGAGCTGAATGTGTGTGCTTAGCACACACATTCAGCTCTACTTCATCAGGCTAATAGAATACATTGGCCAATCAGCGCTGGCCAATGCATTCTATTAGCTTGATGAAGCAGAGTGTGCACAAGGGTTCAAGCGCACCCTCGGCTCTGATGTAGCAGAGCTGAGGGTGCACAAGGGTTCAAGTGCACCCTCGGCTCTCCTACATCAGAGCCGAGGGTGCGCTTGAACCCTTGTGCAGCCTCGGCTCTGCTACATCAGAGCCGAGGGTGCGCTTGAACCCTTGTGCACACTCTGCTTCATCAAGCTAATAGAATGCATTGGCCAGCACTGATTGGCCAGAGTACGGAATTCGGCCAATCAGCGCTGGCCAATGCATTCTATTAGCCCGATGAAGTAGAGCTGAATGTGTGTGCTAAGCACACACATTCAGCACTGCTTCATCACGCCAATACAATGCATTAGCCAGTGCTGATTGGCCAGAGTACGGAATTCGGCCAATCAGCGCTGGCTCTGCTGGAGGAGGCGGAGTCTAAGATCGCTCCACACCAGTCTCCATTCAGGTCCGACCTTAGACTCCGCCTCCTCCAGCAGAGCCAGCGCTGATTGGCCGAATTCCGTACTCTAGCCAATCAGCACTGGCTAATGCATTGTATTGGCGTGATGAAGCAGTGCTGAATGTGTGTGCTTAGCACACACATTCAGCTCTACTTCATCGGGCTAATAGAATGCATTGGCCAATCAGCGCTGGCCAATGCATTCTATTAGCGTGAACTGAGTTTGCACAGGGGTTCTAGTGCACCCTCGGCTCCGCTACATCAGATTGCTACATCTGATGTAGCAGTGCCGAGTGTGCATCAGATGTGTAGTTGAGCAAAACTGACTCAGCACTGCTAAGTCTGCATTCGCATAGGAATGCATTGGCCAGCCTTCGGCCAATCAGCGCTGACTCTGCCGGAGGAGGCGGAGTCTAAGGTCGGACCTGAATGGAGACTGGTGTGGAGCGATCTTAGACTCCGCCTCCTCCAGCAGAGCCAGCGCTGATTGGCCGAATTCCGTACTCTGGCCAATCAGCACTGGTAATGCATTGTATTGGCATGATGAAGCAGTGCTGAATGTGTGTGCTTAGCACACACATTCAGCTCTACTTCATCGGGCTAATAGAATGCATTGGCCAATCAGCGCTGGCCAATGCATTCTATTAGCGTGAACTGAGTTTGCACAGGGGTTCTAGTGCACCCTCGGCTCCGCTACATCAGATTGCTACATCTGATGTAGCAGTGCCGAATGTGCATCAGATGTGTAGTTGAGCAAAACTGACTCAGCACTGCTAAGTCTGCATTCGCATAGGAATGCATTGGCCAGCCTTCGGCCAATCAGCGCTGGCTCTGCCGGAGGAGGCGGAGTCTAAGGTCGGACCTGAATGGAGACTGGTGTGGAGCGATCTTAGACTCCGCCTCCTCCAGCAGAGCCAGCGCTGATTGGCCGAATTCCGTACTCTGGCCAATCAGCACTGGCTAATGCATTGTATTGGCGTGATGAAGCAGTGCTGAATGTGTGTGCTTAGCACACACATTCAGCTCTACTTCATCGGGCTAATAGAATGCATTGGCCAGCGCTGATTGGCCGAATTCCGTACTCTGGCCAATCAGCACTGGCTAATGCATTGTATTGGCGTGATGAAGCAGTGCTGAATGTGTGTGCTTAGCACACACATTCAGCTCTACTTCATCGGGCTAATAGAATGCATTGGCCAATCAGCGCTGGCCAATGCATTCTATTAGCGTGAACTGAGTTTGCACAGGGGTTCTAGTGCACCCTCGGCTCTGCTACATCAGATTGCTACATCTGATGTAGCAGTGCCGAGTGTGCATCAGATGTGTAGTTGAGCAAAACTGACTCAGCACTGCTAAGTCTCTGCATTCGCATAGGAATGCATTGGCCAGCCTTCGGCCAATCAGCGCTGGCTCTGCCGGAGGAGGCGGAGTCTAAGGTCGGACCTGAATGGAGACTGGTGTGGAGCGATCTTAGACTCCGCCTCCTCCAGCAGAGCCAGCGCTGATTGGTCGAGTTCCGTACTCTGGCCAATCAGCACTGGCCAATGCATTTCTATGGGGAAAAGTTAGCTTGCGAAAATCGCAAACTGACAGGGATTTCCATGAAATAAAGTGACTTTTATGCCCCCAGACATGCTTCCCCTGCTGTCCCAGTGTCATTCCAGGGTGTTGGTATCATTTCCTGGGGTGTCATAGTGGACTTGGTGACCCTCCAGACACGAATTTGGGTTTCCCCCTTAACGAGTTTATGTTCCCCATAGACTATAATGGGGTTCGAAACCCATTCGAACACTCGAACAGTGAGCGGCTGTTCGAATCGAATTTCGAACCTCGAACATTTTAGTGTTCGCTCATCTCTAGTCACCAGTTTAGGGCCATATGTGATCATGATTTTAACCCCTTTCAGACAAATCCAGTTTTTGTTTAAAAAGTTAGTTGTTTTTTTTTCTTTTTACATATATGTATGAGGTCTTGTTTTTGCAAGTCAAGTTGTATTTTTAATAGTAACATTTAAAGAGGACCTTTCATATGCCATGTTACATACTGCTGCAAAGTTGACAGTGCACTGAATTCTGTGCATTGTCAGTTTTGCAGAAACATGCCCAGGGGTAACAGATATTGGTACCGGTAAGGAATGGCCCCTGACTGTACTTTTTTTTAATTTTTTTATTTTTTTACTTATACTGTGAAGGAGGGGCGTTCTTCACCCAACCAGCGGTGACGCTGAGCTGTAAAGCCAGCCCTTCTGACAGTAAATTATATTATAACGAAATACCAAAAGCTCACTGCCAGCTTTGCAGCAGTATGTAACTTTAACACATCATAGAGGACATGAAAGGTCCTCTTTAAAGCACTATATAATGTATTGCGATACTTTTTCAAATAAAATATTTTACAATTTCACCATTATTTTACAGGTTTATGGCCTTCACTGTGCAGTAATTCTAAATAGCTTTTTGAGGGTGCGTTCACACGGAGGAAAATGATGCTGAATTTGGTGTGGAATCCGCGTCAGATTCAGCGCTGAAAAAAAAGCCTCCCGTTCAATGGGTTCCTTTTTCTGCTAGTAGGGGTCAGTACAACTACAGCAATACCACATTATTATACACTGCTCAAAAAAATAAAGGGAACACTGAAATAACACATCCTAGATCTGAATGAATGAAACATTCTCATTGAATACTTTGTTCTGTACAAAGTTGAATGGGATTACAACAAAATCACACAAAAATCATCAATGGAAATCAAATTTATTAACCTACAGGCTGATCTAACTTTGATATAATGTCCTTAAAACATGTCACAATGAGGCTCAGTAGTGTGTGTGGCCTCCACGTGCCTGTATGACCTCCCTACAACGCCTGGGCTTGCTCCTGATGAGCTTGCGGATGGTCTCCTGAGGGATCTCCTCCCAGACCTGGACTAAAGCATCTGCCAACTCCCGGACAGTCTGTGGTGCAATGTGACGTTGGTGGATGGAGTGAGACATGATGTCCCAGATGTGCTTAATCGTATTCAGGTCTAGGGAACGGGAGGGCCAGTCAATAAGTTCAATGCCTTCATCTTGCAGGAACTGCTGACACATCCAGCCACATGAGGTCTGGCATTGTCCTACATTAGGAGGAGCCCAGAGCCAATTGCACCAGTATATGGTCTCACAAGAGGTCTGAGGATCTCCTCTCAGTACCTAATGGCAGTCAGGCTACCTCTGGCGAGCACATGGAGGGCTGTGTGGTCCTCCAAAGAAATGCCACCCCACACCATTATTGACCCACTGCCAAACCGGTCAGGCTGAAGGATGTTGTAGGCAGCGGATCTCTCTCCATGGCGTCTCCAGACTCTGTCATATGTGTTTAGTGTGAACCTGCTTTCATCTGTGAAGAGCACAGGACACCAGTGGCGAAGTTGCCAATCCAGGTGTTCTGTGGCAAATGCCAAGAGTCTTGCACGGTGTTGGGCTGTGAGCACAACCCCCATCTGTGGACGTCGGGGCCCTCATACCATCCTCATGGAGTAAGTTTCTAATCGTTTGTGCAGACACATGCACATTTGTGGCCTGCTGGAGGTCATTTTGCAGGGCTCTTTAAGTGCTCCTCCTGTTCCTCCTTGTGCAAAGGCGGAGGTAGCGGTCCTGCTGCTTGGTTGTGGCCCTCCTACGGCCCCCTCCACGTCTCCTGGTGTACTGGCCTGTCTCCTGGTAGCGCCTCCAGCCTTTGGACACTACGCTGACAGACACAGCAAACCTTCTTGCCATAGCTCACATTGATGTGCCATCCTGGATAAGCTGCACTACCTGAGCCACTTGTGTGGGTTGTGGAGTCCGTCTCATGCTACCATGAATAATAAGTTCCAAATAAGAAATTTGGTATTTGTTATTTCAGATAATTTAGTCCAAGTAGGATAATACTTATAGCCACTACATTTTGACAAAGTGTAAATGACGTATTAAAGAAATAATGATTAATAATTTGACATCGATATTGCTACATTGGAAACTTATTTCTTTCACGCACACATTCTTTCATGTTGTCTGATAACCCCCAGACTTTGTGTAGGGCACGTGGAGGTGTAAAGGAGACAGGAAACAGCGGTCTGTAGTCATATAGAGGAGGAAGTTTCTGGTGGTTTTTAGCAAGGACAGTATCCTCTAAGGTTTCTCTAGGTACAAGTCTTACGGCAAGGCTATGCAAACAGAGCGTAGTATTTGAGCTTTGCCATGAGGGCACCAGAGAAGATGAAATATGTAATCTGAAAAATAGGATTTTAACATTTTTATGACTCTTCTACTAAGACTCATTTAGCCTTTTAACTTCCAGGGGGTTCTGGTCAATTTGCACCTATAGTATGGTAACTGTGACACATTTTTAAAATATACACTTAAAACTTGATTTATAAAATAATTTTAAAAAGTGTTATACCATCTTTCTCATACAGTCCTATGAAAAAGTTTGAGCACCCCTATTAATTTTAATCATTTTTAGTTCTAAATATTTTGGTGTTTGCAACAGCCATTTCAGTTTGATATATCTAATAACTGATGGACACAGTAATATTTCAGGATTGAAATGAGGTTTATTGTACTAACAGAAAATGTGCAATATGCATTAAACCAAAATGTGACCGGTGCAAAAATATGGGCACCTCAACAGAAAAGTGCCAGTAATATTTAGTAGCTCCTCCTCCTTTTGCCTCTAGTTGCTTCCTGTAGCTTTTAATCAGTTCCTGGATCCTGGATGAAGGGATTTTGGACCATTTCTTTCTACAAAACAATTCAAGTTCAGTTAAGTTAGATGGTCGCCGAACATGGACAGCCCGCTCTCAAATGATCTGAAAACAAAGATTGTTCAACATAGTTGTTCAGGGGAAGGATACAAAACGTTGTCTCAGAGATTTAACCTGTCAGTTTCCACTGTGAGGAACATAGTAAGGAAATGGAAGACCACAGGGACAGTTCTTGTTAAGCCCAGAAGTGGCAGGCCAAGAAAAATATCAGAAAGGCAGAGAAGAAGAATGGTGAGAAGAGTCAAGGACAATCCACAGACCACCTCCAAAGAGCTGCAGCATCATCTTGCTGCAGCTGGTGTCACTGTGCATCAGTCAGCAATACAGCGCACTTTGCACAAGGAGAAGCTGTATGGGAGAGTGATGAGAAAGAAGCCGTTTCTGCACGTACGCCACAAATAGAGTTGCCTGAGGTATGCAAAAGCACATTTGGAGAAGCCAACTTCATTTTGAAAACAAAGATTGAGTTGTTTGGTTATAAAAAAAGGCGTTATGCATGGTGTCCAAAAATAACAGCATCCCAAGAAAAACACCTGCTACCCACTGTAAAATTTGGTGGAGGGTCCATCATGCTTTGGGGCTGTGTGGCCAATGCTGGCACCGGGAATCTTGTTAAAGTTGAGGGTCGCATGGATTCCACTCAGTATCAGCAGATTCTTGAGAATAATGTTCAAGAATCAGTGACGAAGTTGAAGTTACGCCGGGGATGGATATTTCAGCAAGACAATGATCCAAAACACTGCTCCAAATCAACTCAGGCATTCATGCAGAGGAACAATTACAATGTTCTGGAATGGCCATCCCAGTCCCCAGACCTGAATATCATTGAACATCTGTGGGATGATTTGAAGCGGGCTGTCCATGCTCGGCGACCATCTAACTTAACTGAACTTGAATTGTTTGTCCAAAATACCTTTATCCAGGATCCAGGAACTGATTAAAAGCTACAGGAAGCAACTAGAGGCTGTTATCTTTGCAAAAGGAGGATCTACTAAATATTAATGTCACTTTTCTGTTGAGGTGCCCATACTTTTGCACCGGTCAAATTTTGGTTTAATGCATATTGCACATTTTCTGTTAGTACAATAAACCTCATTTCAATCCTGAAATATTACTGTGTCCATCAGTTATTAGATAGATCAAACTGAAATGGCTGTTGCAAATACCAAAATATTTAGAACTAAAAATGATTAAGATTAATAGGGGTGCCCAAACTTTTTCATAGGACTGTATATTCTCTGAAAGTAGAGAACTAACATGACTAGTGGTGACCTAAGCAGTCTTAGACATCACCTCCTAGAAATGATGTCAAGCTGTTCAGAGTACATACTGTACAGTGCATGCCATTATCTACATACATATAGCTCCAAATGGTTGGTTTATTTTTTTATATATCAATATGTAGGAGAAATGAGCTTATCAGCTTATTTTATGCTATTTTTAAAGGGATCTTCCCTTTAGGCTGAGGCTTCACGTTGCAGAAACGCAGCTTTTTTCAGTTGCAGATTTTGCTATGGTTTTTTGAGCCAAAGCCAGGAATGCCTATAAAAGGAATGGGAAATATAAAGGAAGTACTTATACTTATTACTTATTATTCGTCATAATCCATTCCTGCCTCTGGATAAAAAAAAAACTGCAACCAAAAAAGCTGCATTTCTGCAATGTGGGACCTCAGCCTAAAATAGATTTTTCATACTAATGACCAATCCATGGGATAGGTCATCAGTATGTGATCTATGGTGTCAGACAGCCAGACCTTACACAGAGCAGCTGATCTGTATGGGATCTGGGTTCAGCCCACCATAGATCACATACTGTGTACCTTTTCCGGCGATAGGTCATCAGTATGAAAAATCCATTTTGGGCCAGAAAACCCCCTTTAATTTCACTGCACCAGTGGAGGATTCTTAATTCAAGATGGGGCCTCGCCTCATCATAAATTAGACGCATCCTC
The DNA here is from genome assembly GCF_031893055.1 of Leptodactylus fuscus. Classification (NCBI taxonomy): domain Eukaryota; kingdom Metazoa; phylum Chordata; class Amphibia; order Anura; family Leptodactylidae; genus Leptodactylus; species Leptodactylus fuscus. The sequence continues at coordinate 136,718,348 of NC_134265.1, forward strand.
TCAGCATCCTTACACCTAGGTGCAATTCCACACGTTTCCCATGTTTGGCTGAGGATCAAATATTGGTATTAAATATTGATATTAGAAAGAAGGCTTTACTTTTATGAAATACTATAAATGGTGTACACAACATAAAGTATACAGCTATGTACTTCAATGGAGACCACAGCATGAACTAACTTAAAACTGATACCAAAATCGTAAAGCAAATTTTATTCTTTTTTTTTAGTACCAATAATACTATACCAGACTTTTATATGACTCCAGTGTACTGTTAAGCTCAGATATTAAAAATGCACAAGGCTCACGTTTTTCTTTTACGCGAATACAATATGAAAACATGAAACTATTAGCCTGTTACAATATCATTTACAGGACTTTATTAGTACGTACGCATTACTGGTACTTCTATGATGTATTCTGGTTTATGTATGAGAGAGATGAGCTACATACTACTATAACTTACAGACATTGAAGTCATTTCCTAAATGAACTCACAGAGCCTGAGAATGTGTGTAGGAGGTGAAAGTTTTCCAAGAACTAATTGAAGCCGCTCACCATAAATGTTCACAGTAGCAGTTTCCTCATTTTCTGTCTTACAAGTTTGCTGTGATCAATTACAACCACGCTCATGAGACTTTCTTGTTATCTTCGTGGGCAGTGTACAACATTTCTGAAGTAAATGCTGCACATTAGTATGGGATGATAGAATAAAAGAAAAAGAGAGAATTTAGATGTTTCACAAATTGCTTGTGAATAAACAGTGTAAGTGCATTCATTTGGTATTCACCTGTGACTCCACTATCTTCTCCAGAATGCACTGTGTTGGGTTTTCAGACTTTTCAATAGTGCGTTTCTGATTTCCTTGATAATATGCATCCATCTTGCTACTGGTCTTCCTCATATTATTTGTCTCCAATAAATTTAGACTAAAGCCAGCCATACACAATAAATAATGATCATCTTATCAGTTGTTTCAGGGTTCATTCATATCAATGATGCTACCAGTAACATGCCAGGCTAAACTGACAACCAAGCAAAATACCAATTGATTGACCAATTTCCATTTATCATACTGTATACTTGAGTATTTGTGTTTTTTCCAGCAGCCCCTCCTCCCCGCCTCAGACAGCTAAGTAAAAGTAACTGAGCCTGAAAAGGCTACGTTCACATTTGCATTGGAGTCCATATAAGAATGACTGACTTCGTGCAGGACTTTTTTGTCTGCTGCTTGCAATTTAAAAACACTAGACACCATTGACCGACCAAAACAAGGGACAACCTATGCTAGTGTGAACCTACTGTAAGTGGAGAAGGAAACTTATTTCTTTAAGGGATATTACAAAGTTTCTTATATTCAAATATTCACTTATTATTTTATGAAAAAAAAAGTCAAAGATCTTACAGGAACATAGTCACATTTGGGTTTTGCTTTGGGACCCTGCAATTTCCTGATTAAAAAATATATCATAACATTTAGAATAAAGTTGTTGCCATTCTGAACAGTGCCTCTAATATTAGTAATATTGTTAAGTGAGAATCTCTCGGTAATAAAAGTATATATCTTTATACATACCACATATACGAGACACAATACAAGACATGAGAGAAAGTAATCGTCAGGGTTCTTTATTGACAATAAAACGAGTGGGAGTTGACTTTAATGTATACAGTATTCTATGCATCCCTAAATAGCGGTGGATATGTCTGTTTCCTGGAAGCCCTATTAACCATTTTATCTGGTCTTAGTGATAACAATTATGCTAATACAAACAGCAAGATTAATTGCCTGCTAATGTGCAGGTCAGGCTATCTACTATATAGAGGAAAGCCTTTATTCATACAGTGTAGCTCAGGAGTTTGCATGAATTTTGCATTTATTTTTTACGTACTGTGAGTACTGTGCAAATGTTTTAGGCGGGGGGAGCTTTAACATAATGTAGAATTCCACTATACCTAAAGAAGACTCAGCAAATATAACCATTGAGGAGATTCCTCTAACAAATGTGGATTGTGTTCACATTATTTGAACAATACATTTAAAAAAATATTCAGTATTCTACATGTCAGTATTCACTGACATGTAGAATACTGTGGCATACAAAGGCACTTTTCCCTATCTCCAGTAGAAACAGTGGCAATCAGTGGCAAGGAGCTAAACATAGTTATATATGACACTCTGGTTCCATGGAATACTCTGCGTGACAACCATAGTCTTAGATACCACAGGCATATAAGATATTTTGGAGTCTATAGCAATTCTTTAGCAGATACGAGAAGGAGATCCATATTCTTACAGATAGCTGCACTATATTAGAATGCTGACCTGTGGCTTGGAAAGCTCTGCATAATATACAGTACTAGAATACTTGCACAGAAATCCGAGACACTGCTTTAAATTGTTGGGCAGGGTGTTTATATAATGAGTACATCAACATTTGTCAAGCACAGCTTGTTATAGAGTTCTGTTAATCCTGGTTATGTAAAAAGCATCAAACTTGTGAGCATTCCTGGCATTTGAGTGGGATTGAGTTTGTATGAGTCTTCTATAACATTTCTAAATGTCTAGTATGCCTTGAAATTGCAAGACTACATAGCATAAAGCAAATTCTCTCCTCTGAATTACTATGAAATCCACTTTTTTTTCTTTGCTTTATTGGTTTTGATTCAGATTGTGCCAAAGACAGAATACTTGGGCCATTTTAATAGTGTAATTCAAGATCTCTTTATTACTGTTACCTTTTCTCTACAGCTAAATATAACAATGACCTGTGCTTATTGGTATGATAGGAAATACACTTTATAAATAACACTTACCAGCATATACATAACGTCTGAATACTGACTTTTATGCCGTATACACTATTATGGGTCAGTTGAATGGAATCCATTGTATACTGGTATACTGCGTTTCTATAGAAAATACATTCAACATCTGAGTACTGCACCCCTTAATATTAAATTGCTGCTTTAAAAATAGGGTGGTGCATAATTGGGTATATTATTCACGCATTACTCTTAGCAACCTGGTTTAATAGAATTATAGAATAATAGAATTATTAGGGTGTCATTTGGATTCTAAGAGACCACTCAGATAGTGTTATTAGAGACATGTTTTTTTTCAATTCATTGTATACATCATGTGACGTACTATTAACCTCAGTATACTGCACATCTTTAGAATGCCCTATATTTGCAATAGAAAGAGGAAATATGTAGTACATAGTAAGGATATCTGTACTACAGGTAATTTAAGATTTGTATCCATGACTTAGTGATCTTAAACCTAATTCTTCAAAAGTTGGAAGCATTGTACAGTTCTGTGAGTTCACCCTCTAGCTTAACTGCAGGGTAAACTGCAGTAACCTAACTTAACAATGTTTGTAGCGGAAATGCCTCTCTGTAAACCAGTCTGAATGACTTGTGTGATAACTCTCATTCGGGACACATAGTTACATCTTCCTCCCTCTCTGAAATTTTGGCATTTTACATCAAATGCATGTTACGGTATATCTGTTTCCTTCACAACCCGTCTCTCCTTTTCTCTGGAGGGATTGTGTTTCACATACTTGGCATCAAATAATGCATGTTTGTAAGAGCATGCAATATTTATAGTGATTGCTTACAGCTTTTAACTAAGAGAGACATAGAGGCATTTGTTAGTAGAGGCAGTCTCCATGAGAGGGAGAATGAATCTTGGGATCAGTAATCTGTCTAGTGGCATGGCATAGAGAACATCCCAGCACATGCAAGGTACTTTTCTGCATTTTATGTAAAACCACTTTAGGCTAAGGCCTGACACAGCAAATTGCTGCCAAAAGTGCTGCGGAAAACACCGTGATGGAAACACACTGCAGTTTTTCACAGAACGTCCACATAGTTCTGTTTCTATTATACCTATATGGAAAATGCAAGTTTTCCTTAGGTATAATCGACATACAGTGTTTTGAAACAACATGAGTGTTTTTTAAATTGCAGCACTTCCGCTGCAGGTTTGTTTTACTCTTCACAATAGATGATGGTCACAGATTATCATCTTCCTTTCACTGCTCAATGACCTCTGCACAGATCACAGAAAATATCTAGAAAATTTCTAGTCTCCATACTACAGAAAAGGAGATTTACCGTATTTTTCATTTTATAAAATGCACTTTTTCCAATCCGAAGTTGAAAGTTTGGGGGTGGGGGGTGTTGGTTGAGTCAGCACTTTTTAGGTCAAGGAGCTGAAAATTAGTGTGGCACCATTGCATGATCTTCACACACTAACCATTATTATACTCTGGGTTCTCTTCAGACTTCAACGTTTAATGATTGGAAGCCCTAGGGAGGTTTGCACATAATAAAGAGTGTACCTCACCTTTCCTGGGATAACATACAGGTCTTCCGGCCTCTTCTATTGACATGTGCATGGTAGCCCGATTGGTCAGATTTGTAGAGACACCTATAGACAGCAGCTCATGGGATAAGGTCCATAAAGATAGAGTCCAAGGAGGTAGGGCTAGTACGCTTGAGTGTAGTCTCCTGTATGTAATTTCAGGGCTGAAATCACACACAGGAGACAGTTCTCTAGTAATGTTTTATCCCTTTGCACCAGATAGTGCTGTATTTGGCGATTTAGAGACTTAGTAAATCTGTGCTATTGCGTAGTATAGCTCTATTTATTTTTCTTACTTGGCACCAACGTGTTCCACAGCTTTTTACAGATATTGTGCTCACTCACTGTCTCAGGTAGGGCTCACAATCTAAACTGTGTTAGGTAACTGGAGTACAGGCAGGGCACTCACGCACACAAAGGAAGAACATACAAACTCCATGCAGATGTTGTCCTTGGCTGGGTTTGAACCTAGAACCTTTTGGGCCCAAGCAAGGCAACAGTGCTAACCTCTGAGCCACTGTGCTGGCCAAATGCTGCTAAGAATAGCTCAGTTAAGATGAAAGCCCCGTAAATGTGTCCAGAAAACAGAATAAACACTCAAAATATAGAAACAGATTTGAAAAAAGTAATAGAATTGACTATCTGGGTTTGTTAGGTAAAAAACATAAGACATTCCTTTTAACGCCTTCCTTCTCAGTGCACTCTTACATCTCACTGTAATAGAATAGATATCCTAATTGAAAGCGTTAATGATGTCAAAATACGGTGACTCCGGACAAAATCATTTATTTTTTTATGTAATGTCATGACATTTTTAATGCAAAGTGAGGTTTAAAAAAAAAAAAAAAAATACAAAAAATGCTGAAGAAATTTTATGTTTTCTCAGATTGTCTACCCCCAAAAAAATAATAAAAGCTAATCAAACTATATGTACACCAACTGGTGCCAACCTAATGTATATACATTTTGGAAGGTGGAATTATGAAAAAAGTTTCTGAGCATTAACGCCAAACTACCTGGCGTCATTAAAGGGTTAAAAGTGGTCCTTTCTGTAAAAATTGTATTACAGTTACAGTCAATTCTCAGTCAAGAGATTAAGTGATTGTGAGGTCAAAAAGTAAAGCAGTCACTGCAGAAAGTTTGCTGGGAGGCGGGTGACAAAATAATACGTTAATGCCATTTAAAAGTTTCTAACCCCTTTGAAGTGTTTCAGTATGTTGGTCACATGTGTAAAGAAGTCTTCTGGATTGACAGAAGGAATGCATGAGAAAATTAACTTTTCTGTTGAAGTCCCCAAAATACCTCAATGATGGGATTGCTTACTTTCTGTGTAACATTTACCCATTTAAAAAAAATAAAAAGCATTCGAAGTTGAGCTGGCAGTGTGCCCTTCGGACTATACAGTCAGACACTCTTCTCAGAGCCGTGGTTCTTGTTAGTCAGACTAACTAGTATGTAAGCAATCTAGCCTTAAGACTAAATACTGTTCTTAATTCAGAAGAGATCATAATGAAAGTCATATTAGGACTGTGCTACTAAATGCTTTTAGTATTAGATCATCTTGCGCCTGACCCATGTCACGTCTCTCTTTTGTTAAGTCCCCTGGCCAGTTGAGGATTTCATTCTGAATTAATCCATCTTTTATGGGAGAACTAAATGCGGGATAGTTTCTCAGACATTTAGAAAATGTAATTTACATGAATCACAGTCCCATGTGGATTAAAATAAGTTGAACTGCTGCCCACTAGACTCTGGGTTTCCATTCTCATGTAATAATGACATTTTTGAAATACTATTACAGTATCTATCATCATGTTAGATGCAAGAATACATTAGAAAGGGGGTCCTGTTGTAAGCTTAAAATGAGTATATAAGGCAGTACCATTAGGATGTGCTTACCTGCTGTTTATTCTCTTCTAGCTGGTTCATTGGGGGATTTTTAGCTGCAGCTCTGCCTTTTTAGATTGGCTTTCATAGGCCCCCTAGCAACTTACATTGAAGTAAGGGTGAAATTACTATAAAGTACATATTGCTAAATCATCGGTGAGAAAAAGATTATCAGGAATATGCTGCAGATTAGTCTTATTGTAAGGGAGAGCCCAGTGAGTCCCTGTATAACTTTATTCTTTATTACAGCAAAGCATGTCTGGAAATATAGCTAGAATCTAGTAAGCAATGAGCCTTTTTATATGTGGGCACATCCCAATGGCATATTTGGGGTTGTGTGATGTCTAACTTTTTCAGCACAGAGCTGTGAAGTGGTCATTCAGATTTACACAAAAAGTAGGACCACTAGCACTGAAAAAAATCTACCTATGATTTAGGCTATTCAGACAAACATGCCCTGAAGCTAGGTGAGGAAACAGTGCTGTCAAATGCTCAGACACAGCAGAGTTGGTACTTTGTAAGGATGCCCTACTCTGTACTTGAGAAGATGTATCCAATTAGAGATGAGCGAGTACTGTTTGGATCAGCCGATCCGAACAGCACACTCCATAGAAATGAATGGATGCACTTGGTATATCCACTTTGACGGCGGCCGGCCGCTTAACCCCCCGCATGCCGGCTACGTCCATTCATTTCTATGCGAGTGTGCTGTTCGGATTGGCTGATCCGAACAGTACTCGCTCATCTCTATATCCAATCTGGCACAAACTAATAAGTGGAGTAGTTGGCTGGGCTTATCAATTTGATTGTTCCAAACATCTTGGAGAGCTAACCACAGATCTTCTGTGTATGTAGACTTACTCAAATCCTTCTGTCTCTTCATGTAATCCCAGACAGACAGGATGATGTTGAGATCGGGGCTTTGTGGGGCCATATCATCACTTTACAGGACTCCTTGCTCTTCTGTACAGTGATAATATGGCACTCTACTTGTCATACATGATGCAGGAAGGACCCTGCTCCAATCAACAAGTAGATAAGACTCCCAATACTGTAAATTATTTATTTTTTTTTGCTACATCTAATTTTTATTCAATGAAAGCCATCCACATGACTATTCTGTGATGTTTCGGGCCTTCTTCAGACAGATGGATTACTGATATGGAAGAAGAATGAATGGGTAAGAGCCAGATAAAAGAAAGTTCTATTGACCTCATGCCACCGCTAATATCATCAAGTATATCATGCTGCACAGTAAGATGACAAAGGAGACTGACATGGAGGTTTGTTCTCGTCAGCAATGAGTCTTGCTTTGTCTCAAGTGCAGTGATAGCCCAAGATTGGTCTGGAGACCATGTGAGTAATGTCATGTGCTTTACAGTAAATATCACACTTTGAATTGAAGAGGTGAAATCTAAGGCCAATTCTTCAGTACAATTTACTACATAATTAACATGGAGCACATGCAGGGTTTTGGTCTGGGATTCTAACCTTGATTTGTTGCTTACTTTTTATGCTGTGTGTGAACCCAACTAAGACTCAACTTCTGTGTTCAGTTTTGTTTACATGACAAGAATATGTTCACAGATACTTTTTTGGTGGTAGAAAAAATTATGTAGATTTTGATAAATGTAACCATATCAGCGAATCAGTGTGTGGCCACCAGGTGAGATTTCTGGTATTGAAACCCACCAAGATAGAGCAGGATTTAGCTGGGTTTTTTTCAGTACACCGGCACTGACGTGGGACTTTAGTGTAGAAGTTTTTAGTTATAGATTTCAGCATGGAAAACTCTCCAAAAATGTCAAGTTATTCATGTTCTATAAGTGGTCCAGTATATAACAGTGCCCTTCAGCTACAGTGTAAGCTATATGTGCAGGAGGTCTCAAACAGTCATATATTGTAAAACTTTCTAAAATGAAAGTTGCTCTTCAGTTTTTATGCATCTATTTTAAACATAACAAATTGGGAATATGATTTCTGTGGTATAAGATATATTTATAGATGATGTTTGCTTTTGGCATTGTAAAACGCTCTCTGCATATATCCTTTGTACAGGAAGAACACATTTTCAGTTACCAAAAAAATCCTCATTTTGACCCATAATGCGTAAACAAGCTATTTGAATTTGCAACTAATAAAATGGCCACTTTGATTATAATTGGTACTTATTCAGCTATTATTGGCCATTATTGTTCGCTCTAGACTTGCACAACCATTTGCCCATGAACAATATGGACTGATTGGTAACCTTACTTTCCCACTAACTACTGAGCAACTGAAAGCGGCCATTAAATCTTAGAGAACATTATTAAAGCCTCAAAGGAAAGAAAAATGAAAGACATTTATGTGAAAACAGTGAAACGAAGATTTCAGTATAATAATGACGTTTTATAAAGTCCTCTATAACCATGAACCTATACGCTCAATTATAGTGTGTTTTCAGTTTTCTAGGAATAAATGCAGCACACAAAAGCACAGCTGCAACACCAGCCAGATGTGAGCTTTCACTGGAAAGGTTTTATTTTAGTTCTTCCCATGCATGACTGGTGTCAGAAGCACATCCTAGTAAAGAAAATGTATTTTTATATACTTATGTGTTGGCTTCAAAGTACATTACCACAGTATTACATATTCTAATATGAATATTTTACATAATAATTCACAACATATAGTATATTACATCCAACAACTCAGGTATCATTGTGGCTCAGTGCCTAGCATTGCATCTTTGAGTCCATGAGTATAAATCCAACATTTTCCATATAAGCATGGAGTTTGCCTGTTCTGTTGGTGCACAATCAATGATACAGAGAGATAGCTGCTCTGGAAGTTTGTGCCTAAGAAAAGGAAATGGCCACTTTAGTCAAAAGATGGACTGATGTAGGTCAATGCAATCGCTGTAACGTTTAGAAAAATCATAGAAAATAACTAATCGTAATTAATATTAATACCAAGTAGTATTAATGTTAATGACAAATAATAACGTTTCATAGTCAATGAATAAGGTCCCATGTAAGTCATATTAGTGAGCCCATAAACAGATGTTTTAGTGCCATCATATTCCACAGCGCTTTATGGATGTTGTCAATCACTGTCCCATATAGAGCTCTCAACCTAAATTCCCTATCAGTATGTCTTTGGAGTGGAAAGAAACTGGAGTATTCAGAGGAAACTCATGTAAACATGGAGAAAACATGCAAACTCCATACAGATGTCCTTGGCTGAATTTGAAACTAGAACCTTTTGTGTGAGGGACAAATCCATAGTGTACACAGTACATAATATTCATTTTAATTTAAAGATATGTCATTTTGAGGCGGAGGACACAATGTTACATACTGTGCTTCGGTAAACTAGATTTACAGGTGTGAAAAAGAGAGTGGGGATTTAATTCAATGTGAAAGTGTTATTTAGATACATCAAGATTATTGCAGAGTTTAAGTGGCTTCTGTCAAGTTGTCATAAAACTGATGATGCAAGTATGTTTATTAAAATCATAATTGGATTGACTTAACATCAGTAATAGCTAACATCTCACTTATACATTCTACTCTGTTATATTCCCCAAAAATGGACCATCTAGAAAATATGAGGAAAGACTGCAGTATTATCAATAATGAACTTAACAAGAAAAAGTGTTGTTTTTTTTTGTTTTATTTTTTGCTAAACCTAGGTTCAACTCACACCTGATGTTGGCACACAAAATTACAGCAAAATCTTCAACAATTATAATTTGTTCTGGAATATTTGCATCAGACTCAGCCAGAAAAACCATGCTCCCCTTTTCATTTCAATGGAAGGCAGAAACCTAATTTTTCCGCTTGCTGAAAAAAATTGAGTAGTAGACAAAAGAATTGACATGTCATGTCTTCGGGCGGATTCCACACAAACCGACCATTGAAGGGAATCTGAGTAGCGAATTTTTCTGCTGATGGCAGGAAGCAAATTTTACATGGCGGGTCTGCTGCAAAATTCACCATTTCAACTTACCCTTAAGGTATTGTGGGGAAGTTAGCTCGGTAGAAGCAGTGGTGCAGATCCAACTAGTCAGAGACAGGGACACAAATCTTGCTGCAAAAACTGGTTTATTTAAGAAAACCACAAAATAAATAAAGCTTTACGTTAGGCACAGGATAAGCAAAATAAATACAGCCTTAACTTCAGGTAAAAAGGCAAAACAAAACCTGCTTGTCTGAGCGCTAACTAAACAGAAAATACTAACTGTACATGTGGCTTACTAACAACCACATGAATCAACCAAAACAACACTGTACCGTACACAAAGCTCTCTGTGTCATGACAGAGCCAGCCACTTCCTCTCCTTCTGTTCTGCCATGAAGTGCAGGCTCTGCAGCCTTTTATGGCCCAATAATGAGCCTATGACCCTCATCTGGGCTGCAGCTTATTCAAGATCCACCCTGGACCACACATAGGTCAGGAATCAGGGGGCGACATACGGTGACTCCAGCACGCTGCCTAGCACCTTCTCACAATATATAGGTTTTTCATCCATTCGTACAGAAATAGTAAAAGCTTCACACAGCCCATAGTCTTAAACAAAGAAGCTCAAACAGGACTCCTCTAATACACTTGTTGAGGTAGTGACCTCCGCCAGAATACGGGTCACTTCCAGTGCGCGCTGACAAAGATAAACACTGACACAGGATGCAGTTTCAATCTCAGTCCATGCAACAGAGTGCTCTGGCTGCTCACACAGTACTGAGGTTTATTGAGAAAGTCACAAATCTTATACAGGAATGCAAGAAAGATAAGATAACGGCAGGCTGTAAGCATATACGTCTTGTATCCGAATACACTGGCGATCAGTCATTGGCCCTTAAGTTTCAACATCTCTTAGGTTTCGATTTCCAGAGAAATGATACTGTCTTCCTTGTAAACCACATGACGATCGTGTGCGTCAGCCTCTGGGTGCGGTACCGGATGCAGGCGCCATCTTAATGTATATAAGGTGTAATAAACGTTGCATAGAGAAAAATATAATTTCTTAAGCAGTGCAGCAATGTATAGAAATAAGAATGTTCATGGTTTACCTTCACATTCCCCCCTAAATTATATTTTTCTTTCCCTGAAATTTCTACACAGTGTTATCTGGAATGTGAGTACAACAGAGCAGACTCCACCTCTTTCTGCTGTGATCATATCTATAGCTAGTCGGTTTTGGAGAGGAGGAGGGTGTGGTAGAGTTTTCCATGCAGAAGTCAGAGCCAAATATGCCTAGTTTGACTCCAGATGTTTCATTGGCAGCAAAACAGGTATAGTTACCAGCAAGTATATACACATGACCCTAATAGTCTCCCCTTGAAACAGCTCCAGACAAAGGGAATGCAGGGTGGGATGTCTGTCCCTATCTCTCACTACTGGACTGTAAGGAAATACCCTTCAGATCTTATAGAAAGCATATACATTGACTATTGTCAGACCTATAAACAATATGAATATAATAACTATAGAAACATAACAGGAATATAAGTTCAGATAGATCCAACAGTCTTCAAATTTTCTCTTCTCAAGGTCCATATCCTCTAACAGTTTATTGTCCCATTTATTTTTAAGAACATCATCAAGTGGGCAAAAGTTTAAGGTTTTCCTTATACTCTCACAGCTGTACTGGCGATCAACAGGAACCAGAAGTGACCATTGAATCTCACATATCTAAAAGGGTTATATAAAATTGGGTTTCTAAACTGGGCACCCCTCTGAAGGGAATATAGCATTTTATTTTACTAATAAAAAATATATACATAAACATTGTTTCTAAGTGTAACGGAAATTTCTATAGCTCTTAGTTGGCTGGATGGTTGAGAGATCGGCAGTCATTCTCTGCCACGTTGGTCATTAATTAGCTGCAAAAACAGTGTATACAGTTGTTTTGAAAGGCGGACGTATATAATTTATAAATCACATTGATGTTTAGGAATCTATTCAGCTCCTTACTGGGATCTATATTTTGACAACTCTAGCCTGCACAGAGAAAACTGCCATCAAGGAGGGTCTCCTGATCTGTTTTACACAGCACTGAGCAGTTACAAAGAGCTTGCCTACCAAGCAGTACATAGCAAAAACTGATGTGAATGGGCATTGTGTAATACTCCATTTAACATCTAGTGGGGCTGCATTGAAATGAAACAATAACTGCCATGTTGTAAAATTTATCTATATCAGATTGATGGGGGTCTGATAACCAAACCCCCACACTGATCAGCTGATCCAGGCATCCTCCAGTACAGTCCTCAGCCTAAACAATCCCTTTAAGCTAAGGCCCCATGTTGCAGACAGAAGCAGAACCCCCCCCCCCCCCCCCCCTCCACTGCATTACAGTACCAGCAAAGTGAATGCAATTCCGGCTAATCCCATCCCCACACACTCATTCTCCTTAGACACGCTTCTTTTAAGCTATATATTTCATTTATTCTTCTGATAAGTGGTTGCACAATAGTGGACAAGTCTTTTAAAAGGGTTTTGGTGCATAGCACGTCATTGACGTGGAACAGTTCCTGTAAGAAACACGAGTGCTTCTAAAGTTATCTTTACCCGCTCAGCTGTGAAATGTCTCTTATTAAATATGACAGCTCTGCAATAAGAGCAGTAAACATGTGGCTTCACTGGAAAGGAAGACTGTGATGTGATGACAGATACTCCCACAGATATTAGGTAAGAAAATGTTGGATACAGTGTTTTAAATGGGGCACACAAGGTTATGACAGCTTATTCATACATACATACATGAAATGTCAGGAAATAGATCAGTCTATTTCAACATAATATAGTACATTTGGCAAAACATACATTAGATCTCCAATCTGAATGGATATATTTTATTGTTTTTCTCGGGAAGAGGATCTCTCATCTCTCTTGACATCTATATCTTAGTATGCAAATTACTTTTCTTCTAGAAGGAAGAGAATTGTCTTTATATTGTCACCTGTAGGTAGTTACCATCTTGGTCAAGGTTCAACCTGTTGAAAGTTTTGAAGCATGACTAAGTTTTTACTCGCCAAACCAGAGAGTTTGTTCCTTCTTCTTGTCACTATTATTTTGTTTGCTTATAAACTGTCAATATATTGTGCAGCGCTTTACAGGTATTGTCATCACTTGTTCTTCCAAGTAGGGCTCACAATCTAATATATATATATATATATATATATATATATATATATATATCTTTGAAGATTGTGAGGAGACCCACACAAACACAGGGAGAGTATAGCATTCTGATGCCTCTGCCTGGTCTGTAGATAGTAGTATTCCCTATTAAATAATGGGGAGCACATATTTTAGATCTTTGCACTGTGCTGATCCCTGCTTATTCTTCCTGGAAAGACTATGAATTGTGTGTATTATCATTCATGTTACCAAATACACCTGTCCCTATATGGCCCAGCACTGACTGGACAGTAATGGAGTGGGACACGCCCCTGTGACTGATAAATCGGTAACACCCAGTTGTCAATTTATATATGTCTTAGAGGAGTAACAGGAATGCAGAGACCTAGGAATATATGCTATACAATTAGCTTTTTTTTCATACTAACATAGATATTTTATTAGAGGAAACAGGCCCTCTTAGTCACGTTTCGTTCAATTAATGTACAGCTGAGGCCACGGATTGTCCCATGTGACTGATGAGACCACAGAACTTCCTCCAATGACAGCATGGGATAAAATCAGACAAGCAGCAGACAACAGAGCACTAGGGATAGACAAATATTATTTATTTATTCATTTATTTATTTGTTACATTCACTCTAATTTCTGGACAAAGTCTGAATGTTTAGGATGGATTGCAGGATTGTCAGTCTGTCATTTCATAGGCCACAGAGAAGGGTATTTCACTCTGTTTTCTCTAAATTTTGTGAAAATGAAACACAAGGTGTGAACTGTTTTTGAGATGGAGGAAGCGATAAGAATGTAGATGTCAACCCCAGTGACACCCCACCCTAATTTTCTGTACGTAAGGCAGAGAAGCCTGTACATAGTACATAAAACTGTACACAGTGAGAAGCAGGATATAGCTCTCTCTAAAGAAGCAAGGGGAAGAATAAAGAGATTCAGGATTTCACAGACAGGAGCCAAAATTTGTTAATAAAGTACATTACATAATATATATTACATAATTTATTAGTGATACAAATACTGCCAGAAAACCAAAGTTGTTCAAATGGTTAGTTATGCTTTAAATGAAATAGCTGCATTAAATAGTGATCTTGTGGAGAAGAGTATAGAAGAGATGGTTAAAATTCTGGGTTGGTAGTAAAGTAGTGACAAGGATAAATGGCCTGAAGTGATGGGCACAGTGGAGAAGAACGCACACCGTGCCGAATCATTACAGAGGGAGAAGCCATCTCACCAGAAGAAGCCTGGATGATAAGTATAATGAGGGAGGGGGGGGGTTAATAGTGACAATCTGTTTCTGGAAATGGGAAAATGGATCATCACCGGATTATCAGAAAATGTCCCTGGGGTGGTCATGGTCATATGGGTAGCTATTCATTTTTGATTACTAATGTTATTTAGAAAGTAGGAGGGTGTTTAGACTACTGTAGGAATTTCAAGTTATCCTGGACAATCCCTTTAAACACACATACATATAACATTGCAGAGAAAAACTACCTTTCTTTCATGTACAGTCATGGCCAAAAGTTTTGAGAATGATACAAATATTAATTTTTTACAAAGTCTACTGCTTCAGTTTTTCTAATGGCAATTTCCATATACTCCAGAATGTTATAAAGAGTGATCAGCTTAACAGCAATTACTTGCAAAGTCAATATTTGCCTAGAAAATGAATTTTATCCCCCAAAACACATTTCAACATCATTGCAGCCCTGCCTTAAAAGGATCAGCTAACATCGTTTCAGTGATTGCTCCATTAACACAGGTGTGGGTGTTGATGAGGACAGGGCTGGAGATCAATCTGTCATGATTAAGTAAGAATGACAGCACTGGACACTTTAAAAGGAGGCTGGTGCTTGGCATAATTGTTTCTCTTCTGTTAACCATGGTTATCTCTAAAGAAACACGTGCAGTCATCATTACACTGCACAAAAATGGCCTAACAGAGAAGAGTATCACAGCTAGAAAGATTGCACCTCAGTCAACAATCTATCGCATCATCATAACTTCAAGGAGAGAGGTTCCATTGTTGGCAAAAAGGCTCCAGGGCGCCCAAGAAAGACCAGCAAGCACCAGGACCGTCTCTTAAAAGTGTTTCAGCTGCAGGATCGGGCTACCAGCAGTGCAGAGCTTGCTCAGGAATGGCAGCAGGCAAGTGTGAGTGCATCTGCACGCACTGTGAGGCGGAGACTTTTGGAGCAAGGCCTGGTCTCAAGGAGGGCAGCAAAGAAGCCACTTCTCTCCAGAAAAATCATCAGGGACAGACTGATATTCTGCAAAAGGTACAGGGAGTGGACTGCTGAGGACTGGGGTAAAGTAATTTTCTCTGATGAATCCCCTTTTCGATTGTTTGGGACATCTGGAAAACAGCTTATTGAGAGAAGACGAGGTGAGCGCTACCACCAGTCTTGTCTCATGCCAACTGTAAAGCATCCTGAAACCATTCATGTGTGGGGTTGCTGCTCAGCCAAGGGAATCGGTTCTCTCACAGTCTTGCCTAAAAACACAGCCATGAATAAAGAATGGTACCAGAATGTCCTCCAAGATCAACTTCTCCCAACCGTCCAAGAGCAGTTTGGCGATCAACAATGCCTTTTCCAGCATGATGGAGCACCTTGCCATAAAGCAAAGGTGATAACTAAATGGCTCAGGGAACAAAACATAGAGATTTTGGGTCCATGGCCTGGAAACTCCCCAGATTTTAATCCCATTGAGAACTTGTGGTCAATCATCAAGAGACGGGTGGACAAACAAAAACCTACAAATTCTGACAAAATGCAAGCATTGATTGTGCAAGAATGGACTGCTATCAGTCAGGATTTGGTCCAGAAGTTGATTGAGAGCACGCCAGGGAGAATTGCAGAGGTCCTGAAGAAGAAGGGTCAACATTGCAAATATTGACTTGCTGCATTAACTCATTCTAACTGTCAATATAAGCTTTTGTTACTCATAATATGATTGCAATTATATTTCTGTATGTGATAAAAACATCTGACAAACACACATAAAAACCAGAGGGCAGCAGATCATGTGAAAATAGAAGATTTGTGTCATTCTCAAAACTTTTGGCCATGACTGTACAAATTACAGGGGTTTTCCAGTTTCATACAAGTATTGAGGTACAAATGTATAACTTTTCATCATACAATCAATTTTCCATTGTACTTTCTGTATAAGTTGTTTGCAATTATTTGTACTAAGGTCATTGAGAATGTGATCTGAGGCTGTGTTTCACGTTCAGGTTTTCTGATATACTTCTTGAAGCCCAAACCAGATGTGGATCATAAAGAGTACCTCTAATGGACAGATGGTACAACTTTTTATTTTTATTCCACTCCTGGTTTGTTAACAAAACCTGCAGATCTGGGTACCTCTTGGAAGTCTGCTTGATTTTTAGATGAGGTGATGCTGTTGTGTTGCTGCTGCATCCCTCAAAGTGAGCTGGAGCAGATTAAAAAATGCAACAACCTTCCCCATGCAACTATCCGCTCCTGCATTTGTTCAGAGCTTTCCCACTGTCCTCTGTTTAGCTAGTCATAAGCTCTGATACTCCTCCTTCTCTCTGATCCTCTTCCTCTTGGAGAAGTAAGTAGTGTAAGGAAATGTAGTGAAGGTGGAATAATGTCTGCTGTAACGGGTCTTGACTTGGAATTAACTGCAACATCTGCTATAAGTTCTCTTTGTAAGGGTTACAGACAGTCCGGTAATTTTGTTTTCTACCATTATGTACCTATTCCTCTAATATATAACCAAAAAAGATTCAGAGCAGCACCTGTAATGTAATGTCCTTCTCCAGGAGTGTGTGCAGCTTCTAGGACCTGACTTAAAATCCCACATCACGAAAAAGTAGGAAGCACTCTAATTTTTTTTGGCCAACACTGCAAATTGGGAAGAAAAACCAGAGTGGAATTATTACAACTGCAGCGTATCTGTCCACTACAAGTGGGACTAAATTGTTGCGGTTGGAATAATTCCACTTTGTTTTTCTTCCCAAATTGGAGTGTTGCCTACTTTTTGCTTTATAGTTCAGCTAGCATTATCTTAGTTACTTTTTCTATCTGAAAATTCATGTCATCTCATGGAATGGGGAGCTGATTTACCAGATTTTCTTAGATGACCATGATGAAGGCAGTGTCCATCACAGCTAAAGGGTAGACATTGGGCACTGATTCAAGTAAAGAGCTAGAGCCTTTTCAAGTGTCTGTAGTAAATAAATCAAATCTAGTAAATCCATAAAAAGATGACTATCTTTTCATTATCGATTTGTGGCCACAAAGGTTAGTAATCTCTACCAATGTTTAGGTTCATGTTGTTGAGTTCTAGAGACAGACAGACAGACCTGGCATCTGTTCAATTCTGGTGACAGGATTAAATAGAATGGTGGAAAACTATGTAACAGGGATATGTCCATGGGTAGCTATCAGGTTTTTGTTAGTAAGGGTATATCATTTGTATTTTCCAAAAGCTAAATTTCAAGAATATACTTTTAATAACATACTTTGCTTTTTAACACTTGGCTACTCATACTCCATAGGAATACATTTTTTTTTTTTTTTTTTTTTTTTTTAATTCAAAAGTTTTTTGAGTTTTTCAACAAATATAAGGGTAAACACAACATGTTTTTAATAAAACAATGGAGGTACCGAGTGAGAATAAAAAAAATGCTGTTTAGGTATTTAAAGAACAGCTACAAAAATACAAAACACAAGTAATGAGTCCTATGAATAACAATAGGCACTTAAGAGGTAACATAGCATACAGAATCAATTAAACCAGTTTAAAGTTTAATTTGTTTACCCCCTCCCATTTCTGTTACTCGTCTGAATACATCTCTTACTGTTGGAGGTACACGACTTAAACTTTAATCTGGTATAGAAGTACATAACTTGTACTAAGCAGGACTTCTACATGGTAAACTGACTTACTATAATTTATACCTTTATTTGGTTTGCATAGATCCTTCTAAAAAAATGTCAGTGCAAAATGGAGTCTTGTTCTTTAAAACTGCCAGGAAAGGCAATGTAAGTACATGAAGCCATTAAATCTGGATGTAATTTGTGGAAATTGATGGCTCACTTGGCTCTGACTCACCGATGGATTTGTGGGAAAAGGAATGAAGGCATCATTTTATTCACATCATAATATTACTAATGGAATAAACTAAATGATATTTTACTATACTATATCCAGGGGCATAGCTACAGAGGCCAGGCCCTTTGTACTGAAGGCC
Organism: Leptodactylus fuscus; assembly: GCF_031893055.1. Lineage (NCBI taxonomy): Eukaryota > Metazoa > Chordata > Amphibia > Anura > Leptodactylidae > Leptodactylus > Leptodactylus fuscus. The sequence goes on from NC_134265.1 coordinate 136,736,977, forward strand.
TTAAGGTCTGTCTTCAACATAAAATTTACCACTATTCTGAATGGCACAAGGTAGATAGGGGCCCAATTACTGATTTTGCATTGGGGCCGAGAAGCCTCAGGGTATATATATCATAAGTTATATCATGCATTCATATGTTGGCTGTTTTAGTAGGCCCTAAGGGTATATTAAATGGGGTTTCCAGGCTAAAAATATTGATCATGTATCATAAGTATAGGTCATTAATAGAGATGAGCAAGTACTGTTCGGATCAGCCGATCCGAACAGCACACACCATAGAAATGAATGGAAGCACCTGGTACTTCCGCTTTGACGGCGGCCGGCTGCTTAACCCCCCCCGCGTGCCGGCTACGTCCATTCATTTCTATGCGAGCGTGCTGTTCGGATCAGCTGATCTGAACAGTACTCGCTTGTCTCTAGTCATTAATCCTGGGAGTTTCACACCCTGTTGTTTTTTTTGTTTTGTTTCTTATTAGCCAAACCCAAGAATGGTTACAAAAGGAATGGGAAATATATAGGAAATACCTATAATTCTACATTCAGCTCAATCCACTTCTAGCTTTGGCTTAAAAAAAAAAAAATAGAACAAAACCTGCGCACAAAATCCTTTCCGTATTGTGGGGTGCCTAACGGTGCAGTTAAATAGCTCTAGCCACTTTTTTTTTTTTTTTTTTTTACACTGGATCACAAATTCTTTATTTGATACGCACGTATCACATTGAAACCAATAGGGAAAAAAGCAGCCCATTCATTTCAGTGGGGAGCGCTCGTATGTCGGCTCCCATAGAAATGAATGGGATCTGCTTTGTACGCACTCATTATGAGCGTGTTTTACGTTCAGAAAGAGCTTAATGTATACTCAATGTGAATGCACCCTTAGTGTTGAAAAATCAGTAGTGTTAGCTGATTTTTAATATAAGAAAAGTGTTATATTTCATCCTCACACATTAACTTAAAAGTTGTCGCTGGTATCTTCATTGCTTCTCAACACCCCAACCACAGCATTGCCACCATAATCAGTTCTGTACTCACCTATTCTATTTATTCTTTTATCATCTCTTCTCAACACCCCAGCCACACCACTGCCATCCTCATTTCACCTCTTTGTTCCCTTTCCTTTGACTTTCGTCATTTTGCAGTCCTCACACATACTGTAAAGCAAAGCTGTTGCTAAACAATGTGATTTTATTTGCAAGGTATTGCCGAGTTACAACCAAGTACATTTTGCTTGGAAATCAACAGCATACAATATATTGCACATAACATGCCTAATGGTATATTTTTAGTTGGGTGTACTTTTAGATGACTTAGGATAGCTTTACATTCAGATACCATTTCATAGTTTAAATCTACTCAGAATTAGAGCACTTTTTCCATGTCGACATACCGCTGACGAAGCAGGAATATCCACTCTATCCCATCATCTGTAAATATTTTTTAGGTGTCAACCAAAGCCCAAAGCATGTGCAACCACGGCTCGCGGCACCAAACAGCTAATCTGCATATGGATTATTTCCCAATGCCAACATTTCACTTTGATGCCATAATGTTATGTTCGTTTGCCACTGACTGACCAGAAAATATCCTATTGGGTTTATAAAAGAGATTTTGGTGGTGGTATAGGCAGGATTTACAGTCAGAATTCTGGCAAACTCGCCATGCACAATGTTTGTCATACAAAAAAACCTGAAGATGGGCAACAGCTATTCAGACATCATGTTATCTTGATAGGGATAACGAAATAAGCCAGGGTTAGATACCTGTCACAGCAGCTTAATTCCATTGAGAACTAAAAGATTGGGGATGTTGAAATCTTTTACCTCCCCTCATCTGCTATCCAGAGGTCTTCAAGCTCATTAGATTATGACTGTACAGCAAACTAACGCAGGCCTAGCACAACATATTGCAATAGGATTACTAATAAATGGGCGTCTCTTTTAAATCAAGCTGGAAGGGCTAAGCTGCTGCAGTGGAAAGAGGAGGATAGTCCTCCTCTACCGCCGTGTCCATCAAGATTGTCAAGAGTTTAAAGTACATATTTGATCAAGAGCAGAAATGCTTTTTTTCTCCATTTATCTTGCTGTTTTCCTCCTCCATTGAAATGTCTGCTGATTTTGTCTTGGTCTCTCAAAATGGACTGAGAATCTATGGAGAGGGAAGAAGACAAAAAGAGCTGCAGATCTCTTATCTCTAGGGTTGTCTCTTTCAAATGCCTGTTAAGGTTAAAGTGATAGCTATATTTCATCAGAAGTACATCTGCACAGAAGGCTTCTACTTCTGTATCTTACAAACCCAAGAACCAATCTCCCAGCTGTTCTCAATGAGTTTTCTCAGTTTGGAGATCTCTATAACGTTAAGGTAATATTAATAAATCCTTCTTTGTGCAGAGGTGAATCCTCTTTGGAGGATCATTTGGAGGGATGCACCCTTAAGACTCCAAAAATATGTATAGGCTTAAGGGGAATGAAAGGGTGCAGGGCTTCTGCTTCTTGGCCTTTCACTCTTCAACAGCTTCTCAAATTCAACTTGTTTTGGTTTATGGCCATATTAACTTGCTAGCCTTCTTGCTCTCGGGCCAATCCCAGTCGTGCAGATTCTTGGTTAGTCTATAGTCAAATATCCGGTTTTATCACTTTTTTTCTCCTTACATTTAGGCAGTAGATCTACATTCAGTCAGTTTTAGATGCTGTGTACTTTGTCTGCATGAGATCTTCCTGTTATATAAACTGCTGTGGGGTCGGTCCTGATTGTATACGACTATACTGCTTCTCCATAATACCCCAAAATGTTGGAGTTGTGTTTGTTCTGCCACTCAGGGGCTCTATGATCCGTATCTGGTGGGACTTCCTACCTATGTAACTACGATGGGTAGAGATTTTTGGCCTTTACAACAGACTGTACTGTGCAGCTGTGGCCTTTTTCTCTGAATTGATTTTACTATCTATTAATACTTTTAAAACTAGATCTCTTCCGTCACTACATTTTGCCATGGGACTGTCCATCCCCAGGCTGCGGATATCTGCCAATCCTCCAATTAGGGACCACGGGATAAACTTGCTCCACAATACATACATGAGTTTGGAGGACTTCAGCTTTGAAGCATGACACTACCAAAGCATATCTTTGAACTTGGACCATATGGCTGATGTTTTGAGATTCTAACAGCCTTTTTCAATGGGTTAAATCAGGATCCCTGGATTGGTGAAGACCCCACCTCATTTCTTATCAGCCTCCGCCTGCATTGCCACACTCCTTCATACTTTCCCTTCCTTCTTCTCTTCTCTCTTTAGAAAACAAAAACTCTGAGGATTATTGAAGTATTATTTTTGTGTATATATCAGTCATTGTATGTAATATTTTAGTATGATGTCAGTTATGACACCCCTCCGTTATCTGTCTCATGAATAAACGCTTGAATCCGAGAAGCCCGATAAGGCGTACTAGTGGTCCTTTTACAGGATGACATCTAAAACGAAATAAATAAAAAATTACAAAAATGAATAAATAATTACACAATAATTTGTATAGTCAGATGATTATAATACCCTATGTAATAAGCTGCATTTAACTCTAATTCTAAATCAGTATTGTGTAGCAGAACTTCCTGTGACTACTCCAATGGTGGTCACCGCAACGAGAGTGAATTAGTTGCTAGGCAACTCCTTGTGCAGAACGTAACAGTCGGGGGCTTCATAAAGAGAAATAAATATACATGAAGTCATGAATTAAAATTAAATGTTGTAGCAAATTATCCCCATTGTCTACAGACCAGTAAATGATTCCCCACATGCGCCAAGACATGTTCCAGCCACTGGAGCACTGAACAAATCACATAAATGTTGTAAAATAACTCTTCCCCCTTCTATTATAGCAGGGAATTATACAAGTCTTTTTGCCTTATGGTAAGGCTTTAGCCTAGTAAATCCATAGAGTATTACGTTTTACACTTTGCATCTGTCAATCCATGATAACTAGTAGCCTACCTTAAAATAACCAAAAGGCTTAACTTACAGTAAAAGTGCAGGACATGATGATTTATGAAGTATTGTTTCCCGCTTATGTCACAGGGAAGATGTGACCCCAGAGAGTTAACTGAGCCAACTATTACTAAACACAATGTCCCCATGTTGAAATACAATCTGCAATAATTCTCCTCGGCTGCTTTCTTTGTCTAGCCCTTTCATCATTTATGCAATGGTCTCCACAACAAAGATTTTTTTTCTTTTTTTTTTCCGTTGTCAGCTGTGAGTAAAAGCAGGGCTATTTTTACAGCAAAGTCTGCCAAGATTGATATTAATCTGTAGATGTAATGTCTTTTATGTGCAGGAATGTCAGCCTGTATTCTAGCTGCATTCTGCTAAACACATCAAATTGTATGGTTTGGTTAGTGAAATGTTTTGTCAGCAGGTTATTGCCATTCCACAATCTGAGTTCTAATTACGCCTGATATTCAGCGCTTGGGTAAAGGGTACGTTCTGCCCACTGCACAAAACTGCGGTATACATTTTATTTTAGAAATATAATTTACTAGTGTGGGCCGTGTTCTGGGCTTCTATAGACATCAAATGTATTAACATCTAAATTACATTGCTGTAACAAGCCTCCTAATGTACAATCCTGAGTGCTACATTTAAAGTAAATTGTATAGGATGTTCATTCTACAGGGGAATAATAAAACTACTCCTCTTCCAGTCAAAGGCATCCGTTATATAGTAATTTGAAGCAAGTACGACCCTCTCACTTTCTGTCCCAGTGATTCTTGTATTGGTATCAAGAGTAGGCATGCAAGTAAACTGTAATGTATTAATAACAGTGATAATTCAGTCACTGTGGAACTAAATGTTGGCAGGCGCAGACTTGGACACCAAATGATTTTTCTACACAGTCTGTTTCCTGCTTCTCCGTAGTGCCATGCACATACACATCCTAATGCTGGATGTGCTCATAGGGTGGGCAAACGCTCCCTTCCAGCTACTTAAATATGCCAGTAATCTTCCCCAGCCTGTCTCTGACATTCTGCAGGTATAACAGTCTGTGTCACCTGCCACACCCTGTTTGAGCAATTAGGTTCCTAGTTTGCTAGTGTCCTCCGAAGCTACACTGTGTGTTTTTTTTCATGGCTTTTTTACCTAACTTGACCCTAGGCTTCTGATTTATTCTCTGTTGTATATCTGTTTTTGATCTCAGCTTGTTTCCTGTATTTGTCCCTTCTTGCTGCTTTTCTGGTACTTGCCTCATCCTGTTTTTTTTTTTTTTTTTTTTTTTTTTTGTAGATTGTGAGTCCCACATAGGGCTCACAATGTACATTTTTTTCCCTATCAGTATGTCTTTGGAATATGTCTCTCAATCGAGGACGGCCGTTTCGATGTACTTGCATCTCATCAGCTCGATGTAGAGAGGACTATAACCTGGTAGAGGTGAGAGGCTTAGACAAGGTTAAGGGGATATTGTCTAAGCCTCTCACCTCTACCAGGTTATAGCCCTCTCTACATCGAGCTGACGATGCAAGTACATCAAAACGGCTGTCCTCGATTGAGAGACTATACCTGGTAATAATCCCAGCGTCATTGCAAAACAAAGGCCTCTTGGAAGGTCGAGCATGATGCTAAAGGGAGCAAACCTTTATTGGGTTATTTCACTGAAATTCTGTCTTCCTAACTACATCAGGGAAGACAGGTTTGCACATTCCAGTGAGCGCCCTCTATTGGTTTGCAACAAAGAGGCAGCAGCTGACTTCCTAATTACATCATGGAAGACAGATTTGCATATTCTTCCCTTAGTTTGCATCCTCACTTTCACTTGTACACTAACAACCAGTAACCAGAGCCTATGCCTCCTGACCCCATCCATACACATGCATCTTCAGTTTACCCGACCAAACATAAGGTCCAACCAAAGATTACTGTGTCCCGTCCCATTGCAACACCTTCAGTTATGTTCGCAAATGGAGTCACATTGCTACCAGAGAGTGCCATTACTGCGAACAAAAAAGTCGAACAGTGTTCAACCATTTTGCGACTAGAAGTTGTGGCATCCTCGGGGTCGCAATGCGACTCTATTCACTAACATGAGTGAAAGAGTCACAGGGTGGCACAACAACTTTGGCCCATGACTCCTGCTACATAAGGCAACTTCGGTCCCCCTAACAGTTTGGTAGTATAGATATACATCTACTCATAATTAGAATTCCTGATGTTTTTTCCTTCTTTTCTGCAACAGATTGCTGATTTCTATGGTCATACTACACATTACTGTAAATTTGTGGTTTACACTCCTAGTTGTAGCGGGTCAGAACGCACCAATATTTTTTTTTTTTGCTATTAATTTTTCAGGCAATGTATGCGGAGTGTTATATCATTGTATTTAAGCAGGTCAACAAAATGTTTCCTTCTAGACTTCATTTCCTAGCAGATGTCATTTAAGAATAAGTCTAGAAAAGTATATCAAACAAGGACAGGAAAGTTTTGTACTCTTGTCACATGGCTGCTTTTATGTTGTTGTCATTTGGACAGGAAAATTCTTTTAATTTATGACACTATGATTAAGATTGTTTAAGAGAAACAAAGAAGCTGAAATCTCCCCGGCCACTCATTTCTTTAATGTTGCTGGAAAGCTGCAGTAATAAATTACATATCTGGATTGGACTTGTTCCATCCATACAAGTCCTGCTTCATTGTGCCCTTGAAATTGGACTTACAGGAGCTTTCTCAGCTGTACATCTGATATTCATCTCAATCTTTGTCACAATAGAGAAATAGACTATGTAAAAGTCAGCGTATATTAAAAATTAATGTCTATGTATAGAAAAAAAATACATCATATATAGTCCACATCTTTGTATTACAGGTTCATTACCAGGGTTCTCTGTAAGAAAACTAATGATTACTCACAATCAACTTCCAGAATTCACTATATGGAGTTAGCATGCCCATTTATTACCGTGTGACCATGGTTTTCTTATATATAATATGTATCATGGTGAAGCTGTATTTCTACTTATAGAAGCTTTGCTTGTGCTGGTCCTGAAGAAGTGGATTGTAATGTAATGTAGTGCAAGACCTTCTCTGCCCAGGTAGTTCCTAATAATAGATGTGATTGTAATGTACGCATAATGTTTGCAAATTCGTTCTGCATGAAAAGAAAAAAAAAAGTGTTAGCAGAATTATTAGTTACCAAACTATGGGTGGGCTGTTAAGAGTGTCACTCTTGGATATGACTTGGTGTTAGACTGTGATGTGAAGTTCAAGGGATTGGTCATTCTCCCATGTTGCAAATCTTATATTAGTCAACAAGGTAATGGCTTACCAGAGGACAGACTTGAAAGCTGGAAGTGCAGTTCATTGATGCCTGGCTAAGTCATTGTTGGGCAGAACCAAAGGTTGAAGCTTTTTGTTTTCATTCCCAGGTTGGTCACAAACTCAGAAAAACAGGTCAACTGAGTGAGAAGAAAACAGGAAAATGATAAACATTGCTACTTAAAGAACACCTCTCAGACTGTATAGGGAAACACCCCTTTGACAAAAGGAATTTTTACATTAAATTTCTAGTAGGAATAACAGAGGAAAACAACAGTACAACACAGTTCTAATTGTAGATACTCCAAAAGTGTTCCTTTATCAGTAAGACAGTTGTTTACTAAAGCTGACATGTCAAAAATGGTGAAAGGTCCTGTTAAAAGTATATTCACACAGAGTTTTTTGGAGTGGATATTGACGCGGAATCCGCCTCAAAATCCGGCTCCAAAAATGGCTCCCATTCACTTCAATGGGAGCCGCTTGGTTCTTTTTTCCTCTAGCTAGTAGTGGAAAGAAAGAAGCAAGCTGCCGTATCTTGCCGCAGATTCCGCGGCTGATTCAGCCACCGCGTCCGAGGCGCGAGGATCCCTGCCAATTAGGCCCATTCTTCGGGCCTAATAAGTAGCGGAATACTGAGACTGGATGCCAGTACACTGGCATCCCGTCACGGCTAGCCACATGGAATGCAAATTCTGCCGTGTGAACATACCCTTAGGCACCTTGTCTTAAATTGTCCCTCCACACAGTTTATGACCAGCATATCTATAAATTGTTTATACCCCATAAATGTGCTGTTTTTTCCTGATATTTATGTAACTTGTAATGAAAGTTATAGTAGTTGTATATATTTAAAAAGTACATGTCATAATCTTTTTTTCCTTTTTAAGATTTTGTAGATATTATTTTCCTTGATACATAAATCTGCTGGAAGTCTTATCTGATAGTTGTTATGTATGTGATATTATCATTATTTGATGTTTGTGCTGTTTATACTACAGCAGACAGGATTTATGTGTTAGAAGTTCCTGCAGTGTTACTCTCAGATAAATTCATGCTGGTTACTTAATTTATATCAAATTAGACTTGTGTGCGATATGGTCAAACAGAAATCCTGACTTTCACAGATCCCACTAGACAGACAGCTTACTTCCTTCTAAATACACTGCCTTTCCGCTCAGGAGCAACACAGAACACAGACCCTATAATAGTCTGGAAATCATCTTATATTAGGGGGTGTGTGTATGTGTGTGTGTGTGTGTGTGTGTATATATATATATATATATATATATATATATATATATATATATATATATATATATATATATATTTCATGCTTCAAGAATGTTATTCACTTGTGTTGTTTCTTTTTATGTCTAAGGAATCCTCTATATTTTTTCTTTGAATGGAAGTCTGTATTTCTAGGAGAGAAGCCTTGATGAAATGTTATAACATATGCCTGCTTTGGAACAGAGTTTCACAGTTTAAATATAAAGTTATTGTAAGTATTGGAGTCAGGGTCAGGCAGTGCAAAGTGACACAGCTGGGAAAGCAACACTGTGCAACTAATGACAAAAGGGGTCGCAGGCCCTGCAGCTATAACTATGCTGTAATATCTGAGATGAGGCAGACCAATGCACTTCCTAATTGAAGTGCGCCTACCACGGCTCCTAACCTTCTATCCGGCGGCTAGGATAAGGGGAGAGGAGGCCCTGAAAGTCCTAGAGACTGGAGTCACGGGGTCACACCTAAACAGAAAGCACAGTGTAAATGCAATGCAAAACAAAAGACTAAACAGCATGGAACCAGGGAGGACCACAAGTCCCAGCAAGACACAGAAGAGAAGGCGAAGTCAGACGAGCAAGAGGTCAAGCCAGGAGATATAATAAAAGGTACCAAATCAAAAGACAAGGGATAGTCAAAAATACAAGCCGGGTCTAAAAACCAAGAAACATATGGAATACAAACAGACAGGGAATCAGACTGAGCAGGGGGACCAGGAAACACAAAGTGAATGGCTGGCAAGGATCCATGCCTGGGTGGGGATTAAATAGCAGCAGAGAACACACCTGATGGCTAATGACATGGAGACTGAAGGCAAGGAAAAGATTAACCCTTAATGACCTAAGCACACCCAATAGAACTCCTAACACGTCTCCCAGGGAGACGCCGCGCAGCAAGGAGACCGCGGCGACTCCGTATCCTGACAGTTATAGGGGTTTTCCAGACAGAATTTTTTTTTATTTTTTAGCAATGGGTTAATAAGTACATCCATATACCTTTGGCAGGGTTTGGAGTGATTTCTGGGTGTCTCTAGTTGCTACTGGCATCCTCTTCATTTGTTTACTTGGTTTAACTTCCTGCTGCGCAGCGTCCTGTGTAGCTTTTACACTAGTTCCCTCTCATTCAGCCCCTTTTCCTCTCTCACTCTGTTACACTCCCCCCTCCCTGTCTCACTAGCTAAACTATCCTGCTCACTACTCTTCCCTCCCCCTCTCGCTGTCTCACTAGCTAAGCTATCCCGCCCGTTACTAGTCCCTCCCACCCTCCCCTCATCTTCCTAGCTATACGATTCCGCCCAATACTACAGGAAGAGGGGAGGAGCCGTTCCTGGACACTGGAAGGCTTGGCAAGTATGGTGGGGGTAATGTTGACATTCTGTTTAGAAATCGTTGAAACGGAACATCACTTGATTTTCAGAAAGTGTCCCTGAGGCAGTCACATGACCGCTCCAGAGATATGGGTAATTATAGATATTTTTTTTTTAAATTAAAGTAAATTAGAAGTTAGGCAGGGTGAGGGGGTTTAGTTTAGGGGTTAATTCTTAGTTTATCCTGGACAACACATTTAATTCACAGTCTGCTAGAGTTGGAGTTGCTCTTTGCTACAGTTTTTTTTTTTTTTTTTTTAGAGGTAATTTGGAGTAAGAAATCCCTCTTTATAATCTATATATGCCATCATAAGACATATGTAGAGGTGTTTCCTGGAATCAGGTTGGTTTCCTTTGAATCATGTAGTGGATCCACTGGGGACAAGGACTGATATAAGTGATTTGTGTAAGGGACTGTGGAATGTATAAACTGTATGAAAAATTGTACCTAATTCCTAGTTCATTGTCGACGTGCTACATATTGCAGACTGTTAAAACCTTTCCTCTAGATTTCCCTTCCACAATCTGTTAATATTTGTCCACTATTTGCTTAAAAATGTATTTGCTTTGTGATGTACTTGGTTGACAGTCCCGATACTTTAGTAATACACTATCACAAAAGCTCTAGAAACTATTGGATGGCAATGCTACTTAATTTACTACCACAAAGATCCTTTTTTCTCTAAAGTAATGAACTCATTTCCAGTTAACTTTTATTGCCTCATCCCACTGTGATGTTTGCTTTCAGCAGAATTGCATGCTGTTCCCATAAGATAAAGCTGTTGTGTAATAGTTTTGTAACTGTTTGTCAGTTGTTTTTTACCTCTACTTATAGAAACATAAAACCAGAAAGTTATGTGATACACTACAGTTCACGTGGGTGCATTTCAGATTTCTTTCAAAGTTGTAACAACACATTTTAAAGGGATATTGTTCATAAGGTATTGCGTACTATCAAGAAAATGTGGTGAAACAGCATAAGACACATATAGTTCTCATAATTGTAGTTTTCTTAAGAAAGTACACTACAGAAAGTACCCAATTTATGTAGTTGGTTGTCATCTAAGGCCAGGGTCACACCTGTGCCTGATCTCCACTCGGGGGAATCCATTCCCCATTCCGCTTTAAAAATGGGGACTTTAAAAATCAGGACTTTTCTGGTGGAAACCCAGTGGACCCCATTATAGTCTATGGGGTCAGTGGGTTACCGCTTTTTTAAGTGGATTAGTTTTCCCGTTCGTGGCGTCCCCAAGTGGACCCCACGAATGGAAACCCAAATGCAGGTCTGAACCTAGCGTAAGTGATGACCACTTAGCTGACGTTCTAATACCACTGTGGCTCTCTTGGTACCTAGCCTAAAGTAGGTTCTTAAAAAGTGCTTCACAGTAGAAAAACTGCCAAAGAGAGCTGAAGCAATTTGGTACGCTGCAGTGGAAAAGGGGCTTTATTTATTCAGAAAATAGGAGTTATAACGGGTGGAATTTTTTGATCTGTTTTACTGGAAGCTGTTTAGATGTTGTTTGTGCCAAATATGTGCAAATGTCATACGGTAAATTCGGAACCTCTCAACTTTGTAGGTCACCCCCATGCAGGAATGAGACTAACAATTATTGTGACTTTTTTTATTTGAGAAATTTTATACATATCATGTTTATCAGACTAACCTTGCCCACTTTCCAACTCGCGTTACAAAAGTATGTTGTGTAAAAAGTCACAAAAAGTTTGCACAAATAAACCCCCCCAAAAAATGCACATTTTTGCAACTTTTTAACTGAAGTATTATAGAGTGTATGACTTGCTAACTTCCCTCATTGTTAATGTTGATTGATTGTATACATCTTTTCAGTTTATCACAATTGATAATTTCACCATATAGTAGCAATTTCTGTTACTAAATTGTGACATTTAATGGATTTATTTTTCATTTAATCTGTTTTCATGTTTATTTTCACTTTTTTATTTAACAGATTACCTTTTTTATTCATATACATTAACCACTTCTGGACTGCCCATAGACTATAAACATACTGAAAGTGGTTGCCTATTTCTGACAGGATGTACCGGTACGTCCAATCAGAACACAGCAGCTGCTGAAGCTGGGAGCCAGTTGTAACTTTAGCCGGAGCTCCCAGAGAGATGACAGGGAAGGTTTATTCCCTTCCCTGCATTCTCGATCGCTGTGTGTACAGCGCTCAATAAGCGCTGTATACACGGCTATGGGCGCCGCCATGATGCAGCTGCCCTCTGACCCGGCGGTCACGTGATCCGCCAGGCTCAGTGTCTTACAAGAGCTGTTGGGCCCTACAGGACCCAGATCAGCTCTGTAAAGGCCCCTTCACACGGAGTTTACGCTCCGCTGTTTCAGACACGTATACACGAGCGCTTCAAAACACATCCAATTCACTTCAATGGGAGCGCGTGTAAAGCCGGCTTTACGCACGCTCCCATTGAAGTGAATGGGATGTGTTTTGAAGCGCTCGTGTATACGTGTCTGAATCATCGGAGCATAAACTCCGTGTGAAGGGGCCCTAAGTGTAAAGAACAGCATGCAGGAGGCTGTATTCCTCCTGCAACTGAGGCTAAATGTAGCAGCCTCTGTTGCAAGGGAAGTCAGCCTCCCTAACAAAAAAAAAAAGTGATCAGATGTCCCCAAAGGTCTCTTATGACCTTATGGGGACACAATCTGAAAAAAATAAATAAAATATAATAAAAAAGTAAAAAAAAATGTAAATAAAATAATATGCTAATAAAACGCCGTTAGTAAAGGTTATAGCCCCACCCCTGACAACACCATACAAAATAAAAATTACTGTAACGGAAAGGAAAAACTATTTTATAAAGTTTTTCAGTAGCACTTTGTGCTATTAAATAAAAAAAAATAATAATAAAGTGAAAACCAGACACAATTTCCCTCCTATTATGTTTATATTTTCCCGGATATAAAAAAAAAAAATTAAAACACATTCGAAAGTAAAAACAACATAAAAATAAAGCCCTATGTGTCCCCGAAAAAAGACGCAAAAATGAGTCGAATGAGACATACAAAAAAAACCCGAAAATGTGTCTGGTCCTGGACCACAAATTGGCCCGGTACTGAAGTGGTTAAAGGTCATTTTTTACATGTATTTGGATAATATTGCCGTTGGATGCTGGAACTTTTTCTTGACTGTTAACAGGTTCTGCTCCACTGATTTCAGATCAGCTGGATTTTTTTTCTCTAGCCCCCCACCAATCCTAATATACTACTTAGGCTCTCTACTGTCATTTGGTCAGTGTAAGACAGGAGCAGACATGGGGGCATGATTCAGAACTTCAAACAGAAGCAGCCAGGATCACATCCCTTACTTTTTTCTGTCGAACACTGCCCACCTGGCAGTACAGAGCCGAAATAGCATATCAGGCACCAACACTCACAGCATTGATAGCTCAGGAATGGTGTACTGTGGGCAACACAGTGGCCCATTGGTTAGCACTGCAGCCTTGCAGCACTGGAGTCCTGGGTTTGAGTCCCGCCAGGAACAATATCTGCAAGGAGTTTGTATGTTCTCCCCGTGTTTGCATGGATTTCCTCCCATTCTACTGACATACTGATAGGGGGAAAAAAAAGTACATTGTGATCCCTATATGGAGCGCACAATCTACATTAAAAAAAAAAAAGACTGGTGTACTGTCAGATGTCATTACTTCGGCTACCTACAGCACTCGCATTTAATTGAATGATTGTGCCTGTCAGGCTGAATACCTCCCATTCTAAGATTTGGTGGGGGTCTCAGCGGTTACATGGATACAAGATAAATACTTTTAGTGGAAAGACCCCTTTAAGAGAGTACGTATATTTAGAAGTATGTACTTTTTTCCAAAGTCCAATTTTTTTTGGGGGGGGGGTTTCTTCCTATCAGTATGGAGTGTGGGAGAAAACCCAGACAAACAAGGGGAGAACATACAAACTCCTTGCAGATGTTGCCCTTGGCAGAATTTGAACCCAGGACTCCAGCGCTGCAAGGCTGCAGTGCTAACTACTGAACCACCGTGCTGCCATCAAAGTACAATTTTATAAAAGCTATTATATTATTAGATTTGTGATAACCTTTTATTTTTACAACATATTTGGTACGAGTTGCGTAATAGTTTTGGATAAAATATTTGACTATATTTACATGTTACAGTATTAATGATTATAAAGCATTTGACATCTCCTAGACTGGGCTTATACCACCCAGCTTTCTATAAGGAAGTATTTCTCAGTAACTGTGTTTTGCAACTCACTTTCTAATAAGGGAAAAGTCTAGGTACTTTCCACATTTCTGACAGTACTGTTTGCACTTGTTGAAACCTTCAACTGAGGACATATGACTCCTCTATTTTCCACTCAGCTATAATGTTTTAATACTTACTGTATAGCTAGTTACATATAGGATTTAGTAACACTAAATTCAAATCTATTTAGCATGGAAGTTATTGAACTCCTCCACCATGTTATAGTTGGCAATGATAATGTTGCTTAAAAATACTGTATATTAAGATGTGTACAGTATTGCTATCATGTAAGTTTGCATAAAAAATGTCGGTCCTAATGTTAAATATCTTGTATTTGCCGGTGAGACTTGTGTCCACTGTTAAATATCCGGACCTGGCCTTGTCCACGATAGGAAGAAGTCAGCTTGTTATAAATCAGTGTAGAGGTTTATTAATATCTTGAAGGAAAACACAGGAACAGGGAAAATGTCCAAATAACACAAATATCAGTCAATTGTCAATAGCTTACATCTTCAGAGAAGTTAAATCATCTGGATATCTTGTAGTTACAGCTTGGTTCATGCTTGTCATCTGGTTGGTGGACTTGGGCTGGTTACGACGTTCATGGATGTCCATCTGCCTGGACCACCCACCCTGGTGTTCCCAAAGACAGACCTCCTGGTCTTCCCCTGGTCTTCCCAAAGACAGACCCAGACATGTGTATTTCTTACTCATTTATATTCATGAGAGTGGGTGTTACCTTCCATCTTGTAGCTATGTAAGGAGATTTCTAAAATGGTCTACTCTAACCGCACCCATGCACCCAAAATATAAGACTATGATGTCAGTAGAGTGTTAACCCCATGTCTGCTAGAGAATATTGTAAATATATAATATTTAACACCTAAACAGTCTCATCAATTATGGGACAGATGACTCATTCTGAATGCTAACATTACATCATATACAGTCACATGACTGCTATCTGTAACCTCTGATTTGAGAAGTGTGCTTATGCTGACATGCTGGATAAGGATGGTTGTTGTTAGCAGGACTTGCCTAATTAGTGTCAAGGTCCAATATGTGCATGTGTAGGTATGTCTGTGAACTCTCCTTGCAAAAACTACTGTTTGCAGAAAATATAATATACTGTAAGATTAATGTTTTAATGCATCCACTTGCATGGAGCGTTTAAAAGTAGATGAGAAAAGCATGATATCTCTTAAAGGGAGTCAGTCACCCAAATAAACCCTATTGAGCTATAAGCACATCCAGCCAGGGTTCATGTGAATAAAAAAGCTTTTTTCTGCTTCCTGATCCATTTCTCTGTTCCTGATTTATTAGTTTTTTTTAATTAACAATGGTGATGAACTGTTTGGTACACCGTGGCCATAACCATTGCCTCACTGTCCCTAGATAGAGCTACAGTCATGGCCATTAGTTTTGGCATCCCAGAAATGAAGTATTTTTCCCAGACAATGATGGCAATTACACGTTTTGTTATACACATACTTATTTCCTTTGTGTGTATTAGAACAGCACAAAAAAAAACTGAGAAAAAAAAATCAAAAATGATAAAATTTCACACAAAACTCCCAAATGGGCCAGACAAAATTGTTAGCACCATTTCAAAATTATGGGTAAATAACTTTTTCAAGCATGTGATGCTCCTGCAAACTCACCTGTGTCAAGTAACAGGTGTGGGCAACATAAAAATCACTGGAAAACCACATATCAAGAAGGATCCGCAACATCTTGGGTACGTATAAAATTTAACCTTTAATCCATGAATTAAAAATTAGCCCCGATGGGCAAACAAACAAAATAACTAATACATAGTACAGTGCAGAAAAAAGTCAGAAAGGTGGATAAAAAACCGCAACTAACGCGTTTCGGGGTCCTTAAAGCCCCTTAATCATAGTGCTCTCCGTCTGTGTGTTTTCATATCATATATATATACGCAACTGAAACTTGCCAGTAGCAGTGTGGGTGGAACAAAGGCTAATTCATTGATTAATAGCACACTTGTTTGTGCTAGTTGTTCCTGTGTATGTAACAAACCAAATAAAGTTTGACCAAAGCCGTATGTTCCAACACCACGAACTGCCACTAAGCAGTATAATATTTGCATAAATATCAAAAAAAAAAAAGAATAAAACCTATAAAAAGAACATTTAGTATATGCAAAAGTGAGTTAATGCAAGTTTAAGTAAGTAGAAATTTACAATGCTCATTGTACGATAACATGGACAGCTAATGGTTATATTCTAATGACATTCATACATATAAAAAATCTCTATCATAAAAACCATTAATGCTGAAACACTTGAGAATTAGACAACTATACCTCAAGATATCCGAAAAAAGCAAAAATTGCTTTGATCTCCGAAAGTGGTTTTGTTTGCAACTACTATCAATATGAGTTTGGATATGAATGGGACAAAGGGGGGAATGTAACATGAGTCAAGCGGTCACGTGATCTAAAATGACCAATCAGCAAAAGTCACGTGATCAAGGGAGGAGCCAAGAATACGCTAACAACGACTCACTAGCAGTCCCGTAGAATGAAGAGACCTGCAAGGTAAGTGAAGTAGCGTAGATGTAATTATAAAGAACTATATATAATGGAGAGAAGAAAGAACACTGCCGATCTCTGGATTTAATACTATTTGCAGCAATTGTCAATCGTAAATAAATGAATGAAACGAGGGATGTGTAACATGTATAAAAATGATCGCATGATCGAGTTTGGCCAATCCGCTGAGATCACATGATGGGAAAGGACCAAAAAAATTTCTTGTCAATATACGGTAATGTTTGTATTAGTAAATGAGGGCCAAATCTGATTTAATATTCATACCGGAAGGTTGACGGCAACCGAACCTGAGGATCCATAGACCCTCTTTTATGTGTAACGTCTTCTTTCTATCTCCTCCTCTGATGTTTTCTGGTATTCTTTCTAAACCCCAAAATTGTAAAGATTTTACTGATCCCTTATGTACATTCATAAAATGTCTTGAAGCTCCTGATAACCCATCTGAATCTACTTTTTTACTGTCTCTTATATGTTCCATTATTCTAACTTTTAAAGGTCGTGTAGTGCTGCCTATATAATCCAATTTGCAATCTAAACATTTGATGCAATAGATTACAAAATCTGAATTACAGTCAATGAAAGACCTCAGATGTACCTTAAAATTAGTAACAAAACTGCTCAGTTCATTGATGTTGGTAGTATATTGGCAGCATCTACACTTTAAAGTGCCACATTTACCCGTGCCTGTGGTGCGGATTCTAGAGCACGCCTGTGAAGGGGAAGAAGAATGGAGGTAGCTAGGAGATAAATCATCACCCAATGTGATACCTTTTTTGGGGACAAAATGTACTCCTGGTTCTAAAATGGTTTTAACAAGAGGATCTAGTTCCAAAATGGGAAGGTTCTTTTCAATGATGTTTTTTATTGCCTTAAATTCCGGACTAGACTTGGTAGTAAATTTGATGGATGAACTATTTTCAATGGGCTCTGTAACTTTTTTCTTGTCCAGAAGATCCTCTCTTGTTCTATGTTTTACCTTATCTAGAGCTCTATTAAGAGACCATTTAGGATATCTCCGATCCATCAAACGTTTAGAAATATCTCTACTTTCCCTTTCAAAATCTTCCTCTTCATTGCAAGCTCTTTTGGCTCGTATAAATTCCCCCATGGGGATACCCCGAATCGTGGCAGTGGGATGGCAACTTTCAGCTTTTAAAACTCCATTCCCAGAAGTTGGTTTGCGATATAATTTAGTAGTAACTTTTCCCGTCTCAATGTTACCCACCAAGGTGATATCCAAAAAATTAATAGAAGAAAAGTTATGTAAATGAGTAAAACTTAAGCCTGTACAACTACTGTTAAGAAAAGAAATAAACTCTGGTATGGGCGCTACATCTCCATCCCACACAATGAGGATATCATCGATGTAGCGCCCATACCAGAAAATGAATGAAGAAAAAGGATTATGAGGTGAGAAAATGCATTTCTCTTCCCATACAGACAAAAACAGATTTGCTATAGAAGGAGAAAAGGGGGCCCGTCATCATGGATTACCCAGATTATGTTTCTAGTTGTCACATCGTTCTTAATGATACTAATACATATCGAAAATTAAAACAGGACCCTACAACTGAATTTAGAACAACATTAATTAGACTATTGGACGAAGGGGTGGCTTTGGGTATTTTAAGTGAAATTGAAAAAACTTTCCTAAATAACCCTACTCCTACAACAGCCACCCTATATGGTTTGCCGAAAATCCATAAAGGCACTAAACCTATTTCTTTACGGCCAATAGTTTCGGGTCGTAACTCTCTTAATGAGAGACTTGGAATTTGGCTGGACCGGATCCTACAACCTTTAGTTCTAAGAACTCCAGGCTATATCAAGGATAGCCGGGAAGTCTTGAGAACATTCAATAAATTTGAGTGGGTCTCTACCATGTCTTGGTTGAGTTGTGACGTAGCTGCCCTTTACCCCAGTATCCCCCATGGGGCTGCTCTTGAATCGTTGGCCATACATTTATACAAATACAGTATGTATACCCCAGTCATGTGTGAGTTCATTCTTTGTTACATCGTACTTACTGGAACACAATTATTTTGTTTTTTTAGACACCTTTTACTTACAGATTAAGGGGGCACCCATGGGGGCCCCCTTTTCTCCTTCTATAGCAAATCTGTTTTTGTCTGTATGGGAAGAGAAATGCATTTTCTCACCTCATAATCCTTTTTCTTCATTCATTTTCTGGTATGGGCGCTACATCGATGATATCCTCATTGTGTGGGATGGAGATGTAGCGCCCATACCAGAGTTTATTTCTTTTCTTAACAGTAGTTGTACAGGCTTAAGTTTTACTCATTTACATAACTTTTCTTCTATTAATTTTTTGGATATCACCTTGGTGGGTAACATTGAGACGGGAAAAGTTACTACTAAATTATATCGCAAACCAACTTCTGGGAATGGAGTTTTAAAAGCTGAAAGTTGCCATCCCACTGCCACGATTCGGGGTATCCCCATGGGGGAATTTATACGAGCCAAAAGAGCTTGCAATGAAGAGGAAGATTTTGAAAGGGAAAGTAGAGATTTTTTCTAAACGTTTGATGGATCGGGGATATCCTAAATGGTCTCTTAATAGAGCTCTAGATAAGGTAAAACATAGAACAAGAGAGGATCTTCTGGACAAGAAAAAAGTTACAGAGCCCATTGAAAATAGTTCATCCATCAAATTTACTACCAAGTTTAGTCCGGAATTTAAGGCAATAAAAAACATCATTGAAAAGAACCTTCCCATTTTGGAACTAGATCCTCTTGTTAAAACCATTTTAGAACCAGGAGTACATTTTGTCCCCAAAAAAGGTATCACATTGGGTGATGATTTATCTCCTAGCTACCTCCATTCTTCTTCCCCTTCACAGGCGTGCTCTAGAATCCGCACCACAGGCTCGGGTAAATGTGGCACTTTAAAGTGTAGATGCTGCCAATATACTACCAACATCAATGAACTGAGCAGTTTTGTTACTAATTTTAAGGTACATCTGAGGTCTTTCATTGACTGTAATTCAGATTTTGTAATCTATTGCATCAAATGTTTAGATTGCAAATTGGATTATATAGGCAGCACTACACGACCTTTAAAAGTTAGAATAATGGAACATATAAGAGACAGTAAAAAAGTAGATTCAGATGGGTTATCAGGAGCTTCAAGACATTTTATGAATGTACATAAGGGATCAGTAAAATCTTTACAATTTTGGGGTTTAGAAAGAATACCAGAAAACATCAGAGGGGGAGATAGAAAGAAGACGTTACACATAAAAGAGGGTCTATGGATCCTCAGGTTCGGTTGTCGTCAACCTTCCGGTATGAATATTAAATCAGATTTGGCCCTCATTTACTAATACAAACATTACCGTATATTGACAAGAAATTTTTTTGGTCCTTTCCCATCATGTGATCTCAGCGGATTGGCCAAACTCGATCATGCGATCATTTTTATACATGTTACACATCCCTCGTTTCATTCATTTATTTACGATTGACAATTGCTGCAAATAGTATTAAATCCAGAGATCGGCAGTGTTCTTTCTTCTCTCCATTATATATAGTTCTTTATAATTACATCTACGCTACTTCACTTACCTTGCAGGTCTCTTCATTCTACGGGACTGCTAGTGAGTCGTTGTTAGCGTATTCTTGGCTCCTCCCTTGATCACGTGACTTTTGCTGATTGGTCATTTTAGATCACGTGACCGCTTGACTCATGTTACATTCCCCCCTTTGTCCCATTCATATCCAAACTCATATTGATAGTAGTTGCAAACAAAACCACTTTCGGAGATCAAAGCAATTTTTGCTTTTTTCGGATATCTTGAGGTATAGTTGTCTAATTCTCAAGTGTTTCAGCATTAATGGTTTTTATGATAGAGATTTTTTATATGTATGAATGTCATTAGAATATAACCATTAGCTGTCCATGTTATCGTACAATGAGCATTGTAAATTTCTACTTACTTAAACTTGCATTAACTCACTTTTGCATATACTAAATGTTCTTTTTATAGGTTTTATTCTTTTTTTTTTTTTGATATTTATGCAAATATTATACTGCTTAGTGGCAGTTCGTGGTGTTGGAACATACGGCTTTGGTCAAACTTTATTTGGTTTGTTACATACACAGGAACAACTAGCACAAACAAGTGTGCTATTAATCAATGAATTAGCCTTTGTTCCACCCACACTGCTACTGGCAAGTTTCAGTTGCGTATATATATATGATATGAAAACACACAGACGGAGAGCACTATGATTAAGGGGCTTTAAGGACCCCGAAACGCGTTAGTTGCGGTTTTTTATCCACCTTTCTGACTTTTTTCTGCACTGTACTATGTATTAGTTATTTTGTTTGTTTGCCCATCGGGGCTAATTTTTAATTCATGGATTAAAGGTTAAATTTTATACGTACCCAAGATGTTGCGGATCCTTCTTGATATGTGGTTTTCCAAAGAATTTTGAAGCTCCTAGGAGTCAGGAGACAGGGTCGTGCACCGGGGACGTCTATTTCAGGGTGAGCTAACCTCTTGCATTTTTTCTTTTCTAATATAAAAATCACACCTGAAATCAGATAAAAAGGAGAGAAGTTGACTCAATCTTTGCATTGCGTGGCTGTGTATGCCACACTAAGCATGGAGAACAGAAAGGAGAGAAGATAATTTTGGCCATGATGTATCTTATCTCCCTGCTATGAATGACAGGGCCAGGCAATGTACATGTCAGTTAAAGCAGAGTGGGATGGAGGGAATAGGAGCTGGACAGCCTATATCTATGAGAGTAATGTTGACACCCTCATTGAACTAAACATCTAATTAACATATCAGGAAAAAGCTTAATGTCTCGGCAATGGAGACACTGATTCGGAAGCACAAATAAAGTATCTTATTCACATGAACCTTGGCTGATTGTACTTATATTTAAGTAGCTCAAGTAGATTGTTCTGATGACAAACTCACTTTAACGTTCAAGATTTCTTGCATCCTTAACTAAATTCCAGTTTTTTTCTTTACCTTTGCTCAATGGAAATATTGACCATATAAAGATGCTTGTTGAAACAGGTGTTGTTTTTCACAAAAACGTCAGAGAAAATTTTCATTAATTATTCAGGACACATATACCAAAATGTGTGCCAATAATTGGTTAAATTGTCAACTATGAAAATGAAACCATGATGTTTAAATTACTTAAGGAATTAAGTAAAAAAAAGTAACCATAAGTTTCTAGGCTGTCTTGTTTGCTCAAGCACAATAAATATTACATAGATAGCAAAGATGCCATTGCATAACGTCACCATCTTCACAGCCTGACACTTTTACCTGCCCATATTCTTCAGAAGTAAGCCAGTAGGTTGGGTGTGCCGACCCATGACATTTGCAAAAGGATACTTCATTAACTATAAGCCAATATACTAAATATGTACATATTTTAGAGAAGAGTTTTGTAACTGAATACTATAATGATAAGTAGTATTCTGGCTGGTTTATTATCATTCGACTCAAAGTATTAAAAGTTAATCCACATTGTCCAATTTAGAGTCTATTTAGAGTAAATGTAGTACATACCTATTATCTATACACTTTGGGTGATTCACGAATGACAGATTGTGGTAAAAGTCACTAATGTTTACTATGCCAAAGCATTATTTTTTTTTCCAAAAACAAACAAACAAAAAAAATAAATAAATAAAAAAAAAAATATATATATATATATATATATATATATATATATATATATATATATATATGTATGTATTGTGAGAGAGTGAAGGTTGTGGTCGGGGAAGACAGGTACATTCCAGCCAGGCACCTAAAGGGTGTATGGTAAAGACCCACACCAGGGAGGTCAGCTGGGTAATCAAGGCCTGATAAAGTCTGTGTGTGAGGACTGGGAAGTGTGGCACCAAACTGACAGAGCTGACCTGTCCAAACTGAATCTACAGAGCAGGTACTGTGCCACCCGTTGTTGTTGGTGGGAGCCTGGTAGCCTGTCTCCTGTATAGACAGGGAAAAGTTTGTTTGTGTTCAGTTTAGGTCTCAACCAAGAAGGTTTTGTTTTGTTTATTTGTGCCTTTGCAAAGGCAATTAATGCACTGCAAGTGAATAAAGCCTGAACTTGTGTGCTACCCAGTGTCTATGTCCCTGTTTCCTGCAGTGCTACCAAGCATCTACCTGAGCAGTTCCCCACTATATATATATATATATATATATATATATATATATATATATATATATATATCTGTATATACAATATCTATAATTTGTGTGTGTGTATACATTTATTGTGTTTTGTTCTGTTTTTTTTTGTTTCCTTGTATTGTATTTTAGGTACGGCTTTATGCAAAGAAATTAAATGGGAGATTTTTCTCTTGCCAAGCTTCAACACATTATGCAGGGAAACAAAAAATCCTATAGAAGCTTAGTAAGAGAAAAACCTGTTTTAAAGCTGAAGCCCCACCTGGTGTAAACACAGCGTCAAAGACCGCAGTATTTTATAGTACCTAACTAATCCCATCCAAACATTGCAGAAAAATAAGTTGCAGTTTCCCTATAGGTATAATGGAAGCAGAAAGTTGGCACTAAGTCCCTGCTACGTGGGGACTTAGCCTTACAGTAGGGTGACAACCTTGCATACTCCTAATTCTTGAGTTCAAGCCCCACCCTGCACTTAATGGAGAAAAAAACTTTAAGTTGATGGAGGGATCTCCAGGCAATCTCCTCAATAATCTTTACCACAGGGAAGTGATGTCAGAGTGCAGTGGATATTAATGATCTGGCATTGGGTAAAAGTAACTATCCACTGGTTGAGAAGAACTCAAACCCAGTAGACTCCTGGAAAACCAGGATGAGTTGACATATTTGTCAGTTACATTCAGTGTCCTTGGTGATCTGGAGTTGGTTTTTGGATTACGACATCACATTAGACAAATGCGGTGTGTTTGGTATCGGAATAAAAATCTTTAAGCCATGCCACTTTGCATTGCCAAAGCCTAATAGTTTTCTTTCCAGGTGACTTGCAGTTCTGTTGCACCAGCTACGGTATGGTAGTGCATGGTATGTGGTAGATGCAGGCTCTCTGTATACGATAATACCTCACAGGTGGTCTGAAATGGCGCTAAAGTGAATGAAAAGATCAATGGAAGTCCAAGGTTGTGAAGAGGGTGGTTATCCAGAGTGGTTACGGGTTTAGTGGTGAGCTAGGGTAGAAAAGAGGTTAGAGGAAACATGGTAAAGGAATGGAAGCAAAGTAAAATATGTGGTAGTTTAACGTGGTGAAGGAATTAGTAAAAAGATTTCTGGTGGTTTATGGTGCCCTAAGGAACAGTCCAGCTGTTGGTGAGATTGCGTATATGTATTATTCTCCCTCCACCCCCCTCCATCAATCTATCAGAAGTACCACAGCCAACTTTCTTTTTGTGTATAACCAGTTTATAACTCATCACATTACTCTTCTTATTCCTGCCTTACACTGATCATAGAGGAGAGGGCTGTGACGCTCTCATGTAACCCCTGCTCAGTTATTTCTATGGTGTGCTAGGTATAGCTGAAATCTTGCATGCACTTTTTGATGCATTTATTTCTCTGAAATGGCTTTGGAGATGTCATGAAGGGTTAAAGCATCATGGAATCAGACATTGGGTTTCATTACATAACTTAAATCTCATGGTTAATACCACAGGAAGTACTGTTACAAGGGATCGTCTTAGATATCTATGCCTACGCCCTTCAAAGCCCACATCATTTGCTATGAAGATGGTATTTCCTTATTATGTAAATCTTTCTATTTTGTCAGTTTGTAACTAGAATTGGCATTTTTCCCTTACCGCATGATTAATAGGAAATTAGCAGTCACTATATATAGTCCATGTTTTCTAAAAATAAATGTCATTTTTTTTCTTCTTTTTAAGGAGGAACACAGCGGCTACCACGTGCAGTTGGCGTTGCTCTGGCAAAAGAACTTATATTCTCTGCGCGTGTCTTAGATGGCAGTGAGGCAAAGTCCATTGGTTTGGTCAGCCATGTTATAGAACAAAATGAGGAAGGAGACGCAGCTTACCAAAGAGCTGTTGCTTTAGCTAGAGAATTCATATCTCAGGTAATAACAATGTTAAGAACCTACTGAACTTGGAAATGCATTTTTATACCTGCTAGTATGTTATTAGGGCGTATATCGACAGTACAGAGGGGTGTCCCCATAAAGTTTGTCAGGATGCAGATAAAGCAGAGGACCAACACCAGCAGGAGGGAGGCTGTACTTGATAACTCTATTTCTGCATGTGTGAGAATAGGTTTTGTCCTTCTATGACCCCTAACATTACAATTGCATGTAGTTAATATGAGTGTATGCTTCTTCACTGTATCATTAAATTTTTTACTTTTGACTGCATTATAATGAAGTTTTCACTATGTTCTTCATGTTTATGATTGTATCAGTTTGGACCTGTCAGTTGCTTTATATGTTGATGGTAAGAAATTACCCAGGCACCATAGATAAGGAGTAGAGATGAGCGAACACTGTTCGATCGAATAGATATTCGATAAAAATTGCGTACAACTCTTGCATACAACTCTGGTTCTGCCAGAGGAGGCGGAGTCTATGATCGGTCCACAGCAGTCCCCATTCTGGTCCGATCTTAGACTCCGCCTCCTCACAGACGAGCCTCCGGCAGAACCAGCGTTGATTGGCCGAATGCTGTACTCTGTATGGCATTCGGCCAATCAACGCCGGTCAATGCCTTCCTATGGGAAAAAGTTAGCTCCCACATATCGCAAGCTGGCAGGGATTCCGATGTAATACAGTGACTTGGGCATGTTAGATGCCCCCAGGCATGCTTCCCCTGCTGTCCCAGTTGCATTGCAGAGGTGTTGGCATCATTTCCTGGGGTATCAAAGTGGACTTGGTGACTCTCCTGAGTCGAAGAGTGGGATCCCCTGAAACAAGCATTTTTTCCCCATAGACTATAATGGGGTTCGATATTTGTTCGAATAGTCGAATATTGAGGGGCTATTCGAAATGAATATCGAATATTTTACTGTTCGCTCATCTCTATTAAGGAGGCATGATAGATAATTTGGCCCAGACCAATTCATACGGGCATCGCTGACCATACACTGGGTTCTTCACGTGGGGCGAAACCAAGGCAAAGTGATGTAATTTTTCCTAAAGCAAATTTATGTGCATATGTGTATAGGTTGTTTCCTCTTCTATAAATTCATGCATATAGGAATATGCCTTCCTATGCAGTCCAGACATTTCTGCAGATTATGGCTTGCTCTAGATAAATCTCTGTATTGCAGATCTAGTTCTTTGCTGATTTACAGGGAAGCATTCGGAGCGGAACAAACAGATGTAGAACATGCTGTACACTCAGTAACATTTGCTAATGTGCTTATCTCTATCCATTAGACAACTAAATATAATTTAATAATGAAATTGGGAAAGTAAAGGTGTTATCAATGGTTTTGCAACCCTAGTATGTTGCTTTCCATATTAGGTAGATTAACCCGTCCATTGCCAGTTCTAGTTGCATACAGCTGTGCTATGAAGAAAGAGAAGAATAGAAGTAGCAGTCACACCTATTGGTTTGTGGCTAGGCCTGTATGCCTGGTTAGGAAAATATATATATATATATATATATATATATATATATATATATATATATATATCCAGAATACATTGTGGCTTATGTACAGTTAGAGGTGTCGTTTGTAAGGTGGATATCCACATACACTCCTGTCATGAGTTATTAGATAGTCTCTTAGTACTTCCCAGAAGGTACCAGTAGGTTATCCCCTGTCCAGAGTTTTCATGTTCAGTATCTTATGGGTATCCAGTAGTACATTCCTAGATATTATATAAGTGATAGGTCGTCTCATCATCACATTTTTTATTTTTTTTCATACTGTATGGTCACTACAGGAGAAATACAGGATTATAAGCCAGCCATTAATATTACTGGTAAAAGATGCAATACATAGATGAGCCAGGAACACTAGAGCAGAGTTATTGTTTTCTAGTCAAAGCGGGGTAACAACTTCTTTCAAGACCAAGGTGTCTCAGTGTCCACAGTTCACCTTTTGGAATTATATTTTTTTTTAACTGAATCTTTTGGACTTTACCCCTTTAAAGAGGTCCTTTCACCAGCTCCACCAATTCAAGTTCTTAGTATCTGTTAATAGATGTTGTTCCACTGATTTTAACACAATGGAGTTTTTTCTTTGACCCTCACAAGCTCCCGAGCAACAAGCGCAGTTAGTTTTTGTACTCCTTGTGCTATCT
Organism: Leptodactylus fuscus; assembly: GCF_031893055.1. Lineage (NCBI taxonomy): Eukaryota > Metazoa > Chordata > Amphibia > Anura > Leptodactylidae > Leptodactylus > Leptodactylus fuscus. The sequence goes on from NC_134265.1 coordinate 136,764,023, forward strand.
AAGAAATGTAATATCAGAAGGGCAGTGTAAGGCAGGGAATGTGACTCAGAGCTCCAATCAGAGGCAGCCAGTGTCAGAGCTCAGTATCACACCCCTTGTCTACTCCTACCTGACACTGCCCTCCTGACAGTACAGAGCCTAAACAGCATATCAGGCACCAAAACTAGCAGCTAAGGAATGGTGAGTGCTAGAGAAAAAATTCCAACTGTGCCAGAATTGGTTAAGCTGCACCTACTAACAGATGCTAAAAACTGGAGCTGGTGGATGTGTGTCAGAGGTGTCAGCAAAGTGAATGAAATTTTATTTCCTATCACCCATAGATTGCAGGAAAACACACCATTTGCAGAAACACATATCAAAAGTCGGTGTATTCATTTTACCTGCAAAAATTCAGCTTTTTCCCAATAGATATATGGGGAAGGCAAAAATACAAGACACAACAGAAAAGTAGCGAAAGCCACATGCATTTTTGTTACATGTTTCTACACTGTGGTTTCATTGAATTTTTTATTCTATTGTGTTTTGCTATATATAGCCTTAGATTAAGGATTCCGCTCAGTTTGTGCATTAAAGGGGTTATCCAGGATGTGTATATATATATTTTTTTTATTATTTTTTTGTGGACGGGTGGTGACCAAGAAACACACGGAACCATGACATTGATGTAGCATACACAGCTTCTGTGCCATTAAAGGGGTTTTCCAGACAAAAAAAAATTCTCAAAAAATCATCTGTTAGTGCTATTAATAAGTTAATAAGTGCAACCAAATACCTTTAACAGTGTTTTGAGTGATTTCTGGGTTACTCTGGGAGCTCCTGGTATCTTCTGCATTTGTTTACATGGGTATCTTCCTGTTCTGTTTTCCTACAACTTCCATGATGCTTCGGGCCACTCAGAGCTGACTCACACCACCTCCTTCTCTCACTCTTACCAACGCCCTGTTTTCCTAGCTAGCCCATTCTCTACTATCCCTTTCTAACTAACCTGCCAACCCCGTTATATTTACCTGTCTTCTGGACACGGGACGTCACTTATTCTGGGTGGCTGATATCTCCTCTTCTTGAGATCTGCTGGCTGCCCACATCTCTGCAATAGAGCCAGAGTCATGGCATGTGCAGTGGCATGCCCAGAACAATTGATGACCCATGCCCAGAATATCTGGACAGGAAAACAGTTAAGTTTGATGGGGTGAGGGGTGGTTTAGTATTGATTCTGTTTCCAGAAAATCGGACAATGTGCCTTTGGTGGTCACATGACCACACCAGCGATCTCTGTAAATATAGATTTTTGGTAAACTATGTAATTTAGAAGGTAAGCAGGGGTGGCGGGGTGGTTATTCCGGTGTTAACCCCTTCCAGTCACAGCAATTTTTTCAATAGTTTTCAGTTTACGCAGGTTAAATCGTACTTCATAGTGGTACCATTTAATATTCCATAGAATGTACTGGGAAGTTAGGGGAAAAAATTAAAATGGAGATTTGCGCAAATTTTTTTATATGCTTCCTTCACACAATTACAACAATACCAAATTTATACCAGATGGCCATTTTTTTATCCTCTTGCTATGGCATTCACCGTATAAGAGAAATAAAGGGATAGTCCCATGAACATAACCATATTTAGATTTGTAGACAATAAATAGTTAAACATGTTTGCAAATATATGTTGTTAAAAATTTGACCGTGTTTTAGAGATTTGCTTTAACCTTAGTGTTGACAGTCTGTTGACTTGATTTGGTGCCAGTGGATACGACCATGAACACAGAGACTTTTCATGGTCTGTGCCTTGTCAAGGTTTCCTTATTGTGGACAGGTTATTAAGCAGGGACACATGGTGGTGATCTGGCCACAGCAAGGAAGTCATGGCTCATCTTCTGACCATAGAAAGTTCTTTCATGCATGGTCTTATCCATTGGCAACTGATCAAGACACGCTGTCAACGCTAAGATGTTTAGTAAAATTCTTTAAAACTGCATCATTTTTATTTAATCATATTTGCAAAAATGTTTAACATTCATGGTTATGTTTATGGGAAAGCCCCTTTAAGAAAGGTAAAACAGCATTTTGTGTTGGCTATACTATTCTGGTACTTATCCTATAGCTAAAACAGGGAGTGCAGATGTGTGGGGCATTTTATTTTGATCCCACAGTCTCAGCAGTGCCAACAGTATTTTAGAGCCATTTCTAGTTTGTTTGTCTATGTATTTGCTCCCAACTGTTCTGAATTCAATGAATATAACTCTCAAATAGAGCTAAAACATAACCTTTATTAATTCTATATTATAACAGTCTCTATAAATATCAAAGTGCGGAACCACAAAGTGTATCCCCACACCTAAGTGTCAGACTTTTCTGCTGTACGCTTCCCTCTGAGAAATAAATGCTAGATGTGTGGTGTGTGTTCAGGATGCTGCTATGTTTTTTCTTGTACTGATTTTTCATTCATTTACATCCCCTGTTCAATCTCCTGCCTAACTTGAATCTCCTGGGCCCCAATGTAAAATCAGTAGTAGGGCCCCCATGTACATTGTGCTTTCTATAATACTGATGTGGTCCTACAGTCCTATGAAAAAGTTTGGGCACCCCTATTAATCTTAATCATTTTTAGTTCTAAATATTTTGGTATTTGCAACAGCCATTTCAGTTTGATATATCTAATAACTGATGGACACAGTAATATTTCAGGATTGAAATGAGGTTTATTGTACTAACAGAAAATGTGCAATATGCATTAAACCAAAATTTGACCGGTGCAAAAGTATGGGCACCTCAACAGAAAAGTGACATTAATATTTAGTAGATCCTCCTTTTGCAAAGATAACAGCCTCTAGTCGCTTCCTGTAGCTTTTAATCAGTTCCTGGATCCTGGATAAAGGTATTTTGGACAAACAATTCAAGTTCAGTTAAGTTAGATGGTCGCCGAGCATGGACAGCCCGCTTCAAATCATCCCACAGATGTTCAATGATATTCAGGTCTGGGGACTGGGATGGCCATTCCAGAACATTGTAATTGTTCCTCTGCATGAATGCCTGAGGATTTGGAGCAGTGTTTTGGATCATTGTCTTGCTGAAATATCCATCCCCGGCGTAACTTCAACTTTGTCACTGATTCTTGAACATTATTCTGAAGAATCTGCTGATACTGAGTGGAATCCATGCGACCCTCAACTTTAACAAGATTCCCGGTGCCGGCATTGGCCACACAGCCCCAAAGCATGATGGAACCTCCACCAAATTTTACAGTGGGTAGCAAGTGTTTTTCTTGGAATGCTGTTTCTTTTTGGACGCCATGCATAACGCCTTTTTTTTAAACAAACAACTCAATCTTTGTTTCCAAAATGAAGTTGGCTTCTCCAAATGTGCTTTTGCATACCTCAGGCAACTCTATTTGTGGCGTACGTGCAGAAACGGCTTCTTTCTCATCACTCTCCCATACAGCTTCTCCTTGTGCAAAGTGTGCTGTATAGTTGACCGATGCACAGTGACACCATCTGCAGCAAGATGATGCTGCAGCTCTTTGGAGGTGGTCTGTGAATTGTCCTTGACTGTTCTCACCATTCTTCTTCTCTGCCTTTCTGATATTTTTCTTGGCCTGCCACTTCTGGGCTTAACAAGAACTGTCCCTGTGGTCTTCCATTTCCTTACTATGTTCCTCACAGTGGAAACTGACAGCTTAAATCTCTGAGACAACGTTTTGTATCCTTCCCCTGAACAACTATGTTGAACAATCTTTGTTTTCAGATCATTTGAGAGCGGGCTGTCCATGTTCGGCGACCATCAAACTTAACTGAACTTGAATTGTTTTGTAGAAAGAAATGGTCCAAAATACCTTCATCCAGGATCCAGGAACTGATTAAAAGCTACAGGAAGCGACTAGAGGCTGTTATCTTTGCAAAAGGAGGATCTACTAAATATTAATGTCACTTTTCTGTTGAGGTGCCCATATTTTTGCACCGGTCAAATTTTGGTTTAATGCATATTGCGCATTTTCTGTTAGTACAATAAACCTCATTTCAATCCTGAAATATTACTGTGTCCATCAGTTATTAGATATATCAAACTGAAATGGCTGTTGCAAACACCAAAATATTTAGAACTAAAAATGATTAAGATTAATAGGGGTGCCCAAACTTTTTCATAGGACTGTATGTTGCAGAGAGGCCTTTGACACCCCCCCCCCCTTCCCTCAGGCTCCAGGACCCTGTAGTGCTTGCTACCTCTGCACCTGCTATAGCGCTGCCCCTGATCTCTGTACACTTTTTCTGCCTGTGTGTGTTCGATCTCTTCTATATATACTCCTATGAAGTGTGTGTGTTTTTTCTCTTCTTTTTAGACTTTGCTATAGGTTCTTTCTTCTCTCTGTACAAACATCAGTGTAGAAAAAGTGGAGGTCAGAATTTTCAAGAGAAGCACAAAGATCACACACACAGGGAGCATCTGCACAATCTCTTTCTTTACCCCTACAGACTCTAGGTCGTCTTGCTGATTTTTTGTATATTCAAAGCAAGTCAACAATGATAAAGTTCAAAGTTTACACCTCCTTAAACTGTTCGCTAGAAATTTGTGTATTGAGATTAGGCTAACTTAGCTTTGCACATGCAGCACTGAAAGCAATGCAACAAAAAAAAAACAAAACAAAACCTGCACCCCTTCTAGATCCCAAAGAATGTCAAAAGCCTAAATACATTTGTATTTTCCTAGAACTGATGACTGTAGTTTACTTATAGCAGCAGTTTTAGGTATTTTATTATCTTTGCTTCGATGGAAATCCTTGATCATTGTGCTGTATGTGAAAACTGCGATCATGGTTTTCAATATTTTACATATTAATGTCGATTGTGGAAAATTGCTGCACATCATCAAAAAAACCCATTCTGCTGCATGTGCAAAAAGGTCTTTAAAATCCCCTAAAAGTGCCTCAGCTTTGCTTGTGTGATTGTTTGCACGTCATTCCCACTTGTAATTAATAGTCGAATAATGAAATCGACCCCTGTACTTTCTGTAAATATGTTCAGCCTGCAATACTACCACATGAACCTGATCTAGTATGTGTTATGTTTTTGTTGTATAGAACTGTTATATTGCTGTTTTCTCGCTAATATGTTAATAATTGCTATACTTTTCTGAAATCCTAGGGACCAATTGCAATGAGAATGGCTAAATTAGCAATCAACCAAGGCATTGAGGTAAGTTATTATTGTGTAAAGCAGTGGGTCCCAAACTTTCTGAAGGCCGAACCCACTTTTGGCCAGTGGGTCCAGCTTGTGTCCACAGTGGCCCCACACGGTATAATTATCCACAGTGGCCCTACACAGTATAAAGCTAGACAAATGTCCACACCCAGTATAATGCTACACAGTGTCTCCACAGCTTAAAATTTTCCCCATTGCCCCCACACAGTTTAATGCTCCACAGTGTTTCCACACAGTATAATGTTCAAGAGTAGCCCCATGCAATATTATGCTCCACAGTGCCCCCACACAATATCATTTTTTTCACAGTGTCTTCACAAAGTATAAAATGCTTTGAAAGAGCCCCTTCAGCATAAATCTCCACATTGGACCCTACACATTATAATGTTCCACAGTACCTCACATCGTATAATGCATTTCAGTGTCTCCACACAGTATAAAATGCTCCGCCCAGAGTATAATGCTCCACAGTGGCTCTACACAATATAAAGCTCCATAGTGGCCCCACACAGTATAATGCTCCACAGTGGCCCTACACAGTATAATGCTCCACAGTGGCCCTACGCAGTACAATGCACCACAGTGGCCCCACACAGTGTAATGCTATACATTGATCCCACAAACAATGTAATGCATCACAGTGTCCCTTCAAAGTATAAAGCTCCACAGTTATCCCAAACAGTTTAATGCTCCATAGTGGCCCCACACAATACAATGCCTCCAACTGCTTCATTAATAGAGATGGGCATATATTTGTGACATTCACCTCCCTGAGTTAGTTTTGGGGACTTGTTGTACTCTGGGGTCTCTAACTGATGTAAAGTATCTCTCTACCTCGTAGCCCTCTATATATATATATATATATATATATATGTTTGTAACCGGCTTTAGTCCTGTCCTGCTCTATGTTTATGCTTTTGGATCTTGGCTACCATTGTATTTGAATAGAGTTGGGTACCCTGCACAGCGTGCAAATGATTTTTAATTTTTGTGTGGCTATGATGACCAATATCAGTGATGGGACAGTCTATATGTGAGTGGATACATATATATTCAATGTTCTTACTGTAGCTTTCCATTTAATTGAAAGTTTTTGAAGCCAATTCCTTAGTTGAAAATTTTGCCAGCCTATCCTTAGGATAGGCCATTGTTACCAGATCAGTGGAGGGCTGAATTTTGGTACCCCTGCTAATCAGCTGTTTCAAGTGGCCGTGGTACATGTGGAAATAATAATAATAATAATAAATTTTATTTATATACCGCCAACATATTCCGCAGCACTGTACAATTTGTAGGGTTCAGATACAGACAGATACAAAACAAAGAACGTCATTTCACACAATGGGACTGAGGGCCCTGCTCACAAGAGCTTACAATCTATGAGGTAGAGGGGATGACACAAGAGGTAGGAGGAGCGGCATTGCTTATACAGTGTTCAGACAATTTTGTAATAGAGGTTGCAGCCATTACACAAACAAAGCTTTATGGGCCGTCACTAGTAGTGTCTTTTAACATGTGGATAGAGCATGGACAAATATGTTAGGCTGAAAAGGCATCAAGAAGGGTTTGCATTAGGAATTGTGATAGGCCTGTCTGAAAAGATGCGTCTTTAGTTTGCGTTTGAAACTGTAGAAATTGGGAGTTAATCTGATTGTCCGGGGTAGAGCATTCCAGAGAAGTGGTGCAGCTCGGGAGAAGTCTTGTATACGAGCGTGGGAGGTTCTGATAATAGAGGATGTAAGTGTTAGGTCATTGAGTGAGCAGAGAACACGGGTTGGGCGGTAGACAGAGATGAGGGAGGAAATGTAGGGAGGTGCAGCATTATGGACAGCCTTGTGGATGAGGGTGATAACTTTATATTTTATTCTATATTGAATGGGCAGCCAATGTAGCGACTGGCACAGACCGGAGGCATCGCTGTAGCGTCTAGCCTGGTAGATGAGCCTGGCTGCTGCATTCAGAATAGATTGTAGAGGGGAGAGTTTAGTGAGGGGAAGACCGATTAGTAAGGGGTTACAGTAGTCAAGGCGAGAATGAATCAGAGAGACAATAAGTGTCTTTAGTGTATCTCTGGTGAGGAAAGGGCGTATTCTGGAGATATTTTTGAGGTGGAGGTGACATGAACGTGCGAGTGATTCAATATGAGGGGTGAAGGAAAGGTCTGCGTCAAACATGACCCCGAGGCAGCGGGCCTGCTGCCTAGGAGTTATAGTAAGGCCTGAGACTGCAATGGATATATCAGGGACAGATCTGTTAGATGGTGGAAACAGTAGTAGTTCAGTCTTAGAGAGATTTATGATGCCACATCCTATTTAAAGCGAGTCGGTCAGCAGGAGAATCGTAATCAAAGTAATCCCAGTACCTTGTAGTGCCCTTTACACGCTTTCCAAATATGTCTTTATTATTCAGCATTGCGGCTGTTCCACAAATCACTATTTTATTCATATGTAAATTAAATAAAAGGGTTTCTTATCTTCCCCGGGCTTCTCTGTGCTGTAGATTAACTCCGCTGACTGCCGCCCAGAAGGAATTCTTCCTGAGTGATAGCTGTCACTGAAAGGATAGTGGGTTGAGCTGGGCGGTCCCTTTCACAAAAAAGGTTATTTGATGGGTCTCTAAATACAGAAATAAGTGGATCCACTGACAGTTGACAACTTAGTTTAATGTTGATGTGTTCATAGGTTAAATATAAATCAAGAAAAAAATACAGTAACAGCTTACCTTGTAAAGATTCCCAAGGTAGTGACTTCATCACTTTCACAGATTGGACATTAAATTTCATCCCTAAGAAGGTTCTTTTGTCAGGTTGTTCAACCCATTTTTCCTTGGATCAATTTCCTCCTCTTTTTGATGCTGGCAGCCCAACAGACCACAAAGTGCTTAATAGACTTGTGCCTAGTATTTGTGCAAGCCAGCACCCACTTCTTTTCCCCACTATCCCTTTTTCCTGAATCTAGCTTTCAGATTCCTGACCTTAACCGGTAGTCTACCATAAATGCCCCCCAAGTTAATAGTGCTGTGTAGTAGCCTAATAGAAGTAGAGACATATGTTTGTGAAGCAATGTAGAGCTAATCTTCTTTTTATGGATATGTAAATAAACCTGCAAGGGCATTGGGAGCGGGGCCTGATTTGCCACGTTTGCCTTCAGACAGTTATGATACAGGAAGAGGCTAAAAATGGCAATCCCAGAGATCTGGAGTACTATGGGGGTTTTTTTGCCTTCCTCTGGATCAACACTGTAGGGGATTGTAGGTTTATAGGTTGAACTTGATAGACTGAGGTCTTCATCCAACCTCATCTACTATGTAACTTGCAGCCGTCTCAAGGCAAATGGAGTCCGCCCCTGGTGCACTTGCAGGCTGATTTGTGTATCCATAAAAAGAGGATTATCTCTACGTTACTCTATCAATGGCAACACAAGGAAAGAGTCTACTCCTATTAAAAGCCCCTAAATGGCATATTGGTTAGGGGAGGCAATTTGTACCTGCTAGACCCTCTTTAAGAATAAGCTAAGATTAAACTGCTTACTTTGTCTTCAAAGATCAGAGTTTAGAAATATCAGACTAACCTAGGATAGACCATTGTGCATTTACTAGGGTCACGCAGTACTTTGTTATAGAAAATACAGTCTATGTCTCAGTCAATCCAGTAATGCTTTCTTATTGCAGGTGGATTTGGCAACAGGCTTAGCCATAGAAGAAGCATGCTATGCTCAGGTGAGTGTTCCTGCTTGATGAAATCACTTTGTTAGCTAACAGGAAGGTCATCATTATGAATCACAGACATAGGTTTGGTTATTATGGATTTCCAAGTAAATGAAATATATTGTACGATGGGCAAAGTAATAAAAATGTCAGCACAATATAACTGTACTACTCTGTCATTGTGTTTGTCATAGATGGGCCTAGTGAGGAATTAATGGAATCACCTTCACAAAGTAAATTGTCAAGTATTTACCAAAACATGTCCCTATTGAGTCCAGTTAAAGTGTTCTTTGGAAATGATTTTGTAACTAAACATTAATGAATAAATAATTTCCCATTGACACGCTCAGACCATTAACCCCCACAAGATAACCGTATCAAGGATATATCAGATAGAAAGCTGAGTGACATTTTCTTCCTTCAGAAGCTATAAGAAGTGGGTATTGACATTTTCAGATGTGCTTCCATGCAGGGGCGTTCTTAATTGTTTTATTTCTTGTTTGTTTATTTCTTCTACCGGAAGGAGTTATTGTTTTTATAATGTGAATCCTCCCACACAGTAGTCAGCAAATGGTGTTTATGCAAGTTAGCTAAATTTAGGATTCCTAAACGGCCGCACTTTAATTTGAGCATTCATTTCGGGCTCCGCACCATATGCATTGCTGTTGTTTACAGAAGTAAAATATGTGCGATTTTATCACAAGTGGCATTTTATTTCATTTTTTTTGCTGCTTGTCGCTTTGTCAGCAGTCACTCATACGCTGGTATTCCCAGACACTTACATTATTAAAGATCTTGTTTTTGACACAAGTGTGGAACATACAGATTTATGTGCCCGTCGTCTTTGGTGACAGGTTTGTATATATACGTTAATATGACTTTGTGTGTGACAGGTCTAGATAAATCTTGCATATGGTGTACACTTACATTAAGGATAAAGCTTCATACTGATAATGGTTCCAGATAGAAGAAGGTTAAAACAAATGTCCTATACTGTCATGTCAAACTTGGAGAAATTGGATTTGATGGAAACTCATACAAACTGATGCTCCTTGGTTCTGTGGTATTTGAGTAAAATGACAGTGTAGTTACTGTTATGTTCAGGCAGCAGCGTACATTTGGTTATCATGATGTTAGTAATGTTCTTTCAACCTTTATATGGCAATGACCAGACATTTTTCATAATCTTCCTTTCTGGTGCATGGACTAGTCACTTCTCATATATTCATTGTTTTCCCTTGTGAGTCTACCTTATACTTTAAAGGGATTCTATAATTAGAAACCCTTTTTACAATAAATACATGTAGGAATAACCTTAAGAAAGGCTGTTCTTCTCTTACCTTTATTATTCTGATCTGTGTCACCGTTCCTGAGAAATTTCTTTTTTCTTCCTTATGTAAATGAGTTTTCTCGCAGCACTGGGGGCGTTCCCCTGTACTCAAACAGCACTACGGGTGTCCCCAGTTTGAAAACTCTCCAGCGACGGCCTCTGTCTTCTTCACCGCCTCCACCTCCTCTCTTGCGGTCCTCTTCTCTTGGTCCAAAAGTGCCAACTTTGCATGTCCATCAGACATTTTCCTGTAGCTGAAAGGGAGAAGCCACAGGAAAATCGCCATCTGCTCATGTCCGTCAGCCTTTTTCTTGTGGCCTCTCCCGTTCGGCCACAGGAAAATGGCTGACGGACATGCGCAGTCAGCTCTTTTGGACCAAAAGAACAGGAGCATGAGAGAAGAGGCAGTGAAGAAGACAAAAGCTGTCGCTGGAGAGTTTTCAAGCAGCGACTGGGGACTGCCCCCAATGTTGCAAGAAAACTCATTTGCATAAGGAATAAAGAAGAAATTCCTCAGGAACGGCAGCATGGATCAGAATAATAAAGGTAAGAGAAGAGGCAACAGGGTGGCACAGTGGTTAGTCCTGGGTTCAAATCCTGCCAAGGACAACATCTGTAAGGAGTTTGTATTTTCTCCCCGTGTTTGCGTGGATTTCCTCCCATACTCCAAAGACATACTGATGGGGAAAAATGTAGATTGTGAGCCCCTATATGGGGCTCAAAATCTACATTAAAAGTAGGTAAGAGAAGAACACCCTTTCTTAAAGAGGACCTTTCATGGATTTGGGCACTTGCGGTGTTAGATACTGCTGGAAAGCCGATAGTGCACTGAATTCAGCGCACTGTCGGCTTTCCCGATCTGTGCCCTGGGTGAAGAGCTACCGGTACCGGTACCGTAGCTCTTCACAGTCAGAAGGGTGTTTCTGACACTCTGTCAGGAATGTCCTTCTGCACAGCAGCGCCTATCGCGCTGTACTATGTGAGCGGGGAGGAACGCCCCCCTCCCCTCCTGATAATACTCGTCTATGGACGAGCACTGTGAGCAGAGGGAGGGGACGTTCCTCCCTGCTCACACTGTACAGCGCGATGGGCGCTGCTGTGCAGAAGGACATTCCTGACAGAGTGTCAGAAACGCCCTTCTGACTGTGAAGAGCTACGGTACCGATAGCTCTTCACCCGGGGCACAGATCGGGAAAGCTGAAAGTGCGCTGAATTCAGTGCGCTGTCGGCTTTTCAGCGGTATCTAACACCGCGTGTGCCCAAATCCATGAAAAGTCCTTGTTAAGGCTATTCCTACGTATATTTAGTTTGAAAAGGGTATTCTAATGAGAGAATCCCTTTAAGGCTGGAATATGTGTTTGTTTGAAGTGACTAGGACTTCTGGTTCCAAGCTGTTTCTGTAAATCCCATAGAAGTGAATGAGATTTCTTGAAACAGGTCAGCACAATAATAGACAATTTACACAACACCTGTTTACTCCTATGGGAGTTAACAGAGATAACATAGAGCAGCCTTTTCATCAGTTTCCATTCTCTCGCCTACCGTAGACCACCTCAGATAGACTAGTATTCCATTCTTTAGTTTTTAGATAAGAATATTACTTTAAAGGGAGTCTGTCACCAGAACCCAGCCCCGCAGATTAGGATTGCCTGAATCACATGGAGTCTGTCAGTAGTTTTGTAAATGCAGAGCTGCTGGGAGCACGAAGTAGGAACCCTGGTGTCCTGTTTAAGTATACCTTTATTATAGTGTGTGCACTACCCACAAGGTTAAAACTGCTAAAAGACCCCCTTTTCTCCATAATCTGTGGCCTAATATCTAAATATCATGCACATGTTCTTAGTTTGATACGGTGGTAAGCAGGTATACTGTATTATGGTTTGCCATGTTTGTTGCCTTTATTTATTATTGCCTTTAAGTATTATTTTTTATGCTCTGTTTACAGGTTATCCCAACAAAGGATAGGATTGAAGGCTTACTAGCATTTAAGGAAAAGAGGCCTCCACGCTACAAAGGAGAGTAAGGAAGCACACTAGTGCCTTTCCTAAGAATAGGGTAGAAAGGGAAGTGTCACGGGGACCTTCTTTCTGTTCCTCGCCTCAGTTCGTGGAATTTCACAACCATGGAAATTGAAGTAAATATTGAAAGCATTACGGCATCTGGAATATGCCCATACATGTACCTGTTTGAAGTATGTGTTTCAGATCATTTTGATAGTCTCTGACAGAGCTTGTGCCTACATGCACTGTCATTCATTTGCCTGTTCTGTTACTTGAAATGTGAGAGACCGCAGCAGCAAACACGTACGTTTCGGAGCTACGCACAATGGCAAGCCCTTTGTTTTCTTTTATTTTGCTTCAGCAGTAACGAAACTGTATACATAGAATGTCAAAGTAATGTGAAATAAAGCCATAGAAATGACTACTCATAATATCAATGACAATGCATTTTCAGTAAAGAAGACAATTGAGATGTATGAACCAATAAATCTATTATACTGGAAAGTTTGGCTTTGTGGCTTATTCACTATAGTTCATCGTAAATATTCACTTGACTAAACCAATGTGTAGTATGTGTCGTATGAAGTGTATTGAACTCATGCCTGATGCTAGGTTCACACTAGCTTCATTGTTCCGGTCTGTGTATACATGGCATCTACAAGTCCATTGATACTCCTACTTGCAAGAGGGTAAAAGAAGTAAGCATGCAATCTGAGGGTTTAATATGTCAGATTTACAGTATTTTTTGACTCTAGTCCCAGACCCATTACCTGGCACAGTTGCTGTGTCTGCTACATCAATGCATTATATGATTATGGCACAGAAAATTGACTATACGTAGCGTGGGAAGGCGTTAAACTAAATATACTAAATAATTTCCTGTTATATAGGAAACTCATCACTTGGTTTTACTTCTTTTCACAACTTTGATAACCTATGGAAGAACTGTTACATACACAACAGATTTTTTATTTACTGTATTCTATATTGCCCAGTCTTTGAACTAATTGTATCTAAGGTCCTTTATCTCTATATAGCCTCTATATGGGAAAATAAAATCCTCGGGGCAGCCCTACCAAATAATTTTAGCCAAAACACAAAAAAAAACAAACATTTTTTGATGGGATTTTTTAGTCCACTTTTTGAATTTACAACTGGATTATACATTTCTTTCACTTGTAGATTTAGAAAACCACACAAAAAAACCATCAGTCAGAACTGCAGGCTTTTATTTTTCTGATGCAGTTTTAATGCAATCGTAACTATATCACAGCTGCACCGTGTGAATGCACCCTTAAAGCTAGACCATTCTATACGTCACATCCTGGACAATTATAAAGTCACATTTTACCATCACCAAGCTCTTTTAGCGGCCACTATATAATATCATGTTCCCTAGTTACCCAACACACAGTATATGGTTCCCCATTGGCCCCCAATTTACAGAGGCTGAACTTGGCGTCTCTGCTGCTTGGGGTAAACTATAGAAAGGCGCATGCTGCCAAAAAAAAGATACCCACCCAGCTATTTTTGGTTGCATGTCGGGGCACCTCCATTGGCAGATGAATAAATTCCCTTATTTGACCCCCACATAGTATAACAAACCTTTTTTTTTATCCCCACACAATATACATCTCCCTTTTTTGACCCACAGCACGATATATGACCCCCTTTTTCTGGGTCCCCACATGGTATATGACCCTTTCCCACCCACACAGTATATGATCCTCTCACACACACACACACACACACACACTGTATATGACCTCCTTTTGTATTGCCCCCCCCCACACGGTATATAACCCCACTTTTTATGACCCCTCCATGGTATATAACCCCTTACTTATACTCCCCCCCCAGTATATAACCCCTTTTGTGTCCCCCACACAGTATCTGACCCCATTTTATAGCCCTCACACAGTATCTGACCTTTTTATGATCCCACACAGAACATTACCCCCCCCTTCCCCCCCAGCATATGATCCCCCTACTTATGGCCCCCACACAGTTTATGACCTCCTTTATTACCCCCACACAGTATATGACCCCCCTTTTTTTTTTTAAAGGCCACATACAGTTGTTTATTTTTTTTGTTTTTTAACAAACCACCAGCAGGACCCACCTTTTACCCACACACAGATTATTGGCCGATAATTTTTACTCCCTTGCCCATGCTCCTATCCTGTCCTTGCCACCCTCCACTGCCTCCTCTAGGCAATGCTACACTTACGTCACAACACTGAAGAACAACAGGATTCTGCCTACAGTGTCCCAGCGTTCTTCAGCGTCATGGCGTAAATACTGTCACCTAAAGTGGGTAGCAGAGGGCGGCCAAAAGAGGAGTGTAGACAGGTGAGTAAAAAATATTGGCAGCTGCTTATTGCACAATATTGGCACAATAAGTAGCTGCTGAATTTTTTATTTTTTTTTTTATTAAATCCCCTTTCCCACTCCCCTAGTTTTTTCCATGAGATGCTGCCTCAGGTCTGATGGAGGATGCCCCCTGGCCTCAAGGTAAGTAGTAAAGCTCCCCAGACACATAGTGCTCCCCGGTGGCCCCCAGACAAGAGGTAATGCTCCCCAGTGGCCCACACGCTTTAGTTGTGACAAATAAATAAAATACCATGGAACACTTTAACACTAGCGGATGCCTGAGTGATGGAGCAGAAAGCTCAAGGCTTCTTGCTCCACTGTTGAGAATCACTACTTAAGAGGATACCAGATCCAAGGCTTAATTTTACATATGGTATCCGGTGAACATGTCGTGAAAGACATTACATGTCTACTTTATACAGTGAAAAACAACAAAACCTTCCATTTACCGCTATAGTTTACTTGTTGACATTTCATTCCTTATGATTTAGTACAGTTTATTTTGATGGCTATGCGAATAAACCGCACATAAATGAAAACTGTCAGTTCTATCCTTCTCAATTATCGTCCGACCCATCAATAATATTAAAGGGGCTCTATCACAAAATTTTGCTGTATGAGCCTCACATATGCGTGAATAGCCTTTAAAAAGTCTATTCAGGCACCGCTAATCTTATTTTAAACCCCCATCCCGTTTTAAAATAAAACTGGGCGGTGATTCAAGATTCAACGTCATCTTCTGGCATGCCTACCTCTTCTTTCTTCTTGCAGTGACGCCCTCTGGTCCTGGCTCTTCGACGCCTTCAGCGTCCTCTTCTTCCGGCGTTATGGCTTCAAATCCCGCACCTGCGTAGTAGTGCTTCCCTCAGCAGTACGCTCGTGAAGTTGTAAGGGGAACTGAGCATCCTGAGCGCTGAAGCCTGCGCAGTAGCGCTCCGGAGGGAAGCACTACTACGCAGGCGCGGGATTTGAAGCCATAACGCCGGAAGAAGAGGACGCTGAAAGTGTGGAAGAGCCAGGACCAGAGGGCGTCACTGCAAGAAGAAAGAGGTAGGCGTGCCAGAAGATAACATCGGATCGTGCACGACCGCCCACTGTGCACGTTCAGTTATGATTTACATATATGTTGTTATAGTTTTATTTTAAAACGGGACAGGGGTTTTTGCTGATAGAGCCCCTTTAAGTTATATGTAAAAATGATGTTATTTCTGGCACCACAAATATGTGTGATAAGATATCGCCGCCCTGGCTTGTTAACCTTATATTTTAGTGCAATTTTCCATCGATTGATCTGGTTTCTTCTGATTGTATGGATGTCTTGTGTTGAATCCTTGCAATCTTCTTTTCACACTAGGACCTAATATTTTTGTTTTTGCAACTTTCTTGATAAGTCATTGTGCAGTCATTGAAATATGTAATGTGTATCCAGCACTGTATCATTGCAATTAGAACTTCACTTTTTAACTAACCCCTTAATGACATCCTACTTCGGCCTCTAGGATGAGGTATACTTTTTTAGGGGGGGGGGTTCTATCCCTGTCTGACATGACCATTGATTTTGTTCAGGAAAGTCATATTTTTAAATGGAACCATGCATTAATAGAAGTGTGTGTGTGTGTGTAAGGGAATTAAATTTTTTTTTTTTTTTTGCACTTTTGAGTCTACATTGCTCACCCTACGGTAAAATGACAAGCTAACTTTATTCAGTGGGTCAGTACAATTACAGTATTTTTTGCGTTTTACTACTTTTGCACAATAAAGGGACTTTTATAAAATTAAATATTTTGTTTTTACACTGCCATATTCTAAGAGCTATAACTTTTTTAACTTTTCAATTCTTCCATTTGATCAAGCTATGTTAGGGGCATATTTTTTGCAGGATAGTTTTCAGCTGTATTCTTTTGGGGTGCATTTACCTTTTTGATCATTTTTTATTACACGACACGACAAAAAATATCAATTTGTATTTTTTTAAAATATTTTTTATGATGTCAATTGTGCAGGTTAAACAACATGCTGCTTTTTTAGTGCAGGTTGTTTTGGACATAGTGATACCAATTATGTGCTGATTTGTTATTTTATTTTTATTATAAAATGACGGGAAAATTGTAATATGTTTTGTGATTTTTTATTTTTTTTTTTACTTTTTTTCTTTTTTTAAAATATATAATATTTTTATTAAACTTTTTATAAAATGTTCTTGCGATCTCTTGATTACTTCCTGCGATCTATTGATCACTAGTATAATAGCCTGCAATACTTCTGTATTGCAGGGTATTATACATGTCAGTGTAACACAGACATTCAATTTATTAGACCCAGCCTAGGACTGCAGCAGGAACACGGGCTGTGTGTATTGCATAGGTACAATGGCATCGCCCATGCAATCACCATGAATAAACTTGCCCATGCTCACATCGAACATATCTGTCATAGAGTGGGAAGGGGTTAATGGAACAAAAGTGAAGTTTTAATTGTCTATTGCAGCACTGGGCACTTGTTTCTATTTTATTGCCTGGCCATGGAGTCCAGTGGATGGTCTATGCACTGTTTTTGTTATGCCACAGTGGCTATGTGTTGCCATGACTAAAGCAAATACAATAATTGATCTGACTGGGTGAGATGTATCAATTTTTTTTGGTACATTGTGCAGTCACTGTTATAAACTCTCTGTTTTTGTATGTTTTTTTTTTTTTTTTGTATTATTACATTTACCAATTTTATATAATTTGTTTTTATTGCAGTATTTCTCCCAGAAAATTATTGCAGTCACACATGTTATGTTATTCACGTGTTTATTCCTTTGTGTGTATTGGAACAACACAAAAACATAGAGAAAAACAAAATTAAAAATTATATAATTTCACGCAAAACTCCAACAATGGACTGGACAAAATTACTGGCACGCTAAACTTAATATTTGGTTGCAAAACTCGGCCTTTCTAAGTACCAGGACCCACCATCAGGGTCCCGGGAACTGCGGGTTTTAACGCAACTTTATCTGTGGGTGTTAATACTACTTCAAATTATGTTACTGGTCTCTTGATGAGCTTATTGAAAACAGCGAAACGCGTTGAGACATTATTTAGAAACTTTATACTTTAGCATACGAGACTTCTCATCTCCTGCTAGCTCTTTTTCCCCTGTGTTAGTGAAGAGTCAGATTGTAGATCATTCTCCCTAATATACTGGGCAGACGTAGAACCACTAGGAGTTACCATCTAGGATCTTTTATTCGCCATACCCTTAGCTGACCATTTTTGGGGGGATGATTCTAGCCTATTTTTAGAGCACTCCTTGTAGTGTATAAATTGTGTTTTTTCTGCCATTTTAAAAAAAAGGGACAGGTACATTTACTGAGAACTTGCTCCCTCCGTCGCTATTTAGGAGATTGTGTATATTTCACCCTTTCTTTGACATCGTATGTGTGATTTGTTTGGGAGCATAATAGAGACTTTACCCTATCATGTGAATGATCTTGACCTAACTGTGTTTCATCTTACATGGGAAGGGTCTTAGGGTGTAAATAGGATTGGTATTCTTTTTGCCCCACTCCACTCCACACATGTATATCTAGGAAGCGGTGGTAAGGGGATGTTACCCACCGGATGGTCCTTGGTTTTATGATTGAGGTGTTGATGCTATGGGTTTTAAAACAGTCACAATAAAAGTTATGTTTTAGTTTTTTTTTGTTTTTTTTTTGCTTTGAGGGTACCTCCTTATTTATTTTGGTATTCCTTTATCCATTCAGGTTTGGTTGCAAACCCTTAGGAAAAAATAATTGAAATCATAACTATCAACAAGCTTCTTACACCTCTCAACTGAAATTTTGGACCCCTCTTCTTTTGCAAACTGCTCCAGGTCTCTCATATTGACCTTCGTAAGACCGTCCATTAATTCTTTACAGAGACTGAAATATAAGCAGTTAAGGGAATATTGTGTGTAGAGAAGGAACCTTAAAACCAGGGAGAAGCCCGCTATGGAATGCTTATTAGTGTTACATGAGGACCCTAGGCATTGACACTCATACTTTTCATAATAATATTGGTCTATTAATTCAATCAGTATGGAAAACATGTCCACATTAAGATTATGGATGGACCAAACTTATAAACATGTGACCTCACCAACATAGTGCTCAAATGTTCGACTTAACAGGGGCCACACGGTGGCTCAGTGGTTAGCACTGCAGCCTTGCAGCGCCGGTGTCCTGGTGTTCAAATCCCGCCAAGGGCAAAAAACCATCTGCAAGGAGTTTGTATGTTCTCCCCGTGTTTGCATGGATTTCCATCCCATATTCCAAAGACATACTGATAGGGAAGAATGTGCATTGTGAGCTCTATGTGGGGCTCACAATCTACATTTAAAAAAAATAAAATAAATGTTCGACAATTTCCAAAATTAATTCTGACCTCAGACACCAATATTAATTCAGAATTCACCCTCCCCCCTAATTGATTGAGACTTTCATCATTAGAGACTAATACAAGACTGCAGTTGCCTGGATGAGCTTCTGGATAAGGAGCGGACATCTGTTATGTCAGTCCAGGTAGCTGCAACGGGGCTAAGGGATAGCAGTAGGGAATCTCGCCCTGCACTACTCCCACTAGCTATCCCGGTCCCTGCCTCACGGGTGTGGGTCGGCTGTACTCAGGCTAAGCCTGACCCCGACAGCTCCTCTCTCACTGATTCCGTAGGCCTAGAGGGAAGTGGGAGAAGGAATGCCCTATAAGACCTCTAGGGACTGGAGACTAAAGGGGGTCACCCCTAACGAACAAGTGAAGCTGCTACTGACAGGGACTGACAAGGGTGTGCGCTGACTAACAACACAAGCAGCACACAGGAAAAATGTGGGAAAGGATTCCCCCAAACCAATATGGGAAGGAACCATACACTAGGAAACAAACACAGGGAAACTGAGTAGAAATCAAAGGATAAGGCAATTCACTCACACAGTCAATTATACACAGAGGGAGGATTGGTGAACACAGAAGGGAAAACACACAAACCAACTCGTTCACCCAAACCTCCCAAAAATCAACCACGGAACTTCCTCTATCCCAGAACACCACCTACTCCTCCTGCTAAGGCCTAGCTCTGTAAAAGCGACACTCAGCACAGAACCATGGGAGGCATGGGTTTAAATACAGAGTAGAGACCTCTCCTCCCAGGTGCAAATGGGAGGACAGACTAATCAACCAGGAGATAAAGCTGCCTACCAGCAGTGCGCGCATGCAAGTCAGAAGGTGTGCACCAATACTCACGACAGGACAACCCCGCAGCGCCAGGATGCCACCCCAGACACTGCGCAGCCAAAAACTCCCCAGGTAAGAAAAATAGAAATTAAAGAACCTAAATACTCCTAACAGGATCCTCCCCTCAAGGAGAAGACTCCGGATTCTCTAGGAGCATCCTTCTTCGGGAACTCCTTGTGGAATTTCTCCACGAGTCTGGGAGCTGACACATCCGACTCCAGGACCCAAGAATTATCCTCAGGACCGTATCCCTTCCATGCCACCAGATACCATAGCTTCCCCCGAACATATTTGCTATCCAGAACTCGGGATATCTCATACTCCCCGGACTCAGAAACTGGTGGAACCTTAACTGGAGACGTTCCCTTCTTGGCCTTCTTTAACAAGGAGACATGGAAGACCCGGTTTATCTTCCACCTTTTAGGTAGTTGCAGCTGCGCCGCCACTTCATTTACCATCTTGATGATCTTAAAAGGACCCACAAATCTGGGACCCAGCTTCTTGCTAGGAACCTTCAACCTGATATTCTTGGTGGACAACCAAACCATCTCACCAGGGAAGAACTGCAACTCTCCTCTCTTCCGATCCGCCTGGACCTTAGCCTGGTGCGACGCCCGCACCAGATTCTCTCGGATACGGGACCATACCCCTTGCAGCTTTTTAGAAAATAGCTCCTCCTCCGGAACTGGGGAAGAAATGGAAGAAAATACTCCGAAAACAGGATGTCTACCACCGGAGCAAAAAAAAGGTGTGGTACCTGTGGCATTGGAATCATGGTTGTTTAGGGAAAATTCTGCCAGGGGGAGAAAGGCAGCCCAATTATTCTGGTTCTCTCGAACAAAACACCTCAAAAACTGTTCCACATCCTGATTCTTCCTCTCTGTTTGTCCGTTAGACTCTGGGTGAAACCCGGAGGAAAACGACAGTGTAACTCCCAACCTGCTGCAAAAAGCCCGCCAGAATTTAGCCACAAATTGCGGTCCCCTGTCCGAAACGATCTCCTCAGGAAGACCATGCAACCTTACAATCTCTTTAATAAACGCCTCAGATAGTGTCTTGGCACATGGCAGCCTGGAAAACGGGATCAAATGGCACATTTTCGTGAAGCGGTCAACGACTA
Organism: Leptodactylus fuscus; assembly: GCF_031893055.1. Classification (NCBI taxonomy): domain Eukaryota; kingdom Metazoa; phylum Chordata; class Amphibia; order Anura; family Leptodactylidae; genus Leptodactylus; species Leptodactylus fuscus. The sequence goes on from NC_134265.1 coordinate 136,784,997, forward strand.
CCCAAATGACCGTGAAACCCTTAGACACCGGAAGGCCCGTGATGAAATCCATAGACAGATGAGTCCAAGGTGCCTTAGGAGGTTCCAATGGATGTAGAAGACCGTGGGGACGGGTATGCGACGCCTTGGCTCTTGCACAGACCGAACAATTTTGAACAAACTGCAAGACCTCCTTACTCCACCCTGGCCACCAAAAATTCCTAGACACCAATCTCATGGTCTCTGAAACCCCCGGGTGACCAGCAAGAACCGACTCATGACACTCCCTCAGGAGACTTTGTCGGAGAGTAGTTGGGACAAAAAGCTTGTTTCTAGGTATCTTGGAAGGTGCAGCGTGTTGCGCTTCGATCAAGGCCTTCTCCAATTTCGCGCCCAATACTGCTACCACCACTCCATCCCCAAGAATAGTGGCAGGCGCCTCTCGTTCCTCCTCAGTCGACATATACCGGGATAAAGCATCAGCCTTAACATTCTTTGAACCCGGCACATAAGTCACGTTAAAATGGAACCGCGCAAAAAATAGAGCCCATCTGGCCTGCCGTGCATTTAATCTCTTCGCCGACCCAGGATAAATCAAATTCTTGTGGTCAGTAAATACCTGGACTGGCCTTCTGGCCCCCTCCAGAAAATGACGCCAATGTTCGAACGCTAGTTTTATTGCTAGTAGTTCCCTATCTCCGATGTCATAATTCCGTTCAGAGGCAGAGAATTTCTTAGAAAAGAAGGCACAGGGATGCGTACCCTCCTCAAACTCCTGAGAAAGTACTGCTCCCACCCCCACCGAGGAGGCATCCACCTCCACTCGGAAGGCCAACCTCTCATCCGGCTGTCTCAAAATGGGAGCGGATGAGAATCGCTTCTTCAGTTCTTCAAACGCAGCTAGCGCCTCTGGCGACCACTTAGCACAGTCAGCCCCCTTCTTAGTCAAGTCCGAGATAGGTTTCACAACCTCAGAAAATCCCTTGATAAACTGGCGATAATAGTTGGAGAACCCCAAGAACCGTTGGACCGCCTTTAGGTTCTCGGGTCGCGGCCACTCCAAGACTGCCCTGACCTTCTCAGGGTCCATCTCAAACCCCTTGTCCGATAGGATATAGCCAAGGAAACATAATTTATTGACCGCGAACACACATTTCTCCAGCTTAGCACTTAATTGGTTAACCCTCAGGAGATCTAAAACCTCTCTCACTCTCTCCCAATGAGTCTCCAAATCCAGGGTGTAAATGAGTATATCGTCCAGATAGACCACAACCCCCCTCCCTATGACGGCACTTAGTACATCATTAATAAAATTCTGAAAAAACGCAGGCGCATTGGTTAGACCGAAAGGCATCACAAGATTCTCAAAGTGTCCTAGGGGTGTGTTAAACGCTGTTTTCCACTCATCCCCCTTCTTGATTCTCAGCAAGTTATACGCCCCACGTAAATCTATTTTACTAAACCAGCGGGCTCCCGTAATCTGGCTGAATAGATCCGAGATCAACGGAATGGGATAGGGATTCCGCACCGTGATTTTGTTAATCTCCCTAAAATCCAAACAAGGACGCAACCCTCCATCTTTCTTCTTTACAAAGAAAAACCCCACTGCTACTGGGGACTTAGATGGGCGAATATGCCCCACCTCTAGACTCCCCTCAATATACTCTTTGAGCGCCTCCCTCTCTGGAATAGTGAGATTGTACAACCGTGTCTTGGGTAGCACTGCATTAGGTATAAATTTAATCGAGCAATCATAGGTGCGATGTGGTGGTAATGTCTTGGCTGCCCTTTCCTCAAACACCTCCCTGAACTCACATATTTCTTGAGGCAAATTGTCTATAGACAAAGACATAACGGATATGGGCAGACATCGACCATTACACCCCTGCCCCCAAGAAACTACTGACTCGGTCTCCCAGTTGATAATAGGGTTATGCTGCTTCAGCCAGGGCCACCCCAAAACTACTTGTGCTGGTAACTTAGACAACAAGAACAAGTCAATCTCTTCCCTGTGGCCACCCACAATAAACTCCAAACCCTCCACCTGTTTGGAGATGACAGCTTGCTGTAGAGGGGTCTTATCAATAGCCCACACCGGTATCTGAGACTTCAAGACCAAAGGACTCACCCTTAATTGCTCACAAAACTCTGAGTCAATAAGGTTGACTGCCGAACCACAATCAACCAAAATCCGGCACTTCTGCCCATTTACCCATCCTTCAAGGGTCAACCCGGCAGTCTGAGTACAGGAAATATGCACACCTCCCTCCATAGTAGGTTTTCTCCCTTTACCCTCAATAGACCTGGGGTTATTACTCTCCTTGGCGAACCATTCTCTGGAGGGACATACCCTTGCTACATGTCCCATCCCTCCACACACAAAACAGCGTACTGTGCGGGACCCTTCACTCTTGGGTCTTGCACTTCGCACAGTGGCCCCAATCTGCATGGGTTGGTCCCCCGGGTCCTCTCTAAAAACAGAGAATTGAGGAGGGCTAAGCCCCCCAGGACTCTTGTCTCCACGCTCCCGGAGGCGCTGTCCAACTCTAATTGCCAGCTGCATGGCCTCATCTAGATCTCCCGGAACAGGGTGAGAAACTAGATGGTCTTTAACCTGGTCCGAGAGCCCTGTCTCAAACTGACTAAGTAGAGCGGGGTCATTCCAATGTACTTCTGCTGCCCACCTACGAAACTCTGTGCAATATTTCTCTATAGCGTGATCCCCTTGCACCACACGTCGTAGGTTATACTCAGCCGTGCGTACCCTGTCTGGGTCGTCATACAGTAACCCCATTGTGGAGAAAAACGCCTCTACAGTTAGTAAGCAAGCTGAGTCGGCTGGTAACGAATGTGCCCAGATGAGGGGATCATCTCTCAATAAAGTAATAATAATCCCAACTCTCTGTACCTCAGAACCGGAGGAAAACGGCCGTAGCCGGAAATACAAAAGACAGTCCTTTTGAAATCGGAAAAAATCTGACCTCTTACCTCGGAAGGGTTCAGGTAAGCTGACTTTTGGCTCCAGAGGCCGACCCACAGGGGCGCTACTCACCTGCCTCTGTATGCCCTCCACCTGAGAGGCTGTGTGTTGAGCCAACTGCTGTACTTGAGATACGCCAGAAGCTTGGATGGCATCCATTCGTAGCTTGATCCCCTCCATCTCAGTGGAAATCTGCTGCACCGCCTGGTACAACTGTTTCAGGTCCGTCATAATGCAAACGAACCTTTTTTTTTTTTTTTTTACCGGCTGAGTGTACTGTTATGTCAGTCCAGGTAGCTGCAACGGGGCTAAGGGATAGCAGTAGGGAATCTCGCCCTGCACTACTCCCACTAGCTATCCCGGTCCCTGCCTCACGGGTGTGGGTCGGCTGTACTCAGGCTAAGCCTGACCCCGACAGCTCCTCTCTCACTGATACCGTAGGCCTAGATGGAAGTTGGAGAAGGAATGCCCTATAAGATCTCTAGGGACTGGAGACTAAAGGGGGTCACCCCTAACGAACAAGTGAAGCTGCTACTGACAGGGACTGACAAGGGTGTGCGCTGACTAACAACACAAGCAGCACACAGGAAAAATGTGGGAAAGGATTCCCCCAAACCAATATGGGAAGGAACCTTACACTAGGAAACAAACACAGGGAAACTGAGTAGAAATCAAAGGATAAGGCAATTCACTCACACAGTCAATTATACACGGAGGGAGGATTGGTGAACACAGAAGGGAAAACACACAAACCAACTCGTTCACCCAAACCTCCCAAAAATCAACCACGGAACTTCCTCTATCCCAGAACACCACCTACTCCTCCTGCTAAGGCCTAGCTCTGTAAAAGCGACACTCAGCACAGAACCATGGGAGGCATGGGTTTAAATACAGAGTAGAGACCACTCCTCCCAGGTGCAAATGGGAGGACAGACTAATCAACCAGGAGATAAAGCTGCCTACCATCAGTGCGCGCATGCAAGTCAGAAGGTGTGCACCAATACTCACGACAGGACAACCCCGCAGCGCCAGGATGCCACCCCAGACACCGCGCAGCCAAAAACTCCCCAGGTAAGAAAAATAGAAATTAAAGAACCTAAATACTCCTAACAACATCAGCTACTGCTTCAGGACCAGGATGAGCTTATGACTTCAGAGGAGAATCACAAATCGGTTTCATGTTGTTCTTTGAATGAAAAATATTAAGTGTATACGTGATATAAACAACTGCTGAATAATACAAGGCATCCTCTAAATATATCTGTTATTCCTCAATAATTACTAGGAGTACAATAGTCATTCATGTATGTGAAGGCCACCATGCTAGATGTGTGCACCATACTACTAGATAGTGGGCGCCTTCAATTCAGAGAATCACTATGACTCACTTTGTACCAAGAATGAAACATTTCCCCATATTCTATAGTTAGAAATTCCATTTCTGTTATTATGGTAGCTTAGTACATTAATAAAGTTTATCTCTTTCACCTTTCATTACCATAACCTGAAGTAATACTTGTGCTAACATTTCAACAGAATTAAGCAGTATAAATACAATAACAAACAGCCATAAGTTTAATACCATCTGGTAAATGTTGTGAACGAACCCCTCATACCCCTAAACCATTTCAGGACAAGGCCAGTTTCTCAGGTTCAGGACCAAACACAATTTGTTTTTTTTTTCCATACATGTGGTTTTGAGGACTAATAAATTTTTTTCCCCTTTGGATAAATCATTTTCGTGTCTTGTTTCAGTGATTTAAAAAAATATATATATATATATTTTATGTTTTTATTTTTCTTAGTTTTTTTTGTTATTTTAATATTTTAGAAAATGTAAACAAAAAAGGAGGGGAAATGTGTCTGTCTGTTACATTTTACAAGTTTTTGTTTGTTTGTTTTTATTAGCACAAAGTGGTACAAACATTTTGAAGTAATTTTCCCTCTCCATTATGATGATTCATAGGTATTGCTGTGACATTATGACATGGGCGTAGTAGGTACACAATTTCATATATATACAGTCCTATGAAAAAGTTTGGGCACCCCTATTAATCTTAATCATTTTTAGTTCTAAATATTTTGGTGTTTATAACAGCCATTTCAGTTTGATATATCTAATAACTGATGGACACAGTAATATTTCAGGATTGAAATGAGGTTTATTGTACTAACAGAAAATGTGCAATATGCATTAAACCAAAATTTGACCGGTGCAAAAGTATGGGCACCTCAACAGAAAAGTGACATTAATATTTAGTAGATCCTCCTTTTGCAAAGATAACAGCCTCTAGTCGCTTCCTGTAGCTTTTAATCAGTTCCTGGATCCTGGATAAAGGTATTTTGGACAAACAATTCAAGTTCAGTTAAGTTAGATGGTCGCCGAGCATGGACAGCCCGCTTCAAATCATCCCACAGATGTTCAATGATATTCAGGTCTGGGGACTGGGATGGCCATTCCAGAACATTGTAATTGTTCCTCTGCATGAATGCCTGAGGATTTGGAGCGGTGTTTTGGATCATTGTCTTGCTGAAATATCCATCCCCGGCGTAACTTCAACTTCGTCACTGATTCTTGAACATTATTCTCAAGAATCTGCTGATACTGAGTGGAATCCATGCGACCCTCAACTTTAACAAGATTCCCGATGCCAGCATTGGCTACACAGCCCCAAAACATGATGGAACCTCCACCAAATTTTACAGTGGGTAGCATGTGTTTTTCTTGGAATGCTGTTTCTTTTTGGACGCCATGCATAACGCCTTTTTTTTTATAACCAAACAACTCAATTTTTGTTTCCAAAATGAAGCTGCCTTGTCCAAATGTGCTTTTTCATACCTCAGGCAACTCTATTTGTGGCGTACGTGCAGAAACGGCTTCTTTCTCATCACTCTCCCATACAGCTTCTATTTGTGCAAAGTGCGCTGTATAGTTGACCGATGCACAGTGACACCATCTGCAGCAAGATGATGCTGCAGCTCTTTGGAGGTGGTCTGTGGATTGTCCTTGACTGTTCTCACCATTCTTCTTCTCTGCTTTTCTGATATTTTTCTTGGCCTGCCACTTCTGGGCTTAACAAGAACTGTCCCTGTGGTCTTCCATTTCCTTACTATGTTCCTCACAGTGGAAACTGACAGGTTAAATCTCTGAGACAACTTTTTGTATCCTTCCCCTGAACAACTATGTTGAACAATCTTTGTTTTCAGATCATTTGAGAGTTGTTTTGAGTAGCCCATGATGCCACTCTTCAGAGGAGATTCAAATAGGAGATCAACTTGCAATTGGCCACCTTAAATACCTTTTCTTATGATTGGATACATCTGGCTATGAAGTTCAAAGCTCACTGAGGTTACAAAACCAATTTTGTGCTTCAGTAAGTCAGTAAAAAGTAGTTAGGGGAATTCAAATCAATAAAATGATAAGGGTGCCCATACTTTTGCACCGGTCAAATTTTGGTTTAATGCATATTGCGCATTTTCTGTTAGTACAATAAACCTCATTTCAATCCTGAAATATTACTGTGTCCATCAGTTATTAGATATATCAAACTGAAATGGCTGTTGCAAACACCAAAATATTTAGAACAAAAAATGATTAAGATTAATAGGGGTGCCCAAACTTTTTCATAGGACTGTATATCTCCTTGCAGTGTTAAGAGTGGAGTTTCCGGGATGTAAAAAGCCAAGCTCTGTCCCATCAATGCATGGATGCCACAAGACTTGAGAATCTTCTAAAAGGGTTTAAATACTTGTGTCTGTCTAAGGTGGTTGGCAGTTTTAGCAACAGCCAAATGCATTTGTTCTACGCTATTTCCGTAGGTCCCATTGCAGTAAATTGGAGTAAGTCCTATTTACTTCTCTGAGCGCCACAGGAACAGCATATCACAGACACAATTATTTGTTCCTGTTCTTCCCAGCCTGGTGAACTGGACTTACAGCCATGCCTTACCATTTCAGCCATGACTAGCTGAGAAGGGAATATCCATTTAAGTCCTATCAGGTGGGGTTTTCATCTATCGGACATGTTTTTCTAGCACATCCCACAGATCCGCAATCAGATGGAGAACTGAGAACTTTGAGGGTCAGGTCAACTTGTCTCAAGTCAAAGTAATATATTGCTTTACTGTTCCATTCTAATGCTCATGTTCCCACTGTAGGTCCTTTCAGGTCCAATTTTGAACAAGCCTCCATGTAATATGCATCAAATTGAAAAAAATGTGGCAAATATTAAAAAATTTACTAATTGTAAATGCAGCTGACACAGTATTAACCAATATTGATACATAGGAATAATTGTAGATATATCGTGCAAATATACACTGAAAGGCCACTTTAACACATAGACCTTCTTTGGCCTTCTCTTAGCAATTTGTTTAGGCATAGTATCAATGACAAGTATCAGAGGACCCAGGGTGTGTGTAGGAAACGTTCCACCAAACACCATTGCTCCATCTTCATCAGCATGGTGCAACAGAAATCTAGATTCATCTGACAGTCAATGTTGTTCCACTGCTCTGACACATTTTTGTGCCGTGTTACCCCTCATTGACATCTGCGTTGGTATTCCTTAAGGAATTATTGATCTATTACTCTCTACGTACGCCGTTTTCCTTTTGTCCGTGGCACAACAATTGTAAACACCTATTTTAGGTTTTGTAAATAAATGATTGCACCCCTTGCATATTTAGTGTGTGCAGCAGCATTTCTTCACACCCATGCTAGGAAATGATGAGTTATGTATCTGGGTTTTAGTTGGAACACTTGGATTTGGCCATTTATTAAATGTTTGTGAATAAGATCCGCATAACATAAGATGACCATCAATGGCTGGAGCCATACAAAGTTTACATTATAGATTATGGTATACATGGGACAGTTTGGTGCGGAGAATGAAAAAGGAACCTTGTGATTGAAAATAACTATTAATATCACGGACTTATCTGACCATACAATGATTCATCTATTCTGAGTGTGACTTAAGTCATCTAAATCCCTATCATGTCTCTTTATATTTACACAGTGCACATATTAATGCTCTTCCAGCCAGGATTTATGGAAATGATGCTCACCCAATGCTACAAAACTTTCCAGGAATCCTGCCAAGCTGTCAGACTATGCCAGCTTAAAATTGGCATTGTGATCTTCATGTGTACTGAAATGTATTTCCACGTCTTGTAATCCTCAAGTCTGTTGTCACTATTTACACAGTAGTGAACACAACTTATATATAAACATGAGAGAATTTACACTAAACACGTTCTCATCCAGACTGCTGGCAAATTGTTGTTATGTGTTGTTTTTCCTACACAACTTTCTGGTAAGACAGACAGGTCTCCACTTACAGATTGTGTAAGAAAATAACCCAGAAAAGACCTCAGAGCGACAAACAGGTCTAACCGTGCTTCACTTACAGCCTGCTGAGAATTCTTTGAATGACATTTTGCATGTTGTATAATTTTAGCTTGAGGTTACTTGAAAATAACACAGTTACATAATCTCACAAGGGCTTGTTGGGACTGGCAGCGAGTTTACAGACGGCAGTGTATGTTCCATTAAGTCATACCTCTAGAGAGACACATCTCACCTAGGACATCACAACCGCTTTTCACTTCCAACTTTCAGGATTTTACCTCTTTAAAATGTTTTGGATTTTAGTTTCTAGTATGGCCATTATTATTGCCATATTACAAATCTAATCTCTGATGAGAACGTTTCTCCATTATTTCCACTGTGCCACTGGTGTCAGTTCATTGTTTCTGGTATTTCAGCTTAGTCCATCTAATAGTGGCTCTGTAGATCCTTTTTCTCCTCTAATCTCAGACATCCCTTCTACCTATCTGAGGATCAACCATGAGAAGTCTTACCCCCTTCCTATAGATTCCCCTTCCATAGTAAAGCCTTGTTAGGAATATGCAGTTATAAAACATACCTTCTCTGGCTAGAACTGCCTTATAAAACAACTACACTACACATAAGGAAAACATACATCGAAAAAAAAGTCTAGTTTAGGATATGAATTGTGTATTCTTAGAATTCTCTCTTTAATGCAATTGTTATTGCAGATGGAGATTTCAAACACTTAAAGGGATCCTATCACTAAAACTCATTTTTTTTTCTGCCTAACACGTCGGAATAGCCTTAAGAAAGGCTTTTCTTCTCCTACCTTTAGATTTCTTCTCTGCGTCGCTGTTCGGTATAAATCCTGGTTTTCGTCAGTATGCAAATGAGTTCTCTCACAGCACTGGGGGCGGGTGCCAGCACTTAAACAGCACTGGGGGCGCCCCCAATGCTGCGAGAGAACTCTCCATCGCCGCCTCTTCTTCAGGAACGGGTCTTCTTCACGTCTCTTCCAGTGGAGGCTTCAAACTTCTAGGCCTCAGGCCTAGGGCAAAGCCAACTGCACATGCGTGCCGGCCACAAGAAAATGGCCGCTTACACAGTATTGTAAGCGGCCATTTTCTTGTGGCCAGCAGGCATGCACAGTCGTCTGCCTGAGGTCTAGAAGTTTGAAGCCACCGCCGGAAAAAGATGCGAAGAAGACCTGTTCCTGAAGACAAAGGAGGCGGCTCTAGAGAGTTCTCTTGCAGCATTGGGGACACCCCCAGTGTTGTTTGGGCCCACCCCCAGTGCTGTGAGAGAACTTATTTGCATACCGACGAAAACCAGATTATACACAGAACATTGGCGTGGAGAAGACATCTAAAGGTAGGAGAAGAAAAGCCTTTCTTAAGGCTATTCCGATGTGTTAGGCAGAAAAAAATGAGTTTTAATGATCCCTTTAAAGGAGTAGTCCAAGGTTACAAAAAACAAAGGCTTTCTTCCAAAAACAGAATCACGTCTGTTCACGGTGAGCAGAGTAATAAGGTGCACCCTCATTAAAGGGAGTGTGTCAGTGGTACATTTGTTATAAACTTAACCACAATACCTTGTAGAGATGTTTCTACAGTTTCCAAATATGCCTCTGTTATTTAGCTTTGAAGCCAATTTTTCATATACATTACTTTTGTATTCATATGCAAAAGAGGGGAAAGTGTTTTGTTCAGCAATCCAGAGCTGAGACCAAAGACAAGGCAAGCTGTCACACTGCAAGGCACTTTCCCATTATTAGCATATGAACAAGACAGCAATTTACATGTAAATGGAGCTCCAAATCTGAATAGCAGAGGTATATTTGGAAACTGTAGAAACATCTCTATATTGTGCCTTAATTAGGTTTATTACCTATTTATTGTTGACAGACCCTTTAATTCCAAAGGTCAGATGTGATGCATCCAACGAGGCAAGTGGTCAGAATGGTTGTCCAAGGGTGTGATGTTGACTACAATTAAGATTGTGACATTTTGAGCATCCCACCTACAGCCCCGACATAACAATGTCTGCTTTGTATCTTTGCAAAAGTCTGATATCAACGCAACAAAGAATTAAAAAAAAAAATTGCTATATCAACAGCATAAACTTATTTTGGCAGCAATATGTTCATTTCTTGAGATACCACTAAGGCCTTTTCCTGTTCTTAGAACATCTGATCATACTCTTTAGCATTACCTCTATCCATATCCTCTATATTAATATATGGAGATTAAAGATGGGGTCCCATTCTTAGGACATCCTGCTAAAAGTCAGCTTCCACTCTGGAAGACTCAGCTGCCAATTTAAGACATGTTTGTGCATTCAGTTGAATGGATCTCATGTAATATCACGTTTCTCTGTGGGTGCTGCAGGAGAAATGTGTAAAGGCCCGCATCTGTAATAGGTGATAACAATAAATCCCTGGGATTTCGGCCGCAGGACCTGCAACAGTAAGCTAGTCACCAAATGCTCTTTATTTAGTGAAATGATTGTCCAGGTAAGATTTTAGGGCAAAGACCAACGCTATACATATGGTGTTAAGGGTTAAAACTTACCATCACTCTTAGGTTTCATGTCAGATCCTATTAGCTAGCAGCTCAGTTCTTTCTTTTCCTATGGCAAGGACATCCTTTCATATGACTCCCTTTTCTCCATAGCTATTCCAATATTCATACATGGAATACATTGATTTTTAAGAAACATTTGCATCTTCTGACATGTTTCTTAAATGTATAGGACCTTGCACTGGAAATCTGCTGGCTATAAATAATTCCATTTGATAGTGAATGAATATTTTCCATGTAGGTGTCAATGATAACGTTACAATCATCCTAAGGCGCTTAATTCCGTTCTATTACTATTATATTAGCACAGCTTTTGCCATATGTCTGTTTCTCCTACCTTTAAGCAGTAAAACGTTTGTGCGTGCTGTATTGCCTTCTCTGTATATTTATGTATACATGATTGTTGTCATCTCTGGATATGTTTCTGTACTATAAGCCAGATGTATTCCAAATATGGCAGCCCATAACAGGCTTAAATACATATTTATAAATTCAAATATTCAAAGAAAGTATGGGCTGCTCACACATTGTAGTTAACTTTTTACCCATATGTCTGAACGTCTATTTATTGGCAATAAAAATATAGGGTTATTGTCTCCTTAAAGGGGAATCCAATTATATAGCAATAGGGGTTTCCCATCCTACTCCTTTATCCATAAAATAATGAATATGTTCTAGATCTGTGGGGGTCTGACCCCTGGAGCTCCCAACAATCATGGCAACAGGGTGTTTTGCTGCCATTTTGAATGGAGTTAAAGTCATGTAAGCGTGTTCCTGCTGTATCCATTACAGTGAGACTGCTGGAAACAGCCAAAATAAAGTATCTCTGGTAGTACCATTGAAATGAATGGAGCAGTTGAGTTCCCACAAATCTGTAACTTACCACCTATGCTTTGTATAGGGACACTCCCTATAATCATTGAATTAAGGCTTTTCATTCAGTCCCACTGCCACAGGTGTATAAAGTACATGGTAGTCACTTTTAGGCCGGAGCCCCATGGGACAGAAATGCCGCGGGAAAGACCATGACATTTTACAGTACGGGCAAAGTGGATTGGATTCTAGGAAATCCTATGCCCATATTGTGATAAAAACCATTGTGCGGACACTCCGCCATTTCCAAAACCGGCATGGTTTTGGAAATCACAGCATGTGAATTATACCTACCCATAGGTATAATTGCAACAGGAAGTCTGCAGAGGAAAACTGCACAAAATTTCAGCTTAAAGCACTATGGGTAAAACCGTGATACGTTGCCGCCGTGGTTTTTCCTGTAGCGCTTTTTTTTGCTGTGGGACGTCCGTGGGGCCTTAGCCTTACAAACATTTGTGAAAGAATGGCTCAATGTAAAGAGCTCAGTGAATTTCAGTGAGGTACTGCAGGGTCTTTTCAACATATTGATGGGACCAGTGCAAAGGTGTCATAAGTAGGTATTTCCTTCAGTGGCCCCCACATAGCATAATGTCCATTAGTGGTCCTCACATAGTGTAATGCCTCCCTAGTGGCCTCATACAATATAATGCCCCTCAGAGGCAAATGTCCATGCCCGCATCACACTTTAACCAGCCCCCATGGCCCCCAAGGCATTATATTATAATGACCCTCTCCAGGTTGCCCCTATATTTTCATGCCTCCCTCCCCAGGTTGCCCCACAGTTTTATATTCTCCCCTGGTTGCTCAAACAAAGAAAAAACAAAACAAAAACCTTAATAATTACCTTTCCTCTGTTCACTTCTCTCTCTGGTTCTGGAGTCTTCAGAGAACAACAGGTATGATGTAAGTGGCGTCACTACATCATGCCTACTGTTCTGAGGATGCCAGGAGCAAAGACAGTGGCTGGATGGTGAAGAAGGGAGTGGACGGCTTGCTGCTTTACCATTACCTTCCTCTTGAGTTGGCGTTGGGGCAGCATCGTAAACACTGCCTGTAACAATGGAACCACAAATGTAGGACTGTCTCGCTGTCCCAAGGAAATCCCCGCAACCATTGTTCCTGGTGCAAGTGCACTTTTGGCCCTATATGTAAAGCAGCCCTGCGGTACTGTAATAGGATGCCACCACTGTGACAATTCAGCATGTGAAATTTCTTCCTTCCTAGATATTGCACCGTCAACTGTGAGTGGTATTACTGAAAAGGAACCACAGCAACAAAGTGGCAGAGCAAGTAAAGTTATAGAATGGGATTGCTGACTGCTCAGACACATAGTGCAAAAAGTCACCTACACTCAATATCTGCAGAGTTTCAATCCTCCTCTGACATTAACATGAGCACAAAAACTGTCCATCGGGTTTCCATGGTCAAACAGCTGCATGCAAGTTTTACATCATCAAAAACTAAGGGTAATATAAAGTAGGGCAAATCTGTCCCATTGTAGAAATTCTGTAGAAATGTATTCTATGAAGTGAAAGATCACACAAAACTCAGTTTGAGTCTGGATTTAGTGAATGCCAGGAGAATTTTACCAGCTGGACTCCATTGAGTCAACTATAAAGTTTGGTGGAGGTGGAATGCTGTGGGGTTGTATTTCAAGGCTGATTTTAGTTCCAGGGAAGGGAAAGTTTGAAGGAGCTTTCTAGGACTATCCTCAGGCTAGGTCATGAATATGTGGCTGGGATGGGATTTGTACAGAGTTTTGCTTGGTATTCAGTGAGGTGTCCACAACACTCACCCAAACACTTCAGCCGCTTCATCAGTTGATTGTGATGGTCTCAGGTATGGTCCTAAGGAGTAAAGTCCTTTAATGATTCGGCATAGCGAGACATTTTGGACAATTGTATGTTTCCAACATGACATAACAACTTTGGGGAATGCACAAAGCAAGGTCCATAAAGGTTGAGTGGGTAGGTTTGGTGTTGAAGAATATGATGGCTGGTACAGAATCATGACCCCCATCGCGCTGACCATCTATGAAGTGAACTAGGATGGAGATTGCAAGCAAGGCTCTCTTGTTATTGTTTTAGGTTACATTCACATCTATGTTTGGCTATTTGCTCTTCTCATGCTATGGAGGACCAGAAAATGAAATGGATTAAGAATGGTAAGTTGTAGAAGTTATGTAGGTGCAATGCCTCAGTCTGCCAGATGCAAATCTATTCTCCAGGATGGAATTAGGAGAACAGAGTGCAGTCTGTACACCACCCTATAGAGGGCAGCATCCTTAACATCATGAACGACTCAGTTATAAAGTCTTTTAATCATAATGTGGATTTAATTGCTAAATCAGTATTTCTGTCCCAAAAGGAACAGATTCCCAACTATGGACAGCGCTGTTTCGGCCTATTGGGCCATCCTCAGCATAGCTAAATCAGTATCCCTACACTATGCTGAGGATGGCCCAATAGGCCGAAACAGCGCTGTCCATAGTTGGGAATCTGTTCCTTTTGGGACAAAAATACTGATTTAGTCGTTCATGATGTTAAGGATGCTGCCCTCTATAGGGTGGTGTACAGAGTGTACTCTGTTCTCCTAATTCCATCCAGGAGACTAGATTTGCATATTTTTTACCCATAATCCCTAGCGGAGCAGGAATGACTTGTAAGTCTCCGTACTGCCTATGTAGGCAAACACTCTCCCTAATGTGGACGAGTGCCCCCATACCTCAGTGTGCCAGTACATTTATCTATGCAGTGCATTTGATATAAGTGTACAGTGCTGTATTCTCTGGAGAAGTCACTTGTCACTGATGCTAGGTTCACACTAGCGCCCAGAGTCCTTCTGAGCAGAAGACGGAAAGCTGTCAGAGTGGGTCCGGCTGTGATCGACGGTGAGCGTTTTATGCTCTCCACCGCGAAACCGTTTTTTTTTTTTTAAACCGGACACAGAGTACTACATGTCCGACTCTGTGTCTGATTTAAAAAAAAAAACGGTTTTGCGGCGGGGAGCATAAAACGCTCACCGGCGCTCACCGCCGGACATCTTTCAAACCCATTCAAATGAATGGGTGTGAAAGAGTCCTGCAGATTTCCGTCTTCTGCTCTGTTTTGTGCAGGAAACGGAAACCTGCCGAACGGAGACCGGGCGCAGATGTGAACGAGCCCTCAGACTGTATTCTTCAAAGATGGATACAACTTTTCAGCACAAGGGCAAATGATACTAACTTCCTGGTAAGGTAGTCATACAATTCTGAGAACATTTTTTAAGGCTTATGAAACTACTTGCATCACAGAAAACCTACTTAGTATCTCTGTTTGCATATGTCAGATGAATTCTAGATTTTACACACAATAACCACGATAGCCCACTACCACAATACATTGTAAGAAGGGCTACAAGTAGGTGTTAATAACATTAGCAGTCAACTGATGTACCCCAGGGGAGATATGAGGGTTGCCCTGTCATCTGACTAGACAGTCAACACCCTGCATTTCTTTGTTTCACAGTGTGTATAAATGGCATATAAAAGAGGAAGAGAAACATCCATATGTATCAGTAATAAATGGGTCAGTCTTACATACAATTTCTCAGTATAGTTACACATTCGGAGCAGATCTTGAAAACTATTTCAGTTTTCCCTTGTATGGGTTTAAAGGGAATGGAAAAGAACAATCTCTTCCAAATCAGATGAGCAGGGACAGGAGCAGTGACATGTCCTCTCATGTGATTCTGATAGTGGGGGACTTTGTCACGTTGTGAGCAGAAAGCCTGGGAAACAATGGGATTTCCCAGCAGAAGTAAGAAGGGATGTGGGGAACCTGCTATTCTGATATTTTGATATCATATGACCTCCTCTTATATAATATAGCACTGACAGTAGATTTAAAAAAAAACATTTTTTATAAATTATTTATTAATAGAGATGAGCGAACGCTGTTCGAGCGAATTGATATTCGATCGAATATCAGGACGTTTGAGGTGTTCGATTCCAATCGAACACCAGGTGGCAAACTCACAAAAAATTTGATTCCCCTCCCACCTTCCCTGGTGCGTTTTTTGCACCAATAACAGCGCAGGGGAGGTGGGACAGGAAAAACAACAATGTAGGCAGTGAAAAAAAAAATCGGAAAAAGGAATTGGCGGCCGGAAATAGACAACCTCCAATTTAGACGAATGGTTACCATTCGACTAATTTGGGACTGTGAACTATATGAATGTGAGACAGGGACAGATCTACAGGCAAAGTTAGCTAGGGATAACCTTTATTTAGAGGGGGAATGTCACTCACCTAGCTCTTTGGGGTTCTATCTTGTCGGGATCCCTGTCAGCTTGCGATATGCGCGAGCTGACTTTTTCCCATAGGAATGCATTGGCCAGCGTTGATTGGCTGAATGCCCGTACACTGGCCAATCAACGCTGGTCAATCCATTTCTTTTGTGAGATATAGCAGAGCCCGTGCAGTTAGTCTGGCTACTCCAGACACCGGAGTTGAAAGAGCTCTGCACTACACCCAACCATCCCTCCAGTTACTCCTCCTGTACTAACACGACTAGCTCAGCTTGGTTATTCCTTAGTACTACTAACACGCTCAGCTAGGCTATTGCTTAGTGTAAGTAGTGTTAGTAGTACTAAGGAATAGCCAAGCTGAGCATGTAGGAGATGTAGGAGAGCTGGCAGATATGCGCAGACTAACACGCTCAGCTTGGCTATTCCTTAGTACTACTAACATGCTCAGATCGGCTATTACACTAAGGAATAGCCAAGCTGAGCGTGTTAGCAGTACTAAGGAATAGCCAAGCTGAGCTAGTCATGTTAGTACAGGAGGAGTAGCTGGAGGGATGGTTGGGTGTAGTGCAGAGCTCTTTCATCTGTCCGGAGTAGCCGGGCTAACCGCAGGGCCAGCTCTGCTATATCTTGCTATAGAAATGCATTGACCAGCGTTGATTGGCCAGTCTACGGGATTCGGCCAATCAACGCTGGTTCTGCCTCAGGAGGCGGAGTCTAAAATCGGACCAGAATGGAAACTGCTGTGGACCAATTTTAGACTCCGCCTCCTCAGGCAGAACCAGCGTTGATTGGCCGAATCCCGTAGACTGGCCAATCAATGCTGGTCAATGCATTCCTATGCGAAAAAGTCAGCTCTGGCATATCGCAAGCTGACAGGGGATCCCGACATAATAAAGGTACTTGATGCCCCCAGACATGCTTCCCTTGCTGTCCCAGTTGCTTTCCAGGGTGTTGGCATCATTTCCTGGGGTGTCATAGTGGACTTGGTGACTCTCCTGAGTCGAATGGTAGGATCCCCTGTAGCGAAGCATTTTCTCCCATAGACTATAATGGGGTTCGATATTCGATCGAATAGTCGAATATTGAGCAGCTATTCAAAACGAATAACGAATCTCAACCATTTTACTGTTCGCTCATCTCTATAAACCATTTACAAAAATGCAAAACAAAAAGCAAGACCATAACATAGCAAGACCAGAGAAACTGGACCTACGAAACAAAGTCATACATATAGACATGTCTGAATGGACAAAACAAAACAAGGCAATAAAAGTCAGATATCTAGAACAACCCACCTAGGGTCAAGAGAGCAGGGAGGAGAAAAGGAAAATGACAGAAGAAGAGAGAAAGGAAAAAAAAAAAAAAAAGGAGGGGGGCACCCCATAGTCTGTCCACTGACCCGTCAACAGCAAAGATGCAACAGCCAAACAGATTGCTACGTTTGGGTACCCTGAAAGAGAAGTCATGGAGTCCGAGGGACAACCTACTGTAGATCCAGAGAGGGGGGTCCGAAAGGTGAAGCAGGAAGAGTGCCGGAGAATATGGGAGAGAAATCTGAAAAACCTGGCTAACCACCCTAAGAACACCCTCCCAGAAGTCACAAAGCCTAGTGCATTCCCATAAGATATGCAAAGGAGTTTGCTCCTCCGAACCACCTCCCCAACTGATAGAAAAGGAGGACGGGAAAATCCCAAGCAATTAAGCCGGTACACGATACCACCGCATCAGGATTTTGTAGCTCGCCTTCTGGAACTTACTAGTTATAGAGATTTTATGAGCGGATTAGAGAGACCTGGTACATTGCGAGCCAGTGAAAGCTAGGTTCAAGACCGACTCCCACCAGACCAAGAAGGAGGGGCTATGATCCGGAGGAGGGGAGACCAGAAGCAAGTAGAAATCTATGGAATAACCCTCCAGACTTGGAGTCAGGATAACAACTAAGGTACGCATCAAGGTACCTATGAAACGAAAAGTGGGGGCCGAACCCTCCAGAACCTGCGTCACCTGAACAAAATCAATGTGGATTTTCCTACCCCAGAGCAGGCATAGCAGGGAGGAACAGTCCTCCGGAATATTGAGACCAATAGCAATAATGGAGGCGAAAGCAATGGAGGCCATGGACGGAAGCTGGGACCCTGAAAGAAGAAGAAAGAAAGAAAAAAAAAAAAGGGGGGGGGGGGTGGTGGAAGAGGGGGAGTGGTAAGTTGAGGGAAAGAAGAAAAGGGAAAGAGAGAAGGATGTGCAGAGAAAACGAACAACAAAACAACAATCTATATATATAAAACTCAAAATCTGTAGTAGTCTGCTCTATACAAATCCATAGTTCTTTGGCCGATTTGGCTGAAATTTGGCACGCCCCCTCTCCACCCACAGGAGCAGAATACTGCGCACGTTACATCTTGCTAGCGTCCCCCGTCATGAGATTGGGGCCCCTAAATTTAGGCCCTATGCATTTAATGGGGAAAAGTGAAAGTGCTGAGGGGGAAACAACAGTTGTGACTGACAGGGAGGGATTATAGCGACAGCGCCAAAGACTCTCTGCTGAAGGGGCCGCACCACCACACACAACACACAAACACCATACAAACATCACACAGATAGCACACAAACACCAACCCACAAGCACAATACCACACAAATGCCACAACACACCACACAAACACCAGAACACTCTAGACACACACAACACAAGCACCACCCCACAAATACCACACACACACACACACACACAAAGACCACATATGCACGGACCACACACGCATGCAAACACACTCAGATGAATGCACACTATGCACATGGACGAACAGAGCACATGCAAACTCACACACAACTACCACAGGCATGGACACTTGCTCTGTGCACGCAGAAACACATGGATGACAAGCGCACATACAGGCATATATATACACGGACCACACACATGCAGGCACACACGCCCACATACACATGGATCACACGCGTGCACACATATACGGACCACACACACGTGCATGCACACATGCACACACATACATGGATCACGCATGCATACATATACACGGACCATACGCATGTGCATGCACACACGCATACATACACATGGGTCACACACATGTACACGCACGCATGCACTGACAAAACATGTCTGATATCCTTAGTGGCTGCTTGCACACTATAGTATTTTTCACGGGCCTCCAGGCCATGGATTTGGTGGTTCCATAGACTTCTTTGTGCACAAAGCTGTGAATTATGCAGGCTCCATAGAAGTTTATGGAGATGTAGAATCCACGGCCCAGAGACTGTAGTGTTACTGTAGTGTGCAAGCAGCCATACTGAGCAGCAATATTGTTCAGGCGAAAACCACCTGATAGTAATATTGTCACTATTGCTTACTATACAGGAAGCTTTCATCACTGAAGCACTACAATAGATAGTTGTTTAACTGTAAACCAATTTTACTCTTTTGTCCATGAACTACACTCGAGGGAGGGAAGGGTTGTACTATGTTATTAATTGGGTGTAAATCAGTGGCATGAACAGGAATGGTGGGGCCCCATGGTGAACTTTTGACGTGCCCCCTCCTCCCGACACTGAAGACCCCAACTGACCCACCCCACCGCATTCCTGTACCCCATAGTGGCCCCTGCACACAATATTATGCCCCATAGTGGCCCCTGCACACAGTATTATACCCTATAGTGGCCCCTGCACACAGTATTATACCCCATAATGGCCCCTGCACACAGTATTATGCTCCACTAGCAGTTACCCGCGACTTCGTATGCGGGTTGGCGGTGGCGTTGAACCGCTTATATGTGTTGTCCCCCATCTCTGCCTCCAGTTCCGTGTCCCCCCCATCTCTTCCCCCTAGTTTCGTGTCCTCCCATCTCTTCCCCCAGTTTCTTGTCCCCCCATCTCTGCCCCCAGTTTCTTGTCCCCCCATCTCTGCCCCGCAGTTTCTTGTCCCCCCCATCTCTGTCCCCAGTTTATTGTCCCCCCATATCTGCCCCAGTTTCTTGTCCCGCCATCGCTGCCCCCGGTTTCTTGTCCCCCAATCTGTGTCCCCCCCATCTCTGCCCCCAGTTTCTTGTCCCTCTATCTCTGCCCCCAGTTTCTTGTCTCCCGATCTCTGCCCCCAGCTTCATGTCCCCCCATCTCTGGCCCTAGTTTCTTGTCCTTCCATCTCTGCCTCCAGTTTCTTCCCCCCCCATCTCTGCCCCAGCTTCATATCCCCCATCTCTGGCCCCAGGTTCTTGACCCTCCACCTCTGCCTCCAGTTTCTTGTCCCCCCCATCTCCGCCCCCAGCGTCATGTCCCCCCATCTCTGCCCCCAGATTCATGTCCCCCTCCTACATCGGCCCCAGTGTAGTAGCACTCACCTTGGCCACGCTCCCTCGCCACTGCTTTCTCCGCTCGCTCAGTGCATATAGTTTTCGGGCTGCTGCCTGTGTGTGTCCTATATGTGGCAGAGCGAGGCCCCGGCGTCAGGTTGCTATGACGCCGGGCCAAGCTCTGCTGCATATACGACACAGGCAGCAGCAGGCGAACTATGTGCACTGAGCGAGCGGAGACAGCGGTGGGGGAGCGTGGCCAAGGTGAGTGCTACTACACTGGGGCTGATGTAGGAGGGGGATATAAAGCTGGGGAACATGGTTGATCCCTGGAGACACCCCCCGGGACACCCCCTCTCCCCGCTGCACTGACCTGTATGTGGAGTGTCGGGTGTAGCAGCCTCCTCTGTCCGCGATGTGTGCAGGTGGCCTAGTATAGCTGCGGCTCCGGGACGATGTGTTCTGCCGCCACCTTGTTCACGGTGTCCCTGCTCAATCGGCACGCCCACATTCAGCCCCCAACCTATGGTGCCGCAGCCCTGGCTCTATAGCCTGCCCACAGCCTGCCATGCACCAATAGGAGGTGCGTGGACAGACCAGCGCTGGCGGAATGCCAGCTTCTACAGCCGAGCCCGGAGGTGTCTTTGGAGGGTCACGGTGGCAATTTGGGGTGAGTGACCCACATTTTAAGTAGCCTACTACCTTTTCCTGGCAAATATGTGTGTGTATGTGAAATTTCCCTAAAATCCATTTGGGAACAAACATCCAAACATCCAAACACACAAACCCACAAACTTTCACCTTTATAATATTAATAGGATTGTGGCCTCTTCACCCGGGATTATGCCCCATTGTGGCCCCATCACCTAGCATTATGCCCCATTGTGGACACCCATGAACAATTATTATACTCTGAGCCAGGAGTGATACAAACATAAAAAAAACACTGTTAGTTACCTATCCTTGCTTCGCTGTAGTTCCCGCTGATGGCGACCATCTTCAATGACGTCAAGGACGTCACGTGACCCGGGGGCCTGCGTCGCAATACAAAGGACGCAGACCCCGGTCATGTGAAGTCAGGGATGTCACACAACTAGGCCCGAAGCCTGCCTGGAGAGGCAAGTAACACGTTTTTTTTATGTTCCCTTACCTCTCCTGCCCCTCCGGTCATTATACTCGGGGGTTTTTCAGTGGGGCTGCTGTCAGGATCGGTAAGTAAATAGGGCCTGTTACCATCTGGAGTAACTCCAGCCAGTAACGGCCTATTAAAAAAAAAAGAAAAAAGAAAACGCAGCGGTAGCGGCTGTTGCCGGGCCCCTAATGTGCTGGGCCCTATGGCAGCTGCTACCGCTGCTACCCCAGTAGTTACATCCCTGGTGTTGTTTTATATTTTCATGTAAGGTACATAAATTTTAATTTTTGATTAAAAAATAGTTCAAAAAATTGTTGTAATAGTTTATACTACATAATATGTAAAATCAATAAAAATGTTGAAATGAAAAAAAAAGTTTTTCATATCAATGTTCCGACAAATTAGTAAAATGCCAAAATAATAAAAATTAAAAGTGGAAAAAAATTTACTGTAGCTCTGAAAATTTCAGTGTGACACTAAAAGTATACTTAAGCTAGCATAACCAATAATTTAATAAAGCCGCAGGTATTCTACCAGTAGACAATAAAACCCGGTCAGAGCAAATCTAAGATTGGGACATAAAAAACAGTGCGATTCCAAACCCAGGTAATCTGGGGGCGGACCACATCAAATAGTGGGAAGACCCACTAAAGCAGGTCTCAGAGGCACACCGCAGTATACGCTCGGAGAGCTGCCGAACCCAACTATTAGGGGGAGAGGCAGCACCGCACCTCCCTTGAGACGACCTGAAGCGAGCGCTTCAGGCGGCGCTATGTCAGGGCCCCAGGGAGGGCGGCATTTTTGATTACCTAAGCCAGTCCAGGACAAGCTGTCCTGGACTGGCTTAGCACCGAGCGGTGGTTTGGGGAGGCCACTGGAGCAGCACTGCTCCAGCAGCCTCCCCTCACGCTCAGGCAGAGAGCAGGTCCACTCCGTGCCTGCTCTCTGCCTGCGAACGGCGCTAAGCCCCGCCCCTTCTATCGGCTACGCCCCTTCGCATGGCCACACCCCCTTCGCCCCGCCCCCCTCCTCGGGGGGGGGGGAGGATTTCTGTAGTTCGTCCCGGGCGGCGAAAGGGGTAGGTTCACCCCTGGGGAGAGGTAGTACAGAGCGCAAAGCTACCCATACCCCAAGCAGCAAAACAAAATGAAGTAATGGACCAAAAACAAAGGGCTGATCTGGGGAGTCCTCAAGACAACTAAAGCCCCCATCAAGGCAGGGTAACATGCACCGCGGCCAGTGGGCCAAAATAAAAGGATAGGCACCCACAGGTCAAACTACGGGATCGATAACAGCGAACACACTGCATCGAAAGACAAAGGACAGCAGGCTGCAGGGCACCCCAGCCCAAGAGGGGAAGGGGGAGAGACACACCACTGACCAACGACGTGGAACAAAGTCTGAATCGGTCACCAACGGGGCAAAGGAACTTAGTAACGACATAACTAAGAAGAGGAGAGAAGAGTAAGTAAAATTACAGAGAAAACAAGGCACATAAAAGTCCAATAATCAAGGCATATCCCAAGGGGGAAGCATATACAGAAAGGTAATTTTACATCATGAGGGTTTCGGCAGAGAGTCCACAGCCCGGTGCTGCCGGCGGGTCAGGGAAGAAGGAGAAGAACGAGCAGCAGGTGGGGCAGACAGAATTGGATATTCGAGCCAGTCCAGGAGGGACAGGTCAGGCAAGTCCAGAAATTGTGCCAGGGAGGCTCCTTGGTCAGGACAATGAAGGAGGAACACTGCACCGTTATGGCGGACCTGGAGATGGAAAAGGTGACCCCATCTGTACGTGGCATCCAAGTCCAAAATCCTCTGGAGAGTAGGCTTCACACTGACAGTAGTTTTTATCATAATTGAAAGTTGAACTTGGATCAAGATAAAGCTAAAATGAGTGAATAGGAATGAGCCCCATAACACAGAGATTAATTATATTCAGTGAGTGTATGGCAATACATTTTTTTTAAATCACAGACATGAGCTGGAAATTGTTGAAGACACACATGAGGTAACACCAAAGTAAAGCTAACTACAAGAGAGAATGGGAATCAGATACACTATGAGGATTTCTGTGTACCGTACACTGAGAGCCACTGTGGTTATTCTATAGCATCCACTGCTGACATTGGAATATACACAACACATTCTTTACATTGTGTACAGCTGTAACACCCAACCAGACAGATCTTAGATGTTGTAGTACAAACAAGAACATAATGTACCCTATGGAAATTCTCTAAAAACAGATCTATGATGAACAGTTGCTTGTGAGCAAGTAGAGCTTCCTTGTATGTATGTCACAGCTCAGCTCCTGCTTTAATGCTGCGGCCCGGCTTCTGCATTTGTAGGCGCGATGTGATGACGTCACATCAGGCCTACAACTATGTGAGTGGAGTGGGAGTAGAGAGCGCGGCAGGGGAGTGATGGAAGGTGAGTGTGTTTGTTTTGTGTTAAACATTAAGGTGGAACATAATGAAGGAGGCCCATGAAACTGGGGGAAGATGAAGGGGGCGGGGAACAGCATGACACTGGGGCAGATGAAGGAGGGGGAGATTGACATGACACTGGGGCAGATGAAGGGGGGTGAGAACGGCATGATACTGGGGCAGATGAAGGGGCAGAGAACGGCATGACACTGGGGCAGATGAAGGGGCGGAGAACGGCATGACACTGGGGAAGATGAAGGGGGGGAGAACGGCATGACACTGGGGCAGATGAAGGGGGGGACGGCATGACACTGGGTCAGAGACGGGGGGGACATGAAACTGTGGGCAGATGAAGGGGGGGAGAATGGCATGAAACTGGGGACAGAGATAGAGGGGGGAAAAAAGTCAATGGTACCGCACACTCTAAAATGATATGTGGTGCTAGCGAAAAAAGGTCCTTCGACCCAAATATACTAGTGAAAATAGATTTTGCTGCACACACTGTTTTGTGATCAAAGGAATATAGAGATTTATTTTACAATATAGTTAACGCCTTTTGACACAATGCAAAATATTGGCATAGAAAGACAGGCTAGATCAATTGGATATGACGTTTCGGTCCTTAGACCTTCATCAGACGCGATCTAGTGTGGTAGCAGGATCACTATAAGTGTCAAGGCATGAAGCTGCTGAGCGATCTATGTACATACATAGTTTGCTACAACTAAGAGGCTGTACTTTTATTGAGTAACTGCCAAGTCAGACTCCGGGTACTCCTAAAAAAAAAAAAGAAAAAAAAAGAACATTTCCTTGGGACACCCCTACCAAATAACTGCAGTTTTCATGTGGTTTCACAAAGTTTTTGAATTTATAGATGAAACTTGTTAAATAAATTAGTTTCACTTGTAAGATTAGAAAATATCATCAAAAATTTTGCCAAAACTGCATGAAGTTTTTCTGATGTTTTAAGTTTAACTATACCATATGAATGCACCCTAAAAGTTATAGCACCCTATATTTCTTAAACACCCCCCATCCACTATGCTTCTGTAACGTTTCACCCATACAGTATAATGCTCCACAGTTGCTTATAATGTTCCCCAGGGGCTGCCACACAGTATAATGCTCCTCGGTACCCCACAGAGTATAATACTCTCCACTGACCTCGCACTGTATAATGTTACCCATGGCACCATGGTTAGGAATCTCCAACCATCAGTGTTACTGTGAGAGTTGTATGTCTACACTATAATCCATTTATTATACCATTCTTTTGCGAATGGTTTACGGCTGAGGCCTCACCTCAACATACCCTATGTTAATGTATTGCTGTCTCTTGTGATATTCTGAATGATAACATATTGTGCTGAATGTTTCGGAACCATTTCAGGGAGAAATTGGGAATGCACAGGGAAATAACCACAAATCTTGTTAACCCTTTGTGTACTGTTGTTTTTCCATGCTGGTAGATGATGTACGGTAAGGCTATTACTCTCCTGTGTCTTAGACCTATGAGTCTTTCCTGCATTGGTTTAGCTACAAAAGCTCCAGATTTAGCAATGCATCAGTCACGGAAAGACCCCTTTGCAACATTTGAAGACCTCTGTATTAGAAATGGAAAATGTTTTCAGGTCCAGGAGCTTTAAGAAACAGCAAGTCTGCTCTTCAGCAGAATGATGTATAAGACTATAGCTAATAATAGATGTGATTTGATCACACCTACATTTCTTGTTATTTTTGACAAGATTTAAGATATGTGGTTACCACAGCTACTGACCAGTGGCACGCAAACACACACATGCTAAACTTTACGGACAGAACCTGGATAATTCTCTTCTCGAAAACTATTTCAAGAATACAGGATGTAGAGGAACTATAAAGTATAAAGGGGTTTTCAGGTTTGTGTGTCTGTGTACATATATATATATATATATATATATATATATATATATATATATTTTATATACATTGTAGAGAAGTTAGCTTGGTAGAAGTACTGGTGCGCACCCAAACCGTCATGACAAGAACACACAACCCGTAGCAAACTGGTTTATTTAGAAAAAGATAGGAGAATAAATAAAACTTGACTTCAAGCACAAAATGAGCAAAACAAAATACAGCCTTAACTTCAGGCAAGAACAAAATACCTGCTTGTCTGAGCAACTAACTATAAAAAAATTAAAAACGAGACTTTTGCCTATAATGTGTACATGGTAACCTTAATGAAATTGGAAGAAAGTCACCAATCCCTGCACAGCAGTTTTTTTGTTGTTGTGTGTTTTTGTGTTGAGGGATAATATCGGGGAGTTTTTTTAGTGCAAGGCTCTTCCTTGCATCAAACATGCGTAGCAAGTCCTGCCATGCTCATTGCATTGTGTAAATATGAGCAGAGCAGATACATTTTTCTGTTGTGAGTTAGAATGTAAATTTGTGCACGTTCCTGACATCCTCTTTATGAATCTCTCATATTTGCACAGCCTCTTTATAAATCTCTCATTCCCTACATCAGCTGGCTCTTTATTATGACTGGCGTATGATATGCAGGTCTTAATAAATTTGCCACAATATGTGTAAGTACAGAACAAGACAAAAGAGGTTAATTTTATGGGCCACAGACTGTGAACAGAGCCTGATTTACGCCCTCCATGGAGTTGTGATTCTCAGCTCTTGTTGTGAATTGCTTTGTAGTTTAGCCTCATGTTGTAATCTGTCCTCAGAACAATGCTATTATGAAACTCCTGCGGTGTGAATGTGCTTGCTTATAAATTATAGGCCTCCTCTTGTCTCCTCACATTATTTAATAATGCACTCCTGGTAATTGCACTTATTACTTGTCACTAGTAATGTGGATTCTATGTTAAGGTGACTGTCGGGTTCCTGCAATTGTACAACCGTGATTACTACTCTATATGGAATATAGAGGTAAATCTGCACTTAATTGTCATCTATGGGAACATTTGCACATTCTCCCCTATTTTGGACTGTTTGTCGAAGTGATTTTTACAGTGCCAATACAAAACCAGAAATGATGGAGAGAGTGTTTCTAGTGCTGCGAGAGCTAATCCTTCTGCCAGGAACACCGCATCTGTATTAGCTATTCCACTAACTCCACTTATTAGCCTCTGTTAGGGTATGTTCACACAGAGTTTTTTGCAGGCTGATTTTGAGGTGATATCCACCTTAAAAAACTCCTCCCATTCATTTCAATGGGAGTCAGTAGCAGTTTTTTTCCTCTAAAAATAAAACAATATGACCTATCTTCAGGCAAATTTCATCTTGAAAACCCCATTGAAATCAATGGGAGATGGAAAAAAAATTTTTTCCACGTTTTTTGCAAAACGTCCAGAGGACACAGATGAGTTGCATGCAATGGTGAATGAAGCAGTTGCTGTCGGTAGACAGCTACCGCTTCACCCCTGTGCTCCCTTTGCTCTCCGGCACCAGGAGCTGTAGGCGCGATGTAATGACGTCACTCATGTCGTGCTTAAGCTCCTAGAACACTCCGTGACGGAGATTGCAGATGGAGCAGCAGGGGAGTGAGAAGAGGTGAATACTTGTGTTTTTTATGTTAAACTTTGAGGGCACATTGAGGAGGCACATGAAGGGAGCATATGAAACTAGTGGCAAATGAAGGAGGACATTAAACTGGTGACAGATGAAGGGGGACATAAAACTGAGGGTAGATGGAGGGGGACGTGAAACTAGGGGCAGGAATAGAGGGGGGACATGAAACTGGAGGCAGATGAAGGGGGGCAATTAAACTGGGGGGAAATTAAGAGGGACATCTGGAGGAGGACATTAAACCGTGCGAGTAGCTGAAGGTGGACCTGTCTGCTTCTAGTTGCCCCCAGTTTAGTGTCCCACTCCAGCTGCCATTAATTTAATGTCACCCTCCTGCTGCTCCAGTTTCACTGGAGCACTAGGAAAGGAACTTAATACTGTGGAGTAGTTGGAGGGGAACATTATGTGGGAGCATATAATGTTTAGGTGACTGTAGGAGCATTAAGCTTTGTGTGGGTACATGGAAAAATGGATGAAAAAGGGCAGAGTCATCGTGGAAGTGGGTGGGGCTAATTTTGCACATTTTGTTCCTCTTTTTGTTCTTTGAAAACTGAGAGATATATTGTTGTGATCCAAGGAAGGAAGGACCTCCAGGAGATGCTGAGCTATTATTTTGGCATGTATTTGGTGTCACAGTTTAACTGTGATATTGGTCTACAGTTGGGGGTTTTCTGGGTTCGGGGATAGTGGTAACTTGTAACATGTTTGCAAGGAGATAAACACTTTTTATAACTAATTGATACTTTTGAGACCTGTGCCCCGGGTAAAGCGCTATTGGTCCCGGTACCGTAGCGCTTTACAGTCAGAAGGGCGTTTTTGACAGTCAGTCAGGAACGTCGTTCTCTACAGCAGCGCCTATCACACTGTACAGTGTGAGCGGGGAGGAACGCCCCCTCCCCTCCTGATAATACTCGTCTATGGACGTATGCACTGTGAGCAGAGGGAGGGGGCATTCCTCCTCGCTCACAGTGTACAGCGCGATAGGCACTGTTGTGGAGAAGGACATTCCTGACTGACTGTCAGAAACGCCCTTCTGACTGTAAAGCGCTACGGTCCCGGGACCGATAGCACTTTACCTGGGGCACAGATCGGGAAAGCCGAATTCAGCGCACTGTCGGCTTTCCAGCAGTATATAGAACTGCATGTGCCCAATCTGATTAATCTTTTCATGAAATCATTTACAAGACTTGAGTCTTACACATAGATGTCCCATAAGGACCAAAGGTTGCTTACTGGCTACTGGTGTACATACTACTAAGGCAATCTGAACATGCCATCACTTTTTTTCTTTTTTTGTGTTTTTTTTTCAAAGCACATCATATTCTGGGTCACATCTTAGGCCCAGTTCACATCTGCGTTTGGTATTCCATTCAGGAGTCCGCTTGGGGACCCACTTAATGGAATACTGAACGCATTAAAAATGTTGTTTTTTTAATATATATGCTGAAAAATAGTGTTGTATGAAAGAGGCTTTGGGCTGATGCCCCACAATGCAAAAATAATAATATAAATATAATAAGGGCAGAAACTTGGCAGAGGAAAACTTCAAAAACACAATGAAAAATGCGGTGGAAAAAAAAAGTGATACTTTTCAACCATGTTTTTTTCCGCGGTGTTTTTTTTCCCTGCATTTCAATATGCGGGGCGTTAGCCTTAAAGGGGTTGTCCAGGCAAAAATGGAGAACCTTTTTAAAGTTTAAGCTAGGAGCAGTGAAAAAAAAAAAAAGCATACTCACCTGTCCCTGTTGCTCCAGAGTCTTCCCGGGCCTCCTGGTTCATATGCTCCAGCGACGTCTTCTGGCGTTGTGCTGAAACTGATTGGTCTCAGCAGTGATTTGACCGCTAAGGCCAATCAGCGAAGGGCCTGAACGTCACTACTTGTGACATCACGGGTCCTCTTCCTGAGGCCTGCTGAGGCTGCTGCTTGAGCAGCTGCTTCAACACATAGCCGGAAGAGAGCAGATGAACTGGGAGATGCGGGACAACATGGGAGCAACGGGGGCAGATGAGTCTGTATTTTTTTTGTCTTTTGCACTGCCCCCAGCAGATTCAAACTTTAAGACTGGGATCCCACTGGCTGGAAATGTCACGATTTGGCCATGGCGAAAACACCGAGGTAAAAATCGCGGTGTTTTACAGTACTTACAAAGTAATTGAATTTCACAGCTTGTCAATTATATCTATGGAAACGCCGGCGGCTTTCCTATAGATATAATTGTAACAGAAAGTCCGTGGAGGAAAACTCTGTGAACTTTCTGTTAAAAATGCTGTGGGAAAAACCGCAATGCGTTCACACCGCGGTTCTTCCCGCAGCGCTTTAGTGCTGCATTTCTGCCCAGTGGGGACTTAAGCCTAAAAGTTTTGCCTGGACAAAGTAGTAAAAGTTACCAGATAGAAATTCTGTTGTATGGTGACTGTCTAGCAGACTTATAATGAAACCCAGTAGATTTTGGGAGAACTTATGATACGATCATAAGCCATATAATTCCGATCTTATGAGTCAATTCAAAAACTTTTTTCATATTTGATCTTTGAGTGTACCACATATAACTAGACAAATGCTTTTCTCGGTGTTGACTAACTTGTATAAAATGTCGCTTTGTAGAAATTCTAAGTTATGACCACACATGAATTATATTATCTTTGTTCTGGAAAAATAATAGCTCTAAAATCCAACACCTGCCTTTCACACGTGGGAAAGAAATGACACAATAAGTCATTATGCAAGGAGTAGTTTTCTGAACTTGAACAATGTGGCAATAGAAGGATGTTTGCCAGAAATTTCACACCAATAAGCTGCTTATAGCTGGAGCTGTGCCCACAGATTGCAATTGAAATAATAACACTTATAAGATTCGTGTTCAGGGTTTTAGCCATGGAAACTTCATTTTTAGCTAATTCCTGAAAATATAATCTGATCTCATTTCAGGAAATCTGACAGGGTGCACTTCTTAATGGTAAGATACAATTCTGCCTGTGGGACATTCCCGAATCAGTGTCTCATTTCCATTACAAACAATGCTCAAAAACTAAAATCTGTTCCAACATGTTCCTCTGAAATTCTCTGGATACACATATTGATTGACCAGCAATACTGGTAAGCGGCTATGAGCATGAGCAAGAAGAGGAATTTGTTTGATAAAGTGACTCATCTATTGATGTGTAATTAAGTCATCGGATCCAGGGCATGAAAAGACAAAGAATATAGTAAGAAACGGAGGCAAAAATCTCAGAGAAGAAATGATTTATATGTA
The DNA here is from genome assembly GCF_031893055.1 of Leptodactylus fuscus. Classification (NCBI taxonomy): domain Eukaryota; kingdom Metazoa; phylum Chordata; class Amphibia; order Anura; family Leptodactylidae; genus Leptodactylus; species Leptodactylus fuscus. The sequence goes on from NC_134265.1 coordinate 136,815,712, forward strand.
GGTAAATGATGCCTGAAGTTCATGTAGAAATATTTAAAGGGAGCCTATCAACTTCGAAGTGTCTCGCAAGCCAATAATAGTGCAGTGTATGGGTATTTAGCAGGAGCCGAAATATATCTGCATCTGGGTGGGTCATATTTGCCTATAGACAGTCAGGCACAGGCTAAGAATGTCACCCACAGCTAAAGAGGCAGCCTTGGGTGCTGATTCTAAAGGAGAGCTGGAGACTTTGCAGCTGTCTGTTTGCAAACCTGGCAGATCAGGTCTGGCCATAAAAGTATGCTGTGCATTGCATGTATTGGGAGTTTAAGGCTAAAGCCCCACGTTGCGGAAATGCACCTTTTTTTGTTGTAGATTTTGTTGTGGTTTTTGAGCCAAGAGTGGATTGAGCAAAAGGAAGAAGTATAAGAACTTCCTATTTATCCCATTCCTTTTGTAGCCATTCTTGGCTTTGGCTCAAAAACCGCAGCAAAATCTGCATCGAAAAAGGCTGTGTTTCTGCAATGTGGGGCCTTAGCCTCAAAATAATTTTGATAAGACAATTTAATAGAAATTCGACTTGAATGACATTTTATAAAGTCTCAGGAAGGCATAGATAAGGGCTATAGACAGAGCTGTTAGGTTAAAGAGGACCTTTCACCATTTTTCCCAAAGGCAGTGTTATATACTGCCGGAAAGCTGACAGTGCGCTGAGTTCAGCGCACTGTCGGCTTTCCCGATCTGTGCCCGGTGTGAAGAGCTTACGGTCCGGTACCGTAGCTCTTCTATGGTCAGAAGGGCGTTTCTGACTGTTAGCCAGGAATGTCCTTCTGCCTCACGGCGCCTATCGTGCTGTACTGTGGAGCGGGGAGGAACGCCTCCCTCCCTCTGCTCACACAGCTCGTCCATAGACGAGTGTTATCAGGAGAGGGAGGGGGCGTTCCTCCCCGCTCCACAGCACAGCGCGATAGGCGCCGCGAGGCAGAAGGACGTTCCTGGCTAACAGTCAGAAACGCCCTTCTGACCATAGAAGAGCTACGGTACCGGACCGTAAGCTCTTCACACCGGGCACAGATCGGGAAAGCCGACAGTGCGCTGAACTCAGCGCACTGTCAGCTTTCCGGCAGTATATAACACTGCCTTTGGGAAAAATGGTGAAAGGTCCTCTTTAAGGCCACACACAACAAAATGTAGCCAAAAAGTGATGCAGAAAAAAAATGCAAAAAAGTAAAAAAAAAAATTCTGTAATATATGGATGAGATTAAATCTCATTCACTGTGAAACACTATGTTTTCTTCTGCTGGTAAAAATGCTGTGCTTCTCCAATGTGTCTCATCAGCTACAGACACCTTATCTGATGGATGTCTCTGAGGCTCTGTTCCCACCGAGTAACGTGTGGCTCATTTAGACACGTACTTGGGAGAATTTATTAAACTTCAAATGTTGAAATGTTCACCAATAAATTTCATTTCTGGCTAATGGGACATCCTGTGGCTCATCTGCGGCCAGTGCTCTGAACATATAGACCAGTGTGCTATACAATGGCCTTAGTAAAACAATATATACACTGTAAAACGCCACATTGAAATATTATCGGGTCAGGTCTGCTTTGTTTCTTAGAACCAACCTATGACAATTCTCTTTTGGATCATAGAGAAAAAATTGCTACGTGTAGAGATACCTATTGTAATGGAGGGATAACATCTCAATGTTCTGACAAATATGATCTGTGCAGTGCATTACATTTGCTGTCATGATTCATATCGAAAAAAAAGAAAGCCCTCAGTTCTGGAAATGTTTCTTGTAATTTGTCTTCATGTGTTTTTCTTAACCACATTCATATGTGTAACCACTAAGTTGTGTGAATTTATCATCTTACCAGCAAGGGTCGAGCAGGTTAACCAATGCATTGAACATGTTCATGAGAAATATGTAGAGAGACTTACTGACATTCATCCTATTTTCCTCCTTGAAGTGTTAAACAAGGATGATACGAGCAAAAAAAAAAACAAAAAAAACCCCAAAACAAAAAAAACAACTTTTGAGAATTCCTTATATAGAGAAGTAGAAGCTATAGAGCCAGCTTCACATGGGGGTTTTTGAACTGGATTTTGATGCGGTGGCCGGCTCAGAATCCGGTCCAAAAAAACGGCTAGCTGCAACTGGATGCCAGTACATTGCATACAGTGCACCGGCATCCAGTCGCAGCATTCCGCTCCGAATTAGGCCCAAATGAATGGGCCTAGTCGGTGGGAGGTCTCTGAGGCGGATTCTCCCTTAAGAAAGGGCATGCTGCTTCTTTTTTTTCTGTGAATGGGAACAAACCATTCACGGAAAAAGGAACTTATTGAATTCAATGGGAGGGGTTTTTTTGAGCTGGATTTTGAAGCAGATTCCACATCAAAATCCTGACCAAAAAACCCAGTGTGAACCCAGCTTTAGATGGGAAATAGGACTTCTTCATCTCACCCACTTGAGATCCTACATATGTCTACATATGCTATTTGCTTTACTATATGCACCCATATGTACACTAAAAAAAAAATCAAAGGACAAGCCTGAAAGCAACACAGTAGGTAAGTAATGAAGTCTAGCTAATGCTGGCCATACACATCTAATAGATGGCAGCTGAACACTTATCGGACAGACGGCTGTTTCATCAGACTTCACCATAGCCATACACACATAATTCAGCGTGCATGTTTACTTCAATAGTGCAAGGAAATAAGCCTCTGCCAGAATCAAAGTACTGGAAGACCCTATACACAAGTCTTTCAGTCAATCCACACAATTTTGGCAAATTCATACAACTTTTATTTCATCTATATGGGCACTTTAAGATTTCTGACTTAAGGGTTGGTTCACGCTAGTGCTTGTATTCCGTCCGCAAGGAGTCTGAATGGAGACCCCCCCCAGACGGAATGCAATCGCAATTGCAAGTGATGTGTTTGCAAAGCACATGGAGCACATAGACTATAATGGGCTCCGTGTGCTTGCCGCGAACTGCCTGCACGAATTAATTGCGCAAGCAGTGCGCGGCAAGCACACGGAGCCCACTGTAGTCTATGGGTTCCGTGTGCTTAACTGCACAGCGCTTACATTAGCGTTGGTATTCCGTTCGGGTGGGTCTTCATGCAGACTCCTTGCGGACGGAATACAAGTGCTAGTGTGAACCAACCCTTAGGGAGTCTGTCAAAAGAACAGTCCCTACTGAACTATAAGGACATTCAGATAATTAGGGCTCACATATCCTTTTTTTCTTCTTCTGGATTGGTACTTCCATTGCTGAGATATTAGATTTTTCCTGATATGCTATTCATCTGTTTGGTGCAATGCGGGTGTCACCTTTGTTTTCCTTGCAGCAGAGAACTGATAGCTAGGACAACCTTTCCATCCCTCCCTCTCTACCTGGCCTTGACAATGATAGCAGGGCGGGAGCTTATTGGTGTGAAGAGTTTAATAGTGATGTCCTTGTTGTACCAAACAAACTTATCAGCATATCTGGTAAAAAGCTAATATCTCAGCAATGGAGGCAATGGTCAGGAAGCAGGAGAAAACATTTTATTTAAGTGAACCCTGGATACCTGACTGTGCTTATAGTTCAGTAATGACAGACTCCTAAAATTTATATTCCAATCTTACTCATTGTATAAAGAACAATTGGGCAATTTTCTAATATACTTTCTGTATAACATCATCATTTTCTGTAAACTGTTGGATATGAAAGTGTTAGGATAATAGATGCAGATCTGAGCCAATAGTGAGAACCAGTACTAGATACACTGATCAAAATGGTTAATACGGCGCCATGTGTAAAACAAGCCCTGGGCCACACCAACTCCAACCCCACAATGATGTTCACCAGAGCCCCAGATGTTCTCAGGATAGGTGAATTTCCTCCATCACCCCATAGATGTGCTCATAGGCAATTTAGATTGTGAGCATTACTGATGACAGAAAGTAAAACAAATGTCTGTAAAGTGCTACTGTTGAAGCTATAAGCAAGAAGATTACATAAAATACCAGCAAAGTTAATGGAACATTTATATGTATGTAACCTTAACAGGCCTTGCAGCATTCTTAGGGATGTTTGCCTTTGGCAGTTATCCATAGTTTTTCCCCCAGATATCCACACCTAATAAGAGGGAAATAATGCAATGTAGTGAAATAGGAATCTGCGTTTTGTGTGAACCACAATAATAGCTAGTTACTATTCAGCAGCATCAATCGTGGAAACTTATAATTATATGTTGCAATAGTTTTTGTGACACATAACCCACTCCTTCTTCCTGTTCATCCTAGATATAACCTCTAGTCTTGTCAGCCTGATAGCTCTAAAATAAATGTGGTCTGTGATGTGAGCAGGCTCAGACTGCCCAAAGGTGAAGAGGTGAATCCCATGGTGGGAACCTAAACTACGTCTGCCCTCAGATTAACATAACATAGTAAAGTACACGCATTGTACTTCATTCAGATACTCATTCTACAGCTTATCAAGCAGGTGATACATCTATGGGTATACAGGGTAGATTATCTAGGAGACTACCTGGTTTATTTTTATACACTGTAGAGACATTAGTTGGCTGAAATGACATCTAGGTTAAGAGCCTGCTGAAATAGCAACCTTACTCCATGAGCCCCTTCTTTTTAGGGTATGTTCATATCTGCATTGGAGACTCCATCATAGAGTTTGCTGGTTTCTGTGCAAGCAGACCTCATTATAGTTAAAGGAGTCCACCAGGCTCCATGTATAAACTCTGTTTTAGCAGTTCGCCTCTCTGTTCTTTGGGTCCTCTGACAAACTAGTATGAACTGAGCATGAATACCAGCTCAAAGATCTAAAAGGGCCCTAGTTCAACGGCAGCGGACTACTGACAGGACTGCAGGACAGAAACCAGGCTAGGCAGCAAGCTACTACTGAAAAATACATTTATGTTAGCAACATTTTAGGAATTAGAGTGTCAGGTAATATTTGCATGTACCCCAGAATTAATTTTATGGGTGGACCCTAGACATCGCTTTCCAACCCTAGCTATGAGTACCATTATTTAGAACAATTATGAATATCTGTACAGTAGAGCCATATATTACCAATACAACAATACCACCTTGCAACTGTTTTCAAGTATTACGCCAAAGAAGAGGAAAATGGGTTCATAAAGTAATTCCAATTAGATGCAAAGATCCTAAATGTTCTAACTCATCAGAATGGAATTCTACAACATATACAACCAGCAGCCACATAAATGCCTGTCTATGCCAATTTCTGAATTCAGAAATAAGCAATGGAAATACAACACGTCCGACTTTGTGTATGGCCGAAAAAAAATGGTTTACCCACTGAGAAGCCACAGGCGGACACCAGCAGTCACCTTTAAAATCACATTCAAATGAATGAGCTTTAAAGCTGACCGCCGGCAAGTGGTCCCCTGTCTAGTTTCTCGGGGCTGAGGACGGAAACCCAGCAGAGTGGCAGAGGGCAAAGACCGGGCGCAACATCCGACATCATATTGAACTCTGTCAGTTTAAAGGGGCTAAGCACATACTTGCATAGCCTTTAGAAAGTCTATTTCACACCTACCTTTGGTATGTAAATTGCCGCAGTAGTTTTTGAATAAGTCCGTTTTTATTCATATGCTAATTAGCCTTCTCTGTGTACTCCGGAAGTGTCTGTGTGCACCCTCTATTCTCTATGTGTATGAGAGCAGAGAGGCTGCTGTGCTGATGACTCATCTCTCTGCTCTCACACACATAGAGAATAGCAGACACAGACCCTTCTGGGGTGCACCAAGAGGCTAATTAGCATATGAATACAAACTGTCTTATTCAAAAACTACTGAGGCGATTAACATACAAAAGTTATGTGTGAAATAGCCTTTCCAAAGGCTACGCAAGGATAAAATGATTTTCCCCAATGATAGAGCCCCTTTAAATTAATGTATATTATCCTGTATCAAACAGGAGCATACAAAAGTGAACAGATTCCTAATAGCTTAGTCACAGTGAGAAGCAGCAGTGATTCTCAGATGCTATATAACGATCTTTTGCTATTTTATCTCACCCTGGCAATTTGAATTCACATTGCAAGGATGAATATATATATATATATATATATATATATATATATATATATATATATATATATATGTATAAAACTATGGTGCATTGCAGACTACACCCTCATTACGACATGCGCTCACATGGGATTATTTTCCATGAGCTGTTAAGCAAGTTTGAGAATATCTTGCTCACGGCTAGACATAAAATGAAAATGTCATGGATTTAGTGTTGGTATAAGTCATTTCCCTGCATTGTTTAACACATTGTAGTGCAAGTGGACAGACTTCCTGTAAGACACGTGTGAAGATTTGGTGTGAAGGAGGAAAACAAGAAACACAGAAACATTTTATCACTCCCTAAGAAATGTGCACTTAAATGCCCCTTTATACAAATTTACAGTCTCAGGTTTATGAAATAGTTTGTCAGATGAGTATTTTACAAAAAACCTCCAAAGAAGCGTACTCACCCTACCTTTTTCTCACCACTCCCATTCCAATGCAGCCAATTGCAAGTTGCAATTGTAAAGCAAGTTAGCCAGTGGTTGGCTGAGCAACATTTCTTGTGTATCTGGATAGAAAGGGCCCATTCTAGATCAATCACGGTCTTATTCACATTTAATACATGTAGGGAACCTGCATAGGAATACAGCTGGAGTGAGAGCATACAAATAAATATAGGTGAAGAGATACGTATACCCTTGAAAAAGGTTAAGGTAGAAGTATCAGAGTAAAAGTCATGAAACAAGCATGTTGGCAGTGATTCAGCTTGTCAGGATACATTTCACTAGTGCATTTAACTGAATGCACTTTACTTCATGGTAATTGTTTTCTTCCTATTCATTTGTTACTACCGCCATGACTTTATAAATATGGTTTGGAATAACAGCACTTCTAGGGAATGTTCCTGAATCACTGGCAAGCACACACAGTGTATAATACAGTCATGTCTTGTTCACACTGATGTTATTTTGATATTAGCTAATTAGATTCACTTTAAATAATAATACAAAGTGCCATGTTAGGAAACTGGGTTAATTCCCTAACATTATATAGCTTTCATTCCCCATCAATCCTGACCATTACATTTGCCTTGCCTCTGAAACAGTGGCGGATCCAGGGTTTGCGGGGCCCTGGGCAATTGACTTTGGCGGGGCCCTACTTACTGGGGGGGTCTCGCACTTCTAACCTGTACTTCCCAACTGTAGAAGACTAGACAGTGGGAACAAAACGTGCGGCGCGCTCAGCGCGCCGCAGCAAATTAGGCCCCGCCCCCTTTTATGTTGACTCCGCCCATTCTCATTCAATTTTCATGTGATTCCACACAGTATAATCCTCCTACAGTCACCCGTATATTATATGTCCCCCCCTCCATCTCTCCCCCATTTTCATATACACCCTTCATCTACCCCTAGTTTCATGTCCCAACCCCTCTATCTCTGTCCCCAGTTTCATGCCATTCTCCCCCTTTATCTGCCCACAGTTTCATTTCCCCCCGTCTCTGCCCCAGTGTCATGCCGTTCTCCCCCTTCATCTGCCCCAATGTCATGCCATTCTCCCCCCCTTCATCTGCCCCAGTGTCATGCCATCCCCCCCTTCATCTGCTTCAGTGTCATGCCGTTCCCCCCCCTTCATTTGCCCCAGTGTCATGCCATTCTCCCCTTCATCTGCCCCAGTGTCATGCCGTTCTCCCCCCTTCATCTGCCCCAGTGTCATGCCGTTCTCTCCCCCCTTCATCTGCCCCAGTGTCATGCTGTTCTCCCCCCCTTCATCTGCCCCAGTGTCATGCTGTTCTCCCCCCCTTCATTTGCCCCAGTGTCATGCTGTTCTCCCCCCTTCATTTGCCCCAGTGTCATGCCGTTCTCCCCCTCCATCTGCCCCAGTGTCATGCTGTCCCCCCCCTCCATCTGTCCCAGTGTCATGCCGTTCTCCCCCCTTCATCTGCCCCAATGTCATGCCATTCTCCCCCTCTATCTGTCCCAGTGCCATGCCGTTCTCCCCCTCCATCTGCCCCAGTGTCATGCTGTTCTCCCCCTTCATCTGCCCCAGTGTCATGCCATTTCCCCCCCTTCATCTGCCCCAGTGTCATGCTGTTCTCTCCCCCTCTATCTGTCCCAGTGTCATGCTGTTCTCTCCCCCTCTATCTGCCCCAGTGTCATGCTGTTCTCCCCCCTTCATCTGCCCCAGTGTCATGCCATTCCCCCCCTTCATCTGTCCCAGTGTCATGCTGTTCTCTCCCCCTCTATCTGTCCCAGTGTCATGCTGTTCTCCCCCTCCATCTGCCCCAGTGTCATGCCATTCTCCCCTCTTCATCTGCCCCAGTGTCATGCTGTTCTCCCCCTCCATCTGCCCCAGTGTCATGCCATTCTCCCCCTTCATCAGCCCCAGTGCCATGCCGTTCTCCCCCTCCATCTGCCCCAGTGTCATGCTGTTCTCTCCCCCCCCTCCATCTGCCCCAGTGTCATGCCGTTCTCCCCCTCTATCTGTCCCAGTGTCATGCCGTTCTCTCCCCCTCCATCTGCCCCATTGTCATACTGTTCTCTCCCCCTCCATCTGCCCCAGTGTCATGCTGGTCTCACACTCACACTCACGCACACACACACTCACCATTCCTTGTTCCCTCGCAGCTCTCTCCCCCATACACATATTGTAGCCGCGATGTGATGACGTCATCACATCGCGGCTACAAATGCCGGAGGCTGGAGCTCAGCGTTAAAGCAGGAGCTGACAGCTCCGGCTTTAAACGCCTATGCGTTCAGCTCATCGGCGTCCTACCGCCGATGCGCTGAATACATAGGTGTTTAAAGCAGGAGCTGTCAGTTCCTGCTTTAACGCTGAGCTCAGTTGCAATCGGGACATGCCGACCGGGACCATTTTGTTAGGTCCCGGCAGCGCCGCAGGGCCCTGCTAAGCGCGGGGCCCCGGGCGGTTGCCCGACTCGCCCGGCCCTGGATCCGCCCCTGCTCTGAAATTCACTTCTGTCTTGTCCTTGGGATTGTCTGTCTGTTGTTTAATGAAAGCCCTGACCCTTGGCTCTCATCCTGACTGCTCTCCTGGTGACAACCCTCGGCTTTGTTGCTGCCTATTCTACTATTGCTTTAGTGCTACTGCTGGATTCTGAGGAGGGTGACTAGGGGATCTTGCAAGGAGTTTGTATGTTCTGCCTTGTGTTTGCGTGGATTTCCTCCCATTCTACAAAGACATACTGAAAGGAAAAATAAATGTACATTGTGATCCCTATATGGGGCTCTTAATCTGCATTAAAAAAAAAGTGCCGTCTGCACTTGTCCGTCGGCCATTTTCCTGTGGCCTCTTACACAGGCGCCCATTCGGCCACAGGAAAATGCCTGACGAACATGTGCAGTTGGCGCTTTTGGCGTATTACATTGAAACCAATAGGGAAAAAAGCAGCCCATTCATTTCAAAGGGGAGCGCACGTATGCCAGCTCCCATTGAAATGAATGGGATCTGCTTTGTATGCGCTGATTCTGAACATGTTTTAACGTTCAGAATCAGTCAGCGTATACTCAGTGTGAATGCACCCTAAGAGTAATTATCAAGAAATCCCATAAACTGTGCACCCTCGGCTAGCTAGCCCTAAATGGATTATGTCAGAATACACATACCAGTACTCTGACCAAGAAAGCGATGTCTACTAAATGTTATGAAGCACATCACAAATGGCCCACTGCTAAGGAGGAGGTGAGCCCACAGATAAGACTAAACCTAGTTCTATCAGTCTTCAGTACATACTGCAGTTTTTATTGGCCAACTACCTGCATTACTTGTCTGTCTACATAAAGAGTTGCAATAGCAAGATAAAAAATGCAAACCTGGCAGTATTCTTGGATGGAAAATATAAACCGATCATATTTGTGTATATTTATAATAGAGTATATTTGCTTCTCAATCTATTAAGCCTTATGGATATTCCATGGTTTAACCAGTGGCGTAACTACCTGGGTAGCAGGGGTAGTGGCTGCCACAGGGTCCGGGACATTAGGGGCCTGGTTACAGCCGCTACCCCTGAAGGTTTTTTTTTCCTTAATAGGCCCCAGGTACGGCGTTAGGGGGCGGGGTCAAACTGGGCAATTGCCCAGGGGCCCCATACTTTCCCTACCATAAGACAAGATCGGCAGCAGAGAAATCACCTGCAGATGCAGGGGCTGCCGATCGCTTCTTGTAAAAGTTTCCCTGCACTGAGCAGCTTCCTGTGCCGCTCCTCTCCCTCCTCAGCATCGGAGTGTGAGGGGAGAAGTCGATGTAGCTGCTCTCTTCACTGCCAGACAGCTGCACAGAAGCTTCCTCCATGTCCTGGGCACCCAGCCATTCTGCCAAATGTAAGTATATTTTTGGGTAAAATATGTATAGATGTGTATATGTGTTTACATTATGTGTTTTATAAACTCTGTGAATCCTGAATGTGTGTAGATAGGTGTGTGTATATGTTTTATATGAATGTATGTGTGTGAATAGATGTGTATATGTGTAGGTATATACAGCATATCAATGTCTATCTATCTATCTATCTATCTATCTATCTATCTATCTATCTATCTATCTGTATTTGCTTCTATACATGTCTACCATTATACATACTAGAATTGTATTTTATAATGTGATGCTTAGGCCCAGTTCACATCTGCGTTCAAGTTTCCGTTCAGGAAGTCTGCTTGGGGACCCCCCAAACGGAAACCTATGCGCATTAAAAAGCGGTAACCTTTAGGAGACCCATGGGCCACACAAAAATACTATTATTATACTCGGGTCGAGTCTTTTCAGAACCCCGGGTATAATGATCGGAGGCCTGGGAGAGGTAAGCAAACATAACAAACACTATTACTTACCTCTCCACGCTCCGTACAGGCATTGGGCCTAGTTGTCTGATGACTCTGGCATCACTTGACCGGGACCTGTGTCCTGGGTCATGTGACGTCCGTACGTCATTAAATATGGATGACACTACCGAAGACTGCAGCGTAGCTGGAGATAGGTAAGTAACAGTGGTCTTTTATGTTTGTATCCTCCTCTGGGTCTCTGATTATTATACTCTGGGATCTGAAAAGACCCCAGAGTATAATAATTGTTCATGGGTGTTTATTATGGGGCATAATACTGTGTGCAGGGGCCACTATGGGGCATAATGCTGTGTGCAGGGGCCACAATGGGACATAATGCTGTGTGCAGGGGCCACTATGGGGCATAATACTGTGTACAGGGGCCACTATAGGGCATAATACTGTGTGCAGGGGCCACTATAGGGCATAATACTGTGTGCAGGGGCCACTATAGGGCATAATACTGTGTGCAGGGTCACTATGGGGCATAATACTCTGTGCATGGGCCACTATGGGGCATAATAGAGCACGCAGGAATTCGGCGGGGGGTCGGTCGGTCAAGGTATTTGGTGTCAGTCAGAAAAGGGGGGGGCCAGGTCAAAATTTCGCCACGGGGCCCCGCCATTCCTAGTTACGTCACTGGGTTTAGCCGATGCAAGAAGCAGACATTTAATTTTTTTACTCCCTACATTCTGAAAGCCATAACTTTCTCATTTCTCTGTTTACATAGTCATATGAGGGCTTGATTTTTGTGTGACAAGTTTTACATCAAAATGGCACCATTTATTATTTAGTGCAATGTATTGTGAACTGGGGAAAAAAAATTCAGAATGAGTTGGAATTGTGAAAAAAATGTAGTACTGCCATTTTCTTATATTTTTCTTCACAGCCTTCACAGCAATCATGGTATTAACAAGGTTCTATAGTTTATTTTAATGTTTTAATACTTTCACAAAAATTCAAAATTTTGAAGAAAAAAAAATTCTTTGAATTACCATATTCTGACATATCCTTTATTATATTTCAGTGTACGGAGCTGTGTAAGGTGTCTTTTTTGCAGGACAATATGTAGTTTTTATTGATCTCAAGTTGGGGAATGTATGATGTTTAGATCACTTTTTATTCCATTGTTTTAGGAAGGTAATTTGGCAAAAAAAAACCCGGCTAATCAGCCATCAAATCAGCCATTTTGATCATCTTTTTCCTGCTAAAGCGTTTACCGTATGGGACAAATGTTTTTATATTTTAATAGTTTGTGCATTTTTGGACTTCGGGATGCCTAATGCATTTATGTTTATTTACATTTGTTTGTTTGTCTACATTTATATGTGATTTAAGGAAAGAAGGGTGATTTCAAATTTTAGTTTTTGTATTTATTTATTTAGCACCCCTTGGAACTTTGAGCTTGGGATCTTTAGATCACCTGTGCCATTGACTGCAATATTACTGTATTGCAGTATATGGCAGATTTGATATATAACTATAGAAACCTGCTGTAGGCAGGCTTTAATAGTTGCCATACTATGGCAGCACTTGGAGCCGTCAGAAGGCTTCCAACTGCCATTGTAACAGGACGCCTCTGCGATCGCACTGTGGGGTGGGGGGCCATTGCCAAACATCAATGGTAGGCAGAGATCAAAGGAAGATGCAGAAAAAATAAGGACACATTCACAATGCGGAAGTGGCGGAGGAATTTGCGGTAGACTTCCTATTCCATTTCTGCTCCTCCAGCTTTCCACCGTGGCTTTCACTTAGGGCCCGTGCACACGGAGTTAACGTGTGTGCATTTTAGCATAATACATGTGTATAGAATAACACTCCCATTGATCTAAATTAAAGTTTTTACATGTGAAAATGGAAGTTTTTACACTAGTATTGCCCGGTAGGGTTTTCACATGCCCTTGTGCTGTGTGCGGAGTGCCCTGTAATTTTATATATATATATATATATATATATATATATATATATATATATATATATATATATAATTCTGTGTGGTTTTCTAGCCAACAGAATATAAAGTATTACAGCAGATTATACTGCAGAGGAGAGAAGATTAGAGATGAGCGAACACTAAAATGTTCGAGGTTCGAAATTCGATTCGAACAGCCGCTCAATGTTCGTGTGTTCGAACGGGTTTCGAACCCCATTATAGTCTATGGGGAACAGATACTCGTTAAGGGGGAAACCCAAATCCGTGTCTGGAGGGTCACCAAGTCCACTATGACAACCCAGGAAATGATGCCAACACCTCTGGAATGACACTGGGACAGCAGGGGAAGCATGTCTGGGGGCATCTAACACACCAAAGACCCTCTATTACCCCAACATCACAGCCTAACAACTACACACTTTACACACTCAATACCACCTCTCTGACAGTAGGAAAACACCTTGAAACATGTGTATTTGGCACTTGCAGTGAGGAGAGCTTGTCACCAGCAGTGAATTTGGCCCTTGTAGTAAGTTGAGGTTGGCACCAACATTTGTTTTGAAAATCAGGGTGGATTGAGCCTCTAACCAGCAGAGTTTGGGCAAATTCATGGTGGAGGGAGCCTCTAACCAGCAGAGTTTGGGCAAATTCATGGTGGAGGGAGCCTCTAAAAACCCCAGTTTGGACCAATTCATGGTGGAGGGAGCCTCTAAAAACCCCAGTTTGGACCAATTCATGGTGGAGGGAGCCTCTAAAAACCCCAGTTTGGACCAATTCATGATGGAGGGAGCCTCTAAACAGCCCAGTTTGGGCAAATTCATGGTGGAGGGAGCCTCTAAAAACCCCCAGTTTGGACCAATTCATGGTGGAGGGAGCCTCTAAAAACTCCAGTTTGGACCAATTCATGGTGGAGGGAGCCTCTAAACAGCCCAGTTTGGGCAAATTCATGGTGGAGGGAGCCTCTAAAAAGCCCAGTTTGGGCAAATTCATGGTGGAGGGAGCCTCTAAAAACCCCCAGTTTGGACCAATTCATGGTGGAGGGAGCCTCTAAAAACCCCAGTTTGGACCAATTCATGGTGGAGGGAGCCTCTAAAAACCTCAGTTTGGACCAATTCATGATGGAGGGAGCCTCTAAACAGCCCAGTTTGGGCAAATTCATGGTGGAGGGAGCCTCTAAAAACCCCCAGTTTGGACCAATTCATGGTGGAGGGAGCCTCTAAAAACCCCAGTTTGGACCAATTCATGGTGGAGGGAGCCTCTAAACAGCTCAGTTTGGGCAAATTCATGGTGGAGGGAGCCTCTAAACAGCCCAGTTTGGGCAAATTCATGGTGGAGGGAGCCTCTAAAAACCCCAGTTTGGACCAATTCATGGTGGAGGGAGCCTCTAAAAACCCCAGTTTGGACCAATTCATGGTGGAGGGAGCCTCTAAACAGCCCAGTTTGGACCAATTCATGATGGAGGGAGCCTCTAAAACCCCCAGTTTGGACCAATTCATGGTGGAGGGAGCCTCTAAACAGCCCAGTTTGGGCAAATTCATGGTGGAGGGAGCCTCTAAACAGCCCAGTTTGGGCAAATTCATGGTGGAGGGAGCCTCTAAAAACCCCAGTTTGGACCAATTCATGGTGGAGGGAGCCTCTAAAAACCCCAGTTTGGACCAATTCATGGTGGAGGGAGCCTCTAAAAACCCCAGTTTGGACCAATTCATGATGGAGGGAGCCTCTAAACAGCCCAGTTTGGGCAAATTCATGGTGGAGGGAGCCTCTAAAAACCCCCAGTTTGGGCCAATTCATGGTGGAGGGAGCCTCTAAAAACCCCAGTTTGGACCAATTCATGGTGGAGGGAGCCTCTAAACAGCTCAGTTTGGGCAAATTCATGGTGGAGGGAGCCTCTAAACAGCCCAGTTTGGGCAAATTCATGGTGGAGGGAGCCTCTAAAAACCCCAGTTTGGACCAATTCATGGTGGAGGGAGCCTCTAAAAACCCCAGTTTGGACCAATTCATGGTGGAGGGAGCCTCTAAACAGCCCAGTTTGGACCAATTCATGGTGGAGGGAGCCTCTAAAAATCCCAGTTTGGACCAATTCATGGTGGAGGGAGCCTCTAAACAGCCCAGTTTGGGCAAATTCATGGTGGAGGGAGCCTCTAACCAGCCCAGTTTGGACCAATTCATGGTGGAGGGAGCCTCTAAACAGCCCAGTTTGGACCAATTCATGGTGGAGGGAGCCTCTAAAAACCCCAGTTTGGACCAATTCATGGTGGAGGGAGCCGCTAAACAGCCCAGTTTGGACCAATTCATGGTGGAGGGAGCCTCTAACCAGCAGAGTTGGTGAAAATCAGGGTGGAGGGAGCCTCTAACCAGCAGAGTTGGTGGAAATCAGGGTGGAGGGAGCCTCTAACCAGCAGAGTTGTGGGAAAGCAGGGTGGAGGGAGCCTCTAACCAGCAGAGTTGTGGGAAAGCAGGGTGGAGGGAGCCTCTAACCAGCAGAGTTGTGGGAAAGCAGGGTGGAGGGAGCCTCTAACCAGCAGAGTTGTGGGAAAGCAGGGTGGAGGGAGCCTCTAACCAGCAGAGTTGGTGGAAATCAGGGTGGAGGGAGCCTCTAACCAGCAGAGTTGGGGGAAATCAGGGTGGAGGGAGCCTAGTATTAGCAGAATTGTGCAACGCTTATGGTGGATGAGTATGAGGATGCGGAGGAATTGGAGAGGTTGAGTACAGACATGGAGTTTCATGTTGGGGTGCTTTACACAGGTGGGCACAAAAATGAAGGCTCTATCCAGTGGTGGTTCATTTTTATCAAAGTGAGCCGGTCGGCACTCTCAGCTGACAGACGGGTGCGCTTGTCAGTGATGATGCCACCGGCTGCACTGAACACCCTCTCAGATAGGACGCTGGCGGCAGGACAGGACAGCACCTCCAAGGCATATAGGGCAAGTTCAAGCCACAGGTCCAACTTCGACACCCAATACGTGTAGGGCGCAGAGGGGTCGGAGAGGACAGGGCTGTGGTCGGAAAGGTATTCCCGCAACATGCGCCTATACTTCTCACGCCTGGTGACACTAGGACCCTCCGTGGCGGCACTTTGGCGAGGGGGTGCCATCAAGGTGTCCCAGACCTTAGACAGTGTGCCCCTCGTTTGTGTGGACCGGTGAGAACTTGGTTGCCTACTGGAGGAACTGCCCTCCCTGCTGCCAACGTCACATGCTGGAAACATCTCCATCATATTCTGCACCAATTGCCTGTGGCAAGCATTGATGCGATTGGCCCTCCCCTCTACCGGAATAAAAGACGAGATGTTGTTTTTATACCGGGGGTCAAGGATAGCAAAGATCCAGTACTGGTTGTCCTCCATGATTTTGACAATACGCTTGTCGGTTGTAAAGCACCCCAACATGAACTCAGCCATGTCTGCCACAGTGTTAGTTGGCATGACTCCTCTGGCCCCACCGGAAAGTTCAATCTCCATTTCCTCCTCATCCTCCATGTCTACCCATCCGCGCTGCAACAATGGGACGATTCGAAGTTGCCCGGAAGCCTCCTGTATCACCATCACATCATCGGACAACTCTTCTTCCTCCTCCTCCTCCTCCTCCTCCTCCTCCTCCATTAAACGCAGTGAAGCGGACAGATGTGTGGACCTACTCTCCAGCTGTGACGGATTGGATGCTATCCCTAACTCCTCTGTGTGATCTGAGTTATCCCTGATGTCAATCAGGGATTCTCTCAGAACACACAAGAGCGGGATTGTAAGGCTCACCATCGCATCCTCAGAGCTCACCCTCCTTGTGGACTCCTCAAAGACCCGTAGGATGTCACAAAGGTCTCTCATCCATGGCCACTCATGGATGTGAAACTGAGGCAGCTGACTTTGTGGCACCCTAGGGTTTTGTAGCTGGTATTCCATCAAAGGTCTCTGCTGCTCAACCACTCTATTCAACATCTGAAACGTTGAGTTCCAGCGTGTGGGGACGTCGCACAAAAGCCGGTGTTGTGGCACATGCAGGCGTTGCTGGAGAGATTTTAAGCTAGCAGCGGCTACTGTCGACTTGCGAAAGTGGGCGCACATGCGCCGCACTTTCACCAGTAGCTCTGGAACAATGGGGTAGCTCTTTAGGAAACGTTGCACCACTAGGTTGAAGACGTGGGCCAGGCATGGAACATGTTGGAGTCCGGCAAGCTCCAGAGCTGCTACCAGGTTCCGGCCGTTATCACAAACGACCATGCCTGGGCCCAGGTGCAGCGGCTCAAACCATATTGCCGTCTCATCGAGGAGGGCATCCCTCACCTCGGAGGCAGTGTGCTGTCTTTCCCCAAGCTGATCAGCTTCAGCACAGCCTGCTGACGTCTACCAATGCCAGTGCTGCAACGTTTCCAACTCGTAGCTGGGGTCAATCTAACAGCGGAGGAGGAGGCGGTGGCGGAGGAGGAGGCGGTGGCGGAGGAGGAGGCGGTAGAGGAGGAGGAGGAGGAGGGGGGTGTTCTTCTCGTGTCCCTGCCAGGAATGTTAGGCGGGGAGACGAGGTACACCGGGCCAGTTTGGGAAGCAGTCCCAGCCTCAACTACATTCACCCAGTGTGCCGTCAGTGAAATGTAGCGTCCCTGTCTGCATGCACTTGTCCACGCGTCGGTGGTCAAGTGGACCTTTGTGCAAAGCGCGGAACTAAGGGCCCGCCTGATGTTGAGTGACACGTGCTGGTGCAAGGCGGGGACGGCACACCGGGAGAAGTAGTGACGGCTAGGGACGGCATAGCGAGGTGCCGCAGTTGCCATCAGGTCCAGGAAGGCGGGAGTTTCAACAAGCCGGAACGCCAACATCTCCTGGGCCAGCAGTTTAGCGATGTTGGCGTTCAAGGCTTGCGCGTGTGGGTGGTTAGCAGTGTATTTCTGCCGCCGCTCCAATGTCTGAGAGATGGTGGGTTGTTGTAAAGAAGCGCCTGATGGTGCCTTTGATGGTGCAGGAGAAGGAGATAAGACAGGAACAGGGGAGGATGAGGGAGAAGTCAACAAAGTGGCGGAGGCAGATGAAGTGGTGTCCTGGCTCGTCCTCTGGAGTGCATCGCCAGCACAGTCAGCAGTGGCAGTGGCAGAGGCAGAGGCAGTGGCAGAGGCAGTGGCAGTGGCATGAACGGCAGGCGGCCTTTGTCCTGCCGTTGCTGCCTGCCACTGATTCCAGTGCTTGGATTCCAAATGACGGCGCATTGAAGTGGTGGACAGGTTGCTCTTCTCAGAGCCCCTAATCAATTTCGAGAGGCAAATTGTGCAGACAACACTATATCTGTCCTCGGCGCATTCCTTGAAAAAACTCCACACCTTCGAGAAACGTGCCCTCGAGGTGGGAGTTTTTCGGGGCTGGGTACGAACTGGAACATCTTGGGAGATTCCGGGTGTGGCCTGGCTTCGCCTAAGCTGCTGACCTCTGCCTCTGCCTCTAGCTACCCTTTTTGGTGCTGCACCTGCCTCAACATCCACACTACTTTCCCCGCTTGACATCCCCCCTGTCCAGGTCGGGTCAGTGTCCTCATCATCCACCACTTCCTCTTCCAACTCCTGTCTCATCTCCTCCTCCCGCACAATGTGCCGGTCAACTGGATGCCCTGACGGCAACTGCGTCACATCATCGTCGATGAGGGTGGGTTGCTGGTCATCCACCACCAAATCGAACGGAGATGGAGGAGACTCTAGTGTTTGAGCATCTGGACACAGATGCTCCTCTGTTAGGTTCGTGGAATCGTGACGTGGAGAGGCAGGTTGAGGGACAATGAAAGGAGCGGAGAACAGCTCTGGGGAGCAGGGACAGTTGGGGTTATTGTTCTGTGAAGCTTGGGAATTTTGGGAGGAAGGAGGAGAAGACTGTTGGGTAATAGGAGGAGAGGAGGCAGAGTCTGACTGGCTGCTGGACAATGTGCTGTAAGCGTTCTCTGACAGCCATTGCAAGACCTGTTCCTGGTTCTCGGGCCTACTAAGGTTTGTACCCTGCAGTTTAATTAATGTGGCAAGCAACCCTGGCACTGTGGAGTGGCGCAATGCTTGCTGCCCCACAGGAGTAGGCACGGGACGCCCTGTGGCTTCACTGCTACCTTGCTCCCCAGAACCATTCCCCCGACCTCGCCCACGGCCTCATCCACGTCCCTTTCCGGGAGCCTTGCGCATTTTGAATTCCCAGTTAGAAATTGGCACTATATACCAGTAGCAAAAATTGTGGGTGCACGTAACCCCAATATATTCTTTGAATTCCCAGTCAGACAATGGCACTATATACCAGTAGCAAGAAATGAGGGTATTTATAACCCCAATATATTCTTTGAATTACCAGTCAGAAACTGGCACTATATGGCAGTAGCAAGAAATGAGGGTATTTGTAACCCCAATATATTCTTTGAATTCCCAGTCAGACAATGGCACTATATACCAGTAGCAAGAAATGAGGGTATTTATAACCCCAATATATTCTTTGAATTCCCAGTCAGACAATGGCACTATATACCAGTAGCAAGAAATGAGGGTATTTATAACCCCAATATATTCTTTGAATTACCAGTCAGAAACTGGCACTATATGGCAGTAGCAAGAAATGAGGGTATTTGTAACCCCAATATATTCTTTGAATTCCCAGTCAGACAATGGCACTATATACCAGTAGCAAGAAATGAGGGTATTTGTAACCCCAATATATTCTTTGAATTCCCAGTCAGACAATGGCACTATATACCAGTAGCAAGAAATGAGGGTATTTATAACCCCAATATATTCTTTGAATTCCCAGTCAGACAATGGCACTATATACCAGTAGCAAGAAATGAGGGTATTTATAACCCCAATATATTCTTTGAATTACCAGTCAGAAACTGGCACTATATGGCAGTAGCAAGAAATGAGGGTATTTGTAACCCCAATATATTCTTTGAATTCCCAGTCAGACAATGGCACTATATACCAGTAGCAAGAAATGAGGGTATTTGTAACCCCAATATATTCTTTGAATTCCCAGTCAGACAATGGCACTATATACCAGTAGCAAAAATTGTGGGTGCACGTAACCCCAATATATTCTTTGAATTACCAGTCAGAAACTGGCACTATATGGCAGTAGCAAGAAATGAGGGTATTTGTAACCCCAATATATTCTTTGAATTCCCAGTCAGACAATGGCACTATATACCAGTAGCAAGAAATGAGGGTATTTATAACCCCAATATATTCTTTGAATTCCCAGTCAGACAATGTCACTATATACCAGTAGCAAGAAATGAGGGTATTTATAACCCCAATATATTCTTTGAATTACCAGTCAGAAACTGGCACTATATGGCAGTAGCAAGAAATGAGGGTATTTGTAACCCCAATATATTCTTTGAATTCCCAGTCAGACAATGGCACTATATACCAGTAGCAAGAAATGAGGGTATTTGTAACCCCAATATATTCTTTGAATTCCCAGTCAGACAATGGCACTATATACCAGTAGCAAAAATTGTGGGTGCACGTAACCCCAATATATTCTTTGAATTACCAGTCAGAAACTGGCACTATATGGCAGTAGCAAGAAATGAGGGTATTTATAACCCCAATATATTCTTTGAATTCCCAGTCAGACAATGGCACTATATACCAGTAGCAAGAAATGAGGGTATTTATAACCCCAATATATTCTTTGAATTCCCAGTCAGACAATGGCACTATATACCAGTAGCAAAAATTGTGGGTGCACGTAACCCCAATATATTCTTTGAATTCCCAGTCAGACAATGGCACTATATGGCAGTAGCAAAAATAGTGGGTGTATATAGCCCCAATTCTATTGCTAGGGGACTTGCAGTGTATTTCTGGGGTGAAGGTGGGGGGGCACACCGTTGGAACGGGTATCGGGGGTATATATCGGGTATACGGGAATACACTGTCAGTGTATTCCATTCAGGATCCTGGGAAAGCTGGGTTGCGGCGATTGAGCCCGTCAGTGCCACGTTACACTGACAAGCTTCTCCCTGGAATTGAAGTTATATGTAAGCCCAATATATTCTTTGAATTCCCACTGAGACAATGGCACTATATGGCAGTAGCAAAAATAGTGGGTGTATATAGCCCCAATTCTATTGCTAGGGGACTTGCAGGGTATTTCTGGGGTGAAGGTGGGGGGGCACACCGTTGGAACGGGTATCGGGGGTATATATCGGGTATACGGGAATACACTGACAGTGTATTCCATTCAGGATCCTGGGAAAGCTGGGTTGCGGCGATTGAGCCCGTCAGTGCCACGTTACACTGACAAGCTTCTCCCTGGAATTTAGCTCTTATAAGAACTGTTGGTTGTCTTCTCCTTCCTATCCTAGCCTGTCCCTGCCTACCCAGAATCTAAGCCCTAGCTAACTGGACGGAAACCTCCGTCCCCGGTGAATTGCAAGCTCAGAATGACGCGAAGCTGGGCGTCGCTGTTCTTTTAAATTAGAGGTCACATGTTTTCGGCAGCCAATGGGTTTTGCCTACTTTTTTCAACGTCACCGGTGTCGTAGTTCCTGTCCCACCTACCCTGCGCTGTTATTGGAGCAAAAAAGGCGCCAGGGAAGGTGGGAGGGGAATCGAGTAATGGCGCACTTTACCACGCGGTGTTCGATTCGATTCGAACATGCCGAACAGCCTAATATCCGATCGAACATGAGTTCGATAGAACACTGTTCGCTCATCTCTAGAGAAGATATGTTGTTACACAGAACAGATTCACATTCATTGCAGACTTCCTTTTAATCCAGCTAGAACATGATCTTCTGTTAATGAATACAACAAAGAAAGTTAGGGCTGCGTCTTACCACCTGGCTGGGCTTAGTAGGGAGGTGCAGGATCTTTGCTCCGGACCATGAGTTGAGTTCAATAGTAGAAATGAAGTAGAAATAATTCAATTTTTAATTGTACAATCCAGACACATATCACTTGCGATAGTTGCAATGTGGTATATTGTATCAAATGCACCCATTGCAACATCGACTATATTGGATGTACTACAAGGAATCTAAGAACTAGAATTATGGAGCACTTGAGGGATAGTGCAAAAACAATTAGTGAAGGGATGTCGGGAGCATCCCGACATTTCGCGACAATACATAAAGGTAATACACACAGTTTTGCATTTTATGGACTAGAAGTTGTAAATCAATCCATTAGAGGTGGCAATATAAAAACATCGCTACTTAAAAGGGAGGCATGGTACATCCTTAATTTCAATAGTAGAGCACCATCAGGAATGAATATAAGAACAGATATATCGTATACCTATTAAAACAGAAATTTCTTTATTTCCTCCTTAAGTGCCCATCTATGTAAAGTATTGTATGGGCATTTAATTAATATATTCTTTGAATAAGTATATCTCTTACATCATTTTCTACTTTGTGGCGAACTACTATCATCTTGGAGCCCTAAAATGGGATTGCATAGATTTATATGATGCAGGCGTTGTTTTTGCACAAAACTGACATCTGTCATTTAGTTTTATTGCTTATATACTTAGATTCCATCTATCTCTTTTTCAACTTACTAACTAGCTTGGTACTTACCTTTGTATCTTGGTCTGATTTGTGTGGTGTTCTTTGTTGGGTTTTTTCTGGCAGCCGCGATGTGTTCCGTGTGAAGACAGGAACATAAATGATGTTCATTGGCTTAAAAAGGTCACGTGTCCCGCAATATCAACAGGCGTGACTTTGATACAGAGTAATAGTAATACATCCCAATAGTACATCTTTATTGGTTCATCCAAACCACGTGACCTATGTAGGCGGGACAAAGGAACCCCCTATATCGAGTACAACCATGAATGTAACAGCTAGCTCCCTTAAAATACTACAAACTTTGAATACCTTTCAGTTGGCTTATAGAGCAATCTTTATATCTATTTATTTCATCTATAACATCTTTATAATGTTAAAACTAATATTTGAATATCGAGCGACATTGATTGCCGCATTGGTCTGAACATCTTTAAATAAAATTATAGCAATTTGGTTAAATATGCAAATGATTAATGTCAAAATCTCTAATGAGAACTAGAAACACTAGTTTCATAAAATAAATAATACGAAACTAAGTTTTTTCAATTAAAATAAACTTTATTTATACCCCAAGTTAACATACTCGTCATTTGACACGTGACATAGTAACGACTAGCTACACCTGTGTATAGCATTTATTAACCAGAAGGTTGTGAATGTATAACATGCTATGATTAAGGGGAGACACCCCGAAACGCGTAAGCAACTTTTTTGTGTATCTTCTTTTTAACTCAAATGGAATAAAGACTTGAATATTTTAAAGGCTGAGGAGTGTCTACGGATCGCCATTTCTACTTCATTTCTACTAATGATCTTCTGTTGTTTTCTCGTTTTTTTTTTTGTATCACAGTTTATTTTTGTTCTGGAGGTAGACAGTTCTGGAAACTCTTGACAAACTGTCTAAAAGTTGTTTAAGTGGCAATCTAGCTTTAAGAAAAAGCGCGCAGTTCTGTAAATGTCAAGTCAAATCCTGACAGGGACAAAGGCAATTTTAAAACCATTATAAATCAAGTATATTGCACTCCTATAAAGATGTTGAGTCTTTCTGAAAGGCATTACTCCGAAGCCTGGCTTGAGTCTTCCATATTCATGTGACGAGAGTTATGTCACTGCGTTAATCATTCCCAGGATGCTGGAAACTGTAATGAGAAACTTCTTGTGCAAGGAGTCATTAATCACACAACATAACATTGCATAATGCTTTCTGGAGCATGTGCAATGTGATCAGAGTACAAGGTTGTATAACTCTAGCAGTGTTTGTGCCATATGTTGACCTTTTCTGAAGCTGAAATGCAATCATGTGATGGCGGGCGGCTGCCAGCTCTCGCCTAATGCTAATAATTAAGTCTGTTGATACGAGGGAAAGAAACTTACTAGCATTTCTTTGGAGTTATAAAGGGAAGCATCTTTGAAG
Organism: Leptodactylus fuscus; assembly: GCF_031893055.1. Taxonomy (NCBI): domain Eukaryota; kingdom Metazoa; phylum Chordata; class Amphibia; order Anura; family Leptodactylidae; genus Leptodactylus; species Leptodactylus fuscus. The sequence goes on from NC_134265.1 coordinate 136,839,462, forward strand.
TTGTTGGCTGCAGTCACATACAAAAGAAGTCCAACTTGGCTCTCCCTTTTACTAGCTATTATGAAGGACAACAGTACTTTGTTGAAGTGGTTTCTGGCGTTTGTTTTATGCAAACACTTGCAGCTACTCAATATCATCTTTTATTCCAGGTACTGTAATATAGATACAGGGAAACAACAGAAGAAGGGCATAGCCCTAGGAATCACATGAAGCAATGAAGCAAGATCATTACATAACCTTCTCTGGACATATCAACACTGCCCAAGGGAACCCTTGCGAAACCTGAAATATAAATAGGCTGGATGCAAAGCTTATGTAGGACAAGCTGTTTTCCTTCAAGCGTTCATGTACATGGAGTTCTCTGATAAAGTACAAAGTTGTGTAAATCTGTCATCTGCCTTTTAGTTCTATATGAACTCAACATTTGTTTCTTATAATCTTTCTTTTGTCTTTTGCACAGGCTTCCATTTGTGTATTCTTACTCAAACTATTAAATGAGTATTATAATAATTATAAGATAATAAGAAAAAATTGCTAGATTGTTGAGCATTTGACCACTTGGTCCCCACATCTGAGAATATACAGTAAGAAGGGAGATCTCGTGCCCTGTGTGAATGGAGTGACAAGACCAACATGTTAGCTGCCACACCATTTGTGTATAAGGAAAATGTTCGTTCTTGTACCGTGTTAGCCAGTGGGTTGGAAATATAAAAAAACAAAAAAACTTGATTGTCTTCAGTAGTTGATACCTTTTTAATGGCTAACTCATAATGATGACAAATTACTGACGTTTCAGAACCTCTAGGGTCCTTTATCAAAGTAGATTTAAAACGTTTCTGAAGGATGTATATTTATATACAGAGGAGGCACATAGGGTTAGAATTCCAGGAGGAAGGGGGGGGGGGGTTGTTAGTAATTGGTAGAGACAACAGGTCCTTATCAGTTCACAGGTTTCTGTAAAGAGACATGAAACTCTGTGACACATTCAATCCACACTCTAGTGTTTGAAGCAGGGTCATGAATTTGTGTACATGAAACAGCTGAAGAGCTAAATACAGCGGTCAAGTATCTGAATGGATGGAGCAGCAATGCATGAGTGTGTGTCCTGCCACTCCATGTATACACAACACACGTGATCCCCTCATGATCAGTGGGGGTCCCAAAAGTTAAGCCTCCGCTGATCTATCGGTTATCCAGTAGATAACTTGTAATTTCCTGAATACCCCTTTAGGCTAAGGCCCCGCGGAACAATCCACAGCTTTAAAGTGCTGCAGGAAAAACCACGGCAGGAATGTATCGCAATTCTTCCCGCAGCGCTTTAAACAGAAAGTTTGTTGAGTTTTCCTTTCCTTTTCTTTTACAATTTTATTTATGTGCGTGTCCGCACGCTGGCTTTTACCGCAAAGTGGGCATGGGATTTGTAAGAATCCCATTCACTTTTCAGTTACTGTAAAACGCCGCGATTTTTTTCATGGCCTTAATCTATGGCCACTCGTTGTGGAAACGCAGCTTCTTATGTTGCAGATTTTGTTGCAGTTTTTAGAGTCAAAGACAGGAATGGATAAAGAAAAAGGTAAAAGTATAAGTACTTCCCATATATTTCCCATTACTATGGTAACCTTTCTCAGCTTTGGTTAAAAAAAACCCGCAACATAATCAGCAACATAAAAAGCTGCATCTGCAATGCGGGAACTCAGTCTTAAGGTATGTTCACACAGTGGACATCTGGTAGAGGGTTTACAAAGCAGGGTGTACATTTTTGCAGATGATACTAAACTTTGTAGGGTAATCAATAATGAGGAGGATAGTAGAATATTACAAGGGGATCTAAGGAAACTGGAAGCAAGGGCGGAGACTTGGCAAATGAAGTTTAATGTTGACAAATGTAAGGTTATGCACTTTGGTTGACGTAATAAAATGTGTGACTGTACTAAATAGTAAATTACTGGGTAAGACTGCCAATGAAAAAGACTTAGGGATTTTGGTGGACAGCAAGCTTACCTTTAATGACCAGTGTCAGGCAGCTGCTGCCAAGGCAAATAAAATTATGGGATGCATCAAAAGAGGTCTAGATTCTTATGACAAGGACATAGTTATGCCTCTATACAAATCACTGGTACGGCCACACTTAGAATATTGTGCGCAATTTTGGGCCCCGATATATAAGAAAGACATAAGTGAACTTGAAAAAGTTCAAAGACGGGCAACCAAAATTATTAGGGGAATGGGTGGACTGGAGTACAACGATAGATTAACAAACTTGGGGTTATTCAGTTTAGAGAAAAGACGTCTACGGGGAGATCTAGTAACAATGTACAAATACATGAAGGGACAATACAAAGAACTTTCTAAGGATATTTTTACTCCTATGGAAAAAATCGTTGAAAGTCCAGCAGCCACGTTAAAATCAAAAAATCTTTATTTCATCCCAAATAAAAAAACATAAATGTACTAGGCAGCGGGCAATCCCTGCACAAGATATGTAACAGATCAGCTGGTGTCGTCTGATGCGTTTCAGAACATGCGTTCCTTATTCGTAGCTATTCAGGCTATGAATAAGGAACGCATGTTCTGAAACGCATCAGCCGACGCCAGCTGATCTGTTACATATCTTGAGCAGGGATTGCCCGCTGCCTAGTACATTTATGTTTTTTTATTTGGGATGAAATAAAGATTTTTTGATTTTAACGTGGCTGCTGGACTTTCAACGATTTTTTCCATGTGAATACTCCGAGCCGACGGGGTCCATTTGTCCGTGCACCTGATGTTTTCTGCAGAACCGTGAGTCTTTTGGATATTGAACATTTCATACAAATTGGAGTGATTTTTTTGAGTTTTCGTTTGGGCTGTGTTTTCCCCTTCCCCATTTTTCCCACGATATCATTTTTACTCCTAGGCCAGTGACAGTGACAAGAGGACTTCCACTACGTCTGGAGGAGAGAAGGTTTCACCAGAAACATAGAAGGGGATTCTTCACAGTAAGAACAACGAGGCTCTGGAACTCTCTGCCCCAGGAAGTGGTGATGGCGGATTCATTAAACAAGTTCAAAGAGGGCCTGGATGCCTTTCTTGAAGAGAAAAATATAACAGGTTATGGACTCTAGATTTTAAGGACACGTTGATCCAGGGTTTTTATACTGACTGCCAGATTGGAGTTGGGAAGGAATTTTTTTCCCCTGAAATAGGGCAATTGGCACGAGCCTCATGGGTTTTTTTTTTACTTCCCATGGATCAACACTGTAGGGATTGTAGGGTTATAGGTTGGATTTGATGGACTAATGTCTTTATCCAACCTCAATTACTATGTAACTATGTAAATGAGGTCACCTTGTCATGGCAGGTGGACTTCTATACTATTTGATCAAATTTGTATAACTAAGTACCTCTATAATATATTATATAGCATGTTAGGTGTTTTTACACTAGTATTGCCCTGTAGGGTTTTCACATGCCCTTTTGCTGTGTGCGGAGTGCCCTAAAATTTTTGACGTTTTTACAGATTGCTTCGCAGTGAGCACCTGTTCACACTGGGATGTGCAGTCTTAACCATTTTTTTGTGTGTGTATATGTTAAATATCTTGTATTTACCGGTGAGACTTGTGTCCACTGTTAAATATCCGTACCTGGCCTTGAAATTGTGGGATAGACTTGTGTCACGTGTTGTAGGCCTTATCCACGATAGGAAGAAGTCAGCTTGTTATAAATCAGTGTAGAGGTTTATTAATATCTTGAAGGAAAACACAGGAACAGGGAAAATGTCCAAATAACACAAATATCAGTCAATTGTCAATAGCTTACATCTTCAGAGGAGTTAAATCATCTGGATATCTTGTAGTTACAGCTTGGTTCATGCTTGTCATCTGGTCTGGTCATCTGGAATATTCACGACATCTTGTCCAGGATGACAGAGAGGGATGGCAGACAGACCTGCCATAGATTCCCCATGGATCCCCCTCATGGATGACGACGACGTGTGTGTCTGTCACTCATTTATGTTCATGAGAGTGGGTGTTACCTTCCATCTTGTAGCTATGTAAGGAGATTTCTAAAATGGTGTACTCTAACCGCACCCATGTACCCAAAATACAACAGATATGATGTCAGTAGAGTGTTAACCCCATGTCTGCTAGAGAATATTGTAAATATATAATATTTAACAGTATATATATATATATATATATATATATATATATATATATATATAGTAAATGAAAGCTGTGCTATGGGAAAATAGTACAGTTTTGCTTTTAGACCTTTCTAATAACTGAGTACAATGTAGTGCAGCTAGTCTCCACCCTTCAGCTCAGAGAGAACTACAAGCTCCACATATAGCATACAGAGGGGGAAACTGCTAAGAAGTGCAGAATACAAGTTATACAGTATAATGACCAGAAATAGTGTAACTTCTCATGTACACACAACAGCGTATCCTGAAATGTCAAATGAGACGACAAACATCATACAAATATAAAACTCCAGTACAAAACCATATCACTGGTACCTACATCAGAAGACAAAAGACAAAATTGAAGCTCATTTTATGTGCTCATCTATTGTATCATATAGAGTAAATATCTGTATTCATTACATCACAGATCTCCCATGGTCCCAAATCAACTTGCATTGAGCAGATAGTGGTCTCTGTACCTCCAGTTGCCTCCCTGGTGGAATATATTTTCATTGATGTTACTTTTGCTAGAGAGAAATATTTTGCTGGCGTACAAGTGAGTGCATAAGATATATACATGCACTACCTATAACAGCCTCTGATATAAATTATGGAATGGAATCTTCTAAGAAAATGATACATTCAACCAAGAAAACAAAGTGGAAAAAATGTGACCTTTTCCTTCCACCTGTAATAACCCATTATGATGATTTCATAGAGACAACTCATGTAAGGTTGGACTGAGTAGCATAAGGTCAAAGTAAGAGAAGGATTATAGGCAATCCGAATGACATTTCCAGTGGCTAGAGGAATCCAATCCTATGTAAAGTAATCTAGCTCTGGACCACAACTTCCACAAGGTTTTCTGCATGTGTCTGAAAATTCTGTAGAGAACTCAGGGTTAAGATTCTTTGTCCATTGATATACATTGCATCAATATTTTGATGTCTAAAAATTAATAATGAAGAAAAAGGTTTAAAAAGTATAAAAAATACAAAAAACAAATCCCCCGCCTGCAAAACAGAACCCCCGTATAGCTCTATACATGGAATTACCAAAAGCTATAAGTGTTACAATAAGGTATTTCTTATAGATTTTATTTTTACTGTACTGAAAAACACATGAAATAATAAATTTAGCATCATTATACTGACCTGCTTAATATGGATAACATATACAGAGTCCTCTCTGTAAAAATGAAGTACATGAGAATCTTTTTTGGGCTTTCCAATACAATTTTACAAATTGATAAATCTTTAGAAATTACAATTTGTCCTGCAATAAGCTCTCATACAACAAAAAGGTTATCAGATTTTGGAAGACGTAAATAAAAAATGAAAACAGGTTAGGCTCACCTGAATGCAATACTTCTTTTTACCATAACAATTCATGCCTCCATGCAAATGAGCAGCCTGTAACACCGAGGGCCCATCCATTGCTCCACACTTCTCTGATATGCCCTCTTTCCCCCTTTCTTTGATTTCAGCTTAGTTACCTAAAGATCCTGTCACTCAATGAATGGAGGGGGAAAAAAAAGAGTATTCGAGAAGTGTGGAGCATAGCAGTTTGGAGAAGCGGAGCAATCCTCAGTGCTCCAGTGCCATCCTCAGTGCTCTGTAATGGAGGCACAATTTTTCATGGGGCAAAGGCATTAAATTTGAATAAGCCTGACTTATCTGACTGTGATGCAGGTTTAAAATACTTCACCTTGGTGTCACGAATAGAACTCTCATACAAGATACATCTGACTCTCTGTGTACCAGTTCTGTGGGGTATCCATACACCTTAGGCCCGCTTCTTATCTGTATTCAGGGATTCCATTCCCCTCTCCACATGAAAAATGCAGAGAGAAAAGCGCTGCAAGCAGTGCTTTTTTCTCCGCATTTTTCGTGCAGAAACCACATGGACCCCATTATAGTCTATTGGGTCTATGGGTTTCCTAAGGTAATCCCTTTTTTATGTGGATTACGTTTCCATTCGGGGAATCCCCAAGTGGACCCCAAGAACAGAAACCTATGCACAGATGTGAACCGGGCCACACTTGCTACATACGCCTGTGACCCTAAATGCGTCATTACTATGCTGTGAAGTATAACACTAAATCTTGTTAACAGAGCAACGGAGAAGCTTATGCAAAATGGCAGTAGTGATGATCATGTACAAAAATTAATACAATATAATACAAAAATGTATAATCTGGCTTTAATAACTAAATATAAAAATTGCTATATATTCTGTATAAACAGTATTTATACCCATATTATGTAGACCATAGACTCTTTGCAGTTGGTGCAGAGTATAGGAACAAGGAGACAGTGGTTACCATTACAAATAAAGTCGGTTGCGCACGACCTTGTGCTAACCGTCTGCTGTGAAATAGTGGCATCCGTGTGCTGCCCCTGCACGATGGCACCTATCATTCAATGAATAGGAGCGACGGAAGCAGGGCCCCAAAATCAGACAGGAATAGGGGGTGTTCCATATTTTGCGGCCCAGACTGTTGGCCCGCACACGAGACCATGTAATTCATGGTCATGTGTACAGGCCCATAAAAATGAATGGGTCAGTATGCTATCCGGGAAAAAACAGGATAGCGCACTGACCATTCATACATTCTTGTTTTCCGTTTCTGTTTTTCATTTTTTCTTAAATATTACTCTATTTGTCCAGCCTGCTAGGCTCAGCTGGAAACATAAAAGGCCTTGTTACAGATATGAGTCCCAGTGAAAATTCTCCTCAAAGTCTTGTCACATACATATCAAAAATAGGGGCAAAATGAGTATATGAAAATATGAGTCTGGTTCAAGCACATCTTCAGTTTCACTGACTAAAGTACCTCATACCTCATCTCCATGAACAGGATTCTGTAGGCTAATTCCTCCTCTTGATGGATAATAATAATAATAATAATACATTTTATTTATATAGCACCAACATATTCCGCAGCGCTGTACAATTTGTAGGGTTCAAGTACAGACAGAAAGATACATTACAAAGAAAGTCATTTCATACAATGGGACTGAGGGCTCTGCTCGCAAGAGCTTACAATCTATGAGGTAGAAGGGGTGACACAAGAGGTAGCAGGGGCGGCATTGCTTATACAGAGGTCAGACACTTTTGTAATAGAGGTTACTGTCATTACACAAACATAAAACATGGATTGTACTACACTAGAAGCCAAAGCCTCTCTGCTTTGCTCCAGCCATAGTGGTGTAGTCCAGAATTAAAGCCATTCGACTCTCAACTCTTCATTAAAGTGCAATTGTCACAAATAAACATTGAGGCACAGAATACTGTTCGCATTAAAAAGTGGTTAGCTAAAAAACCGCATGGACCCTGCAGAGTATAATGGGGTCCATGTGTTTTCCATGTGGTGTCCGCACAAATCATGCGGAAAGAAAAGTAGTTCAAGCAGCACTTTTCTCTCCACATCATTCATGCGGACACCACATAAAAAAAACACATGGACCCCATTACAGTCTATGGGATCCGTGTGGTTTCTTGGCTAACCGCTTTTTAATGCGTGTAGGTTTCTGTTTGGGGAGTCCCCAAGCGGACTCTCTGAACGGAATACCTAACGCAGATGTGAACTGCACCTGAGCATGTATGTTATTTATATACAAAGGCTTGTGTAGCACCAAATACAATAGATACATTTTCAATTTAATAATTTAACAATTTCATAAAAACACAAACCAGTATAATCTTGGAAACCCACAAGAACATTGGGAGATCATACAAAGCCCATGCAGATGTTGTTCCTGGTTGGATTTGTATGAAGGATCCCAGTACCACGTAACAGCAGTGCTAAACACTGAGCCACTGTGATGCTCATCATCTGTTATGGGGTGAATGTGCTGAATAAATTCACTCTGGTGCTCTTCTGTCATGTACTAATGTGCTGACCTTATATTACCATACATTCTTCCAACCTGGCAAACAAGGCTGATGCTCAGTGTCAGGTTCTGATCCTCTGTATTGAATCTGGATGGATCCAAGATGCGAATTCGTATAAGATTTGTTAGATTAATACAAGCACAGGTAAAGTTTTAACCCCTTTGATATTTTCACTAGGCGTTATATCTGCCATGTATCTATAGGTTTAATCTAATGTAAGTCCCCACCCTAATGTGTTTTCTTTATATGCTCCTTTACAAACACCTTGCTTTGTCCTCATATGGTTTATAAAATAGAGATAATCATTTCCCAATGTGAATTGCTTAAAAATGTCTTTATTCTCCCCCAGCCTTCATGAAACCTGATATTTTGTCTGGTTGCCTTCCTCATGGCTGACACATAAATCACTGGGCTTTGTGCAATAAAATACTTGTGTTTTGTGGAAAACTCTTAACCGCCCTTCCTTTTCTAATCATTATGCAATACATGTCTGCATTCTGTATCTGCATTGTTCATAGTGAAGTGATTCAGCATCTTGATTGTTTCTCACAATGTGTTTCATTGAACAAGGGCCACGCAGTACTTAATGTTAAATCAAACAACATTTGTGCGAGAATGTTTCCACCGAGGCTTCCTCTGCCGCTCATCAGCATTTGTGCACTATTATTCTCTTGCCGTCTGCCTTTTAGTCTTCCATGTTAAAAGTAGTGTTTACAAGATGTTCTGGTCACATAGACAATACAGCGATGATTAGGCCTTTTCATTCTCCGAGGTGTACGTGAGAACGTAAGTGTAGGCAGATTATTATCCATGCCTTTACGCTCTACATATGACATCACTGTGGCTGTAATGAAATAAAGAAACCTATATTTTAAAAATTATATTGACAAATGATGAAGCATCTTAATCATCTTCTAATGTTTGAGAACTGACCACAAACTCGTGGAAAGGAATCAGCGACTGAGACATTTTTCCATATATGGATGGCTTAAGAAAGATCTGTATAGACTATTGATCCCGAAACACAGAGGCCTTGTCTGCTATAGCCAATGTAGAGGCTGCTTCAGTTTTTTTTAAGTACTTGGTCTCAGGAATGGTCAATGTTAGCAGTTATGTATGCAAAGCCTTTCAGTCTGGTTAAAATCGTAAAAGTTCAGGGTTTCTCCAGAACATGCTCTAGAACAATGGTATCTTTCAGAAGGATAATGCACAAGAATAGGCATGGACAGGCAGCCATAAGCCTTGGGACAGTGGTATTATGTCTGCTCCACATTCCTGTCTTCTTCAGAGCTGACATCCAGACACACACTCCTGCAAGTCACCTGAAGCCGCCGACTGATGATGAAGGACACACGGATATTCGCTCCGTACTGAAATTGTCTTTACTTAGATAGATGTTGAAGATACAGTGAATACAGATAACAGGTGGAACACAGATGAAAAGCAACATAAAACCTAGGCCTACTTTGCAGGACTACAGACTGCAGCAATGAACAACATGCTTCTGCTGTTGTGGGGGATACACTGCCCACCTCCATAGACGTGCTTTTCTACTCATGACTGCCTTTAAAGGGGCTCTATCATTGGGAAAAGTCATTTTTAACTAAGCACATACTTGCATAGCCTTTACAAAGGCTATTCCACACCTACCTTTTGTATGTTAGTCATCTCAGCAGTTTTTGAATGAGTCTGTTTTTATTCATATGCTAATTAGCCACAGCGAGCACTGGAGGTCTCATCACTTCCTCTCTGTTATGTGTGTAAGAGCATGGAGATGAGTCATCAGCAGCAGCCGTGCTGTACACACAGCAGTGAGTGCTCACTGACACTTCCGGGGTGCACACTGGAGTCTAATTAGCATATGAATAAAAACGGGCTCATTCAAAAGCTACTGAGATGATTAACATACAAAAGGTATGTGTGGAATAGCCTTTCTAAAGGCTATGCAAGTATATGTTTAGTTAAAAATGACTTTTCCCAATGATAGAGCCCCTTTAAGGTGCATCGGTACTGGGAACCAACTGGCATCTCTTCTAATATGTCTAACATGTTTCCAAACTTGTCACGTTCTGATCTGATCTCCTTGACTACAAGCAATCTCACGTTTAAGGTCAAGCTGATCTCCAAGCCAGTGTACTCACTGAAATCACAGGAACAGGTTAAATATGAAGCCATTCCCGCCCTGGGTAAGGCCCCTTGCAGATGACTGAGGGCTAGGTCAGTGTGCTATTCGGGTTTTTCCAAGATAGCACACTGACCCATTCATTTTTTTCAGCCCGCACACATGACTGTGCAGCCCGGTTTCCCCAGCTCCTATTCATTGAATGGTGCTTGGGCATGAATGGCATCTACAATGTATCTACATTGGCCCACAAGTACTGGCACATGATATGTGGGGGCATCTATAGTCCATTCATTTGAACATCTGTGATTTCTTCCATTAAATATGTTAACTCACTGGAGAACATGATGTGGCGAGAGTCTGGGAATTGGTTAAAGACATAAAGAAAAGCTTACGCCGTCCAGTGCATTAGTAATGGTAGGTGATTCATCCTTGCTCAGAAGTTATCATTATACTTTTATTACAGCTTGCACTCTATGTACTACATTACGGCTTGCACTCTCAGTGTACTTTTATGTTTGTTTGACCTTTAGACAGAGTATGTCATACGGGTACATTGAATTAATAACCTGAGGCTCAATAGAGTTTAGTTCTCTAATGTTTCATGTGTCCTTTCAGTGCACTTCCTTATATAATAGAAACCTGTAATAAGAGGGTCATTTTTTAGAAGAAGTCAACACCATTATTAACGTACATTTTACTGATCCCTGACTTTTTTCAAAAAGGCCACAAGTGGTGGTTGTAAAAGGAAGTTCTGACTAAGCATGAACTACCACTTCAGCCTAAATATAGTTAACAGGACTTATTCCCCCTGTGCCTACGTGCAGAGCCAGCAAGTCTTTCAGCTGTGATGACGAAATGCCATACATTTCTTCCTGGAATAGTACAGATGAAAGGCCTCTTGTTATGCTGAGGTTTCAGAGCTTACAAAACACAGTGTCAGAAATCTGCTGGGTGTGTTTAGTCACTACTTAGCAAGATTTTATGGAAAATAAAAATACACAAGATCAGAAGGAGCAGACATTCACTGATGTAGTGTTTCTTCCCAAATGTTATTTGCTTTTCTTTTATAGACAGGAAGAGAAAAGTGTTTTAATAAGCTGCAAGTCTCAGCAGTGTTTTCTAGAAATGATCTAAAAGTCAGGGCAGAAGAAAAACCTATTACAAAGGAGTCAGGTCCCTGCGTATAATCTTAGCCTGATAGGAGTCTTGATGCTGAAAAGCCAAAAAGCCAAAATTAGACAGGTAAAGAAGAACAATAAGCATGTTTATAGGATGGAGGGAAGATTTAGGCTGAGGCAGTGTAAAGGAGGCGTCCATCAACATTAACAACAAAACTGTCTTAGGGCTAGTGCACACGGGGCTAGTGACCGCATATTTTGGTCCTGATTTTGACACGGGAAGCGCATCAGAATAAGACCAAAATGCGCCTGTTGCGGCTTTCGACAGTCGCGGCTTCCAGCCAAATGAAGGGGCCTAATCCGGAGGGCTTGTCTTGACACCTCAATAAAAGGGCAGCTTGCTTCTTATTTACACGAGCGGGAACAAACCTCTACCCGAAAAAATATATCTCTAGTGGTCTACATAAACCTCTATTGTGAGGGGGAGAAATTTGAGGTGGATTCCGTGCCAAAATCTGCCCCCTCTTGCCCCATGTGAACTAGCCCTTATAGAGGTAGGTTAGTTGTTAGAAAAGAAAAACACAGTGATTCTGAGCAAATTGGCTTATGACGCAGAATTTTCATGACCAATTGTTACCCACAGTTAGATAAAATAGGCCAATTAGGGAAGGAAAAATAAAATGTGCATGGCCTTCTTTACACACTGCAGAATTTCCCTTATGGAAATTCACAGTGTGTCTGTTCCATGGCCCCAACCTTCCAGTGTGTCATTAATGTCTACTGATGATGAGGACATTAGACTGAAGAACTCTTTAAGGCTAGGTTCACACCTAAGTCCTGTAGGTGATTCCTTTCCCCATTCTGCTTTAAAAATGTGAAGAGACAAGTCCTGAAAGCAGGACTAATCTCTCTGCATTTTTCTGCACTTTTCGGGTGGAAACCCGGTGGACCCCATTATAGCCTATGGGCTTCACAGGTTTCTGATGGTGATTACTTTTTTTTCAATGGAATTAAGCAGATCTCCAAGCACACCCCGGAACGCAGGTGTAAACCTAGCCTAATTTATTGCAAAGTGTAACTATAGTTCTTGCATATAACGCTAGGTTCACACCTGCGTTCACAGTCTCCGTTCTATGGTTTCCGTCTTCTGCATGCCAGAAGACGGAAACCACAGAACGGGTCCGGCCGTGCGCGGCGGTGAGCGTTTTAGGCTCTCCGCCGCAAAACCGGATTTTTTTATCCAGACACAGAGTACTGCATGTCCGACTCTGTGTCCGGATTATAAAACCCGGTTTCGCGGCGGAGAGCGCAAAACGCTCACCGCCGCGCACGGCCGGACATCTCTCTCACCCATTCAAATGAATGGGTGAGAGAGACTCCTGCAGGTTTCCGTCTCCTGCCTCTGTTTTAGGCAGGAAACGGAAACCTCAAGTACGGACACCTGGGCGCAGATGTGAACGAGCCCTTATTAGTATATGTTTCATTTTACTATACTTTGCTATTTATTTGGGCTACTAAGGCTAAGGTTCACACCAGCGCCTGTATTCAGTTCAGGGTTTCCGTCGCCGAACCCACTTATAAGCAGGACTTTTCTCTCTGCATTTTTTATGCGGAAAGCCAGCAGACCCCATTATATTATATGGGGTCTGTGGGTTTCGGCGGGTAACTGCTTTTTTACCAGATTAGATTATTGTTCTTCAGGTCCCTAAGTGAAACGGACACCCAAACGCAGTTGTGAACCTAGCTTAAGTTTGTTATTTTCAGATAGAGATTAGACGCCTGTTTCCAATTCACACACAGCAAGCAGTTTTGGAGGTCAGTTGTTACACTTGGGAGGTTTAATTTGGATTTAGTTCCCATAAACATCAATGTATGTATTGTATGTCAGTCCTTTGACGTCTTTGAGGACTATATACAATTAACCCTCCTAATTCTGGTAAAGCTTTTTTGTATACTTTCATGTAGATATATGCCAAGAGTATTTTTTGGAATACTTTTCAGCAGGTTCAGATCTGTATTTTCTGATTTTTCAGTAGTGAAAAGCATAGGCTGTTGACTTTTCATGACACAAGAACATTTTGTATTAATGAAGAGTTTTTTATGCAATAAACTGTCAGATGAATGACAATATATATTCTTCATAACTGGGGATCAAGCAAACAAAGTGAAGAGAGAGCAGTAGACTGATGTGTTATATAAGCCTTATCTCCGAAGCTCTATGTAATTGCTTTAAGTGCTCTCCTCTAAAGGGACATAGATTTCCAGTCATGATGATATAATATGTTACTCTTGTACTCTTGTAACCAGGCTGTGAGTCAGACATTCAGAAATTCTTGTATCACAAGTAATAACGTCATTCTATATCCTCTGGGGTATACAGTATCTCGGGGGCAAACAAGTCAGAACAGGCCACCTTGTCTGTACATTTTCCAACTAATATTATCTAAGTGTCTCTATATCTATGTTCTAGATGAAATATTCTTAATATGCTGATACCTCTCCACCTCTTTCAGTAGACCACCCCCTTACCCGGACCTCATTTTCTGATGAATTTTATAGTCTTCCATACTAGACATCTTCTCTAGAAGACCATTTTTTCATGCAATTTTTTATGGTCATCTCAAAGAGGTTTCACTGGAGATTCTGTTTGTGTAAAAATAATGTCCCGATTACTTAAAATAATTACAAATAAGTAAAATTAAAATAATACATTTTTCCATATCTGAAAATTATCCATCAATAAATCATAACTACATGCCTGGCTATAAAGGGAACAACTGAGTGGTATTTGAGAAGCTAACCTGAAATCCTTCAGTTAGCTGACACTTGTCTCAAGCTGTGACAAAAAATAGCACTATTGAAAAACAATCTCACCCAAACATGTGCAATGTATTAAAGTCCAGACTGTAAAAAGGCTGGAATGCATAATGTCTGCGCCACTAACTACCTCTTGCATAGATAACATCACCTAGGACTTACAAGTTGCACTCTGCACTTACATCGGCGTACTTTATGTTGTCATGCTTTTCTCATTTTATTAAAGTGTTTGTCCATTTTTGACACCATATTACAGTAATCTACAGAAGCATTTATTATATTATCACCTTACTGGCACATATTCTTAGATAAAGCCTATATTATAACCTAAGACTGCAATCACAGTTCTATTGGTTGTTACTGGAAACAGTCAACAGACACATATCTGGCAGCTTAGCTGAGTTCCTGAAATGCTGATATGTTCACTCCAAGTTTGGGCCCCATACTTCTGATAGATGTGTTTCCATACGTTTATTGGTGAAAATACACTGTATTTGCAAAGAGAGTACTTTTTGCCATACATTAACTGGTTTAGATCTGGATAATATTTATCTAGATAGATTGTCAGTTGTTCTCAATTTGTGGCACGTGTACCCTAAGAGATCTGTGGAACAGTCTCAGGGGGTATGTGCCAATTCTCTGGAAGTGGCAGCTTAGGGGAAGGCTCATTTTAGGCTGTGAGCCTAGTTGAAAAGTGATGAAGAATTGAATTTTTCTGCTTTATCAAGTTCCAGATACTATATTGGGCTTGGAGCTGTGACATTGGCAGATGAGATGGAGAGGAGGTGAATGAGGTTGACTGGGAGTGGGCAGATGCCACCTGAGTATGCATGCATTTGTAGTTGCAATAATTTACCTAGATGTTGTGTTAAGCTGGGTATACATCCTATAATGATAACATTGCAATTTTATCCCCAGAATTCCCCCATTTTGGCTTTATAGTGAGAGTCTAAGAACACTGCTATCCAGTACTCATCCCTCTGCTTTATGCTAATAATATGCTTATCACTGTGTAAGCAGCGGAGCGTACAGCTTGCTATGCTTGCCAGCATGTGAATGTCTGAACAGGCCTCACTTGATTGGTGTTCTTGGCCAGTGTGGTCGTTGTCATAATCTTCATCTTGGAAGAAATAAGGGTCAGCCTTCTCCCTTGGATGTGCCTGTGACATTTCAAAGCCCCCCTTTGAATACATGGAAGAGTCTTCTCTTCCAGTCTAGGAGTCCTCATGATTTTGACTAAAAGGTGGAAACTTTCTTTCTCTTCCATTCCCTGCTGCATGATTTGTAATTTTTTTCTCATAATATATAAAATAGAGGGATCACATTGCTGATGCTGAAGTTGTCCCTGCAGACAAATTTGGTGGCCTTTTCAAAGGGTTTGAGAAGCCGACATAATTCCCTCATGAGCCTCCAATGAAGTACCTCGAAATAAAACATTCTCTATGTGGTCTGCTGTATGCAGTAATCCTCCACTGCTTTTTGCTGCTCACACAGATGCTCTAACATATTTCGGGTGGAACTTCACTGAGTTGAAACGTTGTAGATAAGGTGGTACAAAGACAGGGTGGTTTTTTTTTTGTGACATAAAAACTGCTGAAATGAGCAGAGACTTTTCTGGCCATTAGAAGCACCTTGAACAGCCACTATATAGGTTATTAAAGTGTCAAACCACCAAAGACATGTGCCACACAGGGACAATATGATATTCATCCTAACTGCAGTGCAGCAACAAAATTGGTGCCATTCTCACTAGCAATGATGCCCAGTTGGAGCTGATGAGGAGGATACTTGCTACAGGATACAGCAAAGCAGCTTTTCTGGTGTGACTTCTTTGATCTAGGATCATTAATAGTAAAACTGTTTGGCAGAGCTTCACCTTATACCTATGAAATAAGAGAGGAGAAGGAGGAGTGGAAGCAATGCCTTACCCTTGAAAAGGTGGTGGCAGGAAACAGTCCAGAGAGGAGGATCCAGAGGAGGTGGCTGGGCTCTGCATGGTGTTGGATCCAGGCAAGCATAAATAGGGTGAAACTAGCACATGAATGACAGATGTTGCCGTGGAAGAGTAGGAGAAACAGCTGGTGGTGATGATGATAATGATGACCATGTGCTAGGTGTAGATGTGGCCTGCCTACAAGGAAGGTCACAGAGAGCAGGAGTAGAACAGACCGGCTCACTCCCCCTGCCTGTGCCACTGCCAAGTCTATTTTGCCAAATAATGTGGTCATTAGAGATGAGCGAACACTAAAATGTTCGAGGTTCGAAATTCGATTCGAACAGCCGCTCACTGTTCGAGTGTTCGAATGGGTTTCGAACCCCATTATAGTCTATGGGGAACATAAACTCGTTAAGGGGGAAACCCAAATTCGTGTCTGGAGGGTCACCAAGTCCACTATGACACCCCAGGAAATGATACCAACACCCTGGAATGACACTGGGACAGCAGGGGAAGCATGTCTGGGGGCATAAAAGTCACTTTATTTCATGGAAATCCCTGTCAGTTTGCGATTTTCGCAAGCTAACTTTTCCCCATAGAAATGCATTGGCCAGTGCTGATTGGCCAGAGTACGGAACTCGACCAATCAGCGCTGGCTCTGCTGGAGGAGGCGGAGTCTAAGATCGCTCCACACCAGTCTCCATTCAGGTCCGACCTTAGACTCCGCCTCCTCCAGCAGAGCCAGTGCTGATTGGCCGAATTCCGTACTCTGGCCAATCAGCGCTGGCCAATGCATTCTATTAGCCCGATGAAGTAGAGCTGAATGTGTGTGCTAAGCACACACATTCAGCACTGCTTCATCACGCCAATACAATGCATTAGCCAGTGCTGATTGGCCAGAGTACGGAATTCGGCCAATCAGCGCTGGCTCTGCTGGAGGAGGCGGAGTCTAAGGTCGGACCTGAATGGAGACTGGTGTGGAGCGATCTTAGACTCCGCCTCCTCCAGCAGAGCCAGCGCTGATTGGTCGAGTTCCGTACTCTGGCCAATCAGCGCTGGCCAATGCATTCTATTAGCCCGATGAAGTAGAGCTGAATGTGTGTGCTTAGCACACACATTCAGCTCTACTTCATCAGGCTAATAGAATACATTGGCCAATCAGCGCTGGCCAATGCATTCTATTAGCTTGATGAAGCAGAGTGTGCACAAGGGTTCAAGCGCACCCTCGGCTCTGATGTAGCAGAGCTGAGGGTGCACAAGGGTTCAAGTGCACCCTCGGCTCTCCTACATCAGAGCCGAGGGTGCGCTTGAACCCTTGTGC
Organism: Leptodactylus fuscus; assembly: GCF_031893055.1. Lineage (NCBI taxonomy): Eukaryota > Metazoa > Chordata > Amphibia > Anura > Leptodactylidae > Leptodactylus > Leptodactylus fuscus. The sequence goes on from NC_134265.1 coordinate 136,856,844, forward strand.
AGCCTCGGCTCTGCTACATCAGAGCCGAGGGTGCGCTTGAACCCTTGTGCACACTCTGCTTCATCAAGCTAATAGAATGCATTGGCCAGCACTGATTGGCCAGAGTACGGAATTCGGCCAATCAGCGCTGGCCAATGCATCCCTATGGGAAAAAGTTTATCTCACAAAAATCACAATTACACACCCGATAGAGCCCCAAAAAGTTATTTTTAATAACATTCCCCCCTAAATAAAGGTTATCCCTAGCTATCCCTGCCTGTACAGCTATCCCTGTCTCATAGTCACAAAGTTCACATTCTCATATGACCCGGATTTGAAATCCACTATTCGTCTAAAATGGAGGTCACCTGATTTCGGCAGCCAATGACTTTTTCCAATTTTTTTCAATGCCCCCGGTGTCGTAGTTCCTGTCCCACCTCCCCTGCGCTGTTATTGGTGCAAAAAAGGCGCCAGGGAAGGTGGGAGGGGAATCGAATTTTGGCGCACTTTACCACGCAGTGTTCGATTCGATTCGAACATGGCGAACACCCTGATATCCGATCGAACATGTGTTCGATAGAACACTGTTCGCTCATCTCTAGTGGTCATGCCTTTTCATGTGAGCATGTAGAGATGTTGTTCCCACATTTGTTCCTGTGCGGCCAAGGCTACATTTCTGCTTGCAAATCTTGCACATTGCCATAGAGTTCTCATTTGGCAATGTAGAAAAAAATTCCCACATAGGAGATGACAGTATGTTGTTGCTGTCACCGACATCACAAATAGCAGCAGAAACGTGCCTTTGCCCATGAGGGCTTCCATGGTGTCATAGGCCCAATTATATGACTAAACTATACCTAACCTTTAATAACCCTAAATAAAAGACACTACACCAAAATTTGGATGAATAAAGGCCGCGATGTTTATTAAGGGTTAAATTTATAACAATTCAATCAATCAATTAATTGGATCAATCAATTAAACCCAAATAAATATATTAACCCATATAAATAATGAAATAACCAAAATCAAATAAACTATAAACCAATAATTCAACATAACAAATAACCATAAAGACCAAAGAAATTAGTCCACTCAGCATTAGTTGGGTGACCATTACCCACTAATAAACTATCGCGACAGCCCTATAGAGTACATATAAAAACGGGTGGGTGGGCGGGAGCTGCAAACAGGTTCAATCACTTCTTCTGAGGTAACAGCTTCCCCACTGTGAATCTCCTCCTTTTATGTCCAAGAAAGTAGCCATCCAGCTGTCAAGGACCAATCATATGGCTCCTCCTATTCTGCCCGGAGATGGAGAAACATCTGGACCACCAATCATCTGGTTCCCTCTAATCTGCCCGGAGATGGAGAAACATCAGGACTAGAGATGAGCGAACAGTGTTCTATCGAACACATGTTCGATCGGATATCAGGGTGTTCGCCATGTTCGAATCGAATCGAACACCACGTGGTAAAGTGCGCCAAAATTCGATTCCCCTCCCACCTTCCCTGGCGCCTTTTTTGCACCAATAACAGCGCAGGGGAGGTGGGACAGGAACTACGACACTGGGGGCATTGAAAAAAATTGGAAAAAGTCATTGGCTGCCGAAATCAGGTGACCTCCATTTTAGACGAATAGTGGATTTCAAATCCGGGTCATATGAGAATGTGAACTTTGTGACTATGAGACAGGGATAGCTGTACAGGCAGGGATAGCTAGGGATAACCTTTATTTAGGGGGGAATGTTATTAAAAATAACTTTTTGGGGCTCTATCGGGTGTGTAATTGTGATTTTTGTGAGATAAACTTTTTCCCATAGGGATGCATTGGCCAGCGCTGATTGGCCGAATTCCGTACTCTGGCCAATCAGTGCTGGCCAATGCATTCTATTAGCTTGATGAAGCAGAGTGTGCACAAGGGTTCAAGCGCACCCTCGGCTCTGATGTAGCAGAGCCGAGGCTGCACAAGGGTTCAAGCGCACCCTCGGCTCTGATGTAGGAGAGCCGAGGGTGCACTTGAACCCTTGTGCACCCTCAGCTCTGCTACATCAGAGCCGAGGGTGCGCTTGAACCCTTGTGCACACTCTGCTTCATCAAGCTAATAGAATGCATTGGCCAGCGCTGATTGGCCAATGTATTCTATTAGCCTGATGAAGTAGAGCTGAATGTGTGTGCTAAGCACACACATTCAGCTCTACTTCATCGGGCTAATAGAATGCATTGGCCAGCGCTGATTGGCCAGAGTACGGAACTCGACCAATCAGCGCTGGCTCTGCTGGAGGAGGCGGAGTCTAAGATCGCTCCACACCAGTCTCCATTCAGGTCCGACCTTAGACTCCGCCTCCTCCGGCAGAGCCAGCGCTGATTGGCCGAAGGCTGGCCAATGCATTCCTATGCGAATGCAGAGACTTAGCAGTGCTGAGTCAGTTTTGCTCAACTACACATCTGATGCACACTCGGCACTGCTACATCAGATGTAGCAATCTGATGTAGCAGAGCCGAGGGTGCACTAGAACCCCTGTGCAAACTCAGTTCACGCTAATAGAATGCATTGGCCAGCGCTGATTGGCCAATGCATTCTATTAGCCCGATGAAGTAGAGCTGAATGTGTGTGCTAAGCACACACATTCAGCACTGCTTCATCACGCCAATACAATGCATTAGCCAGTGCTGATTGGCCAGAGTACGGAATTCGGCCAATCAGCGCTGGCTCTGCTGGAGGAGGCGGAGTCTAAGGTCGGACCTGAATGGAGACTGGTGTGGAGCGATCTTAGACTCCGCCTCCTCCAGCAGAGCCAGCGCTGATTGGTCGAGTTCCGTACTCTGGCCAATCAGCGCTGGCCAATGCATTCTATTAGCCCGATGAAGTAGAGCTGAATGTGTGTGCTTAGCACACACATTCAGCTCTACTTCATCAGGCTAATAGAATACATTGGCCAATCAGCGCTGGCCAATGCATTCTATTAGCTTGATGAAGCAGAGTGTGCACAAGGGTTCAAGCGCACCCTCGGCTCTGATGTAGCAGAGCCGAGGCTGCACAAGGGTTCAAGTGCACCCTCGGCTCTCCTACATCAGAGCCGAGGGTGCGCTTGAACCCTTGTGCAGCCTCGGCTCTGCTACATCAGAGCCGAGGGTGCGCTTGAACCCTTGTGCACACTCTGCTTCATCAAGCTAATAGAATGCATTGGCCAGCACTGATTGGCCAGAGTACGGAATTCGGCCAATCAGCGCTGGCCAATGCATTCTATTAGCCCGATGAAGTAGAGCTGAATGTGTGTGCTAAGCACACACATTCAGCACTGCTTCATCACGCCAATACAATGCATTAGCCAGTGCTGATTGGCCAGAGTACGGAATTCGGCCAATCAGCGCTGGCTCTGCTGGAGGAGGCGGAGTCTAAGATCGCTCCACACCAGTCTCCATTCAGGTCCGACCTTAGACTCCGCCTCCTCCAGCAGAGCCAGCGCTGATTGGCCGAATTCCGTACTCTGGCCAATCAGCACTGGCTAATGCATTGTATTGGCTTGATGAAGCAGTGCTGAATGTGTGTGCTTAGCACACACATTCAGCTCTACTTCATCGGGCTAATAGAATGCATTGGCCAGCGCTGATTGGCCGAATTCCGTACTCTGGCCAATCAGCACTGGCTAATGCATTGTATTGGCTTGATGAAGCAGTGCTGAATGTGTGTGCTTAGCACACACATTCAGCTCTACTTCATCGGGCTAATAGAATGCATTGGCCAATCAGCGCTGGCCAATGCATTCTATTAGCGTGAACTGAGTTTGCACAGGGGTTCTAGTGCACCCTCGGCTCTGCTACATCAGATTGCTACATCTGATGTAGCAGTGCCGAGTGTGCATCAGATGTGTAGTTGAGCAAAACTGACTCAGCACTGCTAAGTCTGCATTCGCATAGGAATGCATTGGCCAGCCTTCGGCCAATCAGCGCTGGCTCTGCCGGAGGAGGCGGAGTCTAAGGTCGGACCTGAATGGAGACTGGTGTGGAGCGATCTTAGACTCCGCCTCCTCCAGCAGAGCCAGCGCTGATTGGCCGAATTCCGTACTCTGGCCAATCAGCACTGGCTAATGCATTGTATTGGCTTGATGAAGCAGTGCTGAATGTGTGTGCTTAGCACACACATTCAGCTCTACTTCATCGGGCTAATAGAATGCATTGGCCAGCGCTGATTGGCCGAATTCCGTACTCTGGCCAATCAGCACTGGCTAATGCATTGTATTGGCTTGATGAAGCAGTGCTGAATGTGTGTGCTTAGCACACACATTCAGCTCTACTTCATCGGGCTAATAGAATGCATTGGCCAATCAGCGCTGGCCAATGCATTCTATTAGCGTGAACTGAGTTTGCACAGGGGTTCTAGTGCACCCTCGGCTCTGCTACATCAGATTGCTACATCTGATGTAGCAGTGCCGAGTGTGCATCAGATGTGTAGTTGAGCAAAACTGACTCAGCACTGCTAAGTCTGCATTCGCATAGGAATGCATTGGCCAGCCTTCGGCCAATCAGCGCTGGCTCTGCCGGAGGAGGCGGAGTCTAAGGTCGGACCTGAATGGAGACTGGTGTGGAGCTATCTTAGACTCCGCCTCCTCCAGCAGAGCCAGCGCTGATTGGTCGAGTTCCGTACTCTGGCCAATCAGCACTGGCCAATGCATTTCTATGGGGAAAAGTTAGCTTGCGAAAATCGCAAACTGACAGGGATTTCCATGAAATAAAGTGACTTTTATGCCCCCAGACATGCTTCCCCTGCTGTCCCAGTGTCATTCCAGGGTGTTGGTATCATTTCCTGGGGTGTCATAGTGGACTTGGTGACCCTCCAGACACGAATTTGGGTTTCCCCCTTAACGAGTTTATGTTCCCCATAGACTATAATGGGGTTCGAAACCCATTCGAACACTCGAACAGTGAGCGGCTGTTCGAATCGAATTTCGAACCTCGAACATTTTAGTGTTCGCTCATCTCTAATCAGGACCACCAATGAGCTGACGATAGAAACCTCTAGAAACCTCTGGAAGGCGGTTGATCCCACAGCGACGTTGACCACAGGGGCCCTTTGTCAATCTATGAAGGAAGGGGGAAGCTGCCTGTAATTGTCTATATCTGTCTAAATGCGCCTATTCCACACAATTGTAAGCTTTTTAGAACTGAGTACTCTGTATGATGCAGTGAGATGAAACACAGATTCGTTCCTATCTCCACCATTTCTGTAATTCCTTGTGTTCAAGCCCACAACACCTTATATGATATCAGCACTGTAGGTTGTTCACCTATCACTGTCTGCTGATGTCAGGTGATAGAATGTCACATAGTGTCTCATACACATGTCTATATTTTCTGCTCAATACATATGGCAGTGTCCATTTTAGTTCGCATCAAGAGAATGCCAAGAGTGTGCAAAGCAGGAATCAAAGCAAAAGCTGGCTACTTTGAAGAACCTAGAATATAAGACATATTTTCAGTTGTTTCACACTTTTTTGTTAAGTATATAATTCCACATGTAGGGGCCACACGGTGGCTCAGTGGTTAGCACTGCAGCCTTGCAGCACTGGAGTCCTGGTGTTCAAATCCCGCCAAGGACAAAAAACCATCTGCAAGGAGTTTGTATGTTCTCCCCGTGTTTGCATGGATTTCCATCCCATATTCCAAAGACATACTGATAGGGAAAAATGTACATTGTGAGCTCTGTGTGGGCTTACAATCTACATTTAAAAAAAAAAAAAATAATAATTCCACATGTGTTAATTCATAGTTTTGATGCCTTCAGTGTGAATCTACAATTTTTATACTCATGAAAATACAGAAAACTCTTTGAATCAGAAGGTGTGTCCAAACTTTTGGTCTGTACTGTAGGTCAAAAACAATTTGTGACAAATTGGTTCACCCACCTCTAATACTAGTGTATTCAGGTAATTTCTGTGTGCAAGCTATAAATTAAAGACAGTTAAAGCAATCTGGCTGGTGTAACGAAGTGGATATTTAAAACAGTAATTTTATTAAGGGTCATGTGAGGTTTTTTTCCCTATAAATAGCACCTCTCTTGTGCACTGGCTTTGTCTGGTAGTGTAGTTGAGCCCCACTTAATAGAAATTAGTGTCAATACCTGATAGAGCCCATGGACATGTGTGGTACTGCTTCTAAAATTTAAATATAAATATATATATATATATATATATATATATATATAAAATCATTTCTTTTTTAAATGTCCCACCTTGACCATATATCAAGGTATGGTATGGATAAAACATTTACACTTCACATTACTACCATTTTAAGCAGTTTATCCTGAATTTTTTGACAGCTCTGGCATTAGCCATCGAGCTTCCTGTCCACTTCACTGAATCACTGTTTCCTGGTCGTACTTGATTTACTTCACACACTTCTCACACCTTTCTGTAAGGCTTTAGAAGCACCTTTTTCTCAGAAACGCTCACTACTGCTGGAGAGGGATTCACAGAAAAGAAGAAATTTTCTTAGTGTTTTACATTTTCATAAGAAATTGCTCAGACAAAACTTTACACCATCTCTTCTAAAGTGCAAATATTGTTTGTAAGGGTTATGACAGTAAAATTTCCTTTTCTACTGATATATACTGATATACTAATATAAGTTATTAGATTTATTGTTACATGTCGAGCTCATGTTGGAGAAATCTCTGAGGGATTACAGAACCAAAGGGCCAGCGTCAGCACCCGACAAGCCTGGGCAAGTGCCAGGGCCCCAAGCTTCTGAGGGAGCCCACTGGGTTGCCGAGTGCTGACCGTTTGTTTTTTTACCTGCTCCATAACCTCTGGTCGGAGCTGACCTCTTACGGGAGGTTTTCACCTGCGACATCTAAGGGGTTCCGCCATGTTGCCGGCACTCTCTGCGGAGAGATCGGGAGGTGCCTGGAGGGGGTGTATAATCTGGGCAATGAGCCCAGGCTGCCTGAAGGCCTCAGTACCTGGTTGATCCTGCCGGGACCTTAAGACTCTATAGACTGCAACACACATGCGGTCTGTGTCTTGAAGTCTATAGTAGCGATCAAAATGCATCGCTGGTCCAAGTGTCCTAAAGGGACACATGAAAAAATGTAAAAAAGTGAAAAAAATAAATAAAAAAGATAAAGTGTATGAGAAAGATTATTAAAGTTCTAAAGCCCCCATAATTCCCTTTTTCTATAGAAAATGAAATATATAAAAAAAAAAACAAACGAAAAATTAATAAAAACAATATATATTGGGTATCGGCACATCCATAATAACCTGTACAATAAAACTGAAACAATATTTTGCATACGCGGTGACCGTCAGAGAGAAAAAAACACTAAACACTAATCACTCAACAAAATATGCTATAAAAAGTGATCAAAAAGTTTTATGTACTCCAAAATAGTACCAATAAAAATCTCAGGCTGTCCTGAAAAAAAAAATAAACCCTCAACCAACTTTGTCAACTGAAGAATAAAAATGTTACGCCTCTCAGAAGGTGGTGATGCAAAAATCATTAATTTATTTCTCCAAATCAGTTTTTGTTCTGCAGAATTACTAACATAATTGTAAATGTACCGACCCACAGAATAAAGGACACATGCTACTTATGCAGTACGCTGTATGGCGAAAAATTTAAAAGGTAAAACGCAAAGCCAGAATTGTTTTTTTTTAAATTTTAAATCTTGTAAGAGAGTTAATAAAATGTATTCAATAAACTGTAGACACCCAAAAATAGTGCAACAAGAAGCACTTATATGGTATATATAAGTATACATCACCAGAAAAATTAAGAAAATATAGCTTTTACAATGTGAAGACAAAACCCCCCAAAATCGCCAAATCATTACAACAAAACTGGCTGCAGCAGGAAGGAAATGTATAAACAGTGTGAGCGTATATCAATGGACACCCCAGATTTAGAGCTTACGCGGGAAAATAAACCAGAAGTGACCCCCCAAAGTGACCCCCTCCCCCAATGATAGGAACTACTGGGGATATAGAAGGGAATTTGGTTTTCCCAATGTACTCCGCACAGTTTACATTTTCACTTTACCATCCACCATAATTTATGGTTGTGGGGGGCCCCAGCTCCAGGCACAAGGCTTTCTGTCCAGGAGAGCTTCACTCACAACTGTATCAGTAATGTTATGCACGCCAATACTGTTGAAGCCTAGGACAGAGCAGGGAGCTGTAAAGTCCTTGCTCTGTCATAGAAGACTTACAGTGATGGGCAGAACATTGCGGCACAGGTGATGTCACTACATCTTGTCACCCTCGTCAGTCCCAGACCAACACGAGACTGCAACTACAGGAGAACATGTCTGCTGCTCTAGTGATCGGGGGATTGTGGTAAGATCAGTACAAGATTTCTTGTTTTTTGTTTTTAAAGACAAAGGGGGTAATTACTTCTGAACATGGACACATTATTTATAAGAGAGTATTATCTATAGTGGGCCAATTAATATTCTTAAGGAGGCTCGATGGCAGAGCTGACTGCGCATGCGTAGAAGATAGAGCCCCCGCACCAGAAGAAGACATGGAGAGAGGCCGTTCCTGAAGCAGATGGAGGCAGCGCTGGAGAGTTCAGCATTGAGGACGCCCCCCCCCCAGTGCTGTTTGAGCGCTGAGGCCTGCCCGCAGTGCTGCCAGAGAACTAATTTGCATACCGAAGAAAACCGTGATTTCTACCGAACGGCGGCATGGAGAAGACATAAAGGTAGGAGTTGAATAGCCTTTCTTAAGGCCATTCTTATGTGTTAGGGACAAAAGATATGCCATTTCAATGATAGAATCACTTTAAAAATAAGTTTTCTCCTCATAATAGTTCCCCCTTATAAATAATAGTCTTCATGAAGAATTGTTCCCCTGTATAAATAATAGTTCCCTTCTTTATAAATAAAGGGGAACTATTATTTATAACAGGGAGGGGGGCTATTATTTATAAGAAGGAACTATTTAGAAGGGAGAACTATTAGTACTAAGGAGGGCTATTATTTATAAGGAGCGCTTTTTCTCCCTGGCGCTCTCACCCCCTACTGCTGCACAGCGTCTTACTGCTACCAGTTTGTTTACTTTAAGCGGACCCTGCATGGAACAAGGCGGAGTTCAAGTTGATACTCACCACAATTTCTGATGTATGCCTTTTTGCATTATTTGCAACTTTCATCCAGAGTCTGATGACGGTATCTTCATACCGAAAAACGTTTTACTCTACTTGTATATACAAATAAACAAAGAAAATTTCACAGCACAACTCAAGTGTGACGTTCACTTCTTATAAGATATTGTGGGTTGGGACCCTACGTTCACACGAAAGTCTCCAACTGCATCCCTCTATACTATTATTTATAAGGAGGGACAATTACTGATAAGGTGCTATATTTATAAGCAAAGAATCTTAGCCCCCCCCCCTTTTAAATAATAATCCTTTTCTATAAATAATGACCGTCTTATACAGATTATTGATGAGGGTTCAGTTACCTATGAACAGGAAATAATATTTATAAGGTTGGAATATTATTTCTAAGGGGCCAGTAAGGCTAGATTCACAGCAGCGCTTCAATTCCGTTCAGGGATTCCATTCCCTATTTCACTTAAAAAATGTGGAGAGAAAAGCGTCACAAGCAGTGCTTTTATCTCTGCGTTTTTCACCCTTGTCTAGTAGAAACCCAGCGTACCCCTGAATGCATTGCAGGTGTGAACCTAGCGTAAGAAGAACCCAGCGTCGTTTAGTAATGAGTGGGATAGCTTAGCTAGGGAGATGGGGGGGGGGAGAGGGCGGACACTAGTAGTTAGCAGCAGAGCATATCTAGGGAGACAGGGAGGGGGGCTGAGTGAGAGGGAGCTAGTGTGGAAGGTACACAGGACGCTACATAGCAGGAAGTAACAACATGTAAACAAATGCAGAGGATGCCATGAGCTCCTAGATACACCAAGAAATCACTCAATACACTGCTAAGGTATATGGGTGTACTTATTAACCCATTAATAGCACTAACAAACCCTTCAAAAAATATATTTTATTTTTCTCAGAAAACCCCTTTAAGTGGTAGTAATGGGGGGAGTTACTTATGAAACTTTTGCACTGGGCCCACCAATGGGATAAAACATCCCAGGCTAGTTTTATAAACAGCATCTGGTATCTGGGGATCCCATTACATATTCTGCATTGCGACTCAAGAGTTTTGCGCTTCTATTAAATGGTACTTATTGAAAAGAAGGGTCAGTATATGCACAATATGATCTACAAAAAAATGCACTCTTGCCTCTGGAAAAAAAGCATAATAGAGTAAATACAAAAGGATTTTGCTGATGGGTCCGTTATTTGATGATCTAAGGCTCCATGCACACAATCATATTTTTTGTCAGTTTACTGTTTTTTTTTTTAATGTATATCCCACTGACCGATTCATTTCTATGGCTCCATGCACATGACCATGATTATTATGGGTCCATGTGGGGGCTGTGAACCAGGGGCACAAAACAGGGAGGATCCTGTCCGTTTTATGGTCCAGGCTCATTTATTTAGGTGTATGAATACATGGAGAGCATCTGTCTGCCATCTGTTCCGTTTTTTCCGGACTCACACACTGCCCACAGTCGAGTGCATGTAACCTTAGGGAAACAGATCTGACCCAATTTACTCATAGTAAAACTGAACAAATAGAAGCTCTCGGCAGCAGTATAAGATATAAGCAGAGGCATATATAGGAACGCTAGGAAAATCAAAATGAGCCTCGCCGCACTGAAATATGATTTATATGCCACATCTACCTGAATGCAGCAAGCAATACATAAGAAAGTCCAGCACCTGCTTATTCCTGTCCATACGTATTAAGTGAGGAAATTAGCTATTCTGTCGTGATCTGTCAGCTGATGATCATTGTATAGCTATAAATATCTTCAGTTTGTACTCATTAGAAAGACACAACTTCCCGAATTTAAAACAGCGCCACATCAGTACATGGGTTGTGCCTGGTATTGCAGATCAGCTCTATTGAAGGGAGTAGGGCTGAACTGCAGTGCTACGTTCAACCTGCAGACAGGTGTGGTGATCTTTTTGCACGAAGGCAGTCATGTTTTTTTAATCCTATACCACTCCATACAGTCATGACTCATTTGAATATATCACATTTCTACAGAAATTCTATATAAAAGTTACATCATCACGGTCTTCTTTCTGTTCACATAATATAATAAATATTTCAGGAACAATATTCTCCTTATTCACAGACATTTGACTCGGAGACTTTCTTATGTAAGCATTTTCATGACACAACATGCTGTAAATGATGGGAATTCTGCTGTGAAGGAACTCTGACGCTCCCGGCAAACTCAAGCATCCTCACACCATTCTGTACTGTACTGTAATTATTCATATAGGGCAATGTCCCAGTAAGATAACAATTTTTTTTATAACTCAAATTTTTATTGAAAATGTTTTTAAACAATAAGAAAAGAAAAAACAATTACAAGTTACAAGGCGAACACCCGCCCTGCGAACAGAAAAAGCACACAGTGCAACACAAAATACAATCAGAAGAATAAAAAAAATAAAAAAAATAAAAATAAATAAATAATAAAAAAAAATAAAAAATTAAAGACAAAAAAAGCAACATAGAAAAAAAAGAAAAAGGAAAAAAGGGGGGGGGGGGAGGGAGGGGTTAGTGGGACAGATGAGTGGGGGAGAGGACTAAATGTGGGGGGTGAAAGGGTAGGTAGGGGTGAGTGTGAGCAGTCAGGAAACCAGTGAGAGCGCTCGCCAGGTCATCCATACCACAGCCAGTTGGGAAGGGCTCGGGAGCAACCACTGGTCAAATACCTGAGACGAACAACAAGAGTATCAATCAGAGGAGGGGTCAGAGCCCAGGAGCGTCCGGTACTCTGCAGACTGTTGAAACCTGAACCAGTAGAACCAGGTTTTGATGTACGCCTCAGTCGTGCCATGCAGGAAAGACGTGAGATTTTCCATGCGCATTATCTTGTTGACCTTCGAAATCCAGAGGGAGAGAGGAGGAGGATCCACTCGTTTCCAAAAAAGGGGGATACAAGCCCGGGCAGCGAGGATCAGGAATCTAAGTAGGGAACGCTTAAAGACCTTTACAGAAGACTCACAATGATTAAGGAGGAACAGGGCAGGGCCCAAATGGTGAGAAGTTTCAGTAAGCTGGAGGGTTATCCGCTTGACCCCCTCCCAGAAGGACGAAAGGGCAGGACAGGACCAAAAAATGTGTAGCAGCGTGCCTTCCTTGTCGCCACAGCGCCAACATAATGGGGAGACCTGAGGAAAAATAGCATGGAGTCTCGTAGGAACCCAGTAAGATAACAATTGGCTATAAAGGCTGCAGTAGTTACCCAAGCAGGAAACTAGACTACATCCCAGCATGAGCAACTATACTATAGGAGCCCATTAGTACCCATATGCTTTCATAGTGCTAAGTGTCTCCACACAGTGATAATGTCCTCTAAGTGCCAACACACAGTATAATGTCCCCTTAGTGTCCACACACAATATATTTTATTCTTAGTACCCAATATTTAGTATGATGTCCCCTTAGTCCTTCACGTGCAGTCTGATGTCCTCCTAGTGTTCTCCACATAGAAATGGCAAAAATAAAAAGTAATACCTAGCCCTGACCCCAGGATGAGCAATCTGTGGTTTGATGATGTCACCAGGATAAATGGTGGAACAGGGTACTAATGGCTCCCTGTTCATCCATTGTATTCATATCTATCTGTATCCTGTGGATATACTTGAAGTCAGGACATGCCAACACCTGTATGAGGGGGTTCCAGGTTGTCATCCTTAAAGGGGTTGTCCCATCTCAAGGATCCTATCTATACTGCTAGCTTATGTGGATTTAAGACTTTTCCTAAATATATTGCTTCAGCAAAACTGCTTTGTTTGGCCGCTATCTGAGATTATTCACTTCATTGTTTACACTGTGTTTCCATAACCACTGACCTGGGGATGGTCTTATCTCTCCACCCAGGACAAGTGACGTGGCTCACTGCTCTCAGGAGGGGAGGGGAGGCTGAGTGCTCGGAGCAGCTTGTATTTCTGAGCTGTTTATCTCCCTCTTCCAGTTATCAGTCTAATTGAATTTTGCTGATCAGGGCTGAGACAGGGAGTCTGTTACCTCTGTATGTAAACACAGACCTAAAAGTGAGTTTATTGTAAGATGATTCTTGGTCCTGTAGCATGTAATTTTGGGATTCTCATCACCTATCAAATCCAGCTCTATTACATCAGCTTCATATTGTGCATCTTCCAGTGATACTGTAGTAATTTATTTACAACCATCCTTCTGTGATGTGGTTATAAGTATGTTCTGTTCTGCTTACTTATTTTGCTTTGTCTGCCTAGCAACAGTGAGATAGTAATGAAGGAGGAGCTGAGCTTAGGGGAGGAGTTGTTAGACAGGGAGCCATGATGATGGAAGCATGGAATAAAGAATGCTGATCTATAAAATTAACTATCACATAGTGGAGTTATTCCAGAAGACCTGCATCCTCACTACAACACTACACCCTCATTACTGAGTGAAAACATGTACTGCTATGAAGCTGTGAGCTAGTAGAGCTGGCTTTGTCTGGGAGACAGCAAGTGAAACCTCGCCCACCAATTCACCGAGAAAACCAGGAAGTGAACAGAGCACACAGCCTGCAAGTTGGTGAACAGGCGAGTTGGGAGTACCCCTTTAAACACCCATGTTCTCTTAACACCATGATATTTTAACAACAACAACAGGCTGGATCCCAATTTATTAACCCTAAAAAACACTATTTTCTCTCTTATATAATAATGAGACTTTTAAAAATGAAAGCATGTGTTATACAAACTATTACATTTACATATATAGAGCAGATTATTTTTAGTTTCAGAAATTTCACCATGAGCAGGAGGAGTTAGGCTCTTTGCAGACGGCCATGGCCCTGGTCAGTGTGCTATCCATGTATTTCACAAATAGCATGCTGTCCCATTCTTTTCTATGGGTCCGTACACACGACCATGAATTTCACGGTCCCGTGTGCGGGCCAACACTTGGGATTGCAAAATATAGAACAGGTCCTATTCCTGTCCTATTTTGTGGCCCTTACTTCCATGACTCATATTCATTTAATGAAAGGAGCCATGGAAGCATGGCTGATGCATGGGCAGCATACGAGGGACATCCTCGTGTTCTGCCCGTGCTTTTAATTTGGTTTCTGCATCAGGCCTTAAGTGCAGGTACTGTATGCTGCCTCATACAAGGATGGCTGCTGATGATTAAGGGAGACTCCAAAGCACAGAGAGAGCAGAAATTTCAATGAATAAGTTTTATTGAATTTCTAACCCCATCGTGCCAGTATATTTGAAAGAATTTTTGTGTCAGGTTCCCTTTAAATGGTAAGAGTTACACATTTTGTTAGTAATAGGTTTCATAAAATAAAATGGAAACAACTAGATACTACGTGAACAGGAATCCCCTTACCACAATGTAATAATGACATAGGTTAATGTGTGACACACCATACGGAAAGTTCATAACATTCATACAACCCGCTTGCTAGTATGGATTCATACAGTTGGTAATAACCACATTGTATTAAACTTAGGCCAACATATGTCCCCTGTCTTACCACTAACCACGGAACAATCATTTACCTGAGCCCTAGTCACATATTATGACCTGATTTATCTGATTTATCAGCATTACCTTCTACAGAGCATTACACTTACCTATGGTTTGTATAAACCAACATGTAACCTTGTGTCCCAGTAAATATTGCATAACCTTACCACTCCCTTGTATGATACACCAACTTGTGGTTTGACTACAAATGTTCTATGGAGACAACCATTATTGTTCTGCTAGAGAAAAAAAAAATCATGGTTTTGTACATAGCGTAACTAGAAGATTCTGGGCCCTGATACAAGTTGTGTAATGAGGACTCACCACTATTTATAATACTACTGTTATTCTTATGTTGTAGAGATGCCTTCATCTCCTTCCAGTTTCAGGGCTTTCTAGCATTTGCCATCTCTGCACCCTCTATAGAGAGACCCCTGGTTTATAAGCAGAAAGAAGAGAAGGGAGGTGTGGATGAAGTATATTCTGTTTCTTTGCAGAAATAATAATATATGCACTTTGAAGTTGGTAAAGTAGGGAACAGGAAATCCTGCTCCACAAACTGCTCTTGGCACTTCCCCTCATGGATCACACAGTTGCTGGCTGGCTTAGGACAACCTAACCAGGGACCAGGGCAACTATCTCCTCCCTTTCATTAACCAGAGGTTCTGAAGTTATGGATTGTACCAACAGCTTGGCTCACCACTCAGTGGTGTGTCCTATGAAAGGTGTGGTTTAAAGTGCCACAACTGTCAATCTCAGTTCCATCCATCCCCCATTGAGTTAACTTTTAATTTGCCAGAGATGAGTTACTGATATTATGGGTGCATACATTCAGTATAAGGACATGGTGATTTATGGGACCCAAACTTGATGATAGGTTACCTTTGAGCCTAAGTGTACGTGAGTATATCAGACCCTCATTTATATATAACTGATCAATTTATTACTAGTCCCTTTTACAAAACATTCACTAAATTAAAAATGTTTCTACATTTTCTAATGATGATTGGATGAAAACCTTCCATTGTATCCAATCTCTACTAAAGTCTTGAATGAAGTTTTCCTAGTTTTGTTTTACAAACAGCTGAATAGGGTATAAAGACATAATGCACCTTACTAATCCCATCTTTCCAATGCCTATCGTTCTCAGGTTCTTCACCAATTTTTCAAATTTTGTTCACTCAGCTTCTTGAATGTGGTGTCCAAATACAAGTTTGTGGGCGGGGCCGGGGTGGGCCTGTGGGCAGGATCGGACGGAGCGTGAGAGCAGGAGACAGAGGCGTTCTGTGGCTGCCCAGGGATCCCCAGTGTCTGATTGTTCACAGCGCAGGCTGAGAGTCATCTCTGGACACTGGCAGGCTGGGGCTGCAGCAGCCCCACTTGCCAGTGTCCGGAGATGACTCTCAGCCTGCGCTTTGAACAAGCAGCACCCCGGCTCCCTCCATCCCTAAGAGCGGGCAGCGTGTCATCCCCCGGAGCTGCTGCTGCCCGGCCTGCAAGTGTCCGGAGTGCTTATTCACAGCGCGTCACAGAGTCGACTCTCAGCCTGCACTGTGAACAAGCAGACACCAGGGATCCCTGGCTGCCTCCTGCGATCGACCCATACGTCCTTTGTGATCGACCGGTAGATCGCGATCGACGTATTGGGCACCCCTGGCCTAGGAGTACTTTGTTTGAGTGATAGGGTGTTTGACTTGGAAAAGTTGAGAAACATTGATCTAGATATCCACAGCCATTATCAGTACAGTAAACAGATTCTCAGGACAGACAAGTTATTGTCTTACAATGTATATTCTGTATTTTAGATTTTATTGGACATATGTAGTACAATATACTTGGTGAGTTATCATAAAACTCAAATTAAGGAGATACAGCACATTTTAGCTCAGCTACATCTGTATGTGTGACATATCCTCTATTTCCTTGTCACAAAGTGGAAAAGCATCAAAGCAAGTAAAAAAGCCAACAAGCCACATTGTTATGTAATCAATTACTATAGCTGAGTAGACATTACAATGACAGAAAGCAAAAAGCAGAAGCTGCTGACCAAGTTGTTATCTGGACCGCTGCGCTCCATTCTCACTCACATTCCATATATTGAGCTAAGAACAGTAAATCCTTACCACAACTGACAATAGGATATTTACTAGGGTTAGTCTGTTGCTAGTTTTAGTTTTTATTGTGAAAGATGAGGTTGAGCTGAACATGTGCATGGCTGCCTCAGTGGTTGCTTTATTTTTAGAGCACATTATTATATGTAGAATATTACTTTCATTTGGTAAAGAAATCTTATTTGGACTTCTACTGGTTTGTAATTCATTAATTAACTCAATTTTATTAATACTTTAGACCACATTTTACTACTATTAACCATTTGTTACCAAGGCATGCACAATATTTATGTCACAGACCTGCTGTAATTTGTCTCACACAGGTATACTATACATATGGAGACATACAGATTGCTCATAGATATCAGGATAACCATAGAAAGCGAGAGAAGGTGTGCTTAGGATGCTGATATAAATGTATAGAACTGTGGAGCAGGAAACCATTAGCTTCCTGCTCTACCACTCAGACATCTGCTAGTGATGTCTGGTAAAGACCTGATGCATCAAACTGAGGACAAGTGCAGCAGAGCTCTGGGGAAACGAGGATGTGTACGTGTTTTTTTTTAATTTATATTGCACAACTACGGTATAGGGGCAACTACGGAGAATTACCTCTTGCTTGAGGACACTGGGGAGCATTATTGTTAAGACTGGAGCCGTCACCTCTCAATGGATTAACTGTCTTTCACTCCCGAAACTATTTCTACATACTTCTGCTGCTCCTGTTCTGCTGGCTATTCAGTTTTCTCTGGGTGTTAGCTTCTGATCTGCGTTACTGGTGATTGTTAGTGTTTGACTACTGACTCCCACTCCTTGACTTCGTATTCTGCCTGCCAACTCTGTACCTTCGCTCCCTACTGTTGTGACCACCGCTTGCCTTCTAGACCACTCCTCGTTGATCTCCGTTTTTCTACTGCCTTGACCTCCTGATACCGACCCTGCTGACTACTCATCCGTCTCATTCCTTCGTAGTGATTTACCTCCTGTTGCTGACTGGACTGTAGGACTACACGATTATTGACCTTCTGCCGCCTGGAACATGCTTGCTACTGCATCGTCCTCTGCTTCTGATCCTCATGCAACCTCTGCACGTACTCAGGAGAGTTGTTTCGGATTTCTGGACCTGCTGTTACTTGTGGTGCACTGTGTGTCCTGCACTCTCTGGGCTGCTGCTAAGCAGGAAGCAGCTGAGTCCATCTCCATCATCAGGAGCTCTGGTGAAAACCTCTGGAGGCTGGTTTCGGCTCGGTTCAGGGGATGCCAGACATTCAGCTCTGTTTACCACAGTGTGCAGGGATGCCTAGTTTCTTTTTTTTTTTTAGATTGTGAGCCCCGTATAGGGATCACAATGTACATTTTTTTTCCTATCTGTATGTCTTTGGAGTATGGGAGGAAATCCACACAAACATGGGGAGAACATACAAACTCCTTGCAGATGTTGTGCCTGGTGGGATTCGAACCCAGTACTCCAGTGTTGCAGTGCTAACCACTGAGCCACCGTGTTGCGCCTGGGATGCCTGGTTTCTGGAACTAATTATCTGTCTATACTGCATTTTGTTTGTAAAAATTACCAGTTGCCTATGGGTCATTGTGGAGATTTACTACTTGCCTGGGGATCCCTGAAAAGCAGTACGACTGACCTGGGGGCCACAAGGAAGCAATATTAAGTGTCTGCAGAAACTGGGGAGTATTATTTGGTGTCTGGAGGCCACTGGGGAGTAGTATATTGTGTCTCACCACTTGGGAACCATATACTGTGTGGTGGGCCACTGGGAATTATGAGAGTATGTGGGGGAGGGGGGCAATTAGAGAGCCTAGTGATGGTAAAAGGTGAATGTTGTGCAGTTGCGATGTTAATACAATTGCATCAAGACTGCACTGGAAATGCATAAAGTTTTAATGTGGTTTTTAATTAGGTTTTCTAAGTTTACTAATGAAACTAATTTATGTTCCATCTATAAATTCTGACACTGCACTAAAAAACATCAAAACTGCTGTTTTCTATCTTTTGGTAAAAAATATTTGTAGGGTGCCCCGAGGAAACATTGATCTATTCTTATTATATTCTAATTTCTCTCTACTCATGATATAAATGCATGTGATTAGAGATGAGTGAATATCGAGTATATATTCAATCGAATTTTAAGGTATTTGACATATTCGATTCCAATCGAATACCACACGGTAAACACAGTAAAAATTTGTATGCCCTCCCACCTTCGCTGGCGCTTTTTTTGGTACCAATAACTGTGCAGGGTAGGTGACACAGGAAGCACGAAAACATAGGCATCAAAAAAAATAAAAAAAAATAAAGAAAAAGTCATTGGCTGGCGAAATCAGGTGACCTCGGATTTATAAGAATAGTGTCAGTCATATTCGTGTCAGATGCGTTTTGGTGAGATAGGGAGAGATATTGTATTGAGGGTGAGAGAGTTTAGACACTGCTAGGCAGTAAAACATTACAATCAACAGCTGTTTTCAGAGCTACACTGCAGGAACAGTGTATAAATACACTGAACCTGCCAATGATGCATCAGAAGGGCGTGGAAATCCAGCTGGGGATCCAGTCCACAGTCCAGCTACTGGAGAGGGGCTGCCAGCAGTGCCCCTCGTCAGTAGCACAAGGGGGCGAGGACGTGGACGAGTAAATCCAGCTGGGGATCCAGTCCACAGTCCAGGTACTGGAGAGGGGCTGCCAGCAGTGCCCCTCGTCAGTAGCACAAGGGGGCGAGGACATGGACGAGTAAATCCAGCTGGGGATCCAGTCCACAGTCCAGCTACTGGAGAGGGGCTGCCAGCAGTGCCCCTCGTCAGTAGCACAAGGGGGCGAGGACGTGGGCGAGTAAATCCAGCTGGGGATCCAGTCCACAGTCAAGCTACTGGAGAGGGGCTGCCAGCAGTGCCCCTCGTCAGTAGCACAAGGGGGCGAGGACGAGGAAATCCAGCTGGGGATCCAGGCCGCAGTAGCTCGACTCCAATTATATACTAGAGAGGGGCAGCCAGCAGTGCCACAACATCAAGCAGGGTGCAGGGTGTAGTGCTGACGAGGCCCGAGCACCAGGAACCTATACCAGGGTGGATAGCAGATATTGTGGACCCGCAACCAGCATGTCCTGTCCATAGTACTGACGAGACACAGTTCCATGTGTCTGTGCCAGCACACAAGTTTCTCGTCCTCCTCCTCCACCACCACCTTCACCGTAAATAAATAGTTAAAAAACCCCATTAATGTTTTAGGGCTCCTCAAGGGCCTGAAAATTAATGTTTTAGGTCTCACCCCCAAGGGCCTGAAATCTAATTTTTTAGGGGTCACCCCAAGGACCAAAAACTAAAACTCTGCTGGTTAAAGGCTCAATTCACCCAAAGGGCCTAAAACATTGCTGGTTAAAGGCTCTAGTCACCCCAAGGGCAAAAAAATAAAAACACTGCTGGTGCAAGGCTCTAGTCACCCCAAGGGCTAAAAACTAAAACTCTGCTGGTTAAAGGCTCAATTCACCCAAAGGGCCAAAAACTATGCTGGTGCAAGGCTGAACTAAATTAAAGAACCAAAAACTATGCTGGTTAGAGGCTCAGTTCACCCCAAGGGCCAAAAAATTAAACACTGCTGGTTAAAGGCTCAACTCACCCCTGCTGGTGCAAGACTGATCTAACTTAAAGGGCCTAAAACTATGCTGGTAAAAGGCTCAAGGGCCTCAATCTCTGCTGGTAGCTCAGCTTAAGGGCCTCTAACTTAATTTGTAAGGGCTCACGTGAAGGGCCAAAAAAGTAATTTTTGGAGGTCTCACCACATCACACACACACACACAATGACAGTTAAGGGTGGTGGCTGTTGGATTTCCCATTGCCTATGCCATCTGTGGTTGTCGTGGGCAATGTGATTTAAAGGGGTGCATGGTAATGTTTCTTTAGCTTTAAATTTGTGTTTCTGTCCATACTATTGTGGAGGAAAGAAGGTTTCCAAATATTTTTCCACTTTCATAGAGGTTCTATTGAGTTTGGAAAGTGTCTAGTTGATAGGCTGTGATATTGAGGTAATACAGTGACTTGGGCATGTTAGATGCCACCAGACATGCTTCCCCTGCTGTCCCAGTTGTATTCCAGAGGTGTTGACTTCATTTCCTGGGGTGTCATTGTGGGCTTGGTGACTCTCCTGAGTCGAATTGTGGTTTCCCCTGAAACGAGCATTTTTCCCCATAGACTATAATGGGATTCGATATTCGAATAGTCGAATATTGAGGGGTTACTCGAAAAGAATATTGAATATTTCACTACTCGCTCATCTCTACATGTGATGTTAAATAATGACTTATTTCCTGTTTTTGTAATTGATGGGTGAAAACATACTTTTTGGCCTAAGTTCACATTGGTCTATTTTCAGTCTATGGTTCTAATTTGTCATAGAATAAGAACCATGGACTGAAAGACTAACAGAATACAGACAGAGCATATTCTGCTAACATCAATTCACTGTAATTTGAAGAACAAGAATTTTGCAGTGTTTGACACTTTCAATAAGCCTTCCCTTAGGTGTAAATCTTACTAGGAGGTTCAAAAACCTCTTCCCCATCCAATAAGAGCAGTTGAAGAAATGGGGTCTTCCGTCTAAGGTGGATATAGCAGTGGACAAATTGACACGTTGTACAGTACTACCAGCTGATGATGGGTCAAATCTCCAGGGAACAAATCTCCAGGGTTCAATGGATATGTCAGCAGATTGTTCACTAAGGAGAAGTTACTCTGCTACTTCTGCTCAGTGTAGTGTATCCATCACTTCTTTGGAAGTTGCCAATAAGTCCTTTAGTCCAATATAGAGGCTGGTATGCCTAGGTCTTCTGTCTTCATTCAAGTACATCGACCTCACGGTGGATTTTTTGTGCGATACCGCCAACCAACAGGTTAAGACAATGACTCTCACCACAGCTGCTCGTTGTCCATTGTGGATCAAACCCTGGGTAGCAGACAATAGGTCAAAATATAATATCTATTCTTCCATATGCTACCATATGAACCAGGGAAATTCTTTGATCAAGAATTGGACAGAATTATAGAAGGCATGACAGACAAGAAGGGGAAATCTCTCTTTCAATCCTTCAGAGGCAGAAGGTTTAGAGTAAGTACACTTATTCTCAACCCTCGAGATCGGGAGCTCAAAGGCATTCTGGATTTAGTAGAAACAGCAGAGATATCTCCAAATCTAGAAAACCAAACTTTTGACACCTTATTTCCTCAGCTGTCCCCTTCAGCCAACCAGATTCTGGTAGGGGGCCATCTAGCCCTCTTTGAAGTAAGTTGGTTGAAGTACGTATCAGACCCTTTAGTCTTGAATATAAATTGTCGAGTTTCTTCAATAGAGTTCTTAAGAATCCCTGGAGAAGTTTTTTCAGATGAGAAATCTTCCTTGCTTGAAGCAGGAAATACTAGAGGCCTCCATCTCAGAACTTCCAGAGAAGGTTCCCTTTCTCAAGAGAGGTCTTAGAATTTATTCCCTGCTGTTCCTCACCCGAAAAAGTTGGAAAATTGGAGGACTTAGGGTACTTGAATTGCCACATAAAGAAAAGGAAATTCCACTTGGAAAAAACAAATTGTATGGTGACTTTAGAGATGAAGGATCACACATCCCGATCTATTCTGCTTTCCTCAAGTAACTGAGAACAGCAGTGACCCTCAAAGGGTATGAATCCAAAAGAACGTGTAGACATGGGTGGCACTACTCACACAGAGATATACATCTGTACGGGAGACAAAAAAACGCTGAATGTGGTGGTGCTCTAAGTCCAGAACAAAGTATCATATGAAAAAATAAGAAGAAATTGCTTGGCACTCACCAAAAGTAACGTAAAATGTTGAAACTTTATTGAAGAAGGTCCATACAAAGTTTAAAAGCGGGAGGATGCACGCTCAGCAACCGGGCGACAGCTGTTTCGTATACAAAATATACTTTTTCAAGCTCGTAGGGTATGTTTACAATTTTTAGTTCACCACACTCCCGTTCAGAATTTCCTCTGCTCCATACAACTTTACAAATTTAGTTTTGGCAGTTGCTGTAGAACTCAGAACTAGAGGAATCTCTATAGTGCTGTACCTAGAGGAAGAGAGTCCCTTCTGTTACATTTTCAGCATACGATATAGTTTTTACAGCAGTTATGCTGTATAAGACACTGGGTGAAATCTAACATGATGTCAGGGACCCAGAAGAAGCTCCTAGGGTTCCCAGGAGGTGTCCCTCTATCTTCATTCAGCCAAGAAGGAGAAATTAGAGTCTGCAGTGCAGTTCCTCTTGGTTCCTTGCTGAATGTCAGCTTGGACCCTAATGAAAACCTTGGGTCTTATGACTTCAGCAGTAGAGGCTGTCCATTGAGCATTATGGCACCTTTGCCCCCCTCAAGCAGAGATCTTGAAAGTTTGGAACCATAGAGCTAGTGGCTTGGACAAGAAGTGCTCCCTTTCTCCAAGAGCGTGTCACTCCCTCAAATGGTGGTGCCTAGTCAAGAATGGGAAGTCCATGGTCCAACCTCGCTGGACCTTGTTGACTATGAATGCATCCCAGATGTGATGGGGAGTTCATCTAGGAGACAATCCTGTGCAAAGCACTTGGAACATTCTGGAGAGAATTTTTCTCCACAGATAAAGGGAAAGCTTGTCTGAGTGAGGTCGGACAATATAACCAGCATCTTATACATCCACAAGTAGTTGACATGTGATCCCAGACACTTGTAAAAGATGTAATCAGGATCCTAGTTTGGGCCCAGGCCATTCTTTCCCATGGAAGTGGTCATTGATCTGGTAAGTATTTCTTCAGATAAGTCACAGGTAGGAATGCCAGAAGTAGATGCAAAAAAAGTTCAATGCCAGGGTTTCTCTTCTGCTCTCAATACCAGGAGGACAACCTCTCTATCTATCTATCTATCTATCTATCTATCTATCTATCTATCTATCTCATTAATGTCTACTGTACTAAGCGAGTTATGTGTACCCCCTTTTGAACCTCTAGTAGAGGTGGATATTAAGTATGTCTCGTTAAAATCTCCTTACCTATTTGCTGTTACTTCTGCAAAAGAGAATTGGGGAATTGCAAGCCCTTGCTGACGCTGAATTACCAACAGAGAGTCACTTAGGTTTTTGCATGTTTTTTTTTTTTTTCTTTTTTTACTGAAGGTTTCCACTTCCTCAAATTTTAATCAGGTGATTTTTCTAGCTGTCTTCTTTCCTAATACTATTTCCTAGGAAGAAAAGAGACCACATACACTGGACCTCTTAAGAGATAAGATAATCCTTTAATAGTCCCACAGTGGAGAAATTTCAGTATGTTACAGCAGCAAAGTAATACAGATACAGGATAATACACAGTAATATATTACAGACATAGACACACATATGCTAAGAAGAGAAGATATACTAGGAGTCCATAGCAGCTAAGGAAAAATGGAAGAGAAAGAGGAAAACCTCATGGTCATCGTCATAATCATTAGTTCTCTGTGCGGAGAGATCTTCGCTTGGTCTGATGTAGATTATACAGCCTGGTCGCGGTTGGAAGGAAGGACCTGCGATAATCTATATCTGAAAGTCTTAGGAGAGAAGAAAATCTCTTGGTACAATTGTCAGGCAGAAATAAAGAATGGAAAGTTTGTAAACCAACTATATCCAATTGAATTAAAGAAGCTACTAGACTGTCCTTCGAGTATCAGGTTCTATAGCCTCCTACCTCTGTGAAGGTCCATTCTACAATATCAGTGTCTATTTCACTGGCCAAAAGAATCTTAGTTCCACTTGAGCAGATTAGTAATGCAGCCTCTTGGGGCTGTCACATCATACCTTTATCAACCATTATAGACTGAATTTGCATAGTTCAGAGGTGACGGCCTTTGGTTGGTCTGTTTTGAGCTCTGCTGTTCAGGAGGACCCATCCAGTAGGGGTACTCCCCATATTCTGCTGCTGTTAGGATGTAAAGGAAATATTGATTTAGATTGGTAATTTGTTTTCCCTTGATCCTAACAACAGTACAAGTTTCCCACTTTTGCAATTGTTTAGGTTTAGAATTTTATATCCAGTTAAAGGGGGTGTTTGAGTCTAGTTATAAGCTAGTACGTGGGGCACTCTAATGATTTAATTAATGTATTATTGTTCATTAAAAGTTCCATCTGTCCTACCTGCACAGAGCGGCAGAACAACCCATATTGTGTTGTTAGGACTAAGGGAAAACAGATCAACAATCTAAATCAATACTTAGGTTCACAAATTGCCATTCCTTGCACTTCTTTTTGGTAGGTACTAACCACTCCATAACAGGAACACCCCATAAGACCTGCTGTTTTGAAGATCCTCTGATCCTGCTGTCTACCAATTACAAAATGACCTTTCTCAGAGTGACTCAGTTCCTTAATCTTGCGTATTTCCAATGCTTCCAACTCATCAGCTTCACAAACTTACTGTTTACCTGCTACCAAATATACCCTCCTTTTGAAAACCCCAAGAAAATAGTGACAACTGAACTGAAATGATTACAAATAGATGATAATAAAAATCAGCGCAATTAGACTGAATTCACACATCCAATCTTCTAATACATTTGTGTAATCATATAATAAAAACTATTAAAAATAAATAGTATAATACTTTTTGACATTTATGGCACTATATACTTGTAGTATCCCTTACAACATAACTACACAGTTTATTTAGAGATTTTACCTTATTCATCCAAACTACTGCTCATTGTTCCCCTCTAGAGGAATGTAGCAGTTCTGCAGTTCACCTTTCCAGGAAAGTTGTATGCAATACACCAGATTTGTGTAAGACGATCTTTGCTTTAGTATTTTAATAACTTCTCCATTTCATTTAAATTTCCCAAACCAATTTCAAGAATATTACCAACATTTATAGAAGAGTATGTAATCTATTTGACTTGCACAAAATGAGTGTGGATATATCTTAGTATGTTACATAATTGACTAAGAAATTTACAGCAATACCTAGCACTTGCTTCATTTTTTCTAGTGTTATGTAAGTAGGGAGTCATACTGTAAAACCTGCCAGCATAATTCCACTGCACTCTCTGCTGCCTGGCATGGCTTGCTACTGAACTGAAATTTAACCTGGAAATATTAGGATTAGGTTTGCTATTTCTGCTCTGTGTGCTAATTTTGAGATAATGGACCAGCAATACGTTTCTTAGCTACTAGAGGAAATTATTCAGGATCAACATCATAGGTTAACAGATAAGCAAATATATTTTTTTTATAACCTTAAAGGGGTATTCTAAATACAAGTTATCCATTGCATACAACATAGAGGATAAATGTGGTCAGAAGACTGCTGGGATCCCTATCGATCATGAAAACAGGGGTCCTGTGTGCCCATATGAATGTAGTGGCAGGGCAGGGATGCGCAATGCTGACAATTTAAATTCTCTGTGACTATTTGAGGTAGTGCTCGGCTGCATTCATACAGAGACAGACAAAAGTATGGTATACTATGTTTTTGTGTCCTTCAGAAAACGGATAGCAACGGATTTGTTGTATTTTTATTAAGGGATTCTATCATTACCTCTAGTGATTTTTAATTAAGCATATATTTGCATAACCTTTAGAAAGGCTATTCCAGACATACCTTTTGCTTAGTAATCCTCCCAGCCGTTTTTGAATTAGCCCACTTGGCTGATGAGTCATCATCATCATCATCATCATCAAAAGCGTCACTCTCGGGTCAAAACCCGCCTGTCACGACCGTCACGGTCGCATCTTCGCTCTCCGGAGTTGTCTCAAATGAATGGGCCGACAGCGGAGGTTGCTGCCGCCAGGCGGAAGCCGTGGCTTCTGCCTGAAGAAAGGGCAGATCGCTTATTTTTTCCCCTATTGGCAACATGCCGATAACGGAAAAAATAACGCTAGTGGTCTCCATAAACCACCATTGTATGGAGGTGGATTTTGAGGCGAAATCCGCTGTTAAAATCCGCCTCCTTGCCCCCATGTGAACTAGTCCTAAGTGTTTTCACAGATCCCTCATCCATATGAGTATATTAAGAGGTCAGGGAAAACGGACAACAATAGAACATGAGCTATTTTTTGGCAATCAGAAATCAAACCAGAACCCACAAAATACTTACAAGGCTGATCAGAATCAGGTGGACAAATCAGGATATTGAACATCCAAACCAGTAGTCAGTTCAGAAGGAGCCATAGTCAGGAGACAAGTAGTTTTCTGGTATGAAGCCATGGGTCAGTATCTAGAAATCACATCAGATTAAAAACCAGAAGACTAATGGTTTTCTGGTATTAATACAAGGGTCAGTTCCTAGAGGTCAGTATAAAGCTATGCAGAGAAAATCATGTATGAAAGCCAGACATGGTACAACCAATTGGAGGTACCTGGCTAAGGAGGAAGGGAGTTTAAATATGCCTCATCAGCACCAGAACCTAAAAGCAATATTACCTTGAGTCTTAACAAAATTCCACCTGTTTTTCTTTTCATACACACATAGTATTTCTAAATAGTTTATAGTGCTCCAAAAGTTATCCAGTTTTTGTGACTTGTATATGCAACAGGTTTGCTATTTTGAAGAAAAATTTGTGACTGTAGTGTGCCAAAAACCCATATACAAGGCAAAAATGTAAACTGTGGCACAATGACAGACCAACAGTCTTCCTGGTTGTAAGGGGAAGTGTTTTTTGTTTTTAAAGAAAAAAAAAACCCTGCTAAAAATTAGGGCTGGGAAATTAATCAAGAAATAACCAAAACTGACCATCAATCCGATTGTTCAGCATTAGTCTTCATCCTCTTCTAGGCTCCTGAATCAAGGAATTACAGGCTTCAGACCCCAGAATATAATAGCAGTCCAAGTTCTAACATGCTCAGTCTGAATTAAACCACTGTGCGAACCCTGCAAGACAAATCTCGCAATGTTCGCCCCAACACATACTCATACTTGAAAAGGATTGTGTTTTAAGAGGCGTGGTCTAAATAATCACCATTACTTGTAATCAAATTAGAATGCCCAATTAATCACCCAGCCCTACCAAAAATTATCCCTTTCTGGGAGAAAAAGCCACACCAACTTGAGGATGGAGGAGTGACTAATAATATTTGAGGCTGGAAAAAGGTTCTAACAAGATAGTTCACCCATGGGCTTAACTGAACCTGCCACTATTCTAATTTTCTGGCCCAGAAGTCCATGGGGTTCAGTTCCTCTTGGACTTTTGGACTCCATATACAAAATCAATAGCAGCACATAAAAAGAAACATAAAAATAACACAGGATTTTCAGCATCAAAGCTGACTAATCTTCAATGCACCCTAATTCCTTTAGTACATGCAAGACCACCATCTCTTTAGCTTGCTGGTACTAGCCAGGAATACCCAGTGAACGGCACACAATGCTTTGGGATCTTTCCCTGGTTCCAAAACCTCAGCCATCTACAAGTGCTGAGGTTCAAAAACTTGATTTGGTTGATCGGCTGCCCCAGGTTAAAATTTTCACACAAGAGTTGAAGAGACTGAACAGGACTAGGTGTAAAATACTCTTGCTTAACGTCAGTCTCTTACAACACAATCTTAGGAATGAATGACTTGTGTTTTGCCATGGTGCCAGCTCGCAGTTTCTTCCTTTATAGATTGATGAATCCAGTTCAGTGAAGGGACAGTTATATGTAACCTCAACACCGTCACTGGCACTTAACTCCAAGAAGAAACACTCAACTTCTGGCAAGCACTTTAACAACTGCTTATTCCCTTCCTCTTATTATATTACTGTGTCTCAGACTTTACATACATAACTGCAGCCCCTGTATCATATAGGCTAATGTAAGAGCAGCAGGAGCTCCTGTGACATTCCAGGTACTGGGCCGCTGATACTCTAGTATCAGGTCAGCTGCAGCAGACCCAGACCCAAAAGTACCTTTTATATGCATGCTGTGAATTTGTATGGCCATTTTGCTGACCAGTGACTCACAACTACATCCTGCATAGATGTTCTCAAACCTTGCTCTGTCAGTAATGTATAAATGAAATAAATCCGCCTAATCTATGCTTCAGAATCCACTCCTGCAATTCTGTAGTAATACAGCTATTTTTTTGTGTTTTTTTGCTAACACTATGCTGGCACTGTTGGCTGCAGTGGTTGAGATCTCTCAGTAAAGGGAGTCTATCTTTAGAAAAAATCACTTTTAACTAAAGGGACGTTGGAATAGCTTTTAAAAAGGCTATTCTAGTCCTACCTATACTTGTTGATTCTCCCCGCCATTTCTTCATTAGTTTGTTTTTTTCTTCTATGGTAATGAGCTTCACGGATCCCCGAAACCCCCCAGCGCTCCAAACACCATCCCAGACACTACCACAGTGCCCTGAGCACCATTCCGCTCTAACCTCTACCACACTCCTTGCATCATACATGTCCTTTGGCACTGAATAGTATCTATCTCGGGCATGTGCAATTGGCTCTGCCACTGTGGATTCAGACAAAGCCAACTGTGCTCATATGGTCACTTAAACCACCACAAAATGCCGTCCGGACATGCAGAGCCGAATGCGCATATCTGAATGGCCATTTTGTGGTGATCTAACTGACCATACTAGCGTACTACAATCGGAATTCAGCCCTGCCACTGTGGGTAAAGGCAGAGCCGACTACGCTCGTATGGATAGTTAGACCACCACAAAATGGCCACTTGGACATGCACAGTTGGCCCTGCCCAAACCCACAGTAGCAGAGCCGATTGCGCATGCCCAAGATAGATACTGCACGGTGTCAGAGGACATGTATAACTTGGGGAAAGGGTGTATGTAGCAGAATGGGGCTTGGATAAAAGGGGTGGGGAATGGTGCTCAGAGTCCTGGAGGGATGCTTCTAGTGCTCCGTGAAGCTCATTACCAGTGGAGAAGAAACTGAATTAATGAAGAAACAGCGGGGAAGGCTATTCCAATGTCCCTTTAGTTTAAAATGTCTTTTTCCAATGATAGACTCCCTTTAAAGCTATCATCTCACAAAATGACTCCTCTCTCTCGCATAATGTTATATAGTGCATATGACATCATCACTGTGACCTCTCTATCCACCAATCATGATTGGCTGAGAGATTGTTAGGTAATGATGCCAGTCTCAGACCATGTGATCCTCCTCTTCTATGCTCTTTTACCTCATGTTACTGGTGGCTGCAGACATTTTGTAGATTCCTCTCAGACTAATCGCAAAATTACCAGTTTCCTTAGAAGCCTAGAGCTTTGCAAAATTTGGGTTGAATCCAGTATGTTATCAACTGGTTTGTTAGATAAATGTCAAGTTACATGTGTACATCAGAAGCTGAACATTCTTTAGATGTGAATCACACTTTCAGTGACAAGGTTAGGAATATAACTAAATAAATGTCTGAGGCAAAATGAGAAGTTAAAGGGGTTGTCCAGGGCAGTCCAGACGCCACTGCTACAGAGCACCTCCTGCACCTCCCATGAGGCGACCTGAAGCGACCGCTTCAGGCGGCGCTATGTCAGGGCCCCAGGGAGGGCAGCATTTTTGATTACATAAGCCAGTCCAGGACAAGCTGTCCTGGACTGGCTTAGCACCGAGCGGTGGTTTGGGGAGGCCACTGCAGCAGCGCTGCTCCAGCAGCCTTCCCTCACGCTCAGGCAGAGAGCAGGTCTTCTCCGTGCCTGCTCTCTGCCTGCAAACGCCGCTAATCCACACCCCCTTTGATTCGCCCCGCCCCCTCGTGCTCCACCATGCCCCCTCCTCCCGGGGGGGGGAGGCTTTCTGTAGTTCGCCTCGGGCGGCGAAAGGGGCAAGTTCACCCCTGATACTGTAGTAGTGGTTTCTGGAACTACAGCTCTGCTCCTATACACTTAAGTAGAGGAAGAGCTTATTCCTGGGGTAAGCCTCATTTATGGCTTCTGGTCAGCCAAAACCGCTGATCAGCAAAGAGTCTGTGTGATGGACCCCAACTGTTCTAACACTGATGGCCTATTCGGTGGGTAGGTCATCAGTATCCAACATTATTGGGTTGTGGAGAAGTACTTGAAAGGGAATCTGTCATCAGGAAAATCATTATGAGACTAACGACAGCAATTTGTAAAGCTACTGCATTGCAGAGTAGACATTGAAGTCCAAGTAGAAGAACCCCTAAATCTCCTTTCAGCTAATGAAACATAACTCTAATACTTAAAGGGTTACCAATAAAATCAAATTTTTTCTCATTGGCATGTAGGACTAGCCTTAAGAAAGGCTATTCTTCTCCTACCTTTAGATGTCTTCTCTGCGCCGTCGTTCGGTATAAATCCCAGTGTTCGTTGGTATGCAAATGAGTTCTCTCGCAGCACTGGGGGTGGGCCCCAGCGCTCAAACAGCACTGGGGGCATCCCTAATGCTGCGAGAGAACGCTACAGCACCGCCTCCATCTTCTTCAGAAATGGCCTCTTCACACGTCTTCTTCCGGCGCTGGGGGCCAAACTTCTAGGCCTCAGGCACAACCGACTGCGCATGCCCGCATCCACAAGAAAAATGTCCGCTTACACAATAAGTAAGCAGCCATTTTCTTGTGGCCTGTATCAACTCCATCTGAAGACGGACCGGTTGACAGTAGAGAACTTAATTTGCATACTGGGTGCTGGAACTAAAATCATTGATTACTTGGAAACAGTAGGGGCTAGAGAACAAATTCCACCTGTCCCAAAATCTGTGGAGCTATGTCTATTGAAGGGTGACATAGAGAGTTGGAGGTTGTGGAGGAGCTGAAAGCTCCATCTTGCGGAAATGCAGATTTTGTTGCCTTTTTTTAAAGATAAAGTCAGGAATGGATTTAACAGAAGGGAAATGTTTAAAAAACTTCCTTAATATCTTCTACTCATTTTTAGGCCACTCGTGACTTTGGCTCAAAAAAACGCAGCAAAATCTGCACCAAAAACCGATGCATTTCAACGTGGGGCCCCATCCTTAAGGTGTTTGCTCATATCTGAATGCTTCTCTTAGGATGGAATTTACAAAGTGTTGTGCTCACAATTCTGGTGTAAAAATGTTGCAATGTAAAGTTCAGCAAAATGTGTAGCTTATTTGTGCATGTTTTTCTGCATTTTTAACCACTCTCCCATCAAAGTAGGTGGTAAAATGAGTAACTATTTAAAAAAAATAAGTTGGAAAATTTGTTTCAAAAAGTAGAGAAACGTCCAAGGACAAAACTGTAGGATTTACATTTGTACCAAATTTATTGAACATTGGGGAACATTTGTTAAAATGCTCCTGAAAATCTGACGCGGATACCACACCAAATTCAGCGCCATTTTACTCCGTGTGAATGCACCCTTATGGATCAATGAAAATCATGGGCAGCACTTGGAGGTCATCCATTTTTCCCAGACTCAAAGACTATGTTAAGTATTTGAAAATTAATAAATAAAAAATGTATTGATTGATTGTGGAAAACAGATCAACTGCACACAGCGCACACATGATATGATATAAATTTTCAAACGCATTTCATACTGATCATGAGTTACAGTCAGTATTATAGTTCAGAGCTGCATTCATAGTTCTGACGCCTTTCAGCCTGAATTTTTCACCCATAGCATAAATACTGCAATTATGTGTTACAGTACCTGCAAAGTAGATTGGATTCTGGCTAATCCCATCCACAAATTTCAGAAAAATATACAAAGCAGACATGCTGCGATTTCAAAAATGCAGGTGTTTTTGTAAATCGCAGCATCTTAATTATACTTAAGGAAACGCTGGCATTTTCTGTATAGGTATAATTAAAGCAGAAAATCTGCAGAGGAAGTCTCTACAAACTTTCTGTGAAAAACGCTGTGGAAAAACCAAAATGTGTTTCCACTGAGGTTTCCCCTGCAGCGCTTTGTGGCTGCGGTTTGCTACGTGGGACCATAGCCTTACTGCGTAACATAAGGTCAGCTAATCTGGGGATATGTCTGACAAGCTTGATGATTGATTTCAGTAATAGAAGTTTAGCCATAACTGTACAGAAGATACATAGTATTTGTTTGCCATTAGAAATATATACGAGAAACTGCTGTTTACATATATATGCTGAAATTGAGAGCTAGGCAGCCTGTTACCAGATAGCAGGACTGTGACTGTAGCAATCAGGTATAAAATAAAGAGAGCCCGCCTGCTAAAACAGCAGTTACCCGCATACACCCCCAGACCCTATAAACTATAATAGATTATGTCATGTCGGGTTTTATACTGAAAGTCCGCCTTGCAGGAATTTTCTCTCTGCCAATTTGTGATGGAATCTGCGACTGAGTCTCCTATGGAGACAATGACACAGATGTATTGGCTTGATTAAGTGGCCTAAACTTCATGCTAGGCATGGGAATCATGCCTGCCATCATAGTTATCTATGCTGCTAGGAGTCCCTGTCTTCCAACAACATACTATCCAATATCGATTACAGCATTGGACAGTATGTTGCTCGGAGGCAGGGACTCCTTGATCATAGACAACTATTATGCTAGGAGCATGCTGTTCAGGCCGATAAATCTAGTCAACCCATGGACTGAGATAATTGCATAATGTTCTTTCATTAAAAAAAAAGTCAATCTTAGTTTAAAAAAAGAATTTAAAAAAATTGAGAAATTCAAGACAGCATTTTAAGGAGACTTCAAATTTTAGGGACTTTCAACCAGAGGAACTATAGTTGTGATTCTCTAGTTCATATTCATAATCACTTCTTGGTTATACAGAAATTTTAGAAAGAGGGATGTCATCAACTGACATTGAGAAGCTACAGAATTTTTATTTTTTTTATTCCTAGAAACATTGACATGACATTTAATGTTGCCAAATGCTGTGTCTTTCAATCTCTCATGTGAAAACATTTTTGGCCAGAGGCCTAACTTGAAGTTCCTGGACTCAATACAAAATTTGTAACAGGGCACCAATCTACCATGTGCCATTAATACTACTAGTGTCATCTTATATGGCATGGCACATTCAGGCTTCAGGGCTCAGGTGCAACAGCTGCATCTCCCTATAGCTAGGTCTTTCAATGCATCTATCTATCTATCTATCTATCTATCTATCTATCTATTTATCTATCCATGTATTTTTGTCTAGATATACAGTATATCAAATGGCTCAGCTCTGTCTTCTCTTGAATATGTGCTCCCAAATAGTGAGCCTGCTCACTGTCATCAATCTGTTTGAAGTGATTTTAAAGGCATTCTATCATTAGAATCCTTTTTATCAGGCCTACCACTTTGGAATAGCATTAGGAAAGGTTATTTTCCCCCTACCTTTATATGTCTTCTCCGTGCCGCTGTTCCAGTGATATTCACAGTTTTCACTGTATGCAAATGAGTCTCCAGACAGCACTAGGGGCTGTCCCCCTGCGTTCAATCAGCACTGGGCGCATCCCCTGTTCTGCCTGCAGACTCTCCAGCGACGCCCTCCATATTTCTGGTCTATCACAAGCCACTGGTCTGGTGGTGGAGACATTAAGACTCCAGAGGACCATTGGAGAGTCAGTCTAGTGTGTGCTGGCATTGAGACTGGACCTCTGAGTGTGTCCTTGACAGCACCTGAGGGAGAGATGATTGCTGAAGCCCATTATCTACTGAAGACAGCCCCAAGGATCCTCTCCCATCAGTCAGAGAGCATACTATACTTTTACGCTTTGATTGTTACACAGAGGGATAATGTAATACCCCTCTGAGCCTAATCACAGGGGTAATTCTTATGTAATACCCCTCTGAACATATCCAAGAAGTTTATTGGTGCTGTGACAAGACATTTACCATCGTCCAGGTCGCAGCACTAAAAGAATGGCACCAAACATTTACACAACACTTACACAAAGTCATTAATAAAGTTTGCATTTTTTCACTGTCCCTGTCCTGTCCATACCTGCTCTTACACAAGCAGACTCCCCGAATGGAAACCTGAACACTCATTTGAACCGGGCCTTAGTTGTTAAATGTTTTTAACAATGATATGCATAAAATAAAGATTTGTTATAGGGCCCGATACATTAGAGTGCGTGGCGGGCCCCTGATTTTTTTTTTTTTTTTAATAGGCCGTTACCTGGTGGAGTAACTCCCTATTTACTTACCGATCCTCGCTCCTGCTCACAGGCGTCAGCACTTCCACTTCTGCAGAGGTGGCTGTGAGCAGAAGGGGGATCAGTAAGTAAGGCTGCAGGACTGCGAACCCCCCAAACACTGCCATCATTATACTTGGGGGTCTTTTCAGACCCTCCAGTATAATGATCGGAGGGCTAGGATAGGTGAGGGAGCATAAAAAAATTTGTTACTTACCTTTCCTGGGCTCTGGAAGGCTTCAGACTTACTTTGTAATGTCCCAGACGTGGGCCAGGCTTGCGTCCTTATGTGTCGCGAAGCAAGCCCAGCTCACGTGATGTCACGTATATCATTGAAGATGGCCAACATCAGTGGGGAGTAAGTAACAGTTTCTTTTATGATTGCATCTTCCCTTGGGTCTCCGATCATTATACTCTGAAAAGACCCCAAAGTATAATAATTGTTCATCGGTGGTCCACAATGGGGCATAATACTGTGTGCAGTAACGTGTGTGTGTGTGTGTGGGGTGTCTGTTGGTCCAGTCACCTTGGGGCCTCGCCATTCCTAGTTACATCACTGGCTGCATTGCAGAGTGCTCCCCTGCAAAAAGAGTGTTTGCTGATGTTATGTTGTGCAAGTGCTAAGAAGCTGCAAAAACTGCCACTGTTAGTGAAATTTGCATTCCTGACTGCTGTTTGTGGAGTCATTGGAGGACTCTATGTGCCATTGAACTGTACAGTTGTCTTCCATCTTGTGGATTGCTACAACATATTTGTGTGCAAGAGCCCAGCCCTCAAGGGATTAATGCCAGTTTGAAACCCACTGTTACATCAAGTTTTGAACAGCTCTGCAGAGGTTAACCACCAAAATAACGCTCAGGCGAGAAAACACAAAATCTGCCTAGCAACAGATAAGCTCCTCCCAGCCTGTTTGAACTGCAACCAGTCAACAGCCAGCTACATCCGTGGGTCAGCCCTCTTCAGTAGAACAGCAACAAGTGGAGCCTTATGGGTGCTGTCATCTTGGGTGAGACCACAACCCCATCCAGCACCGACCAACAGCCAATATCTGCAAGGTACCGGAAAGTTCCAGAGAGAGTTGTCAAGTTGGAGATGGAGTGTTAGGGCTAGTTCACACGTGAACTGCCCGCGCGGGTTTTGACACAGAGAGAGACGCGGCGAGCCGCGTCTCTCTCTTGTCAAAACCCGCCCGCCGCGACCATCGCTGTCGCGGCTTAACCCTCTGCTGTCGGCTCAAATGAATGAGCCGACATAGGAGGGAGCTGCGGGGGGCGGAAGCCGCGCGACTGAGACAGCGCGGCTTCCGCCTGAAGAAAGGACATGTCCTTTCTTTTCTCCGCTAGCAGCAGCTCGCCGCTAGCGGAGAACAGAAGCCCGGCAGTCTCCATAGACCACCATTATAAGGGGAGGTTTTGGACGCGAAATCCGCTGTCAAAAACCTCCCCTTATACTCACGTGTGAACTAGCCCTTACTACTACCACTTTTACTGACACTACTATGCAAAATGTCACTTCCTGCACCTGTCAAGGGGCTGAACCAGGATCCTGAGGCCTGGATGTGGGTTGACGATGTGGTAGCTACCACTCTGGCTAGGGACCAACAAAATTACGGGTGCAAAATTAGGCGGCGTATACGCTCGTAACGCCCATTGAAATCAATGAGATCTTTTTGAGCGCGCAAACTCTGACACGCTGTATACGTGCCAGATCGCGCTCCACTTTACTCCTTGTGAATTCACCCTTAAAGTGAAGGAAGATAAGGTATACTCCTGTTGCCAGAATAGCCAGGTGCAGAAGCAACAAGGCATATGCCCTCCCCCACACTAAAAAAAATATTTATATACCTACAGAGTTATCAAATAGGACCACTATAACAGGGCTAAATACTGTAACATCAGCCACTGACCACTACACCAGGACTAAATACTGTCACGCCAGCCATTTACCGCTATACCAGGACTAAATACTGTCACGCCAGCCACCGACCACTATACCAGGACTAAATACTGTGATGTCAGCCACCGACCACTATTCCAGGACTAAATACTGTGATGTCAGCCACTGACTGCTATACCAGGACTAAATACTGTCACATCACCCACTGACTGCTATAACCAGGACTAAATACCATCACATCAGCCACTGACCACTACACCAGGGCTAAATACTATCACATCAGCCATTTACCACTATAGCAGGACTAAATACTGTCACGCCAGCCACCGACCACTATACCAGGACTAAATTCTGTGTTGTCACCCACTGACTGCTATACCAGGACTAAATACTGTCACACCAGTCACCGACCACTATACCAGGACTAAATTCTGTGATGTCAGCCACTGACAGCTATACCAGGACCAAATACTGTCACGCCAGCCATTTACTGCTATACCTGCACTAAATACTGTCTCACCAGCCATTTACTGCTATACCTGCACTAAATACTGTCTCACCAGCCACTGACAGCTATACCAGGACTAAATATTGTCACATCAGCCACTGACCGCTATACCAGGACTAAATACTGTGATGTCAGCCACTTACTTCGAGATTCCTCTCTTCCCTCATAATAAAATCCACAAATAGCTGTTTTTTACTGTATAATGTTCCTCTCACAGCACCAAACACTTCACAACTATCAGAGTTTCCTCCATTCCCCATATGAACAACATAACCAGATCCTTTTTATTTGTAGATCCCCCCTCATAATGCCAGCCAGCAATTAACCTCTTCCTGCCCTGCACTGTAATAGTACACTGCAGTAAGCAGGTTGTTCCTAGGAGTCATGTACTCCTCACTTGTGAGTGCCAGCGCCTTCCAATGATATGCATGGCACGGCACCTCTGCAGGTTGGACAATGGTCCTGGATAACCAGAGAACTGATGCAGGTGAAGTGTATTTAAAGAGAACCTTTCATGTCTTCAGACATGACACACTGCAGTTTGCCCAGCCTCTGCACGAGTTATGCAGAGAGGAAAGTAGTTCATGAAGTACTTTTCTCTCTGCATGATTTGTGCAGACACCGTGTGGAAAACACATGGACCCCATTATAGTCTATGGGGTCCATGTGTTTTTATAAGCTCAACGGTTGTCAATGCGTTTGGTGGTCCGTTCAGGGTGTCCCCATAGGAACCAGGCCTTACAGCCACATCAATTACAGTTCAAATTTTTGGGATTGTGTGTCTGGATATTGAAAGCTGCGTTGTGATTGGTTGCTATGGACAACAAAGACAGTTTCTCTTTCAGATGGTTTGATCAGTCGGCCTTATGTGTGTAGCTGTATATAGGATGTTCTGACTATTATACATACAGGGGCAGATTTATCAAAATGGTCTAAAAGCAAAACTGTCTTAGTTGGCAAAGCAGCCAATCACAGAGCCGGTTTCACTTTTTAGAAGATGAATACAAAATGTAAGCTGTGTTGTGATTGGTTGCTATGAGCAACAAAGACAGTTTTGCTTTTAGACCATAAATAAATTTGCCCCATAGGGTTATACAGTATGTAAAATATACACAGAAAATTCCCCCACATTATGGGCATATAAAGATAAACTGTATCAGCCAGGGCCGGGTGAGAATCAGAGAATTACTGTGATATTTCTATAGTTACACCATATGATAGATATACATTGTATATACACCATTCTGGCATCACTAACAAATCAAAACAACACAACCATAGTGTGAATGCAGCCCGATATATAGATACTAAACACAGGACAGGAGAGATAAAAAAGGTCACCGGCTGTAATTAACCCTCTCCTTCCCATTTTATTAATACCACTCATCCCAATGTGGTAAACATGATACATAAACAGCAGTGGCAGTTATGGTGACATCACAAGGCACCTGACATCACAGATTCCACATGACATCACGATCGGTATAGAATGTGTAAAGTTGTACACCGGCACCATCTTGAGTCACTTGAGCTTGATAGCTTGAAGAGGACGGTACGACCAGGTAGGTGGCTCTGCTCTCCATGCTGAGGCTTCGTTCACACATGGTATGACTGGGGGTTTGGTGAAGTACAGAATTGAACCATTTGCCCCAAAAATTTCAGTAAGAAGCCCTTTCTTCTTTCATGCAGAGAATGTTAGGATGATGTTACTTGACCTGATATTACACAAAATCTGCACATCTGAGCTCTGTATTTTTGTCTTGCCAAAAATCTCAAAAAATTCCATGTGTGAACCCGGCCTTACAGGGGTAGGCCTTACAGAGGTAGGGAGGTATGGAAAGCTATAGATGAGTTATCATATTGTATAGCTATACACTGTGATACATCATAGCCTCCCATTAGAGGTACTGTATATCTGGGAACTAATCCCTGGTTCTAATATTTACTTGCAAGTGCCTGTACACATACCCGTATTCAAGCATTTTTCTATTTATTGATCTGCATCAAGATAGAACTGAACCAGCTGTTTTTTTTCCCCATGACACAGGAAATCAATTCTGTGCATGGAAAATCTGCACCATATGATCATTGTCGTGGTTTCCTATTGGAAACTATGGGGAGGGGCAATAGCAAGTTTTTTCACACTGATACTGACATAGAAATTGTGCTGAAATCAGTGAGAAAACTTTTACAATCTGTGGCTGTGTCATGTACATGAGGTTTTATAGTGCGGATCACTGCTGTATCCTCATCACCCCTGTATGTGGATCTTATGGCGACTTGTTGCTTATTGTAAGACTCCATGCAATAAATTATTACCTGCCAGTCATCATGTCCTTTCAGGTCCTCATACACATTAGATAAAGTTGATTGAACTTGACCTAGTGTGCATATTCTATAGTGCTGTAGTGTGAGAGCAGGGAGGAACACCTCCCCCAGTAATCATCTATGGATGAGCACTATAAGGAGGGGTTCCTCCCCGCTCTCATAGTACTTATAGGCGCTGCTTTGAAGAAGGGCGTTCCTGACTGACTGTAAGGAACGCCCTTCTGACGGTGAAGCGCTACGGTACCGGCACCGATAGCTCAACCTGGGGCACAGATCATGAAAGCCGACAGTGCCCTGAATTCAGCAGAATGTCGGCTTTCCATCGGTATATAAAACCACCTGTGGCCCAATTCATGAAAGTTCCTCTTTAAGGGCAGAAAGTGTATTGTATTAGATTGTAAGCTCTTAGGGGCAGGATGTGTATTGTATTAGATTGTAAGCTCTTAGGGGCAGGATGTGTATTGTATTAGATTGTAAGCTCTTAAGGGCAGATTGTGTATTGTATTAGACTGTAAGCTCTTAGGGGCAGGATGTCTTTTTCTTTCCTTACAGGGTCAGCTCTTCACAGCAAATAACAACATATAAAATATATAAGAGCAATATGCAGCAGGACATTCGAGATCCTGGGAGAAATCTGATCGCCACATCTGGGGTCAGGAAGGAATTTTTGGCCCCCCTGAGGTATAACGCTCCGGGGAGTTTGTTTTGCCTTCCTCTGGATCTTTGGGTCGGGTGGCTTTCATCTCAGGACATGGTGATCAGAATGCAGCAAGTTCTGTAGTCTGCACCGGCCTGACCTGAGAGTCACTGTCACCCATTTTATCGTATATTAAAGGGCCAGTAATGATTTTATTACAATGTTGCTTATTGCTATTCAATAAAAAAAAAGAAAAATAATCTATATTGTGTTTTTTGTCTTTTGTCTGAATCTCTCCTTACACATTGGTCATAATGAGAATGATCGCTGCCACTCCAAAACTAGACTCGGCTGCTGATCAAGTATATAATAAAGTGCATCATCTACATACATGGTGGAAGTTGCTGCAGGGTAATGGACTATACTGGCGCCATGTACCAAGAACAGATGACACATAACTCCATGTTATAATGTCGACTCCTGTTCTAAGTGTTATGAGGGTAAGTCTCTGTGATAGGGACAATCACACTGTGTGTCCTCACTTCTATAAACATCATATTACCTTAAAGAAGACTGAAGACTGGGCCACCAAGAACCACCGAATACAGTAGACACAGGGGCCATGTATAAAAATAGGAATCAAACTAAAGAGGTGTTAACCAGACTGAGATGCAACCAGGACCGGTGTTAGACAAAATGGGTCCCTGGGCAAAATTAAAAGTGGGGCCCCGAATAATGAAATATTGTACATACAACATAGTCACATTCAGTTAATTTGATGTGCCGCAGTGCCTATCACTGGTACTTACAGGGATGTTGTTAATGTCTTTTAAGTGGTTTGTAAATTTGTAAGGTTTTTTTTTTGCCTAGGTAAACTAGTTGCTTCTGTGCCTTTTCTTTAAAGATCAGGTGCAGAAGCAACAAGGCACATGCCCTTCTCCACAGAGTTTTCTGTATTTTCATGACTATGAAAATTGTAGATTCACACTGAAGGCATCAAAACTATGAATTAACACATGTGGAATTATATACTGAACAAAAAAGTGTGAAACAACTGAAAATATGCCTTATATACTAGGTTCTTCAAAGTAGCCACGTTTTGCTTTGATTACTGCTTTGCACACTCTTGGCAATCTTGATGAGCTTCAAGAGGTAGTCACCGGAAATGGTCTTCCAACAGTCTTGAAGGAGTTCCCAGAGATGCTTAGCACTTGTTGGCCTTTTTGCCTTCAATCTACAATTTTCATAGTCATGAAAATACAGAAAACTCTTTGAATCAGAAAGTGTGTCCAAACTTTTGGTCTGTACTGTACATACATACAGAGTTATTAGATACAACGGTTATACCAAGTCTAAATACTGTCACATCACCTGCTGACCGTTATAACCAGGACTAAATACCATCACATCAGCCACTGACCGCTAGACCAGGACTAAATGCTGTCACATCATCCATTTACCGCTATACCAGGACTAAATACTGTCACACGGACTAAATACTGTCACACCAGCCACTGACCGCTATACCAGGACTAAATACTGTGATGTCAGCCACTGACAGCTATACCAGGACTACATACTGTCACACCAGCCACTGACCGCTATACCAGGACTAAATACTGTCACACCAGCCACTGACAGCTATACCAGGACTACATACTGTCACGTTAGCTACTGACTGCTATACCAGGACTAAATACTGTGATGTCAGCAGCTGACAGCTATACCAGGACTACATACTGTCACGTCAGCCACTGACAGCTATACTAGGACTATATACTGTCATGTTAGCCACTGACAGCTATACCAGGACTCAATATTGTCACGTCACCCGCTTACCACTATACCAGGAGTAAATACTGTCAAAGATAGACAACCAACCAAAAATAAGCAACCTAAAGTATATGCGTAAATGCATGGGTTCCTTTAAACTATACCAAGCCCTAAAGAAATCTGTGTCCTCACCATACACATAAAATATCCACAAGAAAAACAATCATGAGTATGACACTTAGTATAAAAGGAATATATTACGCATCCAGTCTAGGTCGATAAACTTAATTAACATAATTTTATTTATTACATGATACACATATATAAAAGATGGACATTGGAAGGGGAATATACAAATACAAACTGACTGGGTAAAAGTGAAGTGCAGCAGATGGTATGCGGTCCCTTTAAGTATTTACATACAATGGAATACACATGGATTAAGCTAATGCCAGAAAGGACCTCAGCATTGGAGTCCTTTATACACCGTGTGTGGGCATTATATACACATAGCAGTAGTATCAATAGCCGCTGAGGTATATATCATGAGTGGCCACAAAGTTATACACATTGCCACAACAGCTCAAAGAAAATGCTAGAAGTTTAAAGTTACTATGTGGTCCAATATATGTCTCCTATCCATTAAAGTAATAGCATTGATACACACACATTGGTGACTATAACAACATAG
Organism: Leptodactylus fuscus; assembly: GCF_031893055.1. Lineage (NCBI taxonomy): Eukaryota > Metazoa > Chordata > Amphibia > Anura > Leptodactylidae > Leptodactylus > Leptodactylus fuscus. The sequence goes on from NC_134265.1 coordinate 136,899,411, forward strand.
GTTCACATGTATCCTATACCACTATATACAGGTTTAATAGCACTGTGGCTTACCCATGTTGCCAATAGGAGGTATACAAGTCGGGACAGGCACTCACTCCCCAGTACCTGACGCGCGTTTCGGCTTTGCAGCCTTCGTCAGGAGGTCACTAGCCACTGTGACCAGTGTTAGCCACTGACAGCTATACCAGGACTAAATATTGTCACGTCACCCGCTGAACGCTATACCAGTACTAAATACTGTCACGTCACATTAGCCACTTACTTCCAGATTCCCCTCTGCCCTCATAATACAATCCACAAATTGAAAAAACGAGCCGTGGACATTGCGGATCAACTTTATTACATTGTTCAGACTGGAAGCCTGACCCCTCTGGAATCGGGATCTATATGATCGTGCACACCTTGGGACTTGTACACATTGGTGAGTCTACAGCTTTAAATTTTTCCTATATACAGTTACAATCCACAAATAGCTGTTTTTTACTGTATAATGTTCCCCTCACAGCACCAAATACTTCACAACTATCAGAGTTTCCTCCATTCCCCATATGAAGAAGATAACAAGACCCCTTTTATTTGCAGATCCCCCCTCATAATGCCAGCCAGCAATTAACCTCTTCCTGCCCTGCACTGTAATAGTACACTGCAGTAAGCAGGTTGTTCCTAGGAGTCATGTACTCCTCACTTGTGAGTGCCAGCTTCTTCCAATGACATACATGGCACCTCTGCAGGTTGGACAATGGTCCTGGACAACCAGAGAACTGATGCAGGTGAAGTGTATTTAAAGAGAACCTTTCATGTCTTCAGAGATGAATGTTATTATATATTGCTAGAAAACGGACTGAATTCAGGGCAGTCAGCTTTGCTGGTATTCGCCATGATGGAGATATTGGTGCAGTTAGTTTCGGCACTGATATCTCTCCACTGTTAGAAAGGTGGGCCTTCCAGCCTAGCGGTATCACTGGGCGGTAGAAAACGCCCCTCTGACAGTACAAGGCTATGGAGCAGTACAGTCAGGAGGGCGTTCCTCACAGCCCATCAATGACGCTGAGCTATAAGACCTGCTCTTCTGACAGTGGAGAGATATTGCTGCCAAAATTAATAGCACTGATATCTCCTCCTCCTGGGCACATAATGTGAAAGCTGGCAGTGCAGTGAATTCAGTGCACGCATCTTTCTAGTGGTATATAATACCACCCATCTCTGAGGACATGAAATGTCCGCTTTAGGCTGAGGTCCCACGTTGCGGAAACGCAGCTTCTTTTGTTGCAGATTTTGCTAAAAAAAAAAAACCACTGTGGAAAAAAGTAGCAGTGAATCACTTTGTGGTTTTTTCCACAGTATCTTTTATTGAGCTTTTACTGCATTTTCCCTGCACTTTCTCCACCTATTAAATCTATGTGGAGCCTTGCCATTGTTTTTTAAGCTCACAGATCCTGAGAGCACTGAATGGACGCTTCCTCTTTCAATACTTGCATCTCCTGTGCTGGCTGCTGTGCATGAACTGTTGCTGCAACTGCATATGCTGTCCTTGCGACATATACATTCCCTATGTTAGTTAGGAAAGTATTCCACCACCAGGGGGCCCCTGCCCTAGCTTGCCCCCACCTAACGCTAGCCCTGGATTTGAGACACCTGATGTGGGTGAGGTGCCTGAATGCAGGAAAGTCATCGTTGTGGACTTTGACCAGATAACTGGCACTGGCTACATCAAGGATGTAGGGGAACACCTCTATATTTTTGTGCACTGGCGGTCAGTCAAAAGCCCTGGGCTGCCTAAACATCTGCTTTAGTTTTTTTTAAACCAAAGTCAAGAGTGGCTGGAAAAGGAATGGGAAAAATCTAAGAAATACTTTTCCTTCTGTTAAATCCATTCCTGATTTTAGTGAAAAACTACAGCAAATTCTGCAACAAAAAAAGCTGCGTTTCTGCAATGTGGGGACTTATCCTAGAGCTGTTATTCAGTAACATTACACTACATATGATCTCCTTTTCAAACATTTTTTTGGATTGCTTCTTTCACCATATTAAAAAGTTGCCTTCAATGTAAAAGTTTTTTTCATTGCCATTGGCAAACCTATGCAACTATATTGGATAGCATACACAATGGCATCCATCTGATGACCTGTCCCAAGCATACATAATTGCTGAATGTGGTGTCCACCTAGTGTAACCTCTCTAACCTAAGATTAGGGTATTCCATATGTTGTTACCAGAGCTTGTGTACTGTTCTATGCCAAGGTCAGTGTAATATGCAGTTCACTTCTAAACATCCGTATTGAAGCAGAACTAGTGTCTGGTATATAGACACTAAAAAAAGAGTAAATGAAAAACTTGTGATGTCTGCTACAGCTGAAGCCACACTGTGTTTTCAACAAACATATGGTAATTTTTAAAAACCATTACTATTTTTGCTTAAAACAGATGCAATAAATCCTTAAAATAGAGCGAAAGACATCATGCCCCGCAGAAATATGTTGTCAGCTTTTTCTTTTTATTCAGCTTGGTGAAAAACAAATCTGTCAGCAATTTCTTTGGGTTAAACTATATGTACACATGTGATTCTTTTAGGAAAGCTTTTAAGGACTTGTTTAATTGAGTATGCTTAAAGATTTAAGTGTCAACAAATTGCCATCTGTTGTTGTAGAAACGCTATTTATCAAATTAGATGAGCTCTGCAGTCTGCTTAATGTTTTACAGCAATTATGTTGCTCCTTACCTATGAATTGCCACTTACAAGCTGAATGTGGTATTTGAGAATCACATTGTGCTCTGATGGCATTTACACAAAGTTTTAAGAGATGCAATTCACTATTAAAGGCACCATGTGCTCTATGTATCCTCCTGAAGGTCTAACGCTGTCTTAGGCATCCAGCACATTGCCATCTTATATTTGAACAAAGCTCTAATAGATGTGTATGAGGCCTCTACTTTATAGTACTTAAAGTACTTTTGATTTCCTACAAAAGCTTTTTTTTGATTCCTACAAAAAATATAACCTGCTCCTTCAATTGCTAAATATCTGACAAAAAGTGTTACAATAATATCTTTCAGCACAACAGGGCAAATTAGATCTTAAAAGGGTTTTCCCATCTTATAAAGTTGTGACATGATTATAGGATATTCCACTATATTATGGACAGTGGGGGTCTTATCTCTGGGCCCCCCATTCTGAGAATGAAGACATTTTTCTCTATACAGCCACCTGTCACTTGAATGGGGTCATGCTGCAGTTACCTGTACAGCCAGGGGCAAAGACGGGGAAAAACAGGGAAGGGGATGAAGTACTAGACCAGTGTTACATATCCTGCCATTTAGGATTAGTAGGAGTCACAGAGGTTAAATCCTCACTGATCATAAAGTAGTGCCACATGAAATTGATAAGGGAAATACCTTGATGTTAAATGTGACATCAGATTAAAAAGAAATTGGTGATGTCGTAGCAAATGTTAAAAGCAATTGAAGACTATTCAATTCTGAAGGCTATGTTCACATCTGTGGCAGAGTGTCCATTAGAGACTCCATCGCAGTGGCCCCCAATAATCAGTGGAGGAAAGAGTCCTGCACCAAGGACTATTTCCTCCACCCATTTCCGCTTTATAAAGCTAGACACCCATCAGACTCACTGTGTTACCACTATTTTAGTGGTCCCCTTTCCATTGATTTGGTCGTCCAATGGACCTGAACAACAGAGAGGTGCCAATAGTTTGAACATAGGGTAAAGGGGTTGTCAGGATTAGAAAACATGGCCAAATTCTTCTCAAGAAGTGATATTCCATTCTTTGCTGCCATGGATGGGACTGAACTGGGGCTTTGCCATGTGATCAATGGATGTGAGGTCACTTTGTGAGAAGAAAGCAGCCATGTTTTCTAATCCTGCACAACCTTTTTAAACAAGTCATGCCATTATGGCAAACGTGAAAAGGTTGAAAAGAGAATATACAGCTTTTGCAGAATATGTTGGTGCAGTGGAAACAACGGGGAATAAATAAGACGTGAGTGGGATGTACACCTTGGGACACAATATATGTGATGCAGAATGGATACTGAAAGAGCCAAATAATACAATAAGGAGGTAATTACATATTTTATTGAATTCAGCAAAGGCTACAGAATGACTGTGAACAATTCCGAAATCAGGAAATTCTGAGTATGTCATCATCTCATTGTTCTTAAGAGACCCCTCGAAGCTTGTCAGTAAGCCACAATAATGATAAAAATTCAAGAAAATGAAGATAAGCAGAAGTAGAAGAATATGCTTGAAGACCTAAGGTTGGTAGAGCAAATGTCAACAACTTTGGATGTGTATATGCAACTGATCTCGGAGAATGAAGATCTAGAGGTCATTCCTAGGAAAGTTGAAGAACAAAAAGGAAAACAAAGCTTTGCAATGTTAAAAAAAATGAGGTACTATTCCGTTATCGGGCCAGCAGCAGCGCAGTTCAGCACCAGCATGGGGACAGCAGTGGTCAGCGGTTCAGTTCAGCAGCGGGAATTATAATGACATCCGGAGACTGCTGGCCCGATGCTTGTGCCCAGTAGCCAGTACATCAATGCCTTCCCCCATCCTCCTCCTCCTCCCAGTGCTGCCCCCCAGCTCTCCTTACATCTGCCCCGTACCCTCTCCCCGCCACACGACTAGGCTGATGCTGGCTCGATAACAGAGGCCGATGCTTGTGCCCTGTGTCTAGTAGGCAGTACATCGATCGATTGATGCCCCATCCTCCTCCCAGTGCTGCCCCCCAGCCTTTCTTACATCTGCCCCATACCCTCTCCCCGTAATAGGCCTCACCGTAAATCCTGACCAATGAACGCTACTAGTTAGTCGCCGGACTCTGCAGGAAGTTTGTCCTTCCAGCTTGTCCTTCCCCTTCCTATGGTCAGCGTCAACGCGTCCCTTGTCAGGGCCTGGATTGAACCCCAGTGTCTTTCCTTCCGGTCTCCGGTCTCAGTACCAATGCTGAGGTGAGGCCTAGTCGTGTGACGGGTAGAGGGTATGGGGCAGATGTAAGGAGAGTTGGAGGGCAGCACTGGGAGGAGGAGGATGGGGGGGCATTGATGTATTGGCTACTGGGCACAAGCATCGGGCCAGAAGTCCTCGGATATCATTGTAATTACCGCTGCTGAGCTGAACTGCTGACCACATGTTGGTGCTGAACTGCGCTGCTGCTGGCCCGATAACGGAATAGTACCAAAAATGAAATATGTTTGTGTGCATTTTCTTGTTTTCTACTGATTTTTATAAATATACAACAAAACAATTGTATGTTTATTTCTTAATTTATAGACCAGGGCATTTACTACAAGAGAAGCCAAGTCTGCCCATTATCTGTGGTTATAGTATACCTAGGATTATTAACAACTTTACTTAAATCAGTCTGAATTCACTTATAGAATCCATATCTAGAGAGATAGACTTTGAAGTATGATATTACAGCTGCAGCTCGTGTATGGGCAGGGGAGGGAGTAAAAGTAAAGAGAGAGAGATGGAAAGACTCACAAACTTGTTGCTCAACAATCTAGTAAGCTAACTATAGAATAAGTTGTTTACAGTCAAAGAGGAAAATGCTAAGTACTTTCTTATGGATCATACTACACACCATCAGGAAATGAAGCAATATTACGCTATATGAGCTTTAACCAATACTCCATCTAATAAGTAGTTTCCTTGTTTACCTGAAAAAAACAAAATGTATATTCTCTTCTGATGATCAGAGTATTAAAGAATGGTCAAGTAATAGTAAAGAATGGTCCACTAAATAACCCAGCTACCAATGATGTGACCGGCCCCCCAAACAACTACTACTTACTCAGCCAACCGTTAGATGAAATAAACAGACAAGACAATGCATGACATGGAATAAGTAAGTCATAAGAGCCTCCTTTATTTTAAAATACACAGAATGAATTAACCTTAACATAACTTGAATGGACATTATAAATCAATAAAATTTGACATTTCAAGGGTGCATTGAAAAATATGTTCTAGATAATTTTCATACAAAGGGGGATTTAACTATATTGCCATCAATTATGTAAACAAGCCATAGGGGTAGAAATATCCCTTAATATCCCCTCTAACTGCCCTCAAAGATCTTGACTCCACCAACATGAACATATGTGAAACCTTCAGGGCCGGCTCCAGGTTTTTATGGGCCCTTGGGCGACAGAGCCTCAGTGGGCCCCCTTGTAAAGGAGGTGGGGGAGTCGAGACACTGTGTGTTGCAGATGAAGCGAGTGACGTCACACAGGAGTGTGGCGTCACCAACGCCATACCTCCCAATTTTTAAAGAGTAGAAAGAGGGGCAAAATGTGCGGCGCGCTCTGCGCGCCGCGGCAAATTTGGCTCCACCCACTTATGTTGACTCTGCCCATTCTCATTAATTTATCATGCGCTCCCACACAGTATAATCCTCCTACAGTCACCCGTAAATTATATGCCCCCCCTCCATCTATCCCCCAGTTTCATATACACCCTTCCTCTGCCCCCAGTTTCATGTCCCCCCTCCATCTCTGCCCCCAGTTTCATCACGTTCTCCCCCTTCATCTGCCCCAGTTTCATGTCCCCCGTCTCTGCCCCAGTGTCATGCTGTTCCACCCCCCCATCTGCCCCAGTGCCATGCCGTACCCCCCCTCCATCTCTGTCCCCAGTTTCATGCCATTCTCTCCCCACCCCCTTCATCTTCCCCAGTGTCATGCCGTTCCCCCCCTCCCCTTCATTTGCCCCCCAGTTTCATTGGGCCCCCTCCATCTCTGTCCCCAGTTTCATGCCGTTCTCCCCCCACCCCCTTCATCTTCCCCAGTGTCATGCCATTCCCCCCCCCTCCCCCAGTTTCATGGGCCCCCTTCATTATGTTCCACCTTAATAATTAATACAAAAAAAACACTTACACTCACACTTACACTCACCTTCCATCGCTCCCCCGCCGCTCCTCTCTCCGCTCTCAATCCATTCACATAAGTGATTAAAGCAGGAGCTGTGTGTGAGATCAGCTCCTGCTTTAAAGCTGCGGCCCTACTTGCGTCTGTAGGCGCGATGTGATGACGTCATCGCGCCTACACACGCACGCCGGGCCACAGCTTTAAAGCAGAGGCTGATCTCACACACAGCTCCTGCTTTAATCACTTATGTATTTAATTCAGCTCATCGGCGTCCGTCCGACGCCGATGAGCTGATATTGGGACAGGCAAGTGCTGGGGCGGGCAAGTGCCGGGGGGCCCCCAGAGGCTCTGTGGGCCCCGGCACTTGCCCGACTATGCCGTGCGCTGACGCCGGCCCTGGAAACCTTACACACCAAGCTTTAAGCTGTTTCAATACCATTATGAATTCTGAAAGTCCAGATATCAGTCTCTATATGCTTCATATGTAACCAATAACTTCTGAGAAATGCCTGGTCACTTGACTCCAGAATATAATCCCTCCATTCTGGGCTGCAAATTTCAGAATCACTTTATTCAATTTTGCCCTATCTCTATTCAAATGAATTAAAGAGTGGGCCTCCCCCAAGTGGAGACACACTATTATCACTCACCACACGAGAATTACTCCTGGAAACAGCGACTGTATCCTCAACGCATCAAACTTCACATCTTTCATTAACTCCCTAGATGCTGAAATCCTCAAATAATTTAACCTAATATGAAACACAAGAACATCTGGGGACCTATCTAGCCTACCATAAAAATGCAACTGCAGGAGAAGGCAATTCCAAAGCAATCCCCTAAACCCCAACCAATGAATGTTAACTTCGCTCTGTGAGAAGTCGGCTGTCTACTGTCTGGTCCGACATCCACTGAAAGGGCTCCCAGTGAACTAATGACTGCATCGTAATTCATACTAGGCAACACTTTGGAACAGGAAAGAACTGGATGAGGAAGGGGTTAGAAAACAAAGATTAAACTTGAACACAAATTCACACAACTAGAGAAGATTTGACATAAAACTAATAAGGATTAGATTTTCCACTTTTCAAAAACAAAATCTGCCTCAAAAAACAGCTCCTACTCATTTCAATGAGAGTTAGTAGCAGACTTTTCCTCTCGCTGATTTTTTTCGGCTAGAGCAGGGGTAGGGAACCTTTGGCTCTCCAGCTGCTGTGAAACTACAACTCCCATCATGCTCCATTCACTTCCATGGGAATTTCAAGAACAGCCCGAACAAGTGTGCATGCTGGGAGTTGTAGTTTTGCAACAGTTGGAGAGCCGTACGTTCCCTACCCCTGAGCTAGAGGGTAAAAAAAGCAACATGACCTATCGTCAGACAGATTCAACAGAAATCAACATAAGATGGAAAAAACACAACAAAATTTTTAATGCAGATTTTGACATGGTTTTTGCAAAAACTGCATTAAAAAAATGCTAGTGTTTTTTTTAAAGTGAAATTTCCAAGTCCATACAGTGTGCTGGAGTAAAAAACTGTGACAAAATACTGTGTCGATAACCGCATGAACATACCCTGACTCGTCGAGGCTTTTTCCCTATTGCTTTCAATTTATTACGCACTTAATACATTGAAAACAATAGTGAAAAAAGCCTCCCATTGATTTCAATGGGGAGCGCACGTATGCTGACTCCCATTCAAGTCAATGGGAGCTGCTTTTTACACGCTCATTCTGAAGGTGTTTTTACGATCAGAATGAGCGCAGCGTAACTCCATGTGAAGGCTCCCTAAGGTTGCAACAATCGGTAATAATTCAAGCAAAACGTTATGGGTGAAGTCTTCTTCACTCTAATTGCTAGATCAACCTATCATCCATAATCCCTAAAAGTAGGGTCCAAATCCATAGACATTCCAAATCCAAATTGCAGACCAAGTCATCCAACTCCATTCACTGTCTGAAGTATAATGATAAAAACTATGTCCAAATCAACTCAATCAAATGAGCCATGGATAAATGAGTAAAATGTAAAGGGCCATGAACACCATCTGCAGTACTAGCTAAACATCTGCATATCTTTGGACCTATGAGTATGACTAATTAATCTGATTAATTTGCCAATGAGAATTCTGTAATCAATATTATTTACATCTCTTGGAAAGTCTTGTTTATTCCTTGCAGGATTCCGCCTCCCACCACAAGCCAGGATCAAAAATTTTTTCACTCAAGTTAGTAATTGGGTGGTAGGACGAGGAAACCTGCATCAGATAGATGTGACTCCTTCTGCATGTGTCACTTCAATGGACTTTATTAGATGAAGTGAAAAGAAAATAAAGGTTAAAATCAAGAATGCCCACAAACTTTTGTTAATGTAAAAGTCAAGATTTTTGTCTAAAAAACAGACATGTGTGACAGAATTGCAAATGTTCTATTCCTTGTATGTCAGAAAATTGATGTACATAGCATGATAAATTAGGACTTCTTTAGGTCTATTGGAGTTTTTAGCCAAGCAATGTGCAGGGAGGAGAAGATAAACTGTGAACAACGTCTACTGTCAAGAGCGGATTCAATGATTGGTCAATAGGTTTATCCATAGATGTGTTATCTTCTGTTGTAATCCTCTCTGTCTTGTGTATGACACAAATTAGGAGACAGCTACAAAGAAAACGTTTACAGAATTAGCAAGTATCAGGCTATTAGTAATATACTCAGTGGCTGGAATCAAACCTGCAGGATTGGCAACTTTAAATAATAAAAAAAACTATATATATATATATATATATATATATATATATATATATATATATATATATATATATCTATATATATACAGTCCTATGAAAAGTTTGGGCACCCCTATTAATCTTAATCATTTTTAGTTCTAAATATTTTGGTGTTTATAACAGCCATTTCAGTTTGATATATCTAATAACTGATGGACACAGTAATATTTCAGGATTGAAATGAGGTTTATTGTACTAACAGAAAATGTGCAATATGCATTAAACCAAAATTTGACCGGTGCAAAAGTATGGGCACCTCAACAGAAAAGTGACATTAATATTTAGTAGATCCTCCTTTTGCAAAGATAACAGCCTCTAGTCGCTTCCTGTAGCTTTTAATCAGTTCCTGGATCCTGGATAAAGGTATTTTGGACAAACAATTCAAGTTCAGTTAAGTTAGATGGTCGCCGAGCATGGACAGCCCGCTTCAAATCATCCCACAGATGTTCAATGATATTCAGGTCTGGGGACTGGGATGGCCATTCCAGAACATTGTAATTGTTCCTCTGCATGAATGCCTGAGGATTTGGAGCGGTGTTTTGGATCATTGTCTTGCTGAAATATCCATCCCTGGCGTAACTTCAACTTCGTCACTGATTCTTGAACATTATTCTCAAGAATATGCTGATACTGAGTGGAATCCATGCGACTCAACTTTAACAAGATTCCCGATGCCGGCATTGGCCACACAGCCCCAAAGCATGATGGAACCTCCACCAAATTTTACAGTGGGTAGCATGTGTTTTTCTTGGAATGCTGTTTCTTTTTGGACGCCATGCATAACGCCTTTTTTTATAACCAAACAACTCAATTTTTGTTTCCAAAATGAAGCTGACTTGTCCAAATGTGCTTTTTCATACCTCAGGCAACTCTATTTGTGGCGTACGTGCAGAAACGGCTTCTTTCTCATCACTCTCCCATACAGCTTCTATTTGTGCAAAGTGCGCTGTATAGTTGACCGATGCACAGTGACACCATCTGCAGCAAGATGATGCTGCAGCTCTTTGGAGGTGGTCTGTGGATTGTCCTTGACTGTTCTCACCATTCTTCTTCTCTGCCTTCCTGATATTTTTCTTGGCCTGCCACTTCTGGGCTTAACAAGAACTGTCCCTGTGGTCTTCCATTTCCTTACTATGTTCCTCACAGTGGAAACTGACAGGTTAAATCTCTGAGACAACTTTTTGTATCCTTCCCCTGAACAACTATGTTGAACAATCTTTGTTTTCAGATCATTTGAGAGTTGTTTTGAGTAGCCCATGATGCCACTCTTCAGAGGAGATTCAAATAGGAGATCAACTTGCAATTGGCCACCTTAAATACCTTTTCTTATGATTGGATACATCTGGCTATGAAGTTCAAAGCTCACTGAGGTTACAAAACCAATTTTGTGCTTCAGTAAGTCAGTAAAAAGTAGTTAGGGGAATTCAAATCAATAAAATGATAAGGGTGCCCATACCATAATTTTGGTTTAATGCATATTGCACATTTTCTGTTAGTACAATAAACCTCATTTCAATCCTGAAATATTACTGTGTCCATCAGTTATTAGATATATCAAACTGAAATGGCTGTTGCAAACACCAAAATATTTAGAACAAAAAATGATTAAGATTAATAGGGGTGCCCAAACTTTTTCATAGGACTGTATATATATATATATATATATATATATATATATATATATATATATATATAGTGATGATATACAGTTGTATGGAATATTACATTTTTCTTGAAAAATGCTATTTGTTTAACATAAATAGTTACTTCAAAACGTAAATGAATGTTAGAAACAGATCAGCATCCAACAATTATTATTATTATTATTATTATTACTACTATTATTATTATTATTATTATTATTATTATTATTATTAATATGTTAGTGTGTACTTCTTCATACACTACTTCCAATATAATATCATCTTTATATTATTACAGTGGCACATTTATACATTTCATAGGAGCTGCACTTTTGCCAACCTTTGAATCAGTTCCTTGCAAATGTTTTAGCCTTGACTCTAAACAGCTGTAGTGTTTATTGCAGTCCTTCTAGCTTCCAACATTTACGGGATTGTTCTCCTTTGGATTATTCTAATTTACTGCAAATGCAACTTGACAGTGCAAGAACAAGATAAAAATGGCCAAGGTTTCATAAGGTTTCTCTGTTACAAATATTATATTGCTTAAACCAGATTTCCTTGAAAACAAACAACACAAAGTCACAAACCAAAGTAAACGTTGAGTAAGTCATATTTCTGAGAATTGTACAGCAATCCAAGCTGTTGTTATTACACAACTTCATTACACAGATGCATTCTTGCAAAATGTATGATATGTATAACATAAACACATCTGGAATTTCTTAGAAGTGATGTCTTATCCAGAAAATACAGCATTACATTCTTGTTGATTGTGCATAGAGATGAGCGAACAGTAAAATATTCAATATTCGATATTCGTTTCGAATAGACCCTCAATATTCGACTATTCGAACGAATATCGAACCCCATTATAGTCTATGGGGAAAAAATGCTCGTTTCAGGGGATCCCACTCTTTGACTCAGTTGAGTCACCAAGTCCACTATCACACCCCAGGAAATGATGCCAACATCCTGGAATGCAACTGGGACAGCAGGGGAAGCATGTCTGGGGGCATCTAACATTCCCAAGTCACTGTATTATGTCGGGATCCCTGGCAGCTTGCGATATGCGGGAGCTGACTTTTTCCCATAGGAATGCATTGTCCAATGTTGATTGGCCGAATGCCATACAGAGTACAGCATTCGGCCAATCAACGCTGGTTCTGCCGGAGGCTCGTCTGGGAGGAGAGGCGGAGTCTAAGATCGGACCAGAATGGAGACTGCTGTGGACCGATTTTAGACTCCGCCTCATCCAGCAGAACCAGTGTTGATTGGCCGAATGCTGTACTCTGTATGGCATTCGGCCAATCAACGCTGGTCAATGCATTACTTTGGGAAAAAGTCAGCTCACGCATATCGCAAGCTGACAGGGATCCCGACCAGATAGAGCCCAAAAGAGCTGTGTGAGTAACATTCCCCCCTAAATAAAGGTAATCCCTAGCTAACCCTGTCTGTACATCTATCCCTGTCTCACAGTCACATTGTTCACAGTCTCAAATTAACCGAATGTTGAATCCACCATTCGTATAAATTGGAGGTCACCTGATTTAGCCAGCCAATTACTTTTTCCGATTTATTTCAATGCCTCCGTTGTCGTAGGGGATACAAATTTTTAGTGTGTTTGCCTCGTGGTATTCGATTGGAATCGAATACATTGAACGGCCTGATATTCGATCGAATAGATATTCGATCGAACAGTGTTCGCTCATCTCTGATTGTGCAAGGAAAGTCCCTTTATTTTGGGACAAAAGTATTTGCAGATCTACAGATATTACAAATGTGCATATCTTTAAGTTCCTTTTATATTTCTATTTTAGGTTCCAAATAGAAAAGTGTGTAAGATATACAGTGCTTAACTGTATAGCTACTACATGTGACCTTGCCTATGTTAATCTATATTAAGTATAGTTAAATACTCACAAAAAGAAAAAGAAAAATGCACCAAGATACAAATGTGGGATTGTTGTAGAACTCAGAATGCAGTTATGTAAATAACTACAGGTATGGTCAGATAAGGCACTGGGTCTTGCCACAAGAGGGTGTAAAAGTACTGGACGCTGCTCTACACAAAGGTTCTCAGTGTTACTACACAAAGGCATGGTGGCTGTGTGGGTAGCACTGGAGTCCTAGGTTTGTATCCTGCCGAGGCCAACATCTGCAAGGAGTTTGTATGTTCTCCCCATGTTTGCCCCACACTCCAAAGACATACTGATAGCAAATGTAACTTGTGAGCCCTATATGGGACAGTGACTAACAATATCTATGGAATATGATGGCGCTATGTAAATAAATAAAATAAGACCCTAAAAGGCTACTTTTGGGTAGTGTACATTGTTTACTTCCAGTGGATACAAAACAGCTCATGGTCATGTTGAAGACAGAGGTCTGATAACTGTGCTGTAATGAGCTGTGCACCTTTGTGTTCATCACATGATTGGTTTTTGTCCTCTGGAAGTAAACAATGAATTTTATCAAGAAAAGCTCTAGAAACCATGAGGAATTCATACAAAAAGTATATCGGAAAATTGTATATCTTTTCATGATACTGTACAAATAATACTTATTTGCTGAAACTGGACAACCCTCTTAATTGTCTGTTAAAGTATACAGTGGGGCAAAAAAGTATTTAGTCAGTCACCAATAGTGCAAGTTCCACCACTTAAAAAGATGAGCGGCGTCTGTAATTTACATCATAGGTAGACCTCAACTATGAGAGACAAAATGAGAAAACAAATCCAGAAAATCACATTGTCTGATTTTGTAAGAATTTTTTTTCAAATTATGGTGGAAAATAAGTATTTGGTCACCTACAAACAATCAAGATTTCTGGCTCTCACAGACCTGTAACTTCTTCTTTAAGAGTCTCCTCTTTCCTCCACTCATTACCTGTAGTAATGTCACCTGTTTAAACTTGTTATCAGTATAAAAAGACACCTGTGCACACCCTCAAACAGTCAGACTCCAAACTCCACTATGGTGAAGACCAAAGAGCTGTCAAAGGACACCAGAAACAAAATTGTAGCCCTGCACCAGGCTGGGAAGACTGAATCTGCAATAGGCATCCAGCTTGGATTGAAGAAATCAACTGTGGGAGCAATAATTAGAAAATGGAAGACATACAAGACCACTGATAATCTCCCTCGATCTGGGGCTCCACACAAAATCTCACCCGGTAGGGTCAAAATGATCACAAGAACGGTGAGCAAAAATCCCAGAACCACGCGGGGGGACCTAGTGAATGAACTGCAGAGAGCTGGGACCAATGTAACAAAGCCTACCATCAATAATACACTACGCCGCCAGGGACTCGGATCCTGCAGTGCCAGACGTGTCCCACTGCTTAAGCCAGTACATGTCCGGGCCCATCTGAAGTTTGCTAGAGAGCATTTGGATGATCCAGAAGAGTATTGGGAGAATGTCCTATGGTCTGATGAAACCAAACTGGAACTGTTTGGTAGAAACAAAACTTTTCGTGTTTGGAGGAAAAAGAATACTGAGTTGCATCCATCAAACACCATACCTACTGTAAAGCATGGGGGTGGAAACATCATGCTTTGGGGCTGTTTCTCTGCAAAGGGACCAGGACGACTGATCCGGGTACATGAAAGAATGAATGGGGCCATGTATCGTGAGATTTTGAGTGCAAACTTCTTTCCATCAGCAAGGGCATTGAAGATGAAACGTGGCTGGGTCTTTCAACATGACAATGATCCAAAGCACTCCGCCAGGGCAACGAAGGAGTGGCTTTGTAAGAAGCATTTCAAGGTCCTGGAGTGGCCTAGCCAGTCTCCAGATCTCAACCCTATAGAAAACCTTTGGAGGGAGTTGAAAGTCCGTGGTGCCAAGCGACAGCCCCAAAACATCACTGCTCTAGAGGAGATCTGCATGGAGGAATGGGCCAACATACCAACAACAGTGTGTGCCAACCTTGTGAAGACTTACAGAAAACCTTTGACCTCTGTCATTGCCAACAAAGGATATATAACAAAGTATTGAGATGAAATTTTGTTACTGACCAAATACATATTTTCCACCATAATTTGAAAAAAAATTCTTACAAAATCAGACAATGTGATTTTCTGGATTTGTTTTCTCATTTTGTCTCTCATAGTTGAGGTCTACCTATGATGTAAATTACAGACGCCTCTCATCTTTTTAAGTGGTGGAACTTGCACTATTGGTGACTGACTAAATACATTTTTGCCCCACTGTATATATATATATATATATATATATATATACACACATATATATATATATATATATATATATATATATATATATACACAATTAAGCTATTTCAGTAGCAAATTCTGTTTAATGCAACACATTTCTCAGTTTCCATTAAGCAAGCTGGACAATCCAACATTGACAGGATCTTAATAACACCAATTAGTTACACTACAGTGAGTGTCACCTTTTATGGTTTACCCAGGCAGGGCAGCATTTATCCAGTTGTTGCAGTGATACTAATATCAATCTCCATCCCATTCAATCTTTATTAGGACTTTGCTGCATTGGGTTGAATAGGGTTGAGCTTCACCGAGTTACAGTACCAGGCAGAATCTCAAGTGTTTCATCCTGTCTACCTTCTTCATCATTATTACAACAATCCATACTAAATTCCAACATATATATATATATATATATATATATATATATATATATATATATATTGGTAATGCAAAATCTAGTATGTTGTCCTCCCTTTGCAGGTGTAATGCATGGGAAACATTAGCCCCTTAATGTTGTATCCTGGAAGGAGACCATGTTCTGTGGTATGACCCTTCTAGCAGCAATATGACATGTTGGATTACACCGTGCTGTACAAGAATGGCCTTCCGCCTATTTGGGGTAGTCAAAATAGCTAGTCTCTTCATCCCAGCAAGAAGCTATTGCATTACGCAAGGTTTGATGCCAATTCATGTGAATGAGCCCTAAGTGACTGGTTAACTTGAAAATAGAGATTTGTTTCCAGTATAAAAGAAAGTCTGGTGGTTTTGCTTCTCATGCTACTTTACACAACTATATTACCATCCCAGTCACTGCGGGAGTAGCATCTAGGCTCAAAAATCTATGTGTCATGTTTACACATATTGTTAATTGAAATATTGGTCTAGGTGGTAGGATTGGTAGAGGAAAAGCTGCTACTAAAATGAGGTCATGTAGTTTAGCTAAGCTAATAATATTCATTTTCTTCTCCATTTAACAAACAGAGAAACCAAGGTCTGTAGTTCTTCATGGCATGCCTTCTAGGTGACAGTGTTAACCATTAACAATGTTGTTATAGGAAAACCAGCTCACTATAGGCCATTGTGCACAAATCCAAGTTTTTACGGAACTCTTTTCTATCATGTTTTTAGGATTTCCTATAGAGATAATACTTGTGTAACAATACTAATGGCACTACCTCCAGTGCCAAAGAAAAACTGGAGATGCACCATACATAGTCACTGCAAATGTTTAGTATGTTCTTATGTACACAGACATGATATGAATTTATGTAATAAGGATTTATTCATGATATTTTGTAATACTTTATTTAATCTAATTTTTGCCTGGCAACTCCTTAGTGGAACTCCAGTAATTGTGGAGAGCCTTTCTGGTGAACCTCCGTACATGACTTAAATCAAACCACATAGAATTGTAACATGTAACAAATCTTACCTGTGAAGCGTTCCTAGAGCATAATAAATAACAACAATTTGTAGATTAGGTTCTACAAAACCATTCTGAATCCAATGTTTGCAATACCCTCTTTGCCTGAACTGATGATTCCAACCGCGACCAGGCTGTATAATCTACAACAGACCAAGCGAAGATCACTCCGCACAGAGAACTAATGATTATGACGATGACTATGAAGTCTTCCTTCTTTCTCTTCCGTTTTTCCTTAGCTGCTATGGATTCCTAGTATATCTTCTCTTCTCAGCTTATGTGTGTCTACGTCTGTAATATATTACTGTGTATTATCCTGTATCTGTATTACTATGCTGCTGTAACATACTGAAGTTACCCCACTGTGGGACTATTAAAGGATTATCTTATCTTATATTTTGTGGCATCGAGTATTATTCTGCTTTGAAAATGGATAGAGTAGGCTATGGAGGGGACCTCTTTTGAAAGCCATACCAAAAGCCTAAATCCCAAAAATGAAGTAAACAAGTACAAGTACAACATTGTTTGATACAAGACTTGCTAGTTACTCCGAGCATTGCTCCAGTTCAAGTGCAGACCTAAAATCCCAAGAAAGTGCTTTGACAACACAAAAGGGAAATTACAGAAATGCCCCAAAAATGAAATGCATCATTGTGGAGCTTACAAATGTGTCCTCCTGTCTTTGGCTGAGAGGTCACCCAATGCAGAAGGAATAAAGTTAGTTACCAAATCCTAAAATATTATGTTTGCATGTATTTTAGGGCCCACAGAACTCTGCTGTATCTTTGTGTATCTGCTTTTGAAATGAATAAGTAGTCACAAAAACTTGCCAGGTGATCAAGGCAATTTGACCAAGGGCAGAGAACTTGCAACCATTTCATCAAGCAGTTTTATCATAATGCAGTGCATTAGAGCTTACCCAATAGGAGTCTGAGCTTTTGTTTTGTCAGTGGAACACTGGGAAAGAGCTGTGTGATTGTACCTATTTGTTACTGTCATCATGCATATACCGAAGCTATATTACTTTAAGTGGGACAAACCACTTAGCTGTGGTATACCCCTCAACGTAGAATATTCACAGTGAGACAGTGGGTTCTCTTCATTCATAGTTAGGGGGAAAGAGGTAGTGTAAGTTAGAGTAAGTTTAGCCAGATTGACAACCTGTTAGGCAAGTCAGATCATGTGTGATAAAAAAATATGACTATGTACTTCCTATTACTTAAAAATTAGACACAAAATAAGCCAACTAAGGGTGGTATAAGATAAGATAATCCTTTAATAGTCCCACAATGGGGAAATTTCAGTATATTACAGCAGCATAGTAATACAGGTACAGGGATAATACACAGTAATATATTACTTAAGTAGACACCCATATGCTGAGAAGAGAAGATATACTAGGAGTCCGTAGCAGCTTAGGAAGAGAATAAAGAAGGAAGACTTCATAGTTATATTAATTTAGTTTTCTGTGTGGAGTGATCTTCGCTTGGTCTGATGTAGATTATACAGCCTGATCGTGGTTGGAAGGAAGGACCTGCGATAGCACTCCTTCTCACACTTGGGGTGAAGCAGACGGTCACTTACAGTGCTGCCAAGTCCCATCAAGGGGTGGGATTTGTTCACCCGCATGGAGGTCACCATGGACAGTGTCCTTCTGTCACCCACCACCTGTATTGGGTCCAGGGGGCTCCCTAGGACAGAGCTGGCCCTTCTGATCAGCCTGTCAAGTCTATTTCTGTCCCTGGTTGATATACTGCTCCCCCAGCAGGCCACACCAAAAAAGATGGCTGAAGCAACCACAGAGTTGAAAAAGGCCCTAAGAAGTGGCCCCTGGACTCCGAAGGCCCTCAGCCTCCTGAGCAGGTAGAGCCTGCTGTGACCCTTTCTATGCAGTGCCTCCAGGTGATCAGCCCAGTCTAGTTTATTATTGAGGAGCACACCGAGGTACTTATAGGTCCTGACTATCTCAATGCATGTCCCTTGGATCTCCACCAGGGTCACGAGTGTAAAGATTTATTACTATGTCTAAGTTTATACCGTCTAAAAATTAGACAGGACTAGAAACTCTGCCCCATACATGTTATAGATAGTCGGATCCAATCCAAAAGCCTCCACCCACGAATAGCTCATTCTTGCATACTGAGCATCTTTTTGAAGAAGCAAACACTGCGATGGTGCCAGAATCCAAGCAGGCGTAATTGGATGGTAAGATAGATAATTAAGGAATCGGTGACAGCTTCTGTAATTGGAATGTCCAGGCTCACGCTTTAAACTTTGCATTTAGATTAGTGCAAAAGGCAAAATAAAATCTTTATTGAGAAGAAATGTTAATTGGTTTTTAAAGCCTACATTTAAAGAAAATCACTTAATTTGCTTTTTCTTACATTATCCAAATGTGAAGCTCTTCAATTAAATATAAAAGAGAATAATTATCTGGCAGAAAAGACTTTTGTAACAAAACATTATGACAATCCCACTTAAATGAAATACACGCTCTTTAATGTTGCTGTTTGCTCTGCATTTTTATATTTGTGATTAAAAGAATAAAGATTATTATGTTTGCATAGAATAGAGAGGAATTTGCCTCCTTGCTATCTTGCAAGTGATCTTAATGCCTGAATACCATTTCCATACTTATTAGGTATATTCCAGCCTATTGAAGTTTTTGGTGTATTGTTTGTATCTCGTCCTCATTGATTGTCAAAGTTCTCTACATTTATATCTGCTATTTCATATTTCTTTTAATCCACAGAAATGCAAGTATATGGTATATGAGATATTCATGTTGGCTAACTATAAAGTAAAAGCTGTCACAGCAAAAGTCCGCTTATGCTAAAAGTTAAGATCCAACTCTTCACCACTTATTTACTCATGAAGGGCTAATAAAGCATTTAGATTTCTGCTATGTATAGGAGGCCAGAATACAATCACATAATTTCTGGATTACATATGATGAACCTCTTCATGGCTTTAATCCCTTCCCGACATCTATTGCTAGAATGGCGGATGCCGGGTGTTTAAACATGGCGGCCACTCGGAGGCTGTTTTATGCAGCAAACACCCGGCGCTAATGCACGTGATCGGTGCCTGCAAAGCTGACCAAGGCCCCATTTTCCTACTGAGCGTGGGCGCTGCCATTTTCCCAGCGATTGCCAGCATCCAGAGTAAGCTCCAGAGCTGGGATCCCATTGGCATGATAGTGGAGCACCTTGTGAAGGCTCCCCGGCCTGTCATTCAATGGCTTCTAATGGAATTGGTTTTTTGCAAACCATTGCAATGCATTAGCATTGTAATGAATTTCATGAGTGATCAGACCCCCTAGGGGTGTTGAACCCCAGGAGGTCTAATAAATGCATAAAAAAATTTAATTAAAAAAAATAAAAAAAAGTTCAAATTACCCACCTTTCCCTAGAACACATATAAAATTACTTAAATACTGTGAAACACATACATGTTAGGTATCCCTGAGTCCAAAAACACCCGCTCTACAAATCTTTAAAAACATTTTTTCCCGTATGGTAAACGCCATAGCAGGGGGAAAAAAAAGTGTCAAACCGATGTTTTGCCTCTGGTAAAAATTTGAATAAAAAAAATGATCAAAGCAATAGCAATTCCCCAAAATGGTATAACTAAAAAGTACACCTGGTTCCGTAAAAAAAAAAAAAAAAACGCCCTATGCATCCCCGTACAAAGTAGTATAAAAAAGTTACGGATGTCAGAATATGGTGACTTTTAGAAAAACAATTTTTTTTGTCACTGTTTTGGATTTTTGTTAAGGGGTTAAAACGTAAATAAAACCATATAAAATTTGGTATCCTTGGAATCGTACCGAAACATAGAATACAGGTGACATGTCATCTTGGCTGCACAGTGAACGCTGTACAAACTTCACATCCACCCCATTCAGAATTTTTTCCAGCTTCCCACTACATTGTACAGAATAATTAATCGTGGCATCATGAAGAAAAATTTGTTTCACAAACATTAAGGGTAAAATGGAGCGCAAGCTGGCACGTATACACGTGCCAGCATTTTGCGTGCTCAAAAAGATCCCATTGATTTCAATGGGAGTTACGAGTGTATACGCCGTGTTATTTTGCGCCTGTAATTTTGCAGCCGCAAAATTATGGGCGCAAAATTATGCGGCATATATGCTCGTAACCCCCATTGAAATCAATGGGATCTTTTTGAGCGCACAAACTCTGACACGCTGTATACATGCCAGATCACGCTCCACTTTACTATGTGGGAACGCACTCTCAGACCTCAAATGGCTCTGAGAGAGAAAACTAAAAAAGTTATGGGGTTTGGAGAAGGGGGGGGGGGGAGTCAAAAACGAAAATCGAAAAGTTTCTCCGGTGGGAAGGGGTTAAGTATACAGATCAAAAATACATTCACTTTCCTGCCACCCACATAGAGCAGAAAGGCTCATGCATATGACCGTATGTGATGTATATTTTAGCTAAAGGGGGAATAAGATACTGTCTTGTGAGTTCAGCAAGTTCTTTCTCAAAGAAATCCTTCCTGAACTCACATGACCCAGCATTGAAACTGAATATATGGATTCTGTACTGCGTTGTAATATGAGTTTGACCAGGACAAAGAAACAGTGAGCTCCACTCTAGAATTCTTGCCAGCTCATCTCTTTACTAATGCTGCCAGCACAACCGAAACAAGTCACTTTTCTTAGGGAAATTTGAGTGTTGTGACCTTAGGGAAGGGGATACTGACCCATAGGAGACCCTCTAAGAGTGGTAAGCCTAATCACTAATGAGTGACCTCTGCAAGTCACAGTAGAATCAACTTACTACCATGTATAATACTTAAGGGTAGAATTATTCTATATTCCTCCTCTGTGTTTAAAACCAAGCTGTGGAAGCATTATCATCTGTAACATAGCAAGTGTTTTTTGTTTATATTATACCTTGCATGCAAAGTGCCATTATGAAAAACATAAAATAAAGAGACTAGGGACTGGGGAAACTAGAGGCGGTCACCCCTAGCAAAAGTATAAGTGCAGCTGCAAACAGTACTACCTAGGATAGTATGTGCTGGAGAACCAACAGGTGCAGTGTAACCACTAAACACACAACAGGAATTCAGGAGAGGAAGAGTGGAGTAGTGAGGAAAGGGTATCACAGGACAGGGGCAAAACAAACCTGAAACTCACGTACACCAAACAGTGACAGGCAGCCAGAAATGCAGGACAGGGGTTGAGTAGGAATGTTAGGGGGTAAAACAGACTCTCACACAGAACACAACTCATACCACTTCCAATTTAGCCCCAGAAAACAAACCACTCCAACTAAACTCTCCTTCTAGCCTGCACTAAGAATCCTAGCAGGTAACCACAAAAACCAGCAAGGACTGAAGCCAGCAGTCAGCTTTTTACAGACCCCAGAAAGACCTGATAGGTTGACGACAATTACACACACCTGAAGCTTGCACCTACTGAGACACCAAGCCAGCTCAAGTAGATACTGAGGCAGATACCCAACCACTATCCAAACAGCCCAGTGGCAAAGACAATCGACCAAAGAACCACAGAATACTGGCTCAAATCCCCAGACGTACACCACTAAAAAAACACACAACATTTAATAAATAACTCAGATCTTGACAAGTTTACAGCCTTGCTCTCCTCATAGTTGGAAGAGACACCTTATGAGCCCCCAGAGGTTCCTGGACCCTGGTGTGACCACACTCTCTGTCTCTGCCTAGGACAAATAAGCCTGAAGTTGTCCTTTTCATGATCCCCTTCCCAATCACTTCTTTGCTATCAGAGTATAATGGAATTGCTGATTATGCAGTTTCAAAATACTCTACAGGAACTGGCAGAGCAAGGACTACAAGCAGAACAAGCTACCTATAATCCTAAACTGATCTGTCTGGTAGAGTCTAAGGCTACCCATGAGGACTTGACCAGAGCCCATTGAAAGACAAGGTGGGCTTTACCAGCAGGGTCCCAGGTTACCACACCAACAGTACAGACATAAAATAGGTGCACTTGATCAGAACACCAACCAAATATACAGAATATAAAGAAGTAACTTCAGAGAACACAAAGCTAAGTACAATCAAGAGTGGGAAACGTAGTTTCAATGCAGAGTTTATACACCCCACCTCAGCTATATATTGGAGAATGAAGCAGCACTGAGGTTAGTTCAGCATCTCATATCTCTGACTGGCTTCAGACCCAGCCAGTGTTTCACTTGTAGGTATAGCAACATTAAAGTGTCAGCTGTAAAGAGCTACACTGAAAAGTATGATTCCTAGAACAAGGCAGTTACTCTGGAGAGGGCAGGGGATAGTTCTGGAGACAGTAGTCCTGTATGGGTTCTGAAACAAAAAGAATTGGACTAACCAGGTTGACCTACTCACTAAGGGTCTTATAGCAAACCCGTGATCTGTCTCTATAGTATTTATCAGTGAGGGCGAACCTTTTTGAGACCAAGTGTACAAACTGCAACCCAAAACCCAATAAACTATCGCGGAGTGCCAACACGAAAATTTAACCTTAAAACTCTGTGGATCCACAATTGCGGACCCACAAATTACAGTCGTGTGAATGGGGCTTTACAGAGCTTGTACTGAAAGGTAAAGGTCTCTGCATTTGGTATTTTTGAACAATTAATTTTCACTATTTACATCACACAGGATCTGTTTTATAGTGACTGTGCAATGTTATTACAGCCTGTACTAATATCACGTCTACTATAAAACAGATACTGTGTGATATAAACAGTGAAGTGACCCCACACAGTACAATCTGCCCCGCAGTGACCCCACACAGTATAATCTGCCCCACAGTGACCCCACACAATACAATCTGCCCCACAGTGGCCCCCACACAGTACAATCTGCCCCACAGTGGCCCCACACAGTACAATCTGCCCCACAGTGGTCCCACACACAATACAATCTGCCCTGCAGTGGCCCCCACACACAGTACAATCTTCCCTGCAGTGACCCCCCCCCACAGTACAATCTGCCCCGCAGTGGCCCCCACATACAGTACAATCTGTCCCACAGTGACCCCCATACACAGTACAATCTTCCCCGCAGTAGCCCCCACACAGTGCAACCTGTCCCGCAGTAGCCACCACAAAGGATTATAACTAAACTCCACAGTAGCCCCCCTCCCCACACAGTATTAAATACTTCACAGTATACCCCTTCCCCACACAGCATGAAATGGTCCACAGTAGCCCCCTTCTCCACACAGCATGAAATGGTCCACAGTAGTTCCCCTTCCACAAACAGCATGAAATCGTCCACAGTAGCCCCCTTTCCCACACAGCATGAAATGGTCCATAGTACCCCCCTCCCCACACAGCATGAAATGATCCACAGTAGCCCCCTACCCACACAGCATTAAATGGTCCACAGTATTCTTCTTCCGCACACAGTACACACACAAATATACTTACCTGAAGAGCCGCCAGGTGTCCTTTCTCCTGTTCACTGCGAGCGCTGATGACTTACTTCATCACGCCCACGCCGGTGCTGAGGTCACACTCTGCAGTCAGTGTAGGCTGCGCGTAGAGCGTGGCCTACACTGACAGCTTTCAGCTGGATGTGCATTTGCACAACCAACTGAAAGCAGCGATCGCGCACTAATGGGGAATCCTGTACCAGACTTCCCGTTAGTGAGCAATCCTGGCGGCCGCACGCATGATGGCAGAGGTGGCTCTGCATGCCCTCTCTGGCATGTATGCCATAGGTTCGCCATCACTGGTATATATGATAGTAAGTACAACCATTACAGCACACTATAAAAATAAATCTGTACGACACACGCAGCTTTTGGGCAGATCGCCCATTACTAGGCTGGATATGTATTTCATTATAGAATACTAGTGTTTTAGTTTTTGGGTTTTTTTACAATATAGAAGGTTGCAGTGAAATTCCTCTTACATTTCTACTATATTCAGATTTTATGCTGGGAAATGAAGCATTGTATTAACAAGTAGCAATAGTCCCCTGTTGCTCTATAAAGAAGATGAAAAGTTTTCAGCACTTCCATTCACTCTCACACCTGTTCCCTCCATTGGACAGCAAATCTCTCTAAACAGATCAGTGAAAATGAAGCTCGGCGGTATTATAAGATATAAGGGAGAATGTGCTTTACAACCCAGGAACAAATAGAATGGAGAGAAAATTCTGGCAGTCCATTGCAATGATTGTTGCTTCTGATTAATTCTCATTTCTTTCTCTATTTTGGGATACTCTCAGGGACTTTAGGAATGTGGAGACGTGCTGTTTAGAAAGAAGTGCCTATAAAAAGGATGTGCTTGACTAAAATGAAGTATGCTTTAATGGGAAATATTTCACTTCCCAATACGAAAAAAAAAGTCTGAAATACTTCACACAAAGAGCTTAGACTGGGTCATGGAAAAGGCATGCTTGTTTCGTACAAATGTTCAACCAGTTCAAATGGTATTATCTGTAAAACCTATCATCAATCTCCAGTTTACTGTGCATTACGTGCATTACAGGGACAGCATGTTATCCTTAGTCATAAATGTCGCTGTTCTCAGAACTTGTCTTATGTAACAAAAATATAAAAGTAGCATCAAGTATAAATCATGTCACTGTGTCTGGAACTAGCACTAAGGTCCTGGCAAAGCAAATCCCACGTAATGTAAACTATAAAAAAGACAGTATTAGAAAAATAAACATGGTGTAACACTTGTATACTGACTTCTATAAGTTTGGTCACTTGCATTTTCATGTCCATAGTGTGGCTCTATCCTGTATACAGGATTTTATGGCCTTCTGACGGTGGAACAGTTCACAGCCGGATGGAAATAAAGCATAGTGACATTTTATGCAAAAGGAGACAACAAGCTTGGTGGTTAGAGTTCTCAAATGAAACAATCACATTTCTGTTCCAGAACAGTCTTATGGGCAACAGGTAGCTTGAACTTATGACGCTTTACAGACATCTGTGACATTCTACTACTACTTGCAATACAATGCGATTATTTGCTTCTTCAAAGCATCTTCAGTCTACAACAGTCTACATGTACTGGAAATAGCTAGTATGGACTAACTGAATGACTCCCGTACTGCTGCATACTTCATAGTCTATACCATTCACATTGGCCATGGGATGTTCTCTCACACCCAGTCTCAGTTTCTCAGTTGTCACTGGCATTATTATTATTATTATTATTATTATTATTATTGTTTATTTATATAGCACCATTAATTCTATGGTGCTTTACATTTGGGGGTTACATACAGTATACAGAATATACAGGTAGATATAATACTGACAATGACGGACTGGCACAGTGGGGTAGAGGGCCCTGCCCACGAGGGCTTACAATCTATGAGCATGGACTTCCTCTTCCTTTTAGCCTGAGGCGTATCCGTCTTTTTCTCCAAGCCACCACAAACTCACAAATGTGGCCTAATGTCTGTCTTTAGTTTTTCTGTCACTAAACAGTACGAACTATAAGGCATAATATTGTCTAGCAGTAGTACTTTACTGGTTGTAAAAGACAGTATATGACATAATATGTTTAGTGCAACCACATAGTAACAGTAACCTGGTGGCATTTTCACTGCAACATAGTTAAGAGCAACCCATTGCAACTGCCTGAATGCAGAGATTCTAGTACTACCCATTTTACAAGCTCACTTTAGAGATGCTCTAACCCCGTCTACCCATCCGATCCTTACGCTTGCCCATTTATCCTGCTTTCAGCACAATTTAGGAAGTGATGATTCACTTGATTATTCACTTAATATATTCCAGTTTTTAACACGAGATAACTTTATTGTTATGGCTGATCTGTATACTGTATATTAACAAGCAGTGTAATTCATCTACCGCACATTGCTTCAGCTTTTTCCACTTTTTAAACCTCTGCTTTTTTTGGTACAATATTTTTACCATAAGGTATTTACTAAGAAGCCTTTAAGGCACGAGATATGGATTAAAAGATTCCTTTCATGTAGAATACAAGTAATAAAAGTCATCTTTCACCACTCGCTGGGCCTTTTACATATTGATATGGCTATAAAAAGGCTCTGCAAGGCTGAAAGATTATCATATTATTATTGTTCCTTAATGATGATCAAGTCTTAATCCTTATTCAGTGCTTTCAAAACTGTTCTATGTGAGCAGTGTGCACCAGTGGCGTAACTAAATTCTTGTGGACCCTGATGCAAACTTATGGACCGCTTCCCTGTAGGGTACTCTTGATAGCGATAGTTATGGGTGCTGCAGTGGTATTTCAGTGGCATTAGTAAGTGAGAAGTGCAATGCCCAACATGGAAACAATACTGGGGGCTGCATGCTCTGGGAAACAGCTAATCTACAGGGTCCTAACAGTCTAAGAGATCAGTAGAATTGTAAAAGATAGAAAAACACCGAGCACACTTTATAGTGTAGATAGTCTATTCACCTTTTTAGATAATTGTAATGAATGTATCAGACCTGGTGGCCTCTCACCTGGTTTGGTTGTGACAGCGTTCACAACTCCGTACTAAGGTGTATATGATACCAGATATGGGGAGCAGCACGTCTCAAAGGCACCAGTTGTGTCAACCGGGGAAACAGCAGAGGAATAAGGCAGGACGGCGCTCACAGGTGCAATAGATTTTATTCTTCTTATTAATAAAATCTATTGGACCTGTGAGCGCCGTCCTGCCTTAGTCCTCTAAGAGATCAGTAGGGGGTCTAACACCCAGGGCCTCTGTTGATCAACTGTCTGAAGGGACAGTATTTTTGTGAGTGCCCCCACCCCTTCACTATTTACATTGCACAGGATCTGTTTAATATTAACCATGCAATGTAATTACAATCTGCAATAATATCATGTCTGCTATAAAACAGATGAGGTGGGATGTAAAAAGTGAAGGTGGTCCACACAGTATAACATCTTCGCTGGAGCCCCCCCTATGGTATAATCGTCCCCACACAGTATAATACTCCACAGTGGTCCCAACACAGTATGGTATGCTCTACAGTGGCCCCCACATGTATATCTTCCCCATTGCTCCGCACACAATATAATGCTCCACAGTGGCCCCATACAGGAATTTTGGGAAACTTTACTTTGAGACTTATTAACACCAGAATTCTGGTATGCAGGGATTGATAAAGTCCCCCTGAAATTTTCAATGTGGGGTAATTTTGTGAACCCATTAACTATGAATACAATAATATGCAATGATAAAATAGCCAAGCCAGAGAACCAGGAGACAACTGTGAGACAGATAGTCAAACAAGTAGAATAAAGTCAAGATCCTGGTAAAATTTATATTCTGGAAACCTCATCCATGAAATCACTTATCTTAAAACAAAACTGTCCCATAATCCCAGAAATAATGTCATTATTTTGCCTCTTCTTTCTTGCATTAATGTCAGATTTGCCTAGCATTAACAAATAGACAACGACTTATCTGGAGTAGTATATTTTTCATGTGCAGACATCAAACAAACAAGGTCCAAAGTCCTACAAACAAAGTCTGAAATGTGTAAGGGTCTTTGGGTTGGATATAGTTTTAATGGATTAAAATGAAACATGAATTTTTAATCATGAGGTCACTTCAGGGCTGGATTTGCTTGTTCTAGTATATTTGTCATGGATATATTAAAACCAACATCACATTATTGATGTATGTATGTGTCTGTATGTGAAATGTTGATGTTTATATCTTGCTGTAAAACCCCCAGCCATCAATCATAAGTGAATGGCTGAGGGAAGGGAAGGAGAAGAGTGGGAAATGACAGGTTCCTGAATACAGCAAGCTCATAACCATTACTCTACTATATTCCTTTTTATTCTCTATTAACCAAGCGGCACAATATGTCTTTGTGCAGTTTTGTAGAATAGCTCAAAGGACCTATTATGATAATATGAAGCTCTTAAATAGGGCAGTATATTCTCACTATAAAGTAATAATATAGTATTATTGCACATCACTAATGTCATG
The DNA here is from genome assembly GCF_031893055.1 of Leptodactylus fuscus. Lineage (NCBI taxonomy): Eukaryota > Metazoa > Chordata > Amphibia > Anura > Leptodactylidae > Leptodactylus > Leptodactylus fuscus. The sequence continues at coordinate 136,928,327 of NC_134265.1, forward strand.
GGAACAGAAAACAAGGAAAGTAACCATAGTGATGTCACAGATAATATCTATGCAAAACAGTGATGTCACAGCACAGGAATAATGTACACAGTATATAAGCCAAACCAAAGAAAAAATTATAATAAGATAAGATAATCCTTTAATCATCCCACAATGGGGAAATTTCAGTGATACAGTTTCATAGATGGTACAGTAGTATATAACAATAGAGAAACACATAGAAGCTCATGGCAGATAGAGAAATCCTAGGAATCATAGCAACTAAAATAACAAAAATACAAAGACACACTGCAGGATCATTTAGTTCTCTGTATGAAGTGATGTTGATAATATAGCCCAACTGTGGTTGGAGGACACGAGGAAGGGTCACAACATGTGGATATAACAAGCAGAAATGGTTTGTTTTGCAGAGGTGGGGGACATAGGCAGCTATCATGATAACATGTGGCAGTTCCTTTGGTAGGTTGTAGGATCTCCTTCTCACAGCTGATAGTTCGGTATCTTGCAACAGCACTATTGTCCATTAACCACAAAAAATGCCCCAAATGTCCTTCATCACAAGCCCTCCTCCTTTCTTCTTACCACTGTGTTCTACTGCCCAAAGAAATCTGATGCCATCCAGGTATACATGGTGCTGCTCTCTTGCCAAGCTTCCATAACTCATGGGGTAGGTGGGTGATGGTAGGTTCCCAGGCTGTAACAGAGTCCCTTGAAAGAAGCAGTCCACACTTCTATGCAGGTTTCTCCTCCATGCCTCATGGTGACCATGCTGTCCTTAGCTCGTGGGGGGATGGTAACAGGCATATGTGCACACAGGAAATTCGATGTCTTGAGTCTTGTCCATGCTTTAACAATAGAAACAAAAGGAAAAAAAATACTCCACAGGGTCTTCCATTCGATTTATAGTTGCTAATTCATAGTGCTGGGTTGCTTGATTAGACGATTCTTGAAGATAATAAATAAATAAAAATAGAAAAATATATGCATTAATTACCAAATCATTAAAAATGTAAACACAACACATAAGGAGACTAACAAAGGAAGGTCCACCACATAGTAGCGGTCAAATACCGCAAACTCTCCCACTTACAGATGAGCAGAGTACCCCCCTCACAATCTCCATATGAAATACATAGAATACCAGAAAGTAGTAGGATAGCAATATACATATATATATATATATATATATATATATATATATATATATATATATATATATGGTTGAGCCGATCTTGAGATTACAGGATCGATTTTAAAATCCGATTTCCGATCATTTTCCATTCGAACCCAATCCTGATCCCAATTCCGATCCTAATGTAAGTCAATGGGATTTTTTAATGATCGAGAATCGGATTTTAAAAACGATCCTGTTCACTACACAACATGGAGTCCAAAAATTGAAGCCTTCACGCTGTGTAGTGATTAAAAAATCCACCAGCAACTTAGCCCCCCCCACTTACCTGTAAAGAACTGCTGCTGCCTCCTCTCCTGATGTGTACGCTGCTCCCCGAAGCTCCAAGCACCCCCGCCTCCCTAGCAGTGGTGAACCTAGCCTCTCTGCTGCCTGAGGCGGCCGATTGAAAGAGGCCCCCTCCCCCCCCCATCCGGGGGGGTGGGGTGGGTTGATGTTCATCTTTTGATCATCAGCCAAAGACAGCAGGGGGGACGGGACGGGACATTACAATAAATACAATGCAGTAATACTCACAGGAGACGTCTCCCCACATTTCCAGTCTCTTCCCTTTGGACCGCCATGACCACTTCTTTCAGCTGACTTGACTCTGTAAAGTTTGAAACACAGACATCTTTGACTCCTCACTTCTCCACGTATATAACCCACAGCGGCCCCTGCAGCCTATATTATGCCCCACAGTGGCACAATAGAAGTTGCAGGGGGGCTGCTGTGGGGCATAATAGAGGTTACAGGGGCCACAGTGCAACCTTCAAGCTCTATTATGCCCCACAGTTGCACACCCATGAACTATTATTATACTCAGGGGTCTTTTCAAACCCCCAAGTATAATAATCAGAGCCCCAGGGGAGATGAGGGAACATAATAAACACTGTTACTCACCTCTCCGGGACCCGATGTTAAAGAGGACCTTTCATGGGTTTGGGCAAAGGCAGTTCTATATACTGCTGGAAAGCTGACAGTGCGCTGAATTCAGCGCACTGTTGGCTTTCCCGATCTGTGCCCCGGGTGAAGAGCTATTGGTGCCGGTACCGTAACTCTTCACAGTCAGAAGGGCGTTCCTGACAGTCTGTCAGGAACGTCCTTCTTCCCAGCAGCACCTATAGTGCTGTGCTTTGTGAGCGGGGAGGAACGCCACCCTCCCTCTGCTCACAGTACTCGCCCATAGAAGAGCACAATCATTAGGGGAGGGAGCGTTCCTCCCCGCTCACACAGCACAGCACTATAAGCGCTGCTGGGAAGAAGGACATTCCTGACAGACTGTCAGGAACGCCCTTCTGACTGTGAAGAGCTCTTTAATGCTAGCAGGCTTCGGGCCTATATGGTAATGCCCAGACATCACGTGGTCTGGGATATTACCATATAGGCCTGAAGCCTGCCCTAGCAGTACCATACAGGCCAAAGCCTGTGTTAGCAGTAACAGGCTATTACTACTAGCACAGGCTTCGGGCCTATATGGTACTGCTAGGGCAGGCTTTGGGCCTATATGGTAATATTCCAAACCACGTGATGTCTGGGCATTACCATATAGGCCCGAAGCCTACTAGGAGTAACATTGGATCCCGGAGAGGTAAGTAACATTGTTTATTATGTTCCCTCACCTCCCCTTGGGCTCCGATTATTATACTCGGAGGTCTGAAAAGACCCCCGGGTATAATAATGGCAGTAGTGGGATCGCGGCCTGCCCGGGCCTACTCACTGCCGGCCTCCGCGGCCTATAGTACAAGGGGAAGCGGGGGCGGCAGTGAGCAGGTCTGGGGAGGTAGGTAAATAGGCCGCTACCTGCTGGAGATATTCCAGCAGGTAGCGGCCTATTATAAAACAAAAAAAGAAGTTTTATATTTACCGAGCTTGTTGCTCCCGCCGCCTCCGCGATCCTCTTCCTTCTCCTGCAGGCTGACGTCTGCGTAGGCGGCGTCACTAGGCCGCCTACGCACGCTGATATGTACTCAGACGTCTAGGTATCAGCGAGTGTCACCACGTGTGACGCCGCCCACGCGGTGACTCCGCCTACGCAGACGTCTGAACCAGCGCAGAGAGAAGCAGCTCTCCTGCGCTGGTTCAAAGTATATAAAAAAAAAAAAGTAATAAAAAAAAAAAAAAAAAAAAGTCGCCCGTGCGCCGCCCCCTCCCGTGTGCCGCCCGAAGCGGCCGCCTCACATTGCCTCATTAGAGGTGCGGCGCTGCTCCCTAGGCTGGTGTGACTGATGCTGGGAGAAGGCGGGGCTTGTTGGGACTTAGGAGAGTGTGGGCGGGTAAAGGGCGGGGAGGTGTGAGTGCATCACGCGATGAAAAACAAGATTCGGGGCCAGGGGAAAATAGTGTTGAACAGCCGTTTTTTTTTACTGTTTTGCCTCTGATAAAACTTCAATAAAAAGTAACAAAGCAATAGATATTCCCCAAAATGGTATAACTAAAAAGTACATCTGGTCCCACGAAACAAGATGTCCTATGCATCCCTGTACACAGTAATATAAAAAAGATATGGGTGTCAGGATATGACGAGTTTTGGATTTCTGTTAAACTGTTAAAATGTAAATAAAACTTTATATATATGGTATCCCTGGGAATCGTACCAATACATAGAATACAAGTGACACGTCTTTTTGGCTACATGGTGAACACCGTAAAAACAAAGCTCATAAGTAATACAAATGCACTTTTTCTCCATCTCGACCCCATTCTGAATTTATTTCCAGCTTCCCAGTACATTGTACAGAATAATAAATTGTACCATTATGAAGAACAATTTGTTCCACAAACATTAGGCCCTCATGTGGCTCTGTGAAAAGAAAAAAAAAAATATGGGATTTGGAAGGCAGGGACTCAAAAACTAAAATCGAAAAATACAGCCAGCAGGAAAGGGTTAATACTGGTGAGATGACTAATATTGCTGCATTAGAGCGGTTCATATTTTTAAGCCTAATATATACAACTGCAAATGTACAACTAGGGTAAAACAGGCAGTGTGAAAAAGAGTTAATTCAATGATAAGCTCACTATAACAAGTTTCAATAATGGCTTCCATTGACATATGTTGCGGTATATGCAATTATTTGTATGAAATTGAGGTCTACAACAATTTGCAGTGTGGTAAAGGCAATCTTGTGCTGAGGATAATAATTTTCCTTGTTTTTCTTGCCTGGCATGTTTCTAATGTGAGTCTTTACATCTGTACAGATCATAGCAATCATTCTCTTGAAGATGGAATTAATAATAGTTGTAGGCAGTGTGATCAGAACAGACAGAAATAAGGACTCTAAGGATGCTGAGAAAAGTATGAATGGGATTCCTGGAAACATGCTGTCTTGTGCTCTTCTCCAAGCAGAATGTGAAGGCTATAAATGATTTAAGACTCATATACTCTCATGCAATGTAACGAATTACAATAAACAGTGAAGATTTAATTATACCAAATTAACACTAGTGTATTAAAATGTCTTTGGAGTATAATTGAATTCTTATGTTATATACAGGCATCTTCCATTTGATATATGGTAAAAGTCCTGCCATAATTTGCTTATGTTTGCATATAATTGTATTTAATTAGGATGTGGATACATGCAGAAGAGGCTACACTGTTGCTGATTCTCTTAAAGGGAGTATACCACTATCAAAATCACTTCTAAACCACTTAGGGCTTATTCACATGATAGTGATGCAAATTAGTTGTGAAAAACATATGAAACAGTCCATTTTTTTTGTTTCAATAATTTTTATTCAAAATTTTCCAACACAAACAAAATACAACTAGAAATATAGACATGTATACATACATCTAAGTATCCACAGCATTACGCTAGCAGTGCAAGCTGAACAGCAGATACATGTACAGCAGGGGTCTCAAACTCAACTCAGCATGTGGGCCGCAGAGCAAGATCCCAGCCAGTCGGCGGGCCGCACCGCGGCAAATTTAGCTCCACCCACTTTTATGTTGACTCCGCCCATTCATTTTTCATGTGCCCCCACACTGTATAATCCTCCTACAGTCACCCGTAAAGTATATGTCACCCCTCCATCTTTCCCCCAGTTACATATAAACCCTTCATCTGCCCCCAGATTCATGTCCCCCCATCTCTGCCCTCAGATTCATGTCCCCCCATCTCTGCCCCCAGATTCATGTCCCCCCATCTCTGCCCCCAGATTCATGTCCCTCCATTTCTGCCCCCAGTTTCATGTCCCCCCCATCTCTGCCCCCAGATTCATGTCCCTCCATTTCTGCCCCAGTGTCACGCCGTTCTCCCCCCTCCCTTCGTCTGCCCCCAATGTCATGAGCCCCTTCGTTCCACCTCAATGTTTAAAGAGGACCTTCCACCATTTTGCCCACAGGCAGTTCTATATACTGCCGGAAAGCTGACAGTGCGCTGAGTTCAGCACACTGTCGGCTTTCCCGATGTGGGCCCAGTGTGAAGAGCTTACGGTCCGGTACCGTAGCTCTTCTATGGTCAGAAGAGCGTCTCTGACACTCAGTCAGAGACGTCCTTCTTCACAGCACAGCCAATCGCGCTGTGCTGTGAGAGCCGGGAGGAATGCCCCCTCCATCTGCTCGCAGTACTCGTCCATAGACGAGCATTATCAGAGACTTTGCTAAGTTATAAAGTTCATCATAAAAATCTTTAAAACGATTAGCAATCCCTTTGGGGTCATATATTTTATCAGAGTTAGTGGTAGAGAGTAGAAAGGGGATTCTAGATTTGGTATGTTTAGCTTTAAGCCTAGAGGCCAACATTTTACCTGCTTTATTGGATTGTGAATAATACGTGGCTTTCATTTTGCGTAGATTTTTCTCATATTGATATAATAGACATTCCCTTAATTGTCTTCGAAGGGACATTAATTCAGACGCTGCTATAGACGAAGGGGAACGTTTATTAGCATCTTCACACCGTTTAATTTGTCGTGTCAGACGGTCTATTTCAGCTAGACGAGCCTTCTTTTCGATATGTCCTAAACGTATTAAAGTGCCTCGAATAAACGCCTTATGGGCATTCCAAACAATAGCGGGGTCAGAAACAGAATGGACATTCATTCGAAAAAATTCCTCTAAGTCCTTTACAATCAAGGCTTTAGTACGTGGGTTAGATAGCAAATAGTCGCTACATCTCCAAATATAATCTCTGCTTCCCCCATACCGCTCTGCTATAGTGAGTGTAATAGCAGCATGATCTGACCATGTAATCTGAGAGATATCAGTCCTTTGTATCAAAGGAAGCGTATTTTGGTCAGTGAGAAATAGGTCTATACGGGAATAACTGTTATGCACTGGGGAAAAGAAAGTATAATCCCTTTCTGTGGTATGTAATATACGCCATACATCATACAGGCCATAATGCCACAGGGACTGAGTAAAGTCATGGTGGCGAGACCCTTTTTGGGAAGAAGCATCTACAATAGGATCCGGAGCTAAGTTAAAGTCTCCCATTAATAATACATAACCTTGTTTCCTTTTCAATAATTCTCATAAGTTTGTTAAAGAAAGCTCGTTGGTGTTGGTTAGGGGCATAAACAGACACCAGTGTATATGTAACATTACTCAATTAGCATACCATAATAATAAATCGTCCCCTGGGGTTCGCATAAGTATTCAAAGAATGGAAAGCTACCGTGTCCCTAATACCAAGCAGGACTCCTCTACTTTTGGAAGAATGATGAGCGTGAAAAATATGTGGATATAAGGGATTATTAAGTCGTACAGCGTCTTTTGCAAGTAAGTGAGTCTCCTGGATTGCCAGAATATCACATTGTTGGGCTCGGACTTCTCTCCACAAATAAGCTCGTTTTTGGGGAGAGTTTAACCCTCTGACATTCATAGAAAAAACTTTAAGACCCATCAAACAATAAAATGAGAGCTATACCTGTCTCCACACATAATACCCTAGGTGATAGAAATGACCGAGACATCTTCTGCCATGTACCTTCATCATAATAAGCAGACCAGTACCTAGACATAGAACAAAAACAACAGGAAAAAAGAAAAGGAAATAAACATATTACAACAACACAGCTGGTAAGAAAATACCAGACAATGCAAAGCAGTGTCAAATTGCTGATATCCAGAAGTAAGGCAAAATACAGCGGACCAGCAGCTGTAGGACTCAAAAGGGGGAAATAGTCCAACAAAGGCCGCCAGTAGAAAGGACTCGCCATATTGTGAAAAGAGTTAGCCCTTATCCAATGGAATCCGCGGGTGATTTCCTCTGTGACCTGCGCACAACAGTCCATCCATCCGTGACTGGGTGAACTTGAGATTTCTCTGGAGGAATAACAATATTAATCTGCCAACGATTCAGAAGAGATTTCCCTTCCTCCAAAGATTTAATCACATGAGTGATGTTGTCCTTGACAATTACAAGGCGGACCGGAAATCCCCACTTGTATAAGATGTTGTGGTGGCGCAAAGTAAATGTGATCGGAAGAAATTGACGTCTCAGTTGTAGGGTAGAAGCAGAGAGATCTGAATAAATGGATATAGCTCCAAAAGGATCAGGTAGAGAGTCCAAATTGCGAGTAGCTGAAAGAACTAGTTCTTTGGTGCGGTAAAAATGAATCCTGGCCAGAACATCTCTAGGAACAGAGTCCGGTAGATGTGTTGGTCTGGGTATCCTGTGCGCCCTATCAATAGTAACATCCACAGGATCTGGACCCGGAATGAGTGTACACATTAATTTTTGCAGATAAGAAGTCAGTTCTTTAGAAGATACAGTTTCAGGAATGCCCCTGAATTTCAAGTTGTTTCTGCGGGATCTGTCCTCCAAGTCTGCTACCTTAGCCTTAAGGAAAACCACCTCCTTCTCTAAACCATAGGGAGCGTCAATCAGCTCGTTGTGTGACGCAGCAAATTCAGTCATCTTGGATTCAACATGAGCAGTACGTTGTTTCATTTCACCTATATCTCGGTCTATTGGAGTAATCATCCGAGACATATCTGTCTTCAGAGATGTATAAAATGCCGTAAGCATAGACTTCATAGAGGATTCATTGAGTAGATTAGATGAAACTGGAAAATCAGCCAGGACCTCCTCATGTGTATCAACACCAGAAATGTCCTCCTCAGAACCAGTAAACTGAGAATCAGTAATCTTTGGACGTCTTTTAAGAGGGCTGGTAGAGGGAGAAGTCGCTTGGCCTGCAGTGCAGGAAGACGGAGAGCCGCCATCTTGTGATATCCCTTGTGTCCCACCACCATCAGCACTAACATTGCGAAGTTGGTCATCCGACCCAGGTAAATCAAGCATAGGAGTTGGTGGCAACGAAGTGTCCGCTGCCGACAGGGCATGTTTAGCAGAGCGTATCGCATCTAGCTGTTCCGGAGAACGACTCGCTGGCGAAGAGGCCTTAGAGCCTGAGCTGGAGTGAGAAGCGGCGCCATCTTGACTCACCTCTCTGGTAGGTTTGAAATAAAAGTCCGTCAATTTGCGAGGTTTAGCGCCGGCAGTCTTTCTTTTTGGCACCCTGCTATACTAGGAGGATATACCGTTCCCTATGAAAGCCAGTCAGCCCGGGGAAATTGCTGTGAAAGTCGCTTTAGTGGGCTAAGTCTGCAGAGCACAGAGCTCACACGTCCATTCCTCTCAGCCGCCAAGCTCCGCCCCCAACAGTCCATTTTTTAAAGCTGATTTGCATCCATGTCCCATAGTAGTCTCTCCACACAGTGTAATGTCCCATAGTGGCTCCTTCACACAGTGTAATGTCCCATAGTGGCCCCTTCACACAGTGTAATGTCCCATAGTGGCCCCAATACAGTATTATGTCCCATAGTGGTCCCTCCACACAGTATAATGTCCCATAATAGCTCCTCCATACAATATAATGTCCCATAATGGCTCTTCAATACAGTATAGTGTCCCATAGTTGCCCCTCCATACAGTATGATATCTCAGAGTGGCTCCTCTACTAATAAAATGGAAAAAAATAAAACAAGATACATAAGGATGACTGAACCACTTTTTGGTACAAACTTTCCAAACATTTTGGGTTTGCCTGCCACAAATTTTTTTGGCGTTCGCCACCCACAAGCTATTATTATACTTTCAGGATCCAAGAGTTTAATAATTGGAGACCCGGGTTAGGTACAAATAACAAACAATGCTACTTCCCAGCATGGGTCTTGTCAAGACTTTTCCACTCTCATGAATGATGTCAGGAACCGTTGAGTTGTTATTGGTCCTCAGTGGTCATGTGGGTCATGTCTACATCATGGCACCAGCACCCAATCACAGGCCTCAGCAGTCTCTGACATCATTCAGGAGTTGAGCAACACTCTTTGTTCTGTTTTCTAACCTTCCCTGGGCCTCTGTTAATTGGACTATTTCACTAATAATAGCAGCTTCAGTTCAGACATGTCCAGTTCAAAACCAGACCAAAAAAAGTGGACATTGAGAGAAACTGTGGGCAGCTGGGGAAACAGGGGTGTCAATGGGGATGTTAAAGTCACCAATGATGAGGGTAGGAATTTCACATGATAGAAAGAGGGGAAGCCAAGAAGCAAATTGGTAGGGTGGGCCAGGTGGACGGTAGATCACAGCTACATGTAAGGAGAGTGGGCGAAAAAGGCATGGACCTCAAATGAGGGGAAGGTGAGTGAGGGTACTGAGGGAATGACCTGAAAAATGCACTGTGGTGATAGAAGAACCTTGATGTTGCAGTCCCTTGTGCTATTTCGTGGGTTTAAATATCTCAGGTTAGTTTACAGCTACTACTGCAGTCTTGGACAAATTCACTGAAGGGAAATTACTCAAGTGAAAAGTTATTCACTGAAAGGAGCAATCTAAAATATAACTTTTATTATGATAACTAAAACAATAAATATTGTGAGTGTCCAAAAAAGTCATATGACATAAAAAATAAGTGATCACTACAGCTATTGATAAAAGGGAGGGAAGATAGCCCCACCCTGAAGCCAATGATCACTTAATGTCCACATGAATTCAATGTTTAAACGGAGCCCTCAAATGGTAAAAATGTGGAAACTCTCTTATGCTATGCCAGGAATTCAAAATGCTCTTGCATATAAAGCAAATAGCAAAGAGTTATAGTCTGAATCAGAAGTAGCACTGACTAAGTGGCCAGAACGGACTCACTATCCTAACAATCAGGAGTCCCAGTCTACTAGACTTAATGAATCCCCTAAGGAAATATAATATATATATATATATATATATATATATATATATATATATATATATATATATATATAGGAAGCAAACAGTGTCACCTAAATCCTAGCCTTAACTTGTATTTTCCCCTCAACGCATTTCGCTACATTATATTAGTTCATCAGGAGGATCTAATATGATAAGAAGCAAAGAATACCCAAACTGCAGTGAAAACTGCCATGCCTGTGACCTGGATGGTAGGTCATGATAGTGAGTAGCAAAGCTTTCTATTTTTTATAAAATAAAACTGTAGAGACAGCCAATTGAAGTGACCATTTCCCCTTTGGAAAATGCTACAGCTCTATATACTGGAAATACAAATGTGTATGGATTTTCCCTGGTAACAACTCAGCTCGAGGATTGCTAGGGAGAATTTCAGAGTCTGTTTTCTATTAAAAAGAAGTTTGATAGGTTAATTAAAAGGGTATTCCCATCTCAAGGATCTTATCCAAACTGCTAGTTTATGTAAATTCAAGAGTTTTCCTAAATACAATGCTTTAGAATGCTGATCTGTTTACCTGTTATGTGAAATTATTCCTTCCATTGTTTACACACTGTTTCCCTGATTCCCAGGCTGATCTCAGGATGAGTGACATGACTCTCTGCTCTGTGGAGGGGAGGGGGCTTACCATCAGAACCATCTCCTGCTTTCATTAGGTCAACTAATTACATTCTGCTGATAAGGGCTTAGATAGGGGTCATTCAGTGCCTTTTATATTGCAGAGATAAGTGTTGAGATTAGTACAATCCCACAATCCATCCTGGGTCCTGACAGCATGTAAGCTTATTTATTTTCAAACCCGTGTAAAGTAATATATGGTTACTGTACATATTATTTGTTCAGCATTTATATTAGATTTCTAGTAATCATAATAAATAATCTTTCATGGTAAAGACAATTTACTATATCTACAGAGGTACTTCATAGTGCCCTGTCCATCAAACAGCCAAGCAGCTTGTGAAGAGGATATAGCAGGCAAACTGGTGACAGAGATAGGAAAACCCCTTAAAATATATTTCAAAGATGTTTACCAAACACCCCCTGGCACAACAGTACTAAAGAAGTTCCTCACCATCCACTATAGCTTTGAAAGTGAGACTACCATCATTTTATCATTTTATAGACAATCATCTTGGCTATCTCACACATAAATTTGACTTACAAATATTTAGCATATGATTAGTTATGCGTATTCTTATTATGTAACTGCATTGTTACTGTTTAGTTCCTAAAAATTTACGTTAATCTACTTTTGGCATTGAACATGGTCTGAATCCTTCTGGGCATGATCTCAATCGGATTCAAACATGTCGATCAAAATTTGATCCCAGGTCTCTTCTACACATTCCCAGTGTTGGTGCATAATGATCAACTCATTTGCATACAAATAAAGCTTTTTCTTCAACACTGTCCTAAAGTATTTGATTGGGTTAAGGTCTAGACTAGAGACTGCTATCAATGAGCAGGATGGTGCTGTTTCTGTTTTCCTCAGAAATATCTTTCATGGCTGATCCTCAATTTGTACATTTCACTTAGGAATCAGCCAAATAACACACTGAGATATTAGGGAATGTGAGAACAGGTTGTAATTTGTAGTATGCAAGAAGAAAAATATTTTTACAATACCAGGAGCAAATAGTAGAAATGCAGTTACAAGAATCATGACAAGAATGTGCACAACTAATCATATACTAAATAGTTACAAGTCAAATTTATGTATAAGATAGGCAAGATTATTGTCTATAAAATGATGGTAGAATCACTTAGTTGAAGAGGATGGTGAGATATAGAGACTGAAAGTCAAAAGTACAAAACATTGTTACCCCTTGTTCACAGATGCGTTGGTATTCCATCTGCATGGAGACCCCACCGAACGGAATACCAAACACAATTGCAAGTGCTGTGCAGTAAAAGCAAACGGACCCCATAGACTATAATGAGTCCGTGTGCTTGCCGCGTGTTGCCCACACAAATCATGCGGACAGGAAAGTAGATTGTGAACAACTTTCCTGTCTGCATGTTCTGTGCGGAGATCTGGCGGCAAGCACACGAACCCCATTATAGTCTATGGGGGCTAGCGCAGCCTGTAATAGAAATAAATGAATGACAAGCTTGGCAACCTTTAATAATCTTACCGCTGTCAGAGTTAGGGGACATTCACATGGAGTAAAGTGGAGCTGATTCTGCCACGATAACTCAGGATAAAAACAAACCTAGCACATAAGAGGGAAAAACTAAATGTAGTTTTGAGACATATAGTATGTTCCCAAAGTAGGGTCCTACATCCAAAATCATGTCTATACCACAAACTAATAGACAAAACAAAGAAATAGGTATACAGACACTCAAAATAGTGAGGTCAAAAATAGACCAAAACTCGTAATAAGAATATACAAACTTTAATAGTATCACATTAAAAAGTTATACGAAATAGATAATGCGAGTAACACACAGATAAATGTACCAAAAAAAAAAAGACGAAGGCAGGCGTGCCTAAACGTGCGTGTCGGGTGCTAGCCGGCGGTTTCTTCTATTGCCCCTCTACTTCTACTTATGTGGTTTATATCATGGGTAAGCTGTACTTCCATTCATTAATATGATAGACCTGCTGTGTAACCTCTGCTGCCGTTTATTAAGTCTTTTACAATCTACTTTGTGGCCATTTTTTCTTGTCTATAAGTACTCAATGCTCACATACTTTTAGCTTAATTGTGTGTTTGCCTTATTGCACTTTGCACTATATATACTTTAGGATACATTTGGCCTCCTTTTGGTAGCATTTGTATAATCTGGCCTTATGCTTTAGCTTACCTTGCTGGTCCATGTGGTATATATATATATATTCTGTTTACCACTCACGTTTAACTACATGTAATAACTATCCTGGGCAGTATTGGACTCTTTGCTGTGCTCTTTTTTTTTTTTTTTTTTTTTTGTACATTTATCTGTGTGTTACTCGCATTATCTATTTTGTATAACTTTTTAATGTGATACTATTAAAGTTTGTATATTTTTATTACGAGTTTTGGTCTATTTTGACCTCACTATTTTGAGTGTCTGTACATTTATTTCTTTGTTTTGTCACGATAACTCAGGGCAGAATCAGAGCTGATAAAAAGACTCCCATTGACTTCAATAGGTTCCATTTTCTCTGCGGAACACATTGAAATCAATGGGTTAAAAAGACTCCCATTTATTTGAATGTGTTGCGCACGGAAAACGGAACCCATTGAAGTCAATGGGAGTCTTTTTTTTATCAGCGCTGATTCTGGCGCGAGTTATCGTGGCAGAAACAGCGCTACTTTACTCTGTGTGAATGCCCCCTAATGGAGCTCATCCCAGGAAAGTTGATCCACCCCAAATTTGCAACACCCTTGTGCCACCGGGATAATTTTGCCTTGGTCAGCTTTGATCGAGGAGTTGGAGGGGGGAAGTTATTGTCTGCGATCAGTGTGGGCACTGATTGTGGGCATTGCCTCAGGTTCTCTGCTGCATTATACAGTGGAGACTCCTCAGCTCTTAAGCTGCTGCCATATTTAAATACCTGACATCTGCCATAAAGGTTTGGTGGATTTTAGGAAAGGGTTAATGTCACATAACACTGCATAGGCAAACAGCAGCAGCAACAAGACACAACAAATCTCACAGATAAACATTAAACCTTTGGATAGTGTCCTACTGGGATGCTTTCTATGTAGATATGTAAATACCTGAGATTAGATTTGGTCCCATTTCTACTATACTCTCACCCATGAGTCTTCTTTGAACACAGTTACACTGCTGCAAATGACCAGGTGAAAACACAAAAATGAAAAATGTCTGCATCTCCTAAGGGTTAAAGGGGCTCAATCACTAGATTTACGTGTTATGAGCTAAAGGTTTCTATTGAAATCACGTGTGTGCGCAGTAGCGCTCTCTCCAGTGCGCTACTGCGCACACTCCAGCACCATTTTCCCGTAGATAACATTGTGAGCTGGCGCTGGAGAATGCGCAGTAGCGCGCCGGAGGGAGTGCCACTGCGCATGCGCGTGATTTCAATAGAAACCACCGACGATGGAGGCGGTGAATAAGCAGGAGGAGAAGGGTTTGGAGGCACAAGGAAGAGCAGTGGGTGTCCAGAAGCTATGACGCTAAGGGGTCCACGGAATGCCCACCATGCACGATCAAGCTCATTTGCATATTGATTTCCATGGTAAGTAACAAAAACAGGGGGGTCTTTTTACAAACTAATAGCAGCACCTGAATAGCCTTTTTAAAGGCTATTCAGGCATATCTTTAGCTGATAACACGTAAATCTAGTAATAGAGCCCCTTTAAGCAAGCCTCATAGACTAAGAATAGCACAGTACTATACACATCCTATACTTGGTGAACTGGCGTCACCTTTTTTGCCTGTCACGTTTACATTTTATAACCCTGCATCATCCAAGGCACGTACACTTCTCATATAATGTCCTTATTCAGCGCGTGTGAACATTTTGTACTATGTCACGTCAGATTTCATTGGTAAGCAGCTTGATAAAAGGATTCAGTGCATAAAAACATGCCTTGTTTTTCTTGGTTCTTCATTGAAGGAATCACTTTTTCCTGCTCTTATATCTATTATCATGTGACTTGGCAGGAATACTAAGCATGATATTGAATGCTAAACAATCATAACATATTCTAATGAAATATCCACAGCTCTGTGCATTTCCATTAAGATGCAGTAGTAGATCTTTGCTTAGAAAGCCAGAGGCAGCTAGGCATTACATCTATAGCAGCTGTTTGGAGATGACCTAATTTTAACCGCTTATCCATCCTCTGGTGTTTCTTGGTTGATGTCATTTCGGTTCTCGGTGCTCTCAGACTTTGGAATTAAATAGTTTAATTGGAAGAAACTTGTTTTGGATTCTCGCCCAGGCAAAAATTACAGCAATAGATGAACCACAAACAAGTATGGACATTAACCATACATTTTTAATAACTTGCAGCTTTTGCCATAAACACTTCAGGATCTCTGTTTTATAGAAGACACTTAGTTTCTTGAGCTTATTGTATTTAAAATGCTTGCTGCAAACTATCATATTTTCTCTTAGATGCAAAGTTATAAAAGTCAGTGCTTCATGCTCAGTTCTCCGCATCTTTGTAAAGAATAGGTGGATGGAAACAGGTGATTAAATTGGTCCTATAGTTTTCTATTGGGGTCAGTTTTGCACAACTGAAAGTTTGACCAGTCTTAGTGATTGATGTCTTGGACACAGGAAGAAAGTGAAGCATCTGTCTTGCCTTTAGATGCTAGGCCCCATTTTCTTAAATGGAATGTTGTAGGAAATGACAGGTACAGTATATCTCCAGATCTGACATCTGCTGTTCCTGTGTGGCTAGGGAACTTCTAAAAGTGTTGAAGCACATAAATTTACTTTGCATAAAAGTCCTGAGCTACTCGTAACTTTAGCAGGCCTGCCAGTGCTAATATATATATATATATATATATATATATATATATATATATATATATATATATCCTATTAATATTATAAATGTGAAAGTTTGTGGGTTTGTGTGTTGTTTGGATGTTCGGATGTTTGTTCCTCAATCACGCAAAACCCGCTCGACCGATTTGGCTGAAAGTTTCCACAAACATAGTTAATACACCCGATTGCGCAATAGGCTACTTTTCGTCACAATAGCGCACATACGTTTGTGCCAGGAACCCCACAAAACCCAAACTCACACCACCATCTCTGCAATCTCACACACTTTGGACCATAGCAAGCCACAAAATTCATATTGCCCTCTACAGCCTCGCCCCTAACCCCACACAATCTCATACACATATACTTTAACACTTTGCCCCTCACCTTAACGATACTCCAGGAGGCGCTCTATAACGCTCCAGAGCAGCCATGTTTGTCGACCCCCACCGATCTGACAATCTGCGACACCGCCCACCCATGTCAATACCCCTAGGCGGTCTAATAAATGCAAAAAAAAAAGTTAAAAAAAAAAAATATATATATAAAAACAAATAAAAAGGATTAAAAATTCAAATCACCCCCCTTTCCCTAGAATACATATAAAAGTAGTTAAAAACTGTGAAACACATACATGTTAGGTATCCCCGCGTCCAAAATCGCCCGCTCTACAAAGCTATACAAATATTTTTCCTGTTTGGTAAACGCCGTAGCGGGAAAAATGGTCAAAAGTGCCAAACCGCCGTTTTTTCACTGTTTTGATTCTGATAAAAATTTTAATAAAAAGTGATCAAAGCAATAACATTTCCCAAAAATGGTAGAACTACAAAGTACATCCGCTCCCGCAAAAAAAGACACCCTATGCATCCCCGTACATGCACGTATAAAAAAGTTACGGCTGTTGGAATATGGCGACTTTTCAAAAAAAAAATTTTTAACATAGTTTTGGATTTGTTTTAAGGGGTCAAAATGTAAATAAAACCATATAAATTTGGTATCCCCGGAATCGTAACGAAACACAGAATACAGGGAACATGTCATTTTGGTTGCACAGTGAACGCCGTAAAACCAAAGCCCGTAAGAAAGTCGCAGAAATGCATTTTTTCTTCAAATCCACCCCATTCTGAATTTTTTTCCCTGCTTCCCAGTACATTATATAGAATAAATCATGGCGGCATCATGAAGAAAAATTTGTCCCAACAAAATTAAGACCTCATATGACTCTGGGAGCGGAGAAATAAAAAAGTTATGGGGTTTAGAAGGAGGGGAGTCAAAAACGAAAAACCAAAATAAAAAAATGCCATCGGTGGGAAAGGGTTAACTTCAAATACTTCTGTCCCAAAGTCACTATGTAAAGTTTCTCACAACACCGTATATATAGCAGCGCAAATACAAAGTAACTTCAACACAAAAGTCTCACGTATTCTCTGAATTATAGCAAAAACAAGATACAAAGTTACATTTCATATCCCATACCTGATACACACTACTTACCCATGCCTGTATATACCCACTTCTACAATCACCGCAGACGAAGTCGCGGGTACCAGCTAGTATATATATATTATAGGTCATTACTTTCTGGAGCATTTGCACCAGGCCCTGTGGTAGGAGTGGGGCCCCCCTTGGGCTGGAGAGCTGTCCTGATATTCCAGGCATGTCCAGCTGTCACCAAACAAGAGGACTATGAGACTCCACGGTCTGTTATACCCCAAACCCCCCCCCCCCCCCACCTCCCCATATAGCGGTCACCAACTAAGAGGAAGATGAGACTTCACAGACTGTTATACCCCAAATCAACCCCCCCCACACACCCCCATACCCACCACTCACACCCCCGACCCCAACTCCCCCCCCCCCCACACACTTTACTAGCTTTGGCAATGCCAACTATCTATTCGGACGTGCCAATAAAGCTTGTTTGATTTGATTTGTATTTCCTGACTCCAAATCATCTTCATCTCCCGGACACAGATAAGTTAAATATAGTGCTGAAGCAGGGAGACATCCACCCCCTGCTGTCCCATTTTCTGCTCCTGATGTCTTGAGAGTGGTAGGCGCAATGTACTGACGTTACTTACATTGCCCCTGATTCTCCCTGAAGCCTCCAGGACTGAGGAGACAGAAGAGAACAATGCAAGGGGCAGGGTGAGGCGAGTTTTAGTTTCTTTTTTTTCTTTGGTTTTGTCCTTTGTACAGTGGGCACCAAGAGGGGACAATATGCATACTCCGGGGGGAACTTGAGGAGAGCTATATATACTGTAAACAGTCTATACTGTATATATACTGTGAAGCCAACTGAAGGAGAACTATATATACTGTGGGGCCAGCTGGAGGGGGAATATATATACTGTAGGAGCAACTGGAAGGGTACTACATATACTGTGGGGAGAAGTGGTGGAGGACATTATACAGTGGGTGCACCAGGAAAGGGACTTTATACTGTGGGAGCAACCGGAGGATGGCATTATAATATAATGACTGAGGGTCCACTGGGAAGTGGGGGGGGGACAGACTAATTTATGTCTAAGCGGCCACTTAGGCACAGATTAATGTCTGGGATTATAATTTTATGTGTAAGGGGACACTGGGGGGACATTATGTTGAGGGAGAACCCCCGTCAGAATACGGGTCACTTACAGTGGTCAGTCACCTGCTCCAAATCAATCATGCATGTGCGCTCTGACTAGAATAAATTCTGACAAGTATATCAGGGTTAATCCCAGTCCATGCAATGAGCGTGATGCCTATTCACACAGAACTGAGGTTTATTGAGGAAGTTACAGTTTTTATACAGGAATGCAAGAAAGATAAGATAACGGCAAGCTGTAAGCATATACGTCTTGTATCCGAATACACTGGCGATCAGTCATTGGCTTCTTAAATTTCAACATCTCTTAGCTTTCGATTTCCCGGGAAATGATACTGTCTTTCTTGTAAACCACATGACGATCGTGTGCGTCAGCATCTGGGTGCGGTACTGGATACAGGCGCCATCTTAATGTATAAACGTTGCACAAAGAAAAATATAATTTCTTAAGCAGTATAAAGCATGTATAAAAATAAGAATGAACATGGTCTACCTTCACAATTATAGTGTATGGAGCATCATAGACAGGGGCGGATCCAGGGCCCCGCGGCCCGGCCCTAACAAAATGGTCCCGGTCAGCCTCGGAGTCGGCAAGTGCCGGGGCCCACAGAGCCTCTGGGGGCCCCTCGGCACTTGCCTGTCACGATTTCAGCTCATCGGCGTCCGTCCGCTGATGAGCTGGAATACATACGCGATGCAGGAGCTGTGAGATCAGCTCCTGCTTTAAAGCTCTGGCCCGGCTTGCGTGTGTAGGCGCGATGACGTCATCACATCACGCTTACACACGCAAGCCGGGCCGGAGCTAAGCAGGAGCTGAGGTCACAGCTCCTGCATCGCGTATGTGACTGCACTGGAGTGAGAGAGAGGAGCGTCGGGGGAACGATGGAAGGTGAGTGATGGAAGGTGAGTGTAAGTGTTTGTTTTGTATTAAATATTAAGGTGAAACATAATGAAGGCGGCCCATGAAACTGGGGGGCAAATGAAGGGGAGGGGGGGAACGGCATGACACTGGAGAACATGAAGGTGGTGGGGAGAGAATGGCATGAAACTGGGGTCAGAGATGGAGGGGACCCAAAGAAACTGGGGGGCAAATGAAGGGGAGGGGGGAACAGCATGACACTGGGGCAGATGGAGGGGGGGGGGAACAGCATGACACTGGGGCAGATGGAGGGAGGAGAACGGCATGACACTGGGGCAGATGGAGGGGGGGAGAACAGCATGACACTGGGGCAGATGGAGGGGGGGAGAACAGCATGACACTGGGGCAGATGGAGGGGGGGAGAACAGCATGACACTGGGGCAGATGGAGGGGGGGAGAACAGCATGACACTGGGGCAGATGGAGGGGGGGAGAACAGCATGACACTGGGGCAGATGGAGGGGGGAGAACGGCATGACACTGGGGCAGATGGAGGGGGGGGAGAACGGCATGACACTGGGGCAGATGGAGGGAGGAGAACGGCATGACACTGGGGCAGATGGAGGGGGGAGAATGGCATGAAACTGGGGCAGATGGAGGGGGGGGAGAACAGCATGACACTGGGGCAGATGGAGGGGGGGAGAACAACATGACATTGGGGCAGATGGAGGGGGGGAGAACAGCATGACACTGGGGCAGATGGAGGGGGGGAGAACAGCATGACACTGGGGCAGATGGAGGGGGGGAGAACAGCATGACACTGGGGCAGATGGAGGGGGGGAGAACAGCATGACACTGGGGCAGATGGAGGGGGGAGAACGGCATGACACTGGGGCAGATAGAGGGGGGGAGAACGGCATGACACTGGGGCAGATGGAGGGGGGAGAACGGCATGACACTGGGGCAGATGGAGGGGGGGAGAACGGCATGACACTGGGGCAGATGGAGGGGGGAGAACGGCATGACACTGGGGCGGATGGAGGGGGAGAACAGCATGACACTGGGGCAGATGGAGGGGGGAGAACGGCATGACACTGGGGCAGATGTAGGGGGAGAGAACAGCATGACACTGTGGCAAATGAAGGGGGGAGAATGGCATGACACTGAGGCAGATGAAGGGGGGAGAACGGCATGACACTGGGGCAGATGAAGGGGCGAGAACGGCATGACACTGGGGCAAATGAAGGGGGAGAGAACGGCATGACACTGGGGCAAATGAAGGGGGGAGAACGGTATGACACTGAGGCAGATGAAGGGGGGAGAATGGCATGATACTGGGGCAGATGAAGGGGGGGATGGCATGACACTGGGGCAGATGAAGGGGGGAGAATGGCATGACACAGGGGCAGATGAAGGGGGGAGAATGGCATGACACTGGGGCAGATGAAGGGGGGAGAATGGCATGACATTGGGGCAGATGAAGGGGGGAGAACGGCATGACACTGGGGCAGAGACGGGGGGGGACATGAAACTGTGGGCAGATAAAGGGGGAGAATGGCATGAAACTGGGGACAGAAATAGAGGGGGGGACATGAAACTAGGGGTAGATGAAGGGTGTATATGAAAATGGGGAGAGATGGAGGGGGAACATATAATTTACGGGTGACTGTAGGAGGATTATACTGTGTGGAATCACATGAAAAATGAATGAGAATGGGCGGAGTCAACATAAAAGTGGGTGGGCCTAATTTGCTGCAGCACGCTGCTCGTAGGGCCCCGCCAAAGTCAATTGCCCAGGGCCCCGCAAACCCTGGATCCGCCACTGATCATAGAAGGTAGTATACTATGTGAGGGCCACTAAGGGGCATTGCACAATGTGGGGGGCCATTGAGGGGGATATTATAATATGTGCGGGTCAGGTATATCTAAGATTTTGAGTCTTACAAGTATCTTGTTGGATAGGATTTTAGGATTTGCTTTCCTAGTTGTGATCCCCAGTGAAGAATCCAACTCAGGCAGCAACACTGAATTCTCTTAAGCTTTGTTAACATCTTGTTTTTTAGTTCCCCGATGTATACTTATGTCACTATCCTTTTATAAAGTGGTTGTCACTATCCTTTTATAAAGTGGTATGTGTTGGCCTTTGACTTTCATTGTAAAAAATGTATATCATACAATATACAGTTAGGTCCAGAAATATTTGGACAGTGAAACAATCTTCATCTTTTGGGCTCTGCCTGCCACCATATTGGAATCTAAATGAAAAACTGAGATGCACCTGCAATGTATAATTTCAGTTGGAATGGGTTGTACAAAAATATCCTGTGAAATGTTTAGGAATTGCAACCATTTTTCTACAAAGTATCCTTTTTTCAGGAACTTAAAAGTAATTGGATAAATTAACCCCTTAGTGACACGTGCCATAATAGTACAGAGGAGCCACCACCATACTATTACAGCCTCTGATGTTAGCTAAAACTTACACTAAACACTCTGCTCCAGTACCCCTGGTCAAAGCTGAGCTCCAGTCAGGTGCTTTAACCCTTAGATACAGGATTCCAAAATAACTGCAGCATCTAAGAGGTTTTGTAGGTTTAATGACCCCCATTGGCGCCTCCGTAGTGAGTTCGGGGGTGAGGTCTGATCAGTTACCCCCTGCTGTCAGAGCTACAGTCCTATGAAAAAGTTTGGGCACCCCTATTAATCTTAATCATTTTTAGTTCTAAATATTTTGGTATTTGCAACAGCCATTTCAGTTTGATATATCTAATAACTGATGGACACAGTAATATTTCAGGATTGAAATGAGGTTTATTGTACTAACAGAAAATGCGCAATATGCATTAAACCAAAATTTGACCGGTGCAAAAGTATGGGCACCTCAACAGAAAAGTGACATTAATATTTAGTACATCCTCCTTTTGCAAAGATAACAGCCTCTAGTCGCTTCCTGTAGCTTTTAATCAGTTCCTGGATCCTGGATAAAGGTATTTTGGACAAACAATTCAAGTTCAGTTAAGTTAGATGGTCGCCGAGCATGGACAGCCCGCTTCAAATCATCCCACAGATGTTCAATGATATTCAGGTCTGGGGACTGGGATGGCCATTCCAGAACATTGTAATTGTTCCTCTGCATGAATGCCTGAGGATTTGGAGCGGTGTTTTGGATCATTGTCTTGCTGAAATATCCATCCCCGGCGTAACTTCAACTTCGTCACTGATTCTTGAACATTATTCTCAAGAATCTGCTGATACTGAGTGGAATCCATGCGACCCTCAACTTTAACAAGATTCCCGATGCCGGCATTGGCCACACAGCCCCAAAGCATGATGGAAACTCCACCAAATTTTACAGTGGGTAGCATGTGTTTTTCTTGGAATGCTGTTTCTTTTTGGACGCCATGCATAACGCCTTTTTTTATAACCAAACAACTCAATTTTTGTTTCCAAAATGAAGCTGCCTTGTCCAAATGTGCTTTTTCATACCTCAGGCGACTCTATTTGTGGCGTACGTGCAGAAACGGTTTCTTTCTCATCACTCTCCCATACAGCTTCTATTTGTGCAAAGTGCGCTGTATAGTTGACCGATGCACAGTGACACCATCTGCAGCAAGATGATGCTGCAGCTCTTTGGAGGTGGTCTGTGGATTGTCCTTGACTCTTCTCACCATTCTTCTTCTCTGCCTTTCTGATATTTTTCTTGGCCTGCCACTTCTGGGCTTAACAAGAACTGTCCCTGTGGTCTTCCATTTCCTTACTATGTTCCTCACAGTGGAAACTGACAGGTTAAATCTCTGAGACAACTTTTTGTATCCTTCCCCTGAACAACTATGTTGAACAATCTTTGTTTTCAGATCATTTGAGAGTTGTTTTGAGTAGCCCATGATGCCACTCTTCAGAGGAGATTCAAATAGGAGATCAACTTGCAATTGGCCACCTTAAATACCTTTTCTTATGATTGGATACATCTGGCTATGAAGTTCAAAGCTCACTGAGGTTACAAAACCAATTTTGTGCTTCAGTAAGTCAGTAAAAAGTAGTTAGGGGAATTCAAATCAATAAAATGATAAGGGTGCCCATACTTTTGCACCGGTCAAATTTTGGTTTAATGCATATTGCACATTTTCTGTTAGTACAATAAACCTCATTTCAATCCTGAAATATTACTGTGTCCATCAGTTATTAGATATATCAAACTGAAATGGCTGTTGCAAACACCAAAATATTTAGAACAAAAAATGATTAAGATTAATAGGGGTGCCCAAACTTTTTCATAGGACTGTATATACCTGGTTGATCCTGCAAAGAGAAGAAGTTATCCTATGCAACTGCGTAGGCTGACTTCCTGTATACAAAGGCAATACACATGTATTGCAGTGTATACTACTAAATCAGTAATTAGAAGATCACTGGTTCAAGTCTCCTAGTGGGACATCAGAAAAATGTAAAAGAGTGTAAAAAATAAAAAGTGTTTAAAAAAATTGTAAATTTCCAAAATGTCTTATTTCCTATAAAAAATGAATTATGTAAAAAAAAAAGCCTTAACATTTAATAAAATGGTACATATTTGGTATTGCCATGTTCTTAAGAACTTGTACAATAAAACATTATTTAACCTGAATGGTGATTGTTGTGAAAGGAAATGGTATAAAACATCAGAAGTAATGATTTTTCTTCATCTTGCTTCAAAAAATATTGGAAGAATATACAAATCTGTCTTCCATGATGTAAATAAGATAATAAGATAAGATAATCCTTTAATAGTCCCACCTTGGGGAAATTTCAGCGTGTTACAGCAGCATAGTAATACAGATACAGGATAATACAGAGTAATATATTACAGACGTAGACACAGATAAGCTGAGAAGAGAAGATATAGTAGGAGTCCATGGCAGCTAAGGAAAAACAGAAGAGAAAGAGGAAGACCTCATGGTCATCCTCATAATCATTAGTTCTCTGTGCGGAGAGCTCTTCGTTTGGTCTGATGTAGATTATACAGCCTGGTCGCGGTTGGAAGGAAGGACCTGCGATAGCGCTCCTTCTCACACTTGGGGTGAAGCAGACGGTCGCTTACAGTGCTGCCAAGTCCCATCAGGGTCCCATACATGGGGTGGGATTTGTTCTCCCGCATGGAGGTCACCACAGACAGTATCCTTCTGTCACCCACCACCTGTACTGGGTCCAAGGGGCTCCCCAGGACAGAGCTGGAAGACAGTGCCTCAGTCATGCAGCCCAATAGGGGGTGCTCCCTTTAACATCATGCCCGACCTTTCCAGAGGCCTTTGCTGCAATGATGTTGGATTTTACCAAGTACAGTCTCTCAGCCAAGGACAGCTGTTTTGTTCTATTTGATCTCTTCAGCCCGGCGTAGAGAAGACTTTAGGGAGAGACCACCATGTAGGTGTGTGGAGTCTTATTAAGCCATATGCGCTCCAGTGTGAGGGATCATGGGAAGAATATGCAAATATGTCTTCCATGATGTAAAGGCCTCTGGGAAGGTCGGGCATGATGTTGAAGGGAGCGCCCCCTAGTGGGCTGCATGACTGAGGCACTGTCTTCCTATTTACATCATGGAAGACAGATTTGCATATTTTTCCATAAATTTTTGGGATAATACCCCTTGATGAATTCTGTGAGGGGTGTAGTTTGCAAAATGGGGTCACTTTTTGAGGTATTCTATTATAGAGCTAAAATATTAAAAATCTATTTAACGCTGTTTCCATTCCATATGCCCCTATTTACCTATACAGCAGATTAAGACCACATATGGAGTATTGTCATGTTTGTGACAATACTCCATATGAAATTGTGTTGGAAACTGTGGGGTTCTTTTTTACTTTTTTAACCCCTTGTGAAAATTAAAAATTTGAGGATAAAGTGAAATTTTAGCCCCAGTGTTAAAGGCCAATCTATGCTAAATTGTGTTTCATTCTACTGTTTTGGGCAATATCCACAGGATACATAAATCTAATGAATATGATCATTTCTTTGTAAAGCTTTCTTCCTCTTCTTGGTCACTTGTTGAAGGTTCTCTTAAGAAGCTTCTATCTCTACCTGAATGGCTGATTTTGTCTAGCGTCATCTGAAGGTCTTGCTTGGACTCATCTGTCTCATCTGTCTATGGTGTCTTCAGCATTGGACTCTTTCTTGCTGTAATTCGTGCATGAAGAATCTGCAGATGTTCTTTCAGCCATAATTCTGCTTTATTAGTATCAGTGCAGTTCTATGTAATAAGCACTGTCACCTCTAGATTATATTTACTTCCTACGACCTCTTCTTGAAGCTCCAGACACTGTTTCTGGATAAATAAAGGAGTCAGAAGTTTGGCTTAAAAACTCCACAGCTCTGTGTGAAAGGCCGCTCATCTCATGATGCAAATATCTGGACATACGCAGCCAGAGTGAAGGTAACATTAGGTAAACATAGATGGCTATGATACAATCAGTTTGGCTCAAGAGTTCAATAAATGACCTTTTTTTTTTTTTTTTTTTTTTTTTTTTTTACCTTGACTTAAGCTGCTTTCTAGTGGACAGTTCCTTAGTTACTTTAGTTGTAGTGTTACACTTTTCTTGTAAATCATTTCTAAAATGTATAATGATAGATATCATTATTGTAGATAAATAATGCAATAAAAAGGGAAAATATATAGCCATTTGTGACAAGCTCAGTATTTAATCACCTCCTTACTTCATCATTTCTATTTTTCTATTCTATTTTTTTTTTTTTTTTGTGGTTCTAGATCCTAATTTCATTGTGTTACACTTGGAAACCTTCATCACATGATGCAGTCAGTGGACCATAGTAGATACTAAGTGTTAATAAGGAAAGACAACATCTTAACCTCAATGCAAGCATGTGATGGAAACAGGGAGTGAGAAACTTGATGAAGTAGACAGATGTCATGGTACAGTATTTAAAGGTGAAATTCACAGTTCAAGATGGTTTAACCAAGTGTTCACTGGAGTACTTCTGAACTTCCTGCTGAAACTATCTGGTCTGAGTGGGTTTATGTAAGAAACAAGTGCATTAACTGAAGCTATGATACAAACATTTTCATAGTAACGAAAATACTAAAATAATAAATTAAATAATAAAACATATTCCCTTGCGTCCCACCAGCGGCACAATATGGGGTATTTTCTGCCCCTGTGTGCTGGTAGGACAGGCGGAATTTTTAATTAGCCAAGTTTTAATCACCTGGCTGGTCCCTATAAGAGGGCACCACACCCCTCCCCCTGCGTGTTTTTTTCTGTCCTGTGTGTGGACAGGTGGGGAGGACTTGGTGTCCTCCTATAGGGCTCAGTGCTTAGGTAAGTCTACCTAGTCCTGGGTCCTGTTCTTGTCTCCTCCTGCTTCCATGGTCCTAGAGGAAGCAGAGGGGATTAGCAAAGCTTTCTACCCTCCCTCCCGTCCTCCCCCCTCCCTTCACTTACCTCCTGCAGCATGCCGACATCTTCGGCCGGGGAGCGCGCGGTCCAGTGCTTCCCCAGCGGGTATCTGGCTCCGGCGTGTGGACGGCTGCGAGGCGGAACCCTAGTCAGGGTCCTCTGTGTTGGGAGGACGGATTTCCTGGCTGCACGCTTCCGGTGCGACCGTTTGAATCAAATTATGGTCCCCTTGGCAAAGGGGTTTTGGGAGAATATAGGGAGGCAGGGGCCTCCTCTCCCCTCCCCCCCCTCTTTTGGATGGCTGTATGAGGTTTAAGGGGGGGGGCGGGTTAAGGGCGGACTCCCAGGTGGCCCCGCCCCTCCGGAAAAAAAAAAAAAAAAAAAGGCGGCACAATAAAAGGTAGTGCAGTGCTTTGTATCCCTGCATTCCTAGATCCCCTAGTGGGGCTCCTAGTCTTTGACTACGGTCCAGCAGAGTACAACTTGCAACGTCGTGTATTGTGCCGCCGGTGGGCAGTTCGGGCATTATCACCTACGCCTGGTGAGAAATCTCTTATTATCTTATGGTTGTACTCCTCTTACCCAGTAATTTGGCTTAGGTGAGTGTAGCAGTCGCTACCCTTTTTCCACCATGTCTTCCTCCACCACCCCCCTGGGTCCCAGAAGAGCAGGAAATCCTCTGCTAAAAGGAAACATTTTTCCTGTTGGGACTGTGACATCCCTTTACCTGTTGGTAAGTGTGTACAGGGGTGTAGGTGGTATGGTCCTCCCTGGCAGAGGCCCCCCTACTGAGGAACACTCCCCTAGAGACATAGTGGTGTGGGTAAAGGAGTATATGGTGAGTACGGCACAGAATACAGTGGAAAAGTGGTTTCCTCACTTCTGGTAAGCTCCTCCTCCTTTCTTTTAGGATGAGTCGTTAAAGGACATTCGTACCTCCATTACCCAGCTCTCTAAGAAGCAGCGCACTGAGTGGCGCTCTGCTTCCCTTCCCTCCCTGGAAAGACTGCAGGTCGAGGATGACTCCTGCCCCTCTGAGGTGCAGTCGAGTATTGCCAGCAAACCCATTTTTCAATGGGACAAAATGTCAACATTGCTGAAGGCCATCCGGTCAAGGGACCCGGATGGTATGGGGGTAGCCTCCGCGTCTACCTCTGGGGGGCAGAGGGCCTTCCATGTAGACGCAGCCCTATCTGGCGTTATGGACCAAGAGTTGAAGTCCCGGAAAAGGCTCATGTCGCCTCCAGAGTGTTCAAAGATCTGTACCCTGTGGACTCGGCCCAGCTCGACCGCGGGGGTCCTCCTCCTAAGGTGGACCTCGCGATGGTGAAGTTATCCCGCCGGACCATAGTTCCCCTGGGGATGGGTCCAATCTGCAAGATCTCCTGGACAGGAGAATAGATTCCACCTTTAAAAGGCGTACTCCACCGCATCTGCGCAGTCGGCGGTAGCAATATCCTCCACTGAGGTTCGGATTTTCTCCGTCCTCGTCTGGCGCAGCTGGAACATGACATACAGTCCTATGAAAAAGTTTGGGCACCCCTATTAATCTTAATTATTTTTAGTTCTAAATATTTTGGTATTTGCAACAGCCATTTCGGTTTGATATATCTAATAACTGATGGACACAGTAATATTTCAGGATTGAAATGAGATTTATTGTACTAACAGAAAATGCGCAATATGCATTAAACCAAAATTTGACCGGTGCAAAAGTATGGGCACCTAAACAGAAAAGTGACATTAATATTTAGTACATCCTCCTTTTGCAAAGATAACAGCCTCTAGTCGCTTCCTGTAGCTTTTAATCAGTTCCTGGATCCTGGATAAAGGTATTTTGGACAAACAATTCAAGTTCAGTTAAGTTAGATGGTCGCCGAGCATGGACAGCCCGCTTCAAATCATCCCACAGATGTTCAATGATATTCAGGTCTGGGGACTGGGATGGCCATTCCAGAACATTGTAATTGTTCCTCTGCATAAATGCCTGAGGATTTGGAGCGGTGTTTTGGATCATTGTCTTGCTGAAATATCCATCCCCGGCGTAACTTCAACTTCGTCACTGATTCTTGAACATTATTCTCAAGAATCTGCTGATACTGAGTGGAATCCATGCGACCCTCAACTTTAACAAGATTCCCGATGCCGGCATTGGCCACACAGCCCCAAAGCATGATGGAACCTCCACCAAATTTTACAGTGGGTAGCATGTGTTTTTCTTGGAATGCTGTTTCTTTTTGGACGCCATGCATAACGCCTTTTTTTTTATAACCAAACAACTCAATTTTTGTTTCCAAAATGAAGCTGCCTTGTCCAAATGTGCTTTTTCATACCTCAGGCAACTCTATTTGTGGCGTACGTGCAGAAACGGCTTCTTTCTCATCACTCTCCCATACAGCTTCTATTTGTGCAAAGTGCGCTGTATAGTTGACCGATGCACAGTGACACCATCTGCAGCAAGATGATGCTGCAGCTCTTTGGAGGTGGTCTGTGGATTGTCCTTGACTGTTCTCACCATTCTTCTTCTCTGCCTTTCTGATATTTTTCTTGGCCTGCCACTTCTGGGCTTAACAAGAACTGTCCCTGTGCTCTTCCATTTCCTTACTATGTTCCTCACAGTGGAAGCTGACAGGTTAAATCTCTGAGACAGCTTTTTGTATCCTTCCGCTGAACAACTATGTTGAACAATCTTTGTTTTCAGATCATTTGAGAGTTGTTTTGAGTAGCCCATGATGCCACTCTTCAGAGGAGATTCAAATAGTAGAACAACTTGCAATTGGCCACCTTAAATACCTTTTCTCATGATTGGATACACCTGGCTATGAAGTTCAAAGCTCACTGAGGTTACAAAACCAATTTTGTGCTTCAGTAAGTCAGTAAAAAGTAGTTAGGAGTATTCAAATCAATAAAATGATAAGGGTGCCCATACTTTTGCATCGGTCAAATGTTGGTTTAATGCATATTGCGCATTTTCTGTTAGTACAATAAACCTCATTTCAATCCTGAAATATTACTGTGTCCATCAGTTATTAGATATATCAAACTGAAATGGCTGTTGCAAACACCAAAATATTTAGAACTAAAAATGATTAAGATTAATAGGGGTGCCCAAACTTTTTCATAGGACTGTAGATGCTGGCATCGGTAGAGATGAGATCCTGGCGTCGATGGCTCCTGTTCATCTGGCAGCTGACTTCCTGGGGGAATCCTCAAGACAGCAGTTACGGTTATCTGCCAAAACAATGGCTCAGACTACGGCCGCAAGACCATTGTGGCTGTGCCCTTGGAGAGCGGATTTGTCATCCAAACAGGCACTCTGCGGCTTACCCTTCCAACCTGGTAAGGTTTTCGGGGGCGGGTTGGATGACCTTATGGAGGGTCTGGCTGAGGATAAAGGCAGATCTCTGCCGCAAGCCTCCAGGAGAAGAAGTCCTCCTCCGATGAGGGGTCGCGGGGCCTCTCCCAGAGCCCAACCTCAAAGGCGGTCCAGGTTCTGGTCCAGAGGTTCAGGCCGGGGGCGCGCCAGGGAGGAGCCAAAAAGGAAGCCAACCTTTTAATGGTACGCCGCTCTTTGTGGCCGAACATCGTGGGTGGCCATCTGGCCCACTTTGCCACCGTGTGGAATTATTTCATCAAGGGTCCTTCCTGCTGCCCAGCAGAGCATCCTAGAGGCAGCGGTCCTGGAAGACAGGTCAAAAAGGGGCCTTGGAGAAGGTCCCTCCTCAAGAAGTAGGGAACGGAGTCTATTCCCCTGTTTTCCTAGTCCCCAAACCATCGGGGGACTGGAGGATGATAATAGACTTGAGATTTCTCAACCGGTTCCTATAAAGAAAACCCTTCCGGATGGAAACTATAGACTCTGTGACATCCTTCATGTAACAAGACGAGATGATGGCAACCCTGGATCCCAAGGACCCTTACCTACACATGCCTATCTTCCTTCCACACAGAAGATATCTGAGAATTGCCAGCCGGAGATCTGGCCACAGAGAGCACTTTCAGTTCACCGCCCTCACTTTCGGCATATCATCAGCCCCATACGTCTTTACCAAGACGGTCGCCCCCGTTGCCGCCGCTCTGAGATTAGAAGGCCTTTTCGTGGTTCCTTACTTGGATGACTGGCTCATAAAAGCTCAGTCTACTTCAGTGCTTCTTCAGCATTTTCAGATCGCTGTATCCTTCCTGCAGAAGTTAGGATGGGTGATCAACTGGAAGAAGTCCAAGATAGTGCCAGCCACCCTAAAGAAATTTCTCGGGTTCATTCTGGATTCCCAGAACATGCAGATCTATCTTTCCAGCCCAAGGAAACTAAAGATAGAGGCGGCCGCCCGATTCCTCCTCAGAACTTGGCGGGTGACCATCCAGACCGCCATGAAGGTTTTAGGCCTGATGTCATCCTCGGCCAGGGCGGTCCCTTGGGTCTTTATGGCATTTGCGTCCCCTCCAGAAGGAAGTGTTGAGCGCCTGGAACAGGTCTCCACGGGGACTGCAGGAGAAGATCTGCCTTTCTCCCAGTACCCGTCTTTCCCTCAGATGGTGGATACACCTGAAGGACGGAAGGTCCACGGTTCCAACAAAATGGATCCTGCTGACTACAGATGCGTCCCACGGGGGATGGGGAGCCCACCTACACGACAGGACTATACACGGCGTTTGGGCGCATGCGGAAGAGGGGTCACCCAACCTGAAGGAGCTTCAGGCAGTATACCTTGCCTTGTGTCATTTCGCCCCCCTCCTCAAAAGGAGGGCGGTCAAGGTCCGGTCGGACAACAGGACAACGGTTATATATATAAACAAGCAAGGCGGCACCAGATCCCCGGCCCTTCAAAGAACCACAAACTTAATCTTCACATGGGCAGAGAAGAACCTGTCCCATCTATCCGCTGTTCACATCAAGGGCTCCCTGAACATAGTAGCGGATCAGTTGAGTCGGGGTATCACCGTATCGAGAGAATGGTCGCATCATCCAGGGGTGTTCCAACAGATCGTCCAAAGATGGGGTCCCAGAGGTCGATCTTATGGCGACCCGACTCAACGCCAAGGTGGAAACCTTCTGTTCCCTGTATCAGGAGGACAATCCTTTGGCAGTGGATGCCCTGTCCATCCCATGGAGGTTCAGGCTGATTTACATCTTCCCTCCAGTTCCCATCATACCCAGGGTATTGATGAAGATAAGACAGGACCAAGTCTCGGGTATTGCCATAATCCCGTTCTGGTCAAAAAGGACTTGGTTTGCCCAGCTCATGAGGATGAGTCAAGGCATATACTGGAGGCTTCCCCCCCCTCCCAGACCTGGTAACTCAAGGAGAGCTGATCTGCCAGGATCTGAGGAGATTCAACTTGACAGCCTGGAAGTTGACCAGTCCCTATTAAGGAATAGAGGACTTTCAAGTGCCGTCCTGAAGACGATGTCATGTGCCCGCACAGTATCAACAAACAAAAGTTACCAGAGGATCGGTAACATATTTAATGACTGGTGCCGGGAGCACGAAGTGGACTCTATGGATCCCCCAGTGGGGTGATCCTGGACTTCCTTCAGGACGGCCTAGACAGGGGGCTCGCGGTCGCAACCCTGAAGGTGCACGTGGCCGCCCTGTCCGCCTGTCTGGGGAGGTGTTTTTCTCAAAACTCTCTAGTAAGCACCTTCCTAAAAGGTGCAGGGAGATTGAGACCCGCAGTATCTGCGCCTGTCCACAAGTAGGGACCTCAGCATGGTCTTGATGGCACTATGCGAAAAGCCATTTGAGCCTCTGGAGGCTGTTGAACCAAAGTTTCTCACCTTTAAGGTGGCATTCCTCGTGGCAGTAACATCGGCCAAGAGGGTGGGTGAGTTGCAGGCTTTTTCCTGTAAGGAGCCTTATACCAGTTTCTTTGAGGACCGGGTCCAATTGACATTCCTCCTGGGTTTTACACCCAAGATACCCTCCGCTTCCAACAGAAGTCAGTTGGTCACGCTTCCTGTATTCCATCCAGCTCCCTCTACAGCGGAGGAAGTCAAGCTGCACTCATTGGATCTATCCAGATGTCTAAGGATATACATAGAGCGCACTCGCTCTTTCAGGAGAGCAGAAAACCTGTTTGTCAATTTCTTTGGGAAATTGAAAGGGCTGGCGACTAGAGATGAGCGAACAGTGTTCTATCGAACTCATGTTCGATCGGATATTAGGCTGTTCGGCATGTTCGAATCGAATCGAACACCGCGTGGTAAAGTGCGCCATTACTCGATTCCCCTCCCACCTTCCCTGGCGCCTTTTTTGCTCCAATAACAGCGCTGGGTAGGTGGGACAGGAACTACGACACCGGTGACGTTGAAAAAAGTAGGCAAAACCCATTGGCTGCCGAAAACATGTGACCTCTAATTTAAAAGAACAGCGACGCCCAGCTTCGCGTCATTCTGAGCTTGCAATTCACCGAGGACGGAGGTTTCCGTCCAGCTAGCTAGGGCTTAGATTCTGGGTAGGCAGGGACAGGCTAGGATAGGAAGGAGAAGACAACCAACAGCTCTTGTAAGAGCTAAATTCCAGGGAGAAGCTTGTCAGTGTAACGTGGCACTGACGGGCTCAATCGCCGCAACCCAGCTTTCCCAGGATCCTGAATGGAATACACTGTCAGTGTATTCCCGTATACCCGATATATACCCCGATACCCGTTCCAACGGTGTGCCCCCCCACCTTCACCCCAGAAATACCCTGCAAGTCCCCTAGCAATAGAATTGGGGCTATATACACCCACAATTTTTACTACTGGTATACAGTGCCATTGTCTGACTGGGAATTCAAAGAATATATTGGGAATACAAATACCCTCATTTCTTGCTACTGCCATATAGTGCCAGTTTCTGACTGGTAATTCAAAGAATATATTGGGGTTACGTGCACCCACAATTTTTACTACTGGTATACAGTGCCATTGTCTGACTGGGAATTCAAAGAATATATTGGGAATACAAATACCCTCATTTCTTGCTACTGCCATATAGTGCCAGTGTCTGACTGGGAATTCAAAGAATATATTGGGGTTACGTGCACCCACAATTTTTACTACTGGTATACAGTGCCATTGTCTGACTGGGAATTCAAAGAGTATATTGGGAATACAAATACCCTCATTTCTTGCTACTGCCATATAGTGCCAGTTTCTGACTGGGAATTCAAAGAATATATTGGGGTTACGTGCACCCACAATTTTTACTACTGGTATACAGTGCCATTGTCTGACTGGGAATTCAAAGAGTATATTGGGAATACAAATACCCTCATTTCTTGCTACTGCCATATAGTGCCAGTGTCTGACTGGGAATTCAAAGAATATATTGGGGTTACGTGCACCCACAATTTTTACTACTGGTATACAGTGCCATTGTCTGACTGGGAATTCAAAGAGTATATTGGGAATACAAATACCCTCATTTCTTGCTACTGCCATATAGTGCCAGTTTCTGACTGGGAATTCAAAGAATATATTGGGGTTACGTGCACCCACAATTTTTACTACTGGTATACAGTGCCATTGTCTGACTGGGAATTCAAAGAATATATTGGGGTTATAAATACCCTCATTTCTTGCTACTGCCATATAGTGCCAGTTTCTGACTGGGAATTCAAAGAATATATTGGGGTTACGTGCACCCACAATTTTTACTACTGGTATACAGTGCCATTGTCTGACTGGGAATTCAAAGAATATATTGGGGTTATAAATACCCTCATTTCTTGCTACTGCCATATAGTGCCAGTTTCTGACTGGTAATTCAAAGAATATATTGGGGTTACGTGCACCCACAATTTTTACTACTGGTATACAGTGCCATTGTCTGACTGGGAATTCAAAGAGTATATTGGGAATACAAATACCCTCATTTCTTGCTACTGCCATATAGTGCCAGTGTCTGACTGGGAATTCAAAGAATATATTGGGGTTACGTGCACCCACAATTTTTACTACTGGTATACAGTGCCATTGTCTGACTGGGAATTCAAAGAGTATATTGGGAATACAAATACCCTCATTTCTTGCTACTGCCATATAGTGCCAGTTTCTGACTGGGAATTCAAAGAATATATTGGGGTTACGTGCACCCACAATTTTTACTACTGGTATACAGTGCCATTGTCTGACTGGGAATTCAAAGAGTATATTGGGAATACAAATACCCTCATTTCTTGCTACTGCCATATAGTGCCAGTGTCTGACTGGGAATTCAAAGAATATATTGGGGTTACGTGCACCCACAATTTTTACTACTGGTATACAGTGCCATTGTCTGACTGGGAATTCAAAGAGTATATTGGGAATACAAATACCCTCATTTCTTGCTACTGCCATATAGTGCCAGTTTCTGACTGGGAATTCAAAGAATATATTGGGGTTACGTGCACCCACAATTTTTACTACTGGTATACAGTGCCATTGTCTGACTGGGAATTCAAAGAATATATTGGGGTTATAAATACCCTCATTTCTTGCTACTGCCATATAGTGCCAGTTTCTGACTGGGAATTCAAAGAATATATTGGGGTTACGTGCACCCACAATTTTTACTACTGGTATACAGTGCCATTGTCTGACTGGGAATTCAAAGAATATATTGGGGTTATAAATACCCTCATTTCTTGCTACTGCCATATAGTGCCAGTTTCTGACTGGTAATTCAAAGAATATATTGGGGTTACGTGCACCCACAATTTTTACTACTGGTATACAGTGCCATTGTCTGACTGGGAATTCAAAGAATATATTGGGGTTATAAATACCCTCATTTCTTGCTACTGCCATATAGTGCCAGTTTCTGACTGGTAATTCAAAGAATATATTGGGGTTACGTGCACCCACAATTTTTACTACTGGTATACAGTGCCATTGTCTGACTGGGAATTCAAAGAGTATATTGGGAATACAAATACCCTCATTTCTTGCTACTGCCATATAGTGCCAGTGTCTGACTGGGAATTCAAAGAATATATTGGGGTTACGTGCACCCACAATTTTTACTACTGGTATACAGTGCCATTGTCTGACTGGGAATTCAAAGAGTATATTGGGAATACAAATACCCTCATTTCTTGCTACTGCCATATAGTGCCAGTTTCTGACTGGGAATTCAAAGAATATATTGGGGTTACGTGCACCCACAATTTTTACTACTGGTATACAGTGCCATTGTCTGACTGGGAATTCAAAGAGTATATTGGGAATACAAATACCCTCATTTCTTGCTACTGCCATATAGTGCCAGTGTCTGACTGGGAATTCAAAGAATATATTGGGGTTACGTGCACCCACAATTTTTACTACTGGTATACAGTGCCATTGTCTGACTGGGAATTCAAAGAGTATATTGGGAATACAAATACCCTCATTTCTTGCTACTGCCATATAGTGCCAGTTTCTGACTGGGAATTCAAAGAATATATTGGGGTTACGTGCACCCACAATTTTTACTACTGGTATACAGTGCCATTGTCTGACTGGGAATTCAAAGAGTATATTGGGAATACAAATACCCTCATTTCTTGCTACTGCCATATAGTGCCAGTGTCTGACTGGGAATTCAAAGAATATATTGGGGTTACGTGCACCCACAATTTTTACTACTGGTATACAGTGCCATTGTCTGACTGGGAATTCAAAGAGTATATTGGGAATACAAATACCCTCATTTCTTGCTACTGCCATATAGTGCCAGTTTCTGACTGGGAATTCAAAGAATATATTGGGGTTACGTGCACCCACAATTTTTACTACTGGTATACAGTGCCATTGTCTGACTGGGAATTCAAAGAGTATATTGGGAATACAAATACCCTCATTTCTTGCTACTGCCATATAGTGCCAGTGTCTGACTGGGAATTCAAAGAATATATTGGGGTTACGTGCACCCACAATTTTTACTACTGGTATACAGTGCCATTGTCTGACTGGGAATTCAAAGAGTATATTGGGAATACAAATACCCTCATTTCTTGCTACTGCCATATAGTGCCAGTTTCTGACTGGGAATTCAAAGAATATATTGGGGTTACGTGCACCCACAATTTTTACTACTGGTATACAGTGCCATTGTCTGACTGGGAATTCAAAGAGTATATTGGGAATACAAATACCCTCATTTCTTGCTACTGCCATATAGTGCCAGTTTCTGACTGGGAATTCAAAGAATATATTGGGGTTACGTGCACCCACAATTTTTACTACTGGTATACAGTGCCATTGTCTGACTGGGAATTCAAAGAATATATTGGGGTTATAAATACCCTCATTTCTTGCTACTGCCATATAGTGCCAGTTTCTGACTGGGAATTCAAAGAATATATTGGGGTTACGTGCACCCACAATTTTTACTACTGGTATACAGTGCCATTGTCTGACTGGGAATTCAAAGAATATATTGGGGTTATAAATACCCTCATTTCTTGCTACTGCCATATAGTGCCAGTTTCTGACTGGTAATTCAAAGAATATATTGGGGTTACGTGCACCCACAATTTTTACTACTGGTATACAGTGCCATTGTCTGACTGGGAATTCAAAGAGTATATTGGGAATACAAATACCCTCATTTCTTGCTACTGCCATATAGTGCCAGTGTCTGACTGGGAATTCAAAGAATATATTGGGGTTACGTGCACCCACAATTTTTACTACTGGTATACAGTGCCATTGTCTGACTGGGAATTCAAAGAGTATATTGGGAATACAAATACCCTCATTTCTTGCTACTGCCATATAGTGCCAGTTTCTGACTGGGAATTCAAAGAATATATTGGGGTTACGTGCACCCACAATTTTTACTACTGGTATACAGTGCCATTGTCTGACTGGGAATTCAAAGAGTATATTGGGAATACAAATACCCTCATTTCTTGCTACTGCCATATAGTGCCAGTGTCTGACTGGGAATTCAAAGAATATATTGGGGTTACGTGCACCCACAATTTTTACTACTGGTATACAGTGCCAATTTCTAACTAGGAATTCAAAATGCGCAAGGCTCCCGGAAAGGGACGTGGACGAGGCCGTGGGCGAGGTCGGGGGAATGGTTCTGGGGAGCAAGGTAGCAGTGAAGCCACAGGGCGTCCCGTGCCTACTCCTGTGGGGCAGCAAGCATTGCGCCACTCCACAGTGCCAGGGTTGCTTGCCACATTAACTAAACTGCAGGGTACAAACCTTAGTAGGCCCGAGAACCAGGAACAGGTCTTGCAATGGCTGTCAGAGAACGCTTACAGCACATTGTCCAGCAGCCAGTCAGACTCTGCCTCCTCTCCTCCTATTACCCAACAGTCTTGTCTTCCTTCCTCCCAAAATTCCGAAGCTTTACAGAACAATAACCCAAACTGTCCCTGCTCCCCAGAGCTGTTCTCCGCTCCTTTCATTGTCCCTCAACCTGCCTCTCCACGTCACGATTCCACGAACCTAACAGAGGAGCATCTGTATCCAGATGCTCAAACACTAGAGTCTCCTCCATCTCCGTTCGATTTGGTGGTGGATGACCAGCAACCCACCCTCATCGACGATGATGTGACGCAGTTGCCGTCAGGGCATCCAGTTGACCGGCGCATTGTGCGGGAGGAGGAGATGAGACAGGAGTTGGAAGAGGAAGTGGTGGATGATGAGGACACTGACCCGACCTGGACAGGGGGGATGTCAAGCGGGGAAAGTAGTGTGGATGTTGAGGCAGGTGCAGCACCAAAAAGGGTAGCTAGAGGCAGAGGCAGAGGTCAGCAGCTTAGGCGAAGCCAGGCCACACCCGGAATCTCCCAAGATGTTCCAGTTCGTACCCAGCCCCGAAAAACTCCCACCTCGAGGGCACGTTTCTCGAAGGTGTGGAGTTTTTTCAAGGAATGCGCCGAGGACAGATATAGTGTTGTCTGCACAATTTGCCTCTCGAAATTGATTAGGGGCTCTGAGAAGAGCAACCTGTCCACCACTTCAATGCGCCGTCATTTGGAATCCAAGCACTGGAATCAGTGGCAGGCAGCAACGGCAGGACAAAGGCCGACTGCCGTTCACGCCACTGCCACTGCCTCTGCCTCTGCCTCTGCCACTGCCACTGCTGACTGTGCTGGCGATGCACTCCAGAGGACGAGCCAGGACACCACTTCATCTGCCTCCGCCACTTTGTTGACTTCTACCTCATCCTCCCCTGGTCCTGTCTTATCTCCTTCTCCTGCACCATCAAAGGCACCATCAGGCGTTTCTTTACAACAACCCACCATCTCTCAGACATTGGAGCGGCGGCAGAAATACACTGCTAACCACCCACACGCGCAAGCCTTGAACGCCAACATCGCTAAACTGCTGGCCCAGGAGATGTTGGCGTTCCGGCTTGTTGAAACTCCCGCCTTCCTGGACCTGATGGCAACTGCGGCACCTCGCTATGCCGTCCCTAGCCGTCACTACTTCTCCCGGTGTGCCGTCCCCGCCTTGCACCAGCACGTGTCACTCAACATCAGGCGGGCCCTTAGTTCCGCGCTTTGCACAAAGGTCCACTTGACCACCGACGCGTGGACAAGTGCATGCGGACAGGGACGCTACATTTCACTGACGGCACACTGGGTGAATGTAGTTGAGGCTGGGACTGCTTCCCAAACTGGCCCGGTGTACCTCGTCTCCCCGCCTAACATTCCTGGCAGGGACACGAGAAGAACACCCCCCTCCTCCTCCTCCTCCTCTACCGCCTCCTCCTCCGCCACCGCCTCCTCCTCCGCCACCGCCTCCTCCTCCGCTGTTAGATTGACCCCAGCTACGAGTTGGAAACGTTGCAGCACTGGCGTTGGTAGACGTCAGCAGGCTGTGCTGAAGCTGATCAGCTTGGGGGACAGACAGCACACTGCCTCCGAGGTGAGGGATGCCCTCCTCGATGAGACGGCAATATGGTTTGAGCCGCTGCACCTGGGCCCAGGCATGGTCGTTTGTGATAACGGCCGGAACCTGGTAGCAGCTCTGGAGCTTGCCGGACTCCAACATGTTCCATGCCTGGCCCACGTCTTCAACCTAGTGGTGCAACGTTTCCTAAAGAGCTACCCCAATGTTCCAGAGCTACTGGTGAAAGTGCGGCGCATGTGCGCCCACTTTCGCAAGTCGACAGTAGCCGCTGCTAGCTTAAAATCTCTCCAGCAACGCCTGCATGTGCCACAACACCGGCTTTTGTGCGACGTCCCCACACGCTGGAACTCAACGTTTCAGATGTTGAATAGAGTGGTTGAGCAGCAGAGACCTTTGATGGAATACCAGCTACAAAACCCTAGGGTGCCACAAAGTCAGCTGCCTCAGTTTCACATCCATGAGTGGCCATGGATGAGAGACCTTTGTGACATCCTACGGGTCTTTGAGGAGTCCACAAGGAGGGTGAGCTCTGAGGATGCGATGGTGAGCCTTACAATCCCGCTCTTGTGTGTTCTGAGAGAATCCCTGATTGACATCAGGGATAACTCAGATCACACAGAGGAGTTAGGGATAGCATCCGATCCGTCACAGCTGGAGAGTAGGTCCACACATCTGTCCGCTTCACTGCGTTTAATGGAGGAGGAGGAGGAGGAGGAGGAGGAAGAAGAGTTGTCCGATGATGTGATGGTGATACAGGAGGCTTCCGGGCAACTTCGAATCGTCCCATTGTTGCAGCGCGGATGGGTAGACATGGAGGATGAGGAGGAAATGGAGATTGAACTTTCCGGTGGGGCCAGAGGAGTCATGCCAACTAACACTGTGGCAGACATGGCTGAGTTCATGTTGGGGTGCTTTACAACCGACAAGCGTATTGTCAAAATCATGGAGGACAACCAGTACTGGATCTTTGCTATCCTTGACCCCCGGTATAAAAACAACATCTCGTCTTTTATTCCGGTAGAGGGGAGGGCCAATCGCATCAATGCTTGCCACAGGCAATTGGTGCAGAATATGATGGAGATGTTTCCAGCATGTGACGTTGGCGGCAGGGAGGGCAGTTCCTCCAGTAGGCAACCAAGTTCTCACCGGTCCACACAAACGAGGGGCACACTGTCTAAGGTCTGGGACACCTTGATGGCACCCCCTCGCCAAAGTGCCGCCACGGAGGGTCCTAGTGTCACCAGGCGTGAGAAGTATAGGCGCATGTTGCGGGAATACCTTTCC
Organism: Leptodactylus fuscus; assembly: GCF_031893055.1. Lineage (NCBI taxonomy): Eukaryota > Metazoa > Chordata > Amphibia > Anura > Leptodactylidae > Leptodactylus > Leptodactylus fuscus. Next base: position 136,969,075 of record NC_134265.1, read on the forward strand.
GACCACAGCCCTGTCCTCTCCGACCCCTCTGCGCCCTACACGTATTGGGTGTCGAAGTTGGACCTGTGGCTTGAACTTGCCCTATATGCCTTGGAGGTGCTGTCCTGTCCTGCCGCCAGCGTCCTATCTGAGAGGGTGTTCAGTGCAGCCGGTGGCATCATCACTGACAAGCGCACCCGTCTGTCAGCTGAGAGTGCCGACCGGCTCACTTTGATAAAAATGAACCACCACTGGGTAGAGCCGTCATTTTTGTGCCCACCTGTGTAAAGCACCCCAACATGAAACTCCATGTCTGTACTCAACCTCTCCAATTCCTCCGCATCCTCATACTCATCCACCATAAGCGTTGCACAATTCTGCTAATACTAGGCTCCCTCCACCCTGATTTCCCCCAACTCTGCTGGTTAGAGGCTCCCTCCACCATGAATTTGCCCAAACTGGGCTGTTTAGAGGCTCCCTCCACCATGAATTGGTCCAAACTGGGTTTTTTAGAGGCTCCCTCCACCATGAATTTGCCCAAACTGGGCTGTTTAGAGGCTCCCTCCACCATGAATTGGTCCAAACTGGGCTGGTTAGAGGCTCCCTCCACCATGAATTTCCCAAAACTTGGCTGTTTAGAGGCTCCCTCCACCATGAATTTGCCCAAACTGGGCTGTTTAGAGGCTCCCTCCACCATTAATTGGTCCAAACTGGGCTGGTTAGAGGCTCCCTCCACCATGAATTTGCCCAAACTGGGGTGGTTAGAGGCTCCCTCCACCATTAATTGGTCCAAACTGGGCTGGTTAGAGGCTCCCTCCACCATGAATTTCCCAAAACTTGGCTGTTTAGAGGCTCCCTCCACCATTAATTGGTCCAAACTGGGCTGGTTAGAGGCTCCCTCCACCATGAATTTGCCCAAACTGGGCTGTTTAGAGGCTCCCTCCACCATTAATTGGTCCAAACTGGGCTGGTTAGAGGCTCCCTCCACCATGAATTTGCCCAAACTGGGCTGTTTAGAGGCTCCCTCCACCATGAATTGGTCCAAACTGGGGTGGTTAGAGGCTCCCTCCACCATGAATTGGTCCAAACTGGGGTGGTTAGAGGCTCCCTCCACCATTAATTGGTCCAAACTGGGCTGGTTAGAGGCTCCCTCCACCATGAATTTGCCCAAACTGGGCTGTTTAGAGGCTCCCTCCACCATTAATTGGTCCAAACTGGGCTGGTTAGAGGCTCCCTCCACCATGAATTTGCCCAAACTGGGCTGTTTAGAGGCTCCCTCCACCATGAATTGGTCCAAACTGGGGTGGTTAGAGGCTCCCTCCACCATGAATTGGTCCAAACTGGGGTGGTTAGAGGCTCCCTCCACCATTAATTGGTCCAAACTGGGCTGGTTAGAGGCTCCCTCCACCATTAATTGGTCCAAACTGGGCTGGTTAGAGGCTCCCTCCACCATGAATTTGCCCAAACTGGGGTGGTTAGAGGCTCCCTCCACCATTAATTGGTCCAAACTGGGCTGGTTAGAGGCTCCCTCCACAATTAATTGGTCCAAACTGGGCTAATTAGAGGCTCCCTCCACCATGAATTGGTCCAAACTGGGTTTTTTAGAGGCTCCCTCCACCATGAATTTGCCCAAACTGGGCTGTTTAGAGGCTCCCTCCACCATGAATTGGTCCAAACTGGGCTGGTTAGAGGCTCCCTCCACCATGAATTGGTCCAAACTGGGCTGGTTAGAGGCTCCCTCCACCATGAATTTGCCCAAACTGGGGTGGTTAGAGGCTCCCTCCACCATTAATTGGTCCAAACTGGGCTGGTTAGAGGCTCCCTCCACAATTAATTGGTCCAAACTGGGCTAATTAGAGGCTCCCTCCACCATGAATTGGTCCAAACTGGGTTTTTTAGAGGCTCCCTCCACCATGAATTTGCCCAAACTGGGCTGTTTAGAGGCTCCCTCCACCATGAATTGGTCCAAACTGGGCTGGTTAGAGGCTCCCTCCACCATGAATTTCCCAAAACTTGGCTGTTTAGAGGCTCCCTCCACCATTAATTGGTCCAAACTGGGCTGGTTAGAGGCTCCCTCCACCATTAATTGGTCCAAACTGGGCTGGTTAGAGGCTCCCTCCACCATTAATTGGTCCAAACTGGGCTGGTTAGAGGCTCCCTCCACCATGAATTTCCCAAAACTTGGCTGTTTAGAGGCTCCCTCCACCATTAATTGGTCCAAACTGGGCTGGTTAGAGGCTCCCTCCACCATGAATTTGCCCAAACTGGGCTGTTTAGAGGCTCCCTCCACCATGAATTGGTCCAAACTGGGTTTTTTAGAGGCTCCCTCCACCATTAATTGGTCCAAACTGGGCTGGTTAGAGGCTCCCTCCACAATTAATTGGTCCAAACTGGGCTAATTAGAGGCTCCCTCCACCATGAATTGGTCCAAACTGGGTTTTTTAGAGGCTCCCTCCACCATGAATTTGCCCAAACTGGGCTGTTTAGAGGCTCCCTCCACCATGAATTGGTCCAAACTGGGCTGGTTAGAGGCTCCCTCCACCATGAATTGGTCCAAACTGGGGTGGTTAGAGGCTCCCTCCACCATTAATTGGTCCAAACTGGGCTGGTTAGAGGCTCCCTCCACCATTAATTGGTCCAAACTGGGCTGGTTAGAGGCTCCCTCCACCATGAATTTGCCCAAACTGGGGTGGTTAGAGGCTCCCTCCACCATTAATTGGTCCAAACTGGGCTGGTTAGAGGCTCCCTCCACAATTAATTGGTCCAAACTGGGCTAATTAGAGGCTCCCTCCACCATGAATTGGTCCAAACTGGGTTTTTTAGAGGCTCCCTCCACCATGAATTTGCCCAAACTGGGCTGTTTAGAGGCTCCCTCCACCATGAATTGGTCCAAACTGGGCTGGTTAGAGGCTCCCTCCACCATGAATTTCCCAAAACTTGGCTGTTTAGAGGCTCCCTCCACCATGAATTTGCCCAAACTGGGCTGTTTAGAGGCTCCCTCCACCATTAATTGGTCCAAACTGGGCTGGTTAGAGGCTCCCTCCACCATGAATTTGCCCAAACTGGGGTGGTTAGAGGCTCCCTCCACCATTAATTGGTCCAAACTGGGCTGGTTAGAGGCTCCCTCCACCATGAATTTCCCAAAACTTGGCTGTTTAGAGGCTCCCTCCACCATTAATTGGTCCAAACTGGGCTGGTTAGAGGCTCCCTCCACCATGAATTTGCCCAAACTGGGCTGTTTAGAGGCTCCCTCCACCATTAATTGGTCCAAACTGGGCTGGTTAGAGGCTCCCTCCACCATGAATTTGCCCAAACTGGGCTGTTTAGAGGCTCCCTCCACCATGAATTGGTCCAAACTGGGGTGGTTAGAGGCTCCCTCCACCATGAATTGGTCCAAACTGGGGTGGTTAGAGGCTCCCTCCACCATTAATTGGTCCAAACTGGGCTGGTTAGAGGCTCCCTCCACCTTGAATTTCCCAAAACTTGGCTGTTTAGAGGCTCCCTCCACCATTAATTGGTCCAAACTGGGCTGGTTAGAGGCTCCCTCCACCATGAATTTGCCCAAACTGGGCTGTTTAGAGGCTCCCTCCACCATGAATTTGCCCAAACTGGGCTGTTTAGAGGCTCCCTCCACCATGAATTGGTCCAAACTGGGCTGGTTAGAGGCTCCCTCCACCATGAATTTCCCAAAACTTGGCTGTTTAGAGGCTCCCTCCACCATTAATTGGTCCAAACTGGGCTGGTTAGAGGCTCCCTCCACCATGAATTTGCCCAAACTGGGGTGGTTAGAGGCTCCCTCCACCATTAATTGGTCCAAACTGGGCTGGTTAGAGGCTCCCTCCACCATTAATTGGTCCAAACTGGGCTAATTAGAGGCTCCCTCCACCATGAATTGGTCCAAACTGGGTTTTTTAGAGGCTCCCTCCACCATGAATTTGCCCAAACTGGGCTGTTTAGAGGCTCCCTCCACCATGAATTGGTCCAAACTGGGCTGGTTAGAGGCTCCCTCCACCATGAATTGGTCCAAACTGGGCTGGTTAGAGGCTCCCTCCACCATGAATTTCCCAAAACTTGGCTGTTTAGAGGCTCCCTCCACCATTAATTGGTCCAAACTGGGCTGGTTAGAGGCTCCCTCCACCATGAATTGGTCCAAACTGGGGTTTTTAGAGGCTCCCTCCACCATGAATTGGTCCAAACTGGGGTTTTTAGAGTCTCCCTCCACCATGAATTGGTCCAAACTGGGGTTTTTAGAGTCTCCCTCCACCATGAATTGGTCCAAACTGGGGTTTTTAGAGGCTCCCTCCACCATGAATTTGCCCAAACTCTGCTGGTTAGAGGCTCAATCCACCCTGATTTTCAAAACAAATGTTGGTGCCAACCTCAACTTACTACAAGGGCCAAATTCACTGCTGGTGACAAGCTCTCCTCACTGCAAGTGCCAAATACACATGTTTCAAGGTGTTTTCCTACTGTCAGAGAGGTGGTATTGAGTGTGTAAAGTGTGTAGTTGTTAGGCTGTGATGTTGGGGTAATAGAGGGTCTTTGGTGTGTTAGATGCCCCCAGACATGCTTCCCCTGCTGTCCCAGTGTCATTCCAGAGGTGTTGGCATCATTTCCTGGGGTGTCATAGTGGACTTGGTGACCCTCCAGACACGGATTTGGGTTTCCCCCTTAACGAGTATCTGTTCCCCATAGACTATAATGGGGTTCGAAACCCGTTCGAACACACGAACATTGAGCGGCTGTTCGAATCGAATTTCGAACCTCGAACATTTTAGTGTTCGCTCATCTCTACTGGCGACTTCTAAACCCACCATATCTAGGTGGGTGAAGGAGGTCATTAAAATATCATTTACGTCTCAAGGTTTACCTCCACCTTCCTTGCTGAGGGTGGTAGCCACCTCCTGGTCAGAGAGATGCGCTTTGCCGCTGGAGCAGATTTGTGTGGCAGCGTCGTGGAGCTCAGACTCCACATTTGTGAAACACTATAGGCTAGCCAGCCATACTGCTGAGGCCTCGGCATTTGGCTGGACGGTGTTGAGCTCAGTTGAGCGCCAAAACCCACCCTAAGTGGAGAATTACTTGTTATCTCCCCATATTGTGCCGCTGGTGGGACGCAAGGGAATGAATGGTTATGTAGATAACCTGTTTTCCCTAAGTCCCAACAGCGGCACAAGTCTCCCTCCCTAGAAATCACTGGAGGAGAGCAATACAAAACATGTACTGATTGTTACGTGCATTTTTATGTAAAACTGAGGTGTGTTGTGTATATAAGGATGTATAAACATCACAACAATGTACTAGATGCTATGTATAGGACCTATGTTGGTTACTTTGTATTAACACGCAGGGGGAGGGGTGTGGTGCCCTCTTATAGGGACCAGCCAGGTGATTAAAACTTGGCTAATTAAAAATTCCGCCTGTCCTACCAGCACACAGGGGCAGAAAATACCCCATATTGTGCCGCTGTTGGGACTTAGGGAAAACAGGTTATCTACATAACCATTCATTCCTCTTTATCTTGCACTAGACTGTATTGCTTTAAGAGCAATAACTCTGCACTAATATTTGTAACAATGTTTAGAGACTTTTTGACATAGCAGTCCTAAAATTCTTCAAGCATTGCTGACTCATGATCACAAACCTCACCATAAGCGGGGTCCAATACCCAGTGGTTTAATTGGGCTGAAGTCATTTCTGGCATAACTAAAAAAGTCTGTCAAAGTCTGAAAAGACCCCCGAGTATAATAATTGTTCATGGGGGTGTTTACAATGGGGCAGCATAAATAATACTATGTGCAAGGACCACTATGGCCCATACTACAGGGCCATAATATTGGGCATTTTGCCCAGGGGCCCCTATGGGGCATAAATTATGCAGAGTAATACTCTTTGCAGGGGCTGCTGTGGGGCATAATACTTTGTGCTATGGGGCATATTCATAACACTTTGCGCAGGGGCCACTATGAGTCAGGGGCAGTTAATTTATGCCCCATATTATGCGGAATAATACTTTGTGCAGGGGCCATTAGGCATAATAGTCTGTGTAGGAATGCGGGGGCGGGGGGGGGGAAGGTTTTGTCAGTCGATCTGTCAGGTTCTTTGGGGGAGGAGGGGGAAGGGGGCAGCCATTATTTCTGAGTTCCCCCTAAACATTTTTCCCAATTTAAGCACTGCCCATACCTGAATCCCATAATGATTAGCTGCTTCTGGATTTCCGTAGCTATACAGGGGGCAGTGCTGGAAGTAGAAGGTACATAAGCTATATAGCAGTAGTGTATTAGTACTGCAGTTCTCCTTTCATTGAAGTGAAATGAACAGAGCTGCAGTACCCCAGACTGCCCAGGAGCCAGATAATCCGTTTAACCCATTATAGAAGATCAATATGTAAGAAGAGTCCAGCATACTGCCAAATATATTTTTCAATGCTATATTTTGAAGCACAAGAGTATGCAACACCATCATTTTGGTCTGTAGTCATTGTCCGAGTTGAATATGGAGTTTGGGAAAGGCCTTGCATTTCTCTACAATAAAGTGTTGAAAAATATACTTGGTAGTTTCATACTGTATGACTCCAGCTATCAGCTAAGCATCACTATGGAATAAATTAACATAAGACTGTATAGATTTGTATTCAGAAGGACTTTGGCGATATGAGAAATATTTGCTGTGGAATATATTTTAAAGTGCACATGTCATCTTAATATGTGGCTGTTTACGTGAAAAGGGCCCAGATCGTCGATACTAATTATAGAGAAAATAGTCCAAAACATATTTGGGTAAAAAAATCACAATTTTGTTTTATGCAAAAATTTTATTTAAAAATATGTCAATTGTGCTTTCAATAAAAATTTTTTTGCTGTTTCGGACAATGTTACACCATAACCGTTACAATGATACCAAGAACTCCATATCGACAGTGTGGGCCCTTTTCACATAAACAGCCACATATGTTACCCTATACAAACTATAGTACTAGCAGCCAAATCAGCACAAAATAGGTGTGCATTTTGCCTACTAGGAGAGTTTACAGTACATAGGACAACAGTGTTGGACATAAATAACTGAGGACCCCAGTGCCACAATAGTTATGGAATATGGACCACTTATTTACCAATATCTCAGGATAGGGCACCCCCTAACATCTCTCTAGCAATCCACCAGTAATCTTTAGCCATAAAGTCAATTCACTTAGGTATTTACCCACAATCTAATACACAGTAAAGTGCTGCCATTAAGGTAATAGGGCCCCCGACCTACTGGGTCTCTGTACAGCTGCACAGTCTACACCGATGGTAGGTCCGTCCCTGTAGGGCAGCATATAGAGCTGAGAGATTTGCTCTAAACAACTTATTATAAATGCATTACCATTCTGTAACTAGAGACAGCAATTTACTGAAAACCTTCACTCCATTACTCTTGACAAAATATTGCATATATTACAGTACGTTATAATTTCATGGCAAAACTCAAGAAATGTGAACACCTACTGTTAAACCATATACAATGTAAAATAGTGAATACATTCACGGCTATATTTAGCCAAATCCAGATAAAACTCTGCAATATTGGTAAATCCAATGTTTAATTAAAAAAAAATCCTAAATTACCAAAATGTAAAAATTATGATGGATCTGACCCATTCATAACGGATCAAAAGATCATATCTGCCATGCTTTATACCTTTGTACTTGATAGATACTAATATAATCTGAAATGAAATATGGTAGATATTGACAGCACACTTTAGTTGTATCAATACACATAAGTACACGTAAGTTATTGACATGATGGATGAAAAGAGTGGGAGATGAAGCTCATAAACTCACGTGATGTGAGTGCCACCATGCGTTCTCTTCTGTGGTGCAATGACTGAAAATGAAAAGAGGAAATTGGAATTATAGTTTATCTTGCAGAAATGAGTTCCTCTTTAATCATCTATAATGTAATATACAATATATACAATGGTTCAAAAAATGACATTGTTTTTTTTTCTTTTGAAACCTTCACACACAACACGTTAGACTGATCTATAATATTCATTTTGAATAGTGATCAAAAGTGGCTGAAGAATACAATAAGGAAATAAAGCATATATATTATGTGCAAATTCAAGGTAAGTTTTAGTCCTGAGATGAAACCTTTCGGCTTCACCGAGCATTTATAAACTAAAACTAAAAAAGTAAAGCACACAATATGCAAATCACAAGACAGCCACGAAAAACAACTATATAGTAAATGCAAATAAAAAAATTGTTATGGCAACGTGTAGAAATTATGAGGCTGTTTTGTTGAAACTCTTGAACCCAGAGGTTTGGAAATATGCAGGAGAGGTAGCATCTGTTTAGGGTCATAGCACACATGGCAGCTATACAATGTTGCAAATTTTGGATAAGGCCCCACGTAGCGAAACGCCGCTAAGGGAGCGTTCACACTACCGTCAGTGTCCGTCAGGTAGTGTCCGCTCCTAGTGTCCGTTCAAAATCTCGCATGGACATTAGGAGCGGACACTAGCTGTGTCCGTGACACTTGTCATTCATTCAAATGGCGATCGGGTGTGTTCTTTTGCACTCTGTGCCTGTCCTTCACTGTCCGCAAGTGAAGATGTCCGACTTCTCAAGCGGACAGAAAAACCCGACATGTAGGTTTTTGCTGTCCACTTGAAGAGTCGGACATCTTTACAAACGGGCAGTGAAGGACAGGCACGGAGTGCAAAAGAACGCACCCGATCGTCATTTAAATGAATGACAGGTGTCACGGACACAGCTAGTGTCCGCTCCTAATGTCTGTGCGAGATTTTGAACGGACACTAGGAGCGGACACTACCTATCGGATACTGACGGTTGTGTGAACGCCCACTTAGAAAGCAAACACATCAGAAAAACACAGCCTCACTGCAAGAGATATACAGTCCCATGCTGTGATTACTACAGGGCAGTATGGGTATAGTAAATGTTATGGTTCTCAAAAAATCTGTACATGTTTTTATAAGCAGGCTCTAGTGAATATTTACTAACAGACAGTGAGAAATCTGGCACATTTTCAGACTGCTTGTCTAAATTTACTGCCAGACGCTGGATGATAAATCTGCAGCATCTTTAGGTTAAATTCAAAGTTTTTTTGCAGGTGGATTTTTGTGGAGGAATCTGCCTCAAAATCTGCTTCAAATACCCTCCCAATTCTCCCATTCACTTCAGTGGGAGTCAGGCAGATTTGTTTTCTGGAAAAAAACAGTGTCATGACCTATCTTCAGGCAAGGAAAATGTTTGTTTTTGTACCATGTTAGCCAGTAGGTAGGAAATATAAAAACAAAAAACTTGAGAGTCTTCAGTAGTTGATACCTTTTTTAATGGCTAACTAATAATGATGTAGATTACAACATTTTGAAGCTCTCGGCTTCTTCTTCAGGAATATCGAAAAATTTGTGGGGACACATAGGACTAGAATTCTAGTAGGGAGGCTGGAAGAAGGTTATTGGTTATACAACTAAACAACTAAACAATTCATCAGTTTGAAATGTTCTTATCAGTTCAGAGAATGTCTTTTATGGCCGTTTCAGTTCAGTGATTTCTGTAGGATGCCATGAACCCATGTGAAAGATTCATCCCTTTCTCGAGAGTGTTAAACAAGGTCATAAGATTGTACTCATAAATCTGTCTCTGTTTCCTTGATTTAAAATTCCCTCTTAAAACCAAAATTTTCATGTCATTGGTGATATTATGATCTTCACTGCTGAAATGTTTTGACATGGGAAGGTCCATTCTTCGTTCTCTAATTGTATGGCGATGTGAATTAATTCTGATTCTAAGCTTCTGACCAGTCTCTCCAACATACAAATTTTCAGTGGAACATTTGGTGCATATTATTAAATACACTACATTAGATGTGTTACAGGTGAACGTACCTGGGATTTTATATTCCCTGTTAGAATTTAGTATCTCTATCTTGTCAGTGGTCAGTATGTGAGGGCAGGTTTTGCACCTTTTCACCTCTACGTTAACCAATAATCTTCTTCCAGCATCCCTACTAGAATTCTAGTCCTATGTGTCCCTCTGTACATAAATATGCATCCTTCAGAAATTGTTTTTAGATATACCTGAAGAAGAAGCCGAGAGCTTTGAAACGTTGTAATCTACATCATTATTAGTTAGCCATTAAAAAAGGTATCAACTACTGAAGACTTGCAAGTTTTTTGTTTTTATATCTTCAGGCAGTTACAGCCTTGCAAACCCCATTGATATGAATGGGAGACAGAAAAAATGCTTCTAAAAATCTTTTTTTTCTGCCTCCTATTCATCTTAATGTGGTTTTCAAGGCAGAAGAAGATATTGAAATGAATGGGGGCATAGTTTTAGGCAGATTCCACTTCTAAATCTGTCTGCAAAAACTGTATGAACTTACCCTTAGTCTATCTAGCCCCACCAATTTGTTGGCTCACTTTGGACTAGAATTTTTGTTTAACGTGAAGCCACATCCCCAAGTGATTCACTAAAATTTGGCTTAAAACTGCCAAAGTGTGGCAAAAATTTGCCATTGTTTAACAGACACTCAATTTTATGTCAAGGTTGAGTTGCCACCACAATAGTAATTTTATCACAGTGTGTGATACCACTTTACTTTATATAGAGAGGTGGCCAAAATTGTGGATGCCATTATATATTATTTTTGTTTTGCAACTTTTCCTGCTTATAGAAAAGGTGATGATTCACTAAATGCGAAAGTTTATCAATTGAATAAAATAATGCTGAATTCAATAAAAAAAGAGAAGTCAGCTATCTACAGAACAAAAAAGGTTATGCTGTAAACCTCAGTCATAATATAGTCAAGACTACACTTCAATAACAGCCTCATTCATACACAGTTTATCAAACAGTTTTACTAATTGTTTTTTCTGCATGGCAAGAAGCTGAATCCTGCTGAGAAACAAGTGGGGTAATTGTTGGGAAAGTGATTTGTGACGTGTCATTGTATTTTCTTGTTTATATATAGATGGAGTATATGGTATGGTATAGATGGAGTTGAATAGAATGGTAGAGCAGGGAGCTGTCAGCTTCCTGCTTCACCATTACCCCCGATGGTTGCTTTATTGCTGCAGGCATCTTGGTGACAGGCAATCATGATGTAGTGATGCAGGGGCCTTATTTGGTGTGGGGGCCACAAAGTGGGACATAATGTGTGTAGGCCAGAATGAGGGTTGGTGTGGTGACCACAAGGGGGCAATATACTGTCTGGGGTCACAAGGGGACATAATATTGGATGGTGGCCTTTGGAGGGCATTAGACTGTTTGGAAGCACAACAGTAGGATTTTGTCCTTCTTTCTGTCATCTAAAAGTTGAATAAAATTACAGCACATAATGGGGCAGTTTCCTGGTAAAATTAAATTGAAAACATGGAGAATGCCATTATTATGTAACTCCCACCACTATTTCATACAGAAAAAGATTTTTTGTATTTGTTGGAAAAAGAAGGTATGATGTCCAACCCGCTCTATCTGCTAGTAATTTACAAAAGAGCAAAAAATTTGAACTACACTATGCCAACCTGTTTTACTGTTTGAGCTGTTCCATATTCCTCAATCAATAGGCTATGTCTCGAGGGATACACTTCTTGGATACCACTTAGTGATGCTCTAGTATAATGTAAGTAAATGTGCGTCATTATATTTCTTTCATAAACATTAGAAAAATGAAGTTTGACAGTTTGCAATATAGGCTATGATTCAGTAATGCCAGTAAGATGACTCCTCACACATCTATATTACCTTTCAGAAATGATTATGTCACATATATTAAATTATGCGGTTGCTTCAATGACCTAACAGTAAGTAATCTTACACATTCCTGTTTATAGGTTATTGGAAACCAAAGAGGACCTTTGATAAGAGGTCAATCTAAATTAATATAGTATATCTACATGTATTCCATGAAATAACAATTTTGGAGCATACCGTAACTCATTATTCTTCTTGAATATTTAGGAATACATTTGAACCAGGATTTGCCTTTTCCAGTCAAGCTATGGAGGGACACCCACAACTAGTAATATTTGTTTAAATTTTGGTGGTTACTGGCTGCTGTGATCAGTTTAGAAATTTCAACCAAGACATCTAAACAGTGGTGGTGCATTGGTTCCGCCATACTGGACTGGATCACTGCCCTTTGGAACGTTAGCGGGAGTGGCAATCTGTTAGGGCCCATGCACATGGAGTTAACGTGAGCACATTTTAGCCTAATACACGTGTATAGAATATACGTGTTAAAATAACACTCCCATTGACTTCAATAAAAATTTTTACACGTGTAAAAAATGCGTCAAAAAACGCGTCACTTTTTTGGCGCGTTTTTTGATGTTTTTTACATGTGTAAAAAATTTAATTGAAGTCAATGGGAGTGTTATTTTAACATGTGTATTCTATGCTAAAATGCACTCACATTAACTCCGTGTGCACGGACCCTTATTATTGCAGCTTAGAGCCTATTAATGGCTTCCAGGCTTGTAACATCTATTACACACTATTGTTGGGAAGTACAGTATGTATAGCATTCTCACAATATACTGCAATACAGTAGTATATTATATGGGCAATCAGACCCGAGTTCAACTTAAGTTCAAACCACCTCTGGGTTAAAAAAAAAAGTAGAATAAAATTATATATATATATATATATATATATATATATATATATTTGTAAATATAAAAAAGATCATCTCCTTTAGCATATAAGGCATCTCCATATCCAAAATTGACTAAGCTATAAGAATATTTATGGTTAACACCATAGCGCAAAAAATATTTGAAGTGGCTGAATTTTTGTTTTTCAATGCTTTTTCCTTCAAAAAATAATTGAGTAAAAAGTGATCAAAATGTCATACATTCACCAAAGTGGTATTAGTGCCTTTTGTCCGCTACATTCTGCTGTAATTTTTATTGCATTTTGAATACTATCAACGAACCCCAGAATTTTTTTCAAGTTCCACCCTATTCTGAATTTTTTTTATAGCTTTCCAGAACATCATAAAGAATATTGAATGGTGCTATTATGAAATACATTTGTCCCAAACAATTTTGCAAACAGAAAAATAGAAAAGTTATGGCTTTTGGAAGGTGAAGAGTTAAAATCTGAGACACAAAAAAGGAAGATGGCTGCAGTGGGAAGGGGTTAATCCTTCCATTGGTATAGGCTGGAATGGTATAGAAACAGATTCAGATAGTGAGAAGCCCGATGACCTGACAATTAGAATAAACATGTCCCCAAGGAATGCTTTGGTATATAGTAAAGCTATTTTTCATATTGCTTTATTGCTTCAGTCCATTGGATTACTAATCTTGGAGAGGAGTCAAATTTGCTGAATGTGATAAATGGAAAAAGTGAGCACGCAAGAGAACATTTTTCTTTTGTTCAAGGAAAATATGAACAACTAGGACTTAGCTTGTCATGACATTATGTGCATAGGATTAAGATGCAGAGTCAACCACAGAATGATTCAGGATCCCATCAAATATATATATACTGATTCTGTTACACAGTTATGTAGCCTTCTGAAAATCATTAGTTGGTAATTCCTTACATATGCGTTTGGAGGCATGGTATTCGCACAAGTTAACCTTCTTAATGTTCCATGGCTAAATGAAATGCTGATAGAGAAAACATAATTATTGTGCGACCACGGATAGGAATATTAGGATTCTCTTCATTTAACGTAATAGCATATAATGTGTTGTATCATCTGAGCAGTAAACAAGGACGTTGTTTCAGATAATGCTTTGTCTATGTTAGCCAATAGTCTAATATACTCTAGTTCTTCACGTTTTCCCATTGCTTTCTTTAAGCTGCTGTTTGTTGTAACCTTAAATGACATGGTTTAATCACTTGCAGGCTATTGATAATGGATAGTATGGAGGGGAATAGTTTACCTAAAATGACACTGAGGCAGGCTTTCCTGCACTGCATATAGATGAGGGAAGTCTGCTTTTACCGTGCTCCTTTTAGATTATGTTCTAATTAATTTCTTAATATATCGTTATAGAGATCATTGCTCCATAGCAAGGTTATCACATGCAGTGGGAGTAGTAGAGTAACTGTACAGGCCTCTACAGCTTCTGCTATCACGGATATGTAGTGCCTATCAGTAAAGAGTGCTGGATCACACTCATTATGTGTTGATAATCTGCCCTAGTTTTTGGAACAAGTTGATGTATTATGTCCCTCTCGCCACAAGCTCTCTGCCTGGCTCTGCTAGCTTGCTGGTCATGCTAGGTTTTTCCTACTGCAAGCTATCTTCTAGTAGCGAGGTTTTTCTCCATCTCATTCTTCAAGCTGTCTCAACATAGTGTAAGCAGTGGCGTAACTACTGCGGAAGCAGTGGAGGCGGCTGCCACAGGGCCCGGAACATTAGGGGGCCCTGTGACAGCCACTACCACCGCGGTTTTTTTAAAAAATTTTCTTAATAGGCCGTTACTGACTGGAGTTATTCCTCGCTGGGCTGGGATCGGTAAGTGACACCGCGGGCCCCACAAAGACTATTATTATACTTGGGGGTCTTTGCAGACCCCCGAGTATAATGATCGGAGGCCCGGGAGACATAAGAAACATAAAAAACTGTGTTGCTTACCTCTCCAGGCTCTGAGAAGACTTCGGCCTAGTTGTCTGACGTCTCTGACGTCACGTGAACCTGGCCTGCGTCCCGGGTCATGTGACGTCCAACGTCATTGATGAAGGAGGACTGCAGCCAGGGGACAGGTAACAGTGGTTTTTTTTAATGTTTTTATTCCCCTGGGTCTTCAATTATTATACTCTGGAGTCTGAAAAGACCCCAGAGTATAATAATTGTTTATGGGTGTCCACAGTGGGACATAATAGTGTTTGCAGGGGCCACTAAGGGACATAATACTGTGTGCAGGGGCCACTAAGGGACATAATAGAGCGCACAGGAATGTGGAGGAGAGGGTCGGTCGAGGTCTTTGGTGTCGGTGTCGGTTGGGGGGGGGGCCATGTCAAAAGTTCACCACGGGGCCCCGCCATTCTTAGTTACACCACTGAGTGTAAGTGTGTATAAAGTAACACAGGGGTCAGCAACCCCTGCACTGGTGCCAACGTTGGCACCAAAGGCATATCAACCTGGTACTGGACTCTCTGTGCACGTGACAATCTCTCTCTATTCGACCATGATCTCACCACTGGGAGGTGGTGGGAACATAAGGCACAATGTCTAAGTGTACAGCCCAGTAGCCTAGTCAAAGGACAGCATTTACCTTTGCAAAGTATAATATGGCAGATAAATTTGTCTTCATTCGTATCACGTAAACTAAACATTTATTTGGATTTCTTCAACAAAAAGACTGGGCTGTGTGATGGGAAACCTCTGCCCTCACAAAGCAGGCTTAGGGTGAGTTCACACGGAGTAAAGTGCCGCGTGATGTGGTACGTATACGCCGCGTGAGCTTTTGCGAGCAGTATACGCTCCCATTGATTTCAATGGGAGCCGGGATCGTATACGCGGTGCTATTTTGCCGCCACGATTTTGCTCCCCCTTACTGAAGATATTTGTCTAGTCCACATATAAATCATTTTATTAAAGGATCACATTGACATGTAAGCTCAATCAACTAACTGGTTGCAGTTATGGTTTGTATTGTATGACTTTCAAGTAGGACAGCGTTTCCCAATCTTTTCAGACTCACGGTCCCCTGAAAAACAAAATTCCTTTGGGCACCTCTACCAAATAATTTTTACCAAAAGACAAAAAAAAAAATACTAAGGATGCAGATAACATTGTATAAAAGCATGGGGTAATCCTTCTAGTGTGATGAGGCCCCCTGTTGGTAATCACCGATGTAGGAAGGCAACACCTTTACAATTATTACATGGCACACTGAGAAAAATATGGATATCTGTTTCCCAAGATGTATATAGGGAAACAGTGCCTCTTTTTGCTGCCCTCTAGGGGTAGCTCCCTTGAACATAATGTATAACTTTCCAACAAGCCTTTACTGCTATGATGCAGGATTTTGCAAAGTCAGTATCCCAGCTGTGGACAGTGCTGTTTCGATCTGGTTGGATCTAATCAGCACAGCGTAGGGAAAACTAACTCTGCCAAGTGGATTCCACGTGTGAACATACCGCGCCTCTCCGAATTAGGACCAAATGAATGGGCCTAATCAGGAGGGAGTCTCGCGCCGCGGACACTGCAGCTGAATCAGCTGTGGAATCCGTGGCAAAATAGGTCATCTCGCTTCTAGCTAGTGGAAAAAAAGAAGCAAGTGGCTCCCATTGAAGTCAATGGGAGCCGTTTTGGCAGGCGGATTTTGAGGTGGATTCCACATCAGAATCCACTGCTAAAAAAACTCTGTGTGAACTAGCCCTTACTGTGCCTTCCAATTATATTTTACCAAATGAGCTGGGGATGTCAGATCATGTGATTATGGATTCTACACCTTGCCATGGATTTGGCATTTGAAAATGACAAATCCATATTTCCAAATATGACTGAGATAAGCGAGAAAAGTAATCAAAAACTTCTCACAAAATAACCCTGTGTGTCTACGGACAGAGCTGCCAAGACAAGAAGTAGTATTTCCACTAGCATTGCCATTATAAGTATTAGTACTTGCACTTGTGGATGGAGAGACCATTGTCAATTTACTTCACTGCTTACATGATAGTAATTGACTAGACCAGTGGTTCTTAACCAGGGTTTGATCGAACCCTAGGCCATATGCACAGTTCATTTTGTGTGCCAGTAAAAAAAACATATACCTATGTCTTGAATTTGGAAATAAATCATATTTGATTTATCACTAAAGAAGAGTTCGGTGAATGTGCATATGAAACTGGTGGGTTCGGTACCTCAAACAAGGTTAAGAGCCACTGGACTAGAATTTTGTGTGCAATTGTTTTTTTTTTTTTCATAAAACTATTTGAAGAAAATTAGGAAAGAAATAAGATTTAGCCTTGCAACATGGCCAGTGAGTATTAGACTAGAACACAACATGTGAGGCAGCTTGGATTTTTGCAGTGATATATTATGACAGTTTTGTAGTTGTTAACAAAAACACTATTTCAAAAAATTATTCATAAGAAAAGAATTAGCACTAACAGTTGGCCTGGTCAGTGAGACTAGAGCATAATGTATGAGTCAACTTGGATTTTTGAAAATAATGGAAGTTTTCCTATGCTTAAAGGGGTATTTCCATAACCCTTGTTCACCAACCTGCAGGCTCTGTGCTCTGTTCACTTCCTGGTTTTCCTGGCACATTGGTGGGCGGGGTTTCACTTGCTCTGCTATCTGCTATGTTTGTTATTAATGAGGGATTGGTTATGAAGCTGATGTAGAGGCTGATGTAGCAGAGCTGGATTTGAGTTAGCTTGCATTACATACAGAAGTACCGGACTCCCTATCTCAGCCCTTATCAACCAAATTCAATTAAAGTGGCTGATAAGTGGAAGAGCTGTTCAGAATTCCCAGGGCTCTTACCTCCCCCTCCCCTATCTGAGGAGCTCTGTCACTCCCTCCACCCCTGAGAGCAGGAAGCTAGGTCATTTGGGAAATTAGCAGATAAGCCCAGTGGCCATAGAAACTGAAAACAATGAATTGAATAAATTAAGATAGCGACCAAAGAAAGTAGTTTTGATAAAGCAATGTATTTAGGAAAAGTCTTAAATCCACATAAACTAGCAGTTTATAGGATCCTTGTTATGGGACAACCCCTTTAACATAAAACTATAAAGACATTCTACACTGAAAGACTCTGTGGACAGTCAGATCATAATGCAGCAGGATACAATAATAATTAAATCTGTAGTTATTGGCAATGAAAAGGTGACCTGGCCAGTGTATGTGTGACGCAGGGGCATAACTAGTAAAGGCTGGGTCCCATAGAAAGCTGACTTGGCCCTCCTGCTCCCACATGGCATAGCACCCTCTTTCCTGGCACCCACACTGTATAACACCTCCTTTTCTGGCCTCCACATATTAAATCATTCTCTTTACTGGCCCCCACATGGTGAGATGTTCCCTTCACTGACCCCAACCACAATATAACATCCCTTTTTCTGGCCCCACGTGGTATGAAGCCCCCTGTGTATTGCCCCCTTTTGGCCCTCATTCAGTTTCCCGCTTCCTTTATCAAGTCTAAGCCAGACAGGTAAATCTGTCTAAGCCAAAAGATTACAAAGTTTCTCCCTTCTGGTTGTATGATGTCATGAGGTGCACATGTTCAGTACAGCATGCCCCAAGCTTTGGAGACTCAGAACTTGGAGAACTGGTGGGGGGAGCTGGGCAGATGTCTTGTTGGATAGGAGAGAGCCACTAAATGATGCACTGCTACTATAAACACTCTTAACTGATTTGCATATGGATGAAAAATGGAATTCCTACTAAATGAACCAAAGAATCTGCATGCAGAATATAGCCCTGTGATCAGTGCCCTGAGCCCTCCAAGGCACTGTGCTTGCTTTGAATTTGTTTTTTTCTAGCTGACAGACTCTCTATAATACTCATGATGCTTACTGTAAGATGCCGCTATTGTAATAACTGCACGTGCTCCATCTCCATGCTTTATGTGTTAAAGGGGCTCTATCATTGTGAAAAGTCATTTGTAACTAATCACATCCTTGCATATCCTTTAGAAAGGCTATTCCTCACCTACCTTTTGTATGTAAATTGCCTCAGTAGTGTTTGAATAAGTCAGTTTTTATTCATATGCTAATTAGGCTCCAGTGTGCACAGGAAGTTGTCAGCCAGCTCTCCTCTCTATGCTGTGTGCTATGTATGAGAGCAGGGAGGAGGAGTCAGCAGCAGCAGCCTGTTCTATATATACTGGAGACAGTGCACGAAGAGACTTCTGGGGTGCATGGAGAAGCTAATTAGCATGTGAATAAAACAGACTTATTCAAAAACCGCTGAGGCAATTTACATACTAAAGGTAGGTGTGGAATAGACTTTCTAAAGGCTATGCAAGGATGTGATTAGTTAAAAATGGCTTTTTCCAATGATAGAGCCCCTTTAAGTGGAGGTTTTTAATATCAAGCTACTAGAATGGCTGGAAGAGCTTGTGTTGCTAAGCAATTGCCTAGTGCTGAAGCTGAGCCCATAGGCTGTGTCCTTGCTGTACTTTTGAAGGGGCTGGTAGAGTGGAGACCTTGGTGTGTGGAGGAAGTGTGTAGGGTCAGTTGGATGGCGGGAGCAGAGTGTTGAACCATTTCCTGCAGGTGCTCTGGGATGATCCAGTGACTAGGTGCACAATCTATCATGTGGATCCCTGATGTTTGGGAGGGTCCTGGAGCCATCGGAGGCTGGAGAGTGAGGGACCTGGCTTCCGCTGATGTCATGTAACATCGAGTGCCGGCCACTATGTGAAGTGCTGATGGAAATCGGAGACTGCAGATTCAGATGTGTAATAGTGTACTTTGGAGAGAAGAGGGCAGCAGATGGGTGATGGTGACAATGGTAGTGGTAATGGGTTCTCTGCCTTCTAGAGGCTACTCTGACTCTGTTACCCACTTTCAATTGCTAGGGGAGATTGTTCATCCTTGACTTTTGGTCTTGAGGAATGCACAGGCCGTGGGAGGTTGTCTGTCATGTTTCATGCTGGAATACAACCGCCTTTGTTGGAGCTGTTACAGTCTCATTTCCCTCACAAAATAATAAAGTAATTCTATTCTATTCTATTCCTATTAAAGTCTACCTGCTTATAGTTTGTCTCAATTTGATGCTTCCAGTGCAATGTGTCAAAACAACCCTGAGAAGAGACGTGATGGAGGAAAGTGACTCTCCCTCCTCGCAGGCATGCTCTTAAAGATTGGGGAACCATGTGGTGTAGAAAAGCTACTAAATTGTTTTGTATTTATCTATAATTGTAATATAAACTTTATCAATGCCGTTTCTGTCTCCTATTAAAAATTCTTAGCGGGGTATTAACATGTACATTAAATTTATAGACAATTAAAAGTTAAACATTTTTGCAAATATAAATAATCAAACCATCTTAGTGGTAAAAAAAAAAAAATCTTTTGTTTTGATAGGTTACCAATGCACCATGAATGTAAGAACTTTCTATGGACTCACACTTCATAGAAAGCTATCCATGAGAAGACAACTCTACAATGAAGAACCACTTTTAAGGCTGGGAATTCTTTCCATTTATAGTATAGTTGAGAATGACCAGAAATTAAGCAGACATGGATATTATGGTAACTGTGTTTCCAGGCCATATAGGCAGAAGCAAAAAATGTTTTACATTTTCCTCTAAAACATAGATAATGATTTATATATATTATTAAATTCACTATTGAACAATGATTCATATTCTTTCATTTCAGATTAGTGGTGCCAGATCCAGACTTACATGATAAGAGGGGATTTTTATAGAGAATATATTGATTTAATCATCTGATTCCACAATATTGAGTAAAACCTTACTCAGACTGACCCAGCTCTGCAGAAGATTATATTTACTGGACAGTTGTCAAATAAAATCCTTCACCATCATATTATAACCAATCTTTATAATAAATGAAGCCTGTATTTATATCCTATTTATGATATAGACATTGTAGAGAAGGATTTTCAGCGCCCTTCTATAAACCAGAACAGAGAGCCACAATCAAAAGTTAGCTTTTCAATATGGTGGGCTACAACCAACCATTACATTTATTACTACAACTCTACCTGCTGAAGAAGCTCTTCTTAGATTAAAGGTATTGTTTGTAATGAAAAGATGTGAAGATGCAACATCCCAGTAAAAGAGTGTGCAAAGGATGAGAGTAGAAGTATCTGGCTTCATGGTGGCAGAAACCTCAAGGGCTTGGGCAGTGAAAAGTGGACCTGCAGTGTGACATATGGTGGCAATAGTATTCCT
This sequence comes from Leptodactylus fuscus, assembly GCF_031893055.1. NCBI lineage: Eukaryota > Metazoa > Chordata > Amphibia > Anura > Leptodactylidae > Leptodactylus > Leptodactylus fuscus. The sequence continues at coordinate 136,989,914 of NC_134265.1, forward strand.
TAGGGAACTTCCCTGTTGTAAGTCTCCCTTAGTTGAATGGTGGTTGCAGTGCTATTGATAGTAAATTCAGGATAGAGGACTTGGGAGCAACTTAAAGTAAAAGAGGTAACACAACAGCAACATCTTTCAAGTAATAGAAGTACAGTACTTAGTAACATCACAGGGATGAGTGATGGTACTCCCTTGTCTCCCTTGCAGGGCGTAACTAATGATATGCTAAATAATTGCTAGTCAAATTTATATATGAGATAGCCAATATGTCTATAAAATGGTGGTAGTCTCCCGTTTGAATCTGTAGAGGATGGTGAGATATGGAGCCTGAAAGTCAAAAGTTTCCTGTATCTGCAATGTCCAGGCTGTGTGGTGCAGGTCATAAAAGATGTCAAACCTGGCCTGTGGCTTACAGGAAGGATCATAGCTATGTGGTTTATTCAAAATTACCCTCACAATGGGACTTCAGCGTCGGGGGGGGGGGGGGGGGGTGGCATGTCAAAAGTTCGCCACAGGGCCCCATCATTCCTAGTTATGCCACTGATTTGCACCCACTTGTCAACATAGTGCAACCCTTCCCCCTCCCTCCAGTATAATCTATAAGTAGTTCATTGGTTTCCAGTTACATAACTATCTATAGTAGTGCTTCAGTGATGAAAGCTCCCTGTATAGTACGCAATAGTGACAATCTTACTATGAGTCAGTTTTTGCCTGACCAATATTGCTGCTCAGCAAGGCTGCTTGCACACTACAGTAACACTACAGTCTCTGGGCCGTGGATTCTTCATCTCCATAGACTTCTAAGGAGCCTGCAAAATTCACAGCTTTGTGCACAAAGAAGTCTATGGAACCACCAAATCCATGGCCTGGAGGCCCGTGAAAAATACTATAGAGTGCAAGCAGCCACTAAGGATAACAGACATGTTTTGTCAGTGCATGCGTGCGTGTACATGTGTGTGATCCATGTGAGTGTCTTTGCATGCGTGCGTGTGTCGTCCGTGCGTGTGGTATTTATGGGGTGGTGTTTGTGTTGTGTGTGTCTAGAGTGGTCTGGTCTTTGTTTGGTGTGTTGTGGCATTTGTGTGGTGTTGTGCTTGTGGGTTGTTGTATGTGTGCTGTCTGTGTGATGTTTATATGGTGTTTATGAAATGTTTGTGTGTTGTGTGTGGTGGTGCAGCCCCTTTAGCAGCGACTCTTTGGCACCGTCGCTATAATCCATCGCTGTCAGTCACAACTGTTGTTTTCTTCTCAGCGTTTTCACTTTCTTTTCCCCATTATATGCATATAAATTTAGGGGCCCCAATCTCATGACGGGGGGACGCTAGCGAGATGTAGCATGCGCAGTATTCTGCTCCTGTGAGTGTAGAGGGGGCGTGCCAAATTTCAGCCAAATCGGGAGAGAACTGTGGATTTGTATAGAGCAGACTACTACAGATTTTGAGTTTTATATATATAGAATTCCAAATTTGCTTAGTAATAGAATATGAAATTATTCACCATTAATACAGGAGTCCAATAAAGAATAATCATTAAAACATAACTTTTAATGCACGCCAATAAAACCGCATGAAGCATTATATATCAATTAAAAAATGGCTTCAAAAAGAAAGCACCAAATCCAATGATCCAAACAACTTGAGACACAGTGGTCTCCAAGAGATTAAACCATATGACTCACCATATTGTAGATGTAAGGTGTATAAAATCCGTCGTTGTCTGGTACAGGGATTGCAATGGGATAGAGCGATGTAGTATATAAAGTGATTGTGTCACTTGTAATAGTATATATATATATATATATATATATATATATATATATATATATATATATACACTATATCCCAATAGGAACAAGCTGCTCTAGCTGAGCATCAGTCATAAAAGCAACAATTAAACCTATATCCACCCATGAATGTACAAAAACATAGCAACTATAAAATTACCATGTATGCCATATGGCTGGTGTCTGCTGCTAATGTGCGCACAAAATTTTGAACGGACATTAGCAGCGGACATTAGCTGTCAAACACCAACGGTAGTGTGAACGCTCCCTTACAAAATATCATGAATAAATCCTTATTACATAAATTCATATCATGTCTGTGTACATAAGAACATACTAAACATATACAGTGACTATGTACAGTCCTATGAAAAAGTTTGGGCACCCCTATTAATCTTAATCATTTTTAGTTCTAAATATTTTGGTATTTGCAACAGCCATTTCAGTTTGATATATCTAATAACTGATGGACACAGTAATATTTCAGGATTGAAATGAGGTTTATTGTACTAACAGAAAATGTGCAATATGCATTAAACCAAAATTTGACCGGTGCAAAAGTATGGGCACCTCAACAGAAAAGTGACATTAATATTTAGTAGATCCTCCTTTTGCAAAGATAACAGCCTCTAGTCGCTTCCTGTAGCTTTTAATCAGTTCCTGGATCCTGGATAAAGGTATTTTGGACAAACAATTCAAGTTCAGTTAAGTTAGATGGTCGCCGAGCATGGACAGCCCGCTTCAAATCATCCCACAGATGTTCAATGATATTCAGGTCTGGGGACTGGGATGGCCATTCCAGAACATTGTAATTGTTCCTCTGCATGAATGCCTGAGTTGATTTGGAGCAGTGTTTTGGATCATTGTCTTGCTGAAATATCCATCCCCGGCATAACTTCAACTTCGTCACTGATTCTTGAACATTATTCTCAAGAATCTGCTGATACTGAGTGGAATCCATGCGACCCTTAACTTTAACAAGATTCCCGGTGCCAGCATTGGCCACACAGCCCCAAAGCATGATGGAACCTCCACCAAATTTTACAGTGGGTAGCAAGTGTTTTTCTTGGAATGCTGTTTCTTTTTGGACGCCATGCATAACGCCTTTTTTTATAACCAAACAACTCAATCTTTGTTTCCAAAATGAAGTTGGCTTCTCCAAATGTGCTTTTGCATACCTCAGGCAACTCTATTTGTGGCGTACGTGCAGAAACGGCTTCTTTCTCATCACTCTCCCATACAGCTTCTTCTTGTGCAAAGTGCACTGTATTGCTGACTGATGCACAGTGACACCATCTGCAGCAAGATGATGCTGCAGCTCTTTGGAGGTGGTCTGTGGATTGTCCTTGACTGTTCTCACCATTCTTCTTCTCTGCCTTTCTGATATTTTTCTTGGCCTGCCACTTCTGGGCTTAACAAGAACTGTCCCTGTGGTCTTCCATTTCCTTACTATGTTCCTCACAGTGGAAACTGACAGGTTAAATCTCTGAGACAACTTTTTGTATCCTTCCCCTGAACAACTATGTTGAACAATCTTTGTTTTCAGATCATTTGAGAGCGGGCTGTCCATGTTCGGCGACCATCAAACTTAACTGAACTTGAATTGTTTTGTAGAAAGAAATGGTCCAAAATCCCTTCATCCAGGATCCAGGAACTGATTAAAAGCTACAGGAAGCGACTAGAGGCTGTTATCTTTGCAAAAGGAGGATCTACTAAGTATTAATGTCACTTTTCTGTTGAGGTGCCCATATTTTTGCACCGGTCAAATTTTGGTTTAATGCATATTGCGCATTTTCTGTTAGTACAATAAACCTCATTTCAATGCTGAAATATTACTGTGTCCATCAGTTATTAGATATATCAAACTGAAATGGCTGTTGCAAACACCAAAATATTTAGAACTAAAAATGATTAAGATTAATAGGGGTGCCCAAACTTTTTCATAGGACTGTATGGTGCATCTCCAGTTTTTCTTTGGCACTGGAGGTAGTACCATTAGTATTGTTACACAAGTATTATCTCTATAGGAAATCCTAAAAACATGATAGAAAAGAGTTCCGTAAAGACTTGGATTTGTGCACAATGGCCTATAGTGAGCTGGTTTTCCTATAACAGCATGGTTAGTGGTTAACACTGTCACCTAGAAGGCATGCCATGAAGAACTACAGACCTTGGTTTCGGTTTGTTAACTGGAGAAGAAAATGAATATTATTAGCTTAGCTAAACAACATGACCTCATTTTAGTAGCAGCTTTTCCTCTACCAACCCTACCACCTAGACCAATATTTCAATTAACAATATGTGTAAACATGACACATAGATTTTTGAGCCTAGATGCTACTCCCGCAGTGACTGGGATGGTAATTTAGTTGTGTAAAGTAGCATGAGAAGCAAAACCACCAGACTCTCTTTTATACCGGAAACAAATCTCTATTTTCAAGTTAACTAGTCACTTAGGGCTCATTCACATGAATTGGCATCAAACCTTGTGTAATGCAATAGCTTATTGCTGGGATGAAGAGACTGCCTATGTTGACTGCCCCAAATAGGCGGAAGGCCATTCTTGTACAGCACGGTGTAATCCAACATGTCATATTGCTGCTAGAAGGGTCATACCACAGAACATGGTCTCCTTCCAGGATACAACATTAAGGGGCTAATGTTTACCATGCATTACACCTGCAAAGGGAGGACAACATACTAGATTTTGCATTACCAACAATTATATGGCATATCTCTCCAATCAAACCCAGCATCTTGACTGTTCGGACCATAAAATCACATTGCTTAAGTGAACATAGTCTAACAAATCAAGGGGAAACAAACATGGTAGACCTTAATATGATAAATATTTCCACTTATACACCTTCTGAATCCTTCCACCAAACTGCAAGATGACAAGCTTGACTTCAGATGAACAAGATCCAGCCTGGTTACATGCACACAATCAAAAGCAAGGGAACAATACAACAATGATGCTTAAAGTGATTTTACTTAGAGCCAATGCTAACACCACTAAGCCTCAAAAACCCTTCATAAGGCATGTGATATTGAGGAAGTTAATGTTTGGTATATAGGCTGCAGTGGAAGACATTACGTATGTAGACCCTCAGCAGAGAGGTCTGGCACATCACATGTTTAGTCTGCACCCTACTTGAATGGTGCCAATTTAAATGACCTCTCCCTCGCTATTTTCTATTAGCATTTTGGCATTGCACATCAGAGTCAAGCTTCTTCACCCCCAGCTAGCACCATGATCTCCTGGGCTTAGGCGACTCGCCATACCTCCCCCTGCAATTGACTTCTAGAAAGTTCTTACCCCTGTACAGTAAGGGGTGAGGATTGCACCCACACAGCAGTACTGCAAAATACCATGTCATCTAAATCGGTAAAACACAAACACACAGTATGTGTGTGTAAATGGTTATATAAATTACATCTGAGCGGTCCTTAGAGAAATACATCCGTAATTGAGTTAAAGGAATGGCTACTGAAACAAAGCATATAGCAGTCCTTCATCTGCAAAGAAACTGGTTTAGTTAAGGCCTCTTGCAAAAAATAGTCTACAAGTACAAAAGTGTAAGCGTAATTATTTTCTATGATCATATTGAAATTATATTGGTAAATAAAGTAAAATTCTACGTAGTAGGAAAAGGTCTCATAAATGTGTGTTCCAAAATGTGAAACAGAGGCAGTTACAAATACCACGGCAGGAAAGACAATATAAACCGCACCATCTTTTAATTGTACAGGGGGCCAAGCACAGGCACCAACAGAATAGATTTGAAAATAGACATAGAAGATTCCAAAAAGTTACTGACCACACAAAGACCGCAGTGCATGTACCAGTGGGAAAGAGATTAGCGGATGTCTGAAGATGTACCTCACATGAGATGAGCGATAAACATATTGATGCTAAAAAGATCACCATAAACTAATGCTTGCAGTTCTGAAAAGAGGGAAGTATAAATAGGTATGACACATGGAGTAAAACATTGCTAGATTTTGTGTTACAACTAATATCTTTCTGCCAACAAATATATTTAATACACTGCCATGTATAGTGAAGTCTCTAGCAATGTTCTCATATAAGTTTATTTGTGATGGACTCTGTCCAGGGGATGTCCACGAATATTAAATGTGTCTAGGCAGTGTGAGAACAAGTATTCCTACTTTTTTTATACACATGCTTGTGACATTTTCCTACATTGAGATACTCTGAACATTGGAGCAGAGATAAGAGTCAATGATACTGTATACTTGCACCAGTAAGGCTAGGATTACACAGTGACTTTGGCTGCGACTCCCATTGTATGACCAAAGATCACCTTGTTTCCCTGCGACACTTTTGCCAAAGTAAGTGTATTACGACCCTAAGGGTGGTCAGACTATGAATTCTTGTCGAACTGCTGGATGTTTTTGGAACTATAAGCCACAGTTTGAGAGGTATAGCTTAACCTTTTTAATCTTGGTGTTCCACAGTATGTGCACCACTGCCATCAATGCAGACACACTCTGTATTTTGTGTATATATAAATAACAGTATATATATACTCAAATAACACATCCTAGATCTGAATGAATGAAATATTCTCATTGAATACTTTGTTCTGTATAAAGTTGAATGTGGTGACAACAAAATCACACAAAACTCATCAATGGAAACCAAATGTATTAACCAATGGAGGCCTGGATTTGGAGTCATCCCCAAAATTAATGTGGAAAAACACACTACAGGCTGATCCAACTTTGATGTAATCTCCTTAAAACATGTCACAATGAGGCTCAGTAGTGTGTGTGGCCTCCACATGCCTGTATGACCTCCCTACAATTGGGCATTCTCCTGATGATCCGGATGGTCTCCTGAGGGATCTCCTCCCAGACCTGTAGTGTGTTTTTCCACTTTAATTTTGGGCCTCCAAATCCAGGCCTCCATTGGTTAATAAATTTGATTTCCATTGATGATTTTTGTGTGATTTTGTTGTCATCACATCCAACTTTGTACAGAACAAAGTATTCAATGAGAATATTTAACTCATCTAGATCTAGGATGTGTTATTTGAGCAGTGTATATACAGTATATATATATATATATATATATATATATATATATATATATATAGTCATCATTGATTCCTGCTGAATATATCAGATGGAATCCAAAACCATCAGGTGTTTTTTTTTCCACCATAAACTGGCATCATCATGTGCAGAGATAGAGTAATGACTAGAGGTGCGTGAGTCAGTTGGCAATAAACTGGAAAGAACTCGAACATTCCAGAGACCTCAGAGTATAATAATTTCCCTTCCAGTTCTATCCGAAAAAATTTGGACTAAATCAAATCGGGGGTTTACTTTGTTCGAACACAGGAGGAAACTAATAATGACCTTTCTATTGGTTACCTCTGTAATCTTTCTGCTGTAGCAAGGTAAAATTATGAATGTTTAAAAGCATAAAAAGTCATATGCAAAGTAACCTAAGTTACTAACCCCGCCCACCATAACTACTTAGGATAGTTTGCTTATCCCCTTTTTGATACAGTGATTTAGCAGTTTCAGCTACAGAATCCCCGGGGTCACAATGGGAATCCACTTACATTGATGAAGGAGTTGCAGGGGACACCATGATCTTTGGTCATACGATGGGGTCACTGCTCAAGTTACCATGTAGCCTTGGCCTAGCTTCTAGCTTGGATTACATAGTCATACTGCTGAAAATTCTATGTTGTAGCTCATGCTATATTATCATCACCATTGCAGTATGACAGTCTTCTGGTCGCCTCACCTTATCAAATATACAATATGATACCATTTAACATTGCTGCAGGTTATTCACACTACATACTACTGACTACATTGTTTTGTCTACATAGAATAGAATGTAATGTTGCTATAAGACTCCATCACATAGTTGCAAAATATAATGTCAACATATTATTACCTTCTATTAGCTGTTCAAAGTGGCGAACAATGTGGGACTTGTGAGATAATAGAAGTAACTGTGTATCTCTGAAATAAATTGTGTGCAAAAAAGAATTGGGCCACATTACATCATAAGAGCTTATACGACATTCCCATTCTAAATCCATAGGCATTAATTTGGAGTTGGGGTCCCTCTTTATAGTTAAAACAGTTTCTTCTCCTCTGGGAAGGATTTGTACAAGATTTTTGAGTGTGTCTGTAGGAAGAAAAAGCATTTCTATATTTCTAATGCAATGTACATGTGTACCTAAAAAGCTGAGTGCCAGAGGAACTCTTCAACAAGTCCCTAAAAGATCCCAAATACCCAGATTTATAGTATCAGCAAAGAGAGGCCCTAAGACTTAGCACAGGCGCTCCTAGTATAATATGTTCGGGAGAGGAACAGACATGCACATCAGGACAGGTTTCAATAGGACTGGCTGTGTAACCCAGTCACAACTCCTTAAGAGGTAAGCGTAACTCTAGGTAGTTTGCAGATCCACCAGATGTCTAGGTATGGACAATTAAAGAGAGAACCTGAATGCTAGCCACTAAAATAGGTGTTTGAGAAAGGGGACATGGCCCCAAAACATGTTGCATGGTCTGTTAATGTTTTTTTTGTTGTTGTAGTAAGCACTTGGGATCCCCTCTTTTTTATTTTCTATACCTACAGTGTGTAGAAGAGTCATGCTTGTTCACATTAATATTCAAGTATGACATGTCTGCAGTACATATCAAAAATACCTACACAAACTACTTCACTTCATTGGTCCTTCTTTATAGTAAAGCAGCTCGGACTCCTCTCAGAAGGCTTTCTGCAAGTTTTTGGAATGTGTGGGAATTTTTGTCCATTCATAGCAAAGAACATTTGTGAGTTCAGACTTTGATGTCGGATAAAAGATCTTGTTTCCCAAAGAGTGTTTGATGGGGTTGAAGATCTTACTTTACTGGAACTAAGGGTCCTAGGCCAGCATGGTGGCTCAGTAGTTAGCGCTGGAGTCCTGGGTTTCACTCCAACCTAAGACACCATCTGTAAAGAGTTTATATGTTCTTCCTGTGTTTACATAGGTTTCTTCCCAAATTCCCAAGACGTACTGATAGGGAATGTAGATTGTGAGTTCTATTTAGGACAGTGATTGACAACATCTGTAAAGCACTACAGAATATGATGGTGCTATATAAGTAGGCAAAATAAACTCCTGAAAAACACCCCTACAGCTTTATTCTTCCTCCAGAAAACTTTACAGTTAACACAATGCAGTCAGGTAGTGTTTGTTTGCCAAACCTAAACTCATCCAGCACACTACCAGATAGAAAAATGTGAGTTGTTATTCCACAGAACACTTTTCCATAGCTCCAGAGTTCTATGGCAGTGTGCATTGTGCCCAACGATGCATGCAGTTGCTAAGCTATAATATGAAGCTCAGTTTTCATGTTGATGGCAAAGGAGGTTTGGAACTGTGCAGATATAAATTGATAAATTTGAAGACAATTTTGCATTGTATGATAAATCCTAATGTCTAGGAGTTTTATCAATATTTTATTTGTTTTCAGCACACCAAAATACATGGAAATTAGATGAAAATAATAAAACAGATTTTAGTCTCAGACCTGTGTAATGAGCCATCAAAATCCTGGCAACTTTTAGGCACAATGCCCCTCAGCACATGGTGAACCCACTCCGTAACTTTATATGTTCTAAAATTTGATGAACTACCTTGTGACAACAATGACATCCTATTCAGTGCAATGCTAAAATTCAGTGAGCTCTTTAGAATCATCCATTCTATCACAAATGTTTGTGAAAGAGCTTTGCTGGGTGTCTTATTTTACTTACTTCCTCTAGCGTATTTTTTAAGTTGTACTTGGGGATTTTGCCACGGGTCACATGATCGGAACCAGCAACCGACTATACACCAAACTATAGTAAAACCAGTCCCCATAGCACAGGTAGTGAAACTATCAGTGAGCGTGGAAGAGGAATCCCCAGGTACAGTATAAAAAAAACCCTAGAGGGAGCTCCGTGGCTCAGTGTTAGTTTGCAGTGCTGGGAGCCTGGGATTGAATCCAACCCAAGGGCAGCATCTGGATGAAGTTTGTATGTTCTCCATGGGTCTCCTCCCACATGTCAAAAATATACTGAAAGGTGAATTGGCTTACTGTAAAACAGCTTACCATTGGGTGTGAGCACCTGTATACTAGAAGGGTATATTTCTGAAAAACAAGAATGTTTTACTGATGGGGCAGACTAAGACTATATACATTGTTACATAGTTGATGAGGTTGGATGAAGACACAGGTCCATCACATCTAACTATAACCCTAAAGTGTTCATCCAGAGGAAGGCAAATTGCCCCCACCCCATGAGGCTGATGCCAAGCACCGCATATCAGGGGAAAAAAAAGCCCAAATCTGGCAATCAGTATAACACCCTGGATCAACTTGTCCTTACCAAAATCTAAACCCCATAACCTGTAATATATTTCTGTTGGAGAAAGGCATCCCAAACCCTCTTTGAACCTGCACAATGAATCCACCATCACCACTTCCTGGGGCAGTGAGTTCCATATCCTCGCAGTTCTTACTGTGAAGAATCCCCTTCTATGTTGTCGGTGATATTTTCTCTCCTCCAGACGTAGTGCATGTCCCCTTGTCACTGGTCTAGGACTTAAAAGATCATTAGAAAGTTCTTTGTACTGTCCCTTCATGTATTGTACATTAGTATCAGTGAAAAAAAAGACATCCTTTAGTTGGCTTATGGATAAACACATTGACCTGAATGAGTATGTATGGCACCTGTGTGTGAATAAGGCCTAATGAAATATTTAAACATAGCACATTTGTTGCAGAAATTTGTGTGACAACTGACTAGTGTATGACAATGGATATGTTATTCTAATTATGCAAAGTTATTTCACTTGTATAGGTGTATTATGTGTGAAGTATAGATATGTATCAGAATTAGCCTGGTTACAAATGCCGGCCATGAATAAACAGCATGGCCAGCGCACGGGCGGCACAAAGATTGTAAAACAGTAAAGGTAAGGTAAAGGGCAACCAAACACTGATGGCCGCTCTGAATACTAATGTGCACAGAGCCTGAGCCATATTAAGGTTCTTATATGAAAAGTGAAATACGAACGCAAAATACAATATAATGTGATTAAATTACTTATAGTCAATTACCAGATGGCTCATCCTGTTACTGTTAATTTGGTTCTATAAGATCCATACAGTGTATATATATTAAAGATGAAATAATCTATAGATACTTATAGCATTGTGGATAACAAGTAAGTTTATGTTTTTCTGACTCGCCCTCAGTTTATAAAATAAGAAGAAGCTAACAGCCAGTTTCTTTATTTTTATCCTAGTGTGCGGAACAAGAGTTGACAAGTGACAGTTGAGCCGTTTAATATATGTCACTTATATTAAAGTCATCCAAATATCCTATATTTAGGAGTAACAGGTGTTGAGGGCCCAACACTTGCGTACCACAAGAATGAATGCTGTGCTCTTACAGAAATAGGAGGGCTAGCCTCAGGTTCTCTAATTTGTACAATATCCGCCTAATATGGAAACATAAGGGATGATATCAGCTCAAACATGCAATGCTTTTCTAACCAGACCTGAAGAGCCATCTTTGGTTGTGGCTTCAATAACCAGTTGAGTGCGGACAGCTGAGATGAGAGTTGACTCCCACAAAGAAGGACCTGTTTCCGGCAGATGTCCCAGATACCAGGCCTAGAGATCCTACCACAAAGAAAAAAAAAGTTGCGTAAAATATATGTGTATTTTTTCTGACAAGACAAAGCCTATATTACTATCTTGACTTCTTCAAATGTATTTTATCATCATTTATGACAAGGGTGACATATTTAGTAACCCTTACTAGTTTCTAGTTCTCTAATTCTACAATCCCATTGTTAAAATACATAAGATATGAAGAGAACAAACAATTGTAAAAGTTACTTTAATTGTAAAATGAAAAATAAAATTACTAAGGTGTTTATGTAGAAAATCCTATAGTAACATTAATGACCTAGAATATAGTAACATAATAAAGGTGTCCAAATCATATAAAACATCATATAAACCATATAAAACTACTACATTCACAACAAATGAATACATTTCCACAGATTATCTACAGTATTTCTAGCTATAGTGAACAGATGTAGCTATAGCATAGATGTAGTCACATTGTGGCCTGTGTCAAATTCGTAATGAAGGCTACATTTATGTTATATGAAAGCTACAAGTATGTGTATGATACTTTCTAACATACAGGGTGTCCCACTTGCTGGAGGATATAAAAATGGTTCCAGAGATAATGTATTCACTTTAATGAAATTCAGTCAAAACATACTATACATATATTGCAATATGCAACATACTTAACATGTCTGGCATCACTGTACCAATTTCTTGCAGTTTATCTTCCAATTCTTGAATAGTTTGTGTCCTATCACAGAAAAGTTTCCTCTTCAGGAAGTCTCTAGAAAAACTCAGATGTCTAAATCAAAGATCAAATCAAGTGACCGCAGTGGCCAACGTTTCGTAGAAATCATTGAATCCCCAGAAAATGCCCAAATCTCTGGCACGGAGATTTGCTTTGGAGATATGGCAGATCAACTCATCCTATTGAAAGTAGCTGATGCTAATTTCCTTATCATCTAATTGATTTATTTATTATATGGTGCACAAGATGCCAAATTTTTCAGGACAAATCAAGGTCTTGTGAGGATATTGAACTACCCACATTCGCATCTTTTGAGACGTCTGCAAATCACGTGAAACCAAGAGAGATTTTCGGTGACAAATGCTTTAAATCAAAGATTTTGTTTTATGAAGACCATTCAATTCACTTGGCATGCATAAAGTTGAGCTCTATTTGCAGCTTATTACATGTACTCCTGGCTGTGCCCATCTTCTAAAGCAATTGTGTAAACACTTTCTTTTGGAAAGCCAACAATCTGTCGTTAATGTTCTGCACCATACTTTGCGGGATTTTTGGTGTGCCTCCACCAGGCACCAACAATGTTCCTGTACTTTCCAGTTCCATAACTATTTCTGAATACATACCTTTGCTGGTCGCTTTCTGATTTTACATTTCTTCCCAATTTCATGGTGTGTACATTGAATGCACTGTAGCACAGTATGGTGAGACATGGCCATCACAGGCTTCTACAGGCTCCATGACAAAAGCCGAACTTTGTTTCATGGTATGAAACAGGTAAAAACAATGTAAAAGAGAAAACTATGCAGTAAAAGAAAGATGGCGTTCACTTCCAGCACATTACTCATTGAGTGATGTAGGTTTAGACCAATTTTCATTAAGATTTGGTTATTAGTCTGGAAATTATAGCCATTTTTTCTGGGTCTCAAGTGAGTGGGACACTCTGTGCTAATGACGTAAACAATCTTTGAGGGAAATAGTTGTTTCCAAATGATATCCTTGTTTAGTGTGTAGCTATTTCAATGCACAACAAGTGTCAGCAGCAGAGGAACCTGGCAAATATAGCAGGACACATTGTGCTAGGGAAAACATAGATGGTTGCCCAAAACTTTACATACCCAACACCTTGAGCTCACCGTAATGGATATAAAATCTATTGAGATGTCATCAATTGCCATGATTAAAGGGTTACTCTCATCTATGACAATACTGCAGGTAGTGAATGTCATATTACTTGATGTGAAAGTAATCACTATTTCTTTATCTTAACATGATAATGTGTACAAGATTATACTTGGCACTGTTGCCAGTGCTACAGGCCAGTAAATATTAGTTAACACTATACAGACCTTCAAATATTCACAATTATTTGGATTAAATAAGGCATAACTTAATACATTCAGAGTATTCCTGCTGCGAGCTGATTGTACCTACCATGACATCTAATGTCAGCACACAAGTCCCAAAGTAGGGTGACATAGTAACATACTGTAGTCTGTAAGGCTGAAAAAGACACAAGTCTCAGTCTATTATTCTGCAATGTCGATCAAGAGAACGGTAACAACCCTATGAAGCAATACTTTTCCTCATCTAAAGAAAAAATCCTTCCCTCATTCAAATTAGGAAGCCAAAATAAATCTCTGAATAAATTTCAGAATTCAAAAGTCTGCTATCTGTAATGTAAAATCCTGACTTATTTTTAATTCTTTTAGGCTGGGGCCCCATTTGGTGTAAGAGACCCTGCAAAGTGCACGTGCAAACGGATAGTAATAACATTGCGGAAAAATATGCGCAGCGGACATGCTACGATTTCCAAAACCGTTGCGGTCTTATAAATTACAGCATGTCAATTATACCTACAGAAATGCCGGCTTCCCTAAAGGTATAATTGAAGCCGAAAGTCCGCAGGGGAAACCTGTGAAATGGCTGCGGGAAAAATTGTGATACATTGCTTTTTCCTGCAGTGCTTTGTTGTTGCGGTCTTCTACTTCGGGACTTAGCCTTAGTGAGCTAACTATGACAACTTTCAACATTAGAAGTTTTACTGAAAGTTTTACAAATTTTACAAAACCAGAAGGGGGGGGGGGGGGGAGGAAAAGGGGGAGGGGGGGGGGAAGGGGGGCCAGAATAGCGTATAGAAATGTTAAACAATAGCAAAATTCGGGGGACGAGGGAAGGGGGGTAGGAAGGGGGAGGTAAGGGTGCAAGGGACAAATAAACGCTCTGTCGCAGCAGAGATCTGAAACAAAACAGATACATAAACCTAAAAAACATCTGAGTATCCATTGCCAGGTAAAGCAAAAAGAAAAGTATACAAACAGACAGCACAAGGGGACACTACACAGGGGACACAGAAGGGAAGAGGGAACGGAAATCGGCAGAATAATAGAAATGGTTCCAAAGGAGCCAAGTCTGCTGATGTTTGGTTTCGTCTTGGTGGAGCTCAGCCACCAGGGTCTCCATAGTTCGCAGGGCAAGAATCTCATTTAGCCAGCAAATGAGCGAGGGAGGAGTCGAGGACTTCCAAAGCCTGGGAATAACAGAGCGAGCAGCTACTAGCAAAAATCCAAGAAGCCTACGGGTGGATTTGCGAAACGTCCGGGAGAACAGCGAAAGAAGTAGGGGCGCAGGATCGTCCTCCAAGTCAATTCCCGTTACCTGCAGAATAACCTGTCTGACCCCGGTCCAGAAGGGGCGTAGGAGAGGGCATCCCCACCAGATATGGGCCATCGTGCCTCGGTCGGAGAGACATCTCCAGCATCTATCTGAGGTGGAGGGGTATATATCATGCAGGAGGGCCGGAACTCTATACCATCTGGAGAGTATCTTGAAATTGGTCTCCTGCGCCCTACATGACATGGAGAAAGTATGACAAGCACGAAAGGCCGATGACCACACTATGACAACTTTCAATGGCAGAGGGATCTATAGTCCCATGGCTCTTAGGGGTCATTCACATGGCCAAAAATAAAGAGGCTGAATCAGACGTGAAATCTGCTTTAAAAGTAATATATATATATATATAAATATATATATATATATATATATATATATATATATATATATATTTATATTGGATTTTGTGGTTGTATACTTGGCTTATATTGTGCACTGCTATGTGTGGGCAGCGACCCTCAGTTAGATAAAGTTGCTTGTTAGAATATAATAAATATATATAATATTATTAATAATATTGTAAAGATACCAGTGATTGATACCAATATCCACTTCTGAACCACTTACATGCTGAGGTGGGGGCACAGCGAACATACCTGTTTTGTGACAAAGTGCAATCTTGCTGCTGAGAAAGAGGGGAAAACTTGTAGCTAGAATACCTCTTTAAGCACCAGTCAGGCAGTTGAAAGTTAACCAGACAGACACATCCAGTATATGGAACCAATGACTACATTAATAAATGGTTTGATAAATAGGACCTGTTTGTGTATAGTATCTCTGCTAATCCCAAGATTCCTTGTATTTTCTTGAACGATGAACAGATGCTATTTTGCTCATTCATTGGATGAAGTCATCGACTTTCAAATTGGTTGGGTTTATTAATAGCGCTTGATTAGGTTTTCTTCTCTGAATGATTCAGGCAACATTTTCTTCATTAATGCAGACTTTGGGGAAGCAAGATGAAGATGCAGCATGGAAATAAAGCAGCTCATTCTTATTTATTCTGATTGGTTTACAATATTTAATCAAATGCTTGTTTTTATGTAATATGCATTAATTGCAACAATTTGTCTTATCAGAAAACTGAAAAGGGCAATTACATGATCAGCAGCTGCATCAATGTCTTCTGGTTAATTTTTTAATGCTTGAAAATGCCGAAAGAGCCATATAGAATGTTGATGACTTTTGCTAGAACAGATGTTGAACCTATAAATTTCTGTACCATATAACCAAATTGTTCTAGCTGAAGGTCATATAGAAATAAATATCCCTCAAGGACTAAATAAAATAAAAACTATGCCTTAAATACATAGAGAGACATATATACTGTAATAACACTAAGGGTTGACACTGGCTATAATCACTGATATACTGCCCAATGCTGCATTCACACATGTATAGGCCCTGAAGTAGAGACAATCTGTGTCACAATGCTTCTCTGTAATCTGCTATCAGATTGTATTTATCCAGGGGCAAATCCTGGCAATACAGAGCCCCTGTGCAAAGACAATATATAGTACCCATGGAGGAAACTAGCTATCTGTTTAACAGCATAGTAGATAATGAAACGGAATCATTAAGTATATGTAATCTATTAGTCTATTAGACTTAAAGCAACACTACAGTCAAAGCTAAAAATTTGACTACACTTTTGATTTGACTGACACGTTTGATGGGGAAGAGGTATGGGAAAGAGAGAGAGGGTATAAGACTTCCATATAACACTCTTCATGGGGAAGTCTAAAAGAATCCTACAGAGACCTGATTAGAGGAACATAGTGAGCATGAAAGTAACAGAGCTCTAGGCTATACATACAAAGTTTTGTTTGTGTAAATCATAAATAATGTTTTATCATGGTACACGTGGAATCTATCATCTATAAGGTCTAAAGATTATTGGTAATACAACTAATATAGAGTGGACAGTTTCAAAGGTCCAGCAAAATGTGGCGGACTACTGTGCCAGAGTATAGGCCCTTCAGGGTTGGTTGGACATTCCAGCCCTGATTGTTAGTCCATAATGCTAAAAACCAAATACTTGTTACCCTATGTGTACTTTATATGGTCAAGGGAAAAATATAACGCTATAAGACAGCATAATAAAAACTGCATTGCAGCATTTTTTAATAACCTGGGAAACATGTTTCATATACAGTTAGGGCCAGAAATATTTGGACAGTGACACAAGTTTTATTTTAGCTGTTTACTAAAACATGTTCAGAAATACAATTATATATATATAATATGGGCTGAAAGTGCACACTCTCAGCTGCAATATGAGAGTTTCCACATCCAAATCGGAGAAAGGGTTTAGGAATCATAGCTCTGTAATGCATAGCCTCCTCTTTTTCAAGGGACCAAAAGTAATTGGACAATGGACTCTAAGGGCTGCAATTAACTCTGAAGGCGTCTCCCTCGTAAACCTGTAATCAATGAAGTAGTTAAAAGGTCTGGGGTTGATTCCAGGTGTGTGGTTTTGCATTTGGAAGCTGTTGCTGTGACCAGACAACATGCGGTCAAAGGAACTCTCAATTGAGGTGAAGCAGAACATCCTGAGGCTGAAAAAAAAAAAGAAAAAAATCCATCAGAGAGATAGCAGACATGCTTGGAGTAGCAAAATCAACAGTCGGGTACATTCTAAGAACAAAGGAATTGACTGGTGAGCTTGGGAACTCAAAAAGGCCTGGGCGTCCACGGATGACAACAGTGGTGGATGATCGCCGCATACTTTCTTTGGTCAAGAAGAACCCATTCACAACATCAACTGAAGTCCAGAACACTGTCAGTGAAGTAGGTGTATCTGTCTCTAAGTCAACAGTAAAGAGAAAACTCCATGAAAGTAAATACAAAGGGTTCACATCTAGATGCAAACCATTAATCAATTCCAAAAATAGACAGGCCAGTTAAATTTGCTGAAAAACACCTCAAGAAGCCAGCTCAGTTCTGGAAAAGTATTCTATGGACAGATGAGACAAAGATCAACCTGTACCAGAATGATGGGAAGAAAAAAGTTTGGAGAAGAAAGGGAACGGCACATGATCCAAGGCACACCACATCCTCTGTAAAACATGGTGGAGGCAACGTGATGGCATGGGCATGCATGGCTTTCAATGGCACTGGGTCACTTGTGTTTATTGATGACATAACAGCAGACAAGAGTAGCTGGATGAATTCTGAAGTGTACCGGGATATACTTTCAGCCCAGATTCAGCCAAATGCTGCCAAGTTGATCGGACGGCGCTTCATAGTACAGATGGACAATGACCCCAAGCATACAGCCAAAGCTACCCAGGAGTTCATGAGTGCAAAAAAGTGGAACATTCTGCAATGGCCAAGTCAATCACCAGATCTTAACTCAATTGAGCATGCATTTCACTTGCTCAAATCCAGACTTAAGGCGGAAAGACCCACAAACAAGCAAGACCTGAAGGCTGCGGCTGTAAAGGCCTGGCAAAGCATTAAGAAGGAGGAAACCCAGCGTTTGGTGATGTCCATGGGTTCCAGACTTAAGGCAGTGATTGCCTCCAAAGGATTCGCAACAAAATATTGAAAATAAAAATATTTTGTTTGGGTTATGTTTATTTGTCCAATTACTTTTGAGCTCCTAAAATGTGGAGTGTTTGTAAAGAAATGTGTACAATTCCTACATTTTCTATCAGATATTTTTGTTCAACCCTTCAAATTAAACGTTACAATCTGCACTTGAATTCTGTTGTAGAGGTTTCATTTCAAAACCAATGTGGTGGCATGCAGAGCCCAACTCGCAAAAATTGTGTCACTGTCCAAATATTTCTGGCCCTAACTGTACGTCAACTCCTACTCATCAAATAGATAGTGTGCTGGACTGAAAAAGTGGAACATTTTTTGAGGGGAGAGGGGATGAAATTATTGTGGTTTGAGTATGAAGAAGAATTTAATGACCCACCACCTATAAATATACAAAAATAACCTCTTATTGGGAAATCTCATTAAAAGACAATGGACATTGCAGTTATTATGTGTAATCTAAAAGTATATATGTTCTGTAACTAGATTCATATACAAATAGCTACTAACAGCTAAAGACAAACTGTTCAGTGGTCTAAGCATTTCCTAACAATCTTCAAACATACAGTAAGTGAAACTTATATGTGTTACAGTTTTGCTGATTTCAATAGAAACTTAGTGAGCAATAGTAGTGTGCATTTTAATCTGCACCATGTGCAAAGGCAAAGAACTGGCATTTATGTAGTGTGGGGAAGTTAGTTCAGTAGAAGCAGTGGTGCAGACCCAAACAGTCAAGACAGAGACACAAAATGTGTGGCAAACTGGTTTATTTAGAAAAAAAACCCAGGAAAATAAATCAACCTCGACTTCAGGCACAAAATTAAAAACCTGCTCAGCTTAGCAACTAATTAAACAGAACGGATAACCTAACTATAAATGTGGCTTACTTCCAGCCACACAAACAAAACAAAGGGCAATATTGTCTCACCGGACTCAGGGTTACAGGACAGAACCATACACCTCCTTTCACCTCATGGAACTGCACTGGAATGCAGGATCTGCAGCCTTTTTCTGGCCCAGTAATAAGCCAGGGATCTACACCTGGGCAGAGGCCTACTCCAAATCTGCCCTGGACCACACATGTCAGACACCTGGGGCTGATATATCTGGACTCCAGCACTCTGCCTGTCACCTTCTCACAGTAGGTAAAGACTATGATGTCTCTATTAGAGATGAGCGAACACTGTTCGGATCAGCCGATCCGAACACTGTTCGGATCAGCCGATCCGAACAGCACACTCCCATAGAAATGAATGGAAGCACCTGTGACGCCGGCCGCCGGCAAAGTCAGCGTCACAGGTGCTTCCATTCATTTCTATGGGTGCGTGCTGTTCGGATCGGCTGATCCAAACAGTGTTCGCTCATCTCTAGTCTCTATAACAGAATCTGTTAAAATCTGTAGATGAAAAAGTCCTGAAGCAGCACTTAAATGTGTAAATTACCTTATAATTCCGAATGTAAGGACACAACATGAATAACACAACCAACATGACCATCAACATGAATAATAGTAATTGTAACAGAGTAATAACAGACATTATTTACTACAGTGAATGTTAATGTATGTATCTACCACACTTCCTGGGATCTTTGATTTTTTAAATTAAAGGAGAATTTCTACCTCCAGGATAATATTTAAACTTGTAGCCTAAAGGAGTATTCTCACATTCATAGCCATATTTAAAATTGTAGACAAAGTTTTTTGCAAATATGAGTATTAAATATGAGTGACCCTCTCAATATTAGTTTTGTTTTGGGCTCAGTTGACTCGGGTCTTAGATTTGTTTCGAGTTGAACGAATTTGGCATGAACCACAATTTAAATTGGCTTAAAGCCGGTTGCATGGTGGAAGCAGGGCTGCAAAATCAGACAGAAAGAGGACCTGATCCATATTTCGTGGCCCGAACTGTCAGCCTGCACACGTGACTGTGTCATTCACGGTTATGTGTATGGCCCATAGAAATGAATGGGTCGATGTGCTATACGGGAAAAATACAGACAGTAAACTGATCTTGCCCATGGTTGTCTGCAGGGGGCTTAAGGCAAACACAGCCAAGGTGACAGTGACATGTATGTCTATGGAAAAACAAATGGCAAGCAGTTGGATCAAACTGTTTAACCATATACTGCGCTGCCACAGGCTATTACACATTTAAAACGCAACAAAAATGACTCTTTTTTGAGGGAAAAGGTGCTTACCTGTGTTTTATTAGACACACATTAGAAAAATTGGTTTGGTAGCTAAATTAGACCGTTTTGATTGTAAGTACTACAGGATTGTTGCAATTTGGGAGACAAATTTGTATTTGTGAGCCTAGTTGAAAAGTGATGAAATATTTTCAAATTTGATTTTCAAAATCTATACAAAGCTATTCCTTTATGGGAACATAATGCCACATCAACATGCATTGGCATTGGCAGTAGCAATGGTGGGAGTGTTTCTTTTATTTTCTTCTTATGCCAACAGAGTGGCAGACTGGCGCACTTGCCTGCCACGTTTACAGTGAAGTGACAAAGAATTGACTTTATAAAAAAGCCATCACAAATTGTCCCTTTATGAAAGCAGATGCAGCGCCAATGATGATCACAAGATCGAAAGAAAATCTTTGACAAAATATCAGCATGCCTGGCCCACCAGCTGAAAAGTTAGAATATACTCGATTATGGAACTGATTACCGTGAGAACTCGACTTGGGAGTCAGAAAATAACTTCATTAAGATTTTATTATCCTGTTGGTTATCCCTGTATGGAAGCACCTACCACATCAACATCATACTGTCGTAGTGACAATTTACAGAAATTCTAGAAAAATTTGGGGCACATTATTAGATTATTAGAGTGTCCGGGTTGTCAGCTAGGACAAAGCTAGGATATCTTCTGAAATGGAAAGAATTTTATGAACCGGAGAACAAAACTTGGGAGGCAGAAAAAAAAATATTATTATTATTATTATACTGCAGGTATCCATATATGGGAGCATATACTACACAAACATCATGTTGGAAGAGTGACAATTTACATAATTTGAAGAAAAACTAGACTGCCACTGAAAAATTCAGGATATCTTCCAAAAGTGATCATAATGAGGTAGAATTTGTTTTCTTCAGGCTCCAAGTAGTGACAATTTACACAATTTTTAGAAAAAATTGGGGAATATTAAAGGGATCCTATCTTTGGAATCCCATTTTTTCTCCCTAACACGTAGGAATAGCTTTAAGAAAGACTATTCTTCTCCTACCTTTAGATGTCTTCTCCGCGCCACCAATCGGTAGAAATCCCGGTTTTCTTCTGTATGCAAATGAGTTCTCTCGCAGCACTGGGGGCAGTCCCCAGCACTCAAACAGCACTGAAGACTTCCCAATGCTGCCAGAGAAATCTCCAGCGACGCCTCTATTTTCGTCTGGAACGCCTCTCTCCGCTTCTTCTGGCTCTTGGCCTCAACCTTCCAGGCATGTGCAGTTGGCTCTGCCATGGGCCTCAGGCCCACTACACATGTTCGCGGCCATTTTTTTTGTGGCCACTTACGTGAGTTTACTGAGCATGTGCAGTATGCTCGTGTAGTTCTATGGAGTACAGAGCATATTGAGCATGCTCAGTAGCACTGTACAGGCATGCAACACGTGAGTCCCCATGGCAGAGCCGACTGTGCATGCCTAGAAGGTTAGTTTTAGCACTAAAAAGATGTCTTGGTTAATAAGAATTACACTAGAACACATCACTTGAGTCAGCTTGGATTTTTTCAGTGATGATGCCATTTTTTGTGTATTATTAACAAAAAATGCTATTGCAAACAAACCCTTAAAAAAATGTAATATTGTACTGAAAGGATTAACTTGGGAAATCGAGGCTTTTCCTTACCGTAGGGCCCTGGCCTAAAAAACAACAGTTTCATCAAAAGGCAAACACAAGTGGTTACACAGCACACTCCATGATCGTTTTTCTATGATGGATTCATCAATGGTATCTGTCAAAAAAGTGTTTTTTTCCTATCGTCTTCATTCTGAGCATGCACAGAGAACACTGAAGAGGGAAGAACAGATTGCAAAATGGACACAATTGGATTACTATACATTTGTAATCTGTGTCTGCTTTATATAGACCTTTATGTCAAAAATACAGATATGTTTCTGTCCGTAAAGCATCCTTATTATTTGAAGGGAGCAAAAGTGCAGCAAGAAAATCCAACTTTTATTTTCGTTCAAAACAGCAGATGTATGGAGGCAATGCTCCAAATGCACACCTGCAGATAGTTTTAAAAACCCATTGAAATAACAATGGGCTTTTTAAACAACCTGTCCTAATCAGTTTTTATGATCTTTTGACAGATCACAAAAACTGCAGCGACACCAACAATGATATGAACCCAGCTTAAGACACTCTGTGGACTGTCACAGATCACAACACAGCAAGGTACACTAATAGTAATGGCATAGAATAGCTCTATTGAAAAAAAAAGACTCAACAAAATGAGATTATTGGCAATGAAAGGGTGATCTGGCTAATGTATGTGTAACACAGTGAACACTGCAGTAGCATAGCACAGTGCATAGCTTCTCCCTGCCAACTCTTATGCTTTTCTTCCATACTAAAATTGATTAATTGTAACTCAACTGTGCTCCAGACTAGTCCTCCTCCTATATCTCTATAGTTTTATTGCAGTGTTGGTGTTTTTCCACTAGAAAAGTATTTGCAGCAATTACTATGGGTCATGCAGTGATAACATATCTTTGCCTTTGGCTGCTTCATCTCAAAATAGAGCTTTTTGTTCCTGCCCACAATATTGTATATGCTGAGGTGATATCAGAACTATAACCTCTCCAACAACCACTTATGGTTGACTGAGAAGCTGATAGGTGATGTGTCCTCCTCCTCTGCCTTTTTTTTTTTACCTTGTCTTACATATGGCAGTGGCCATTTTAGTGTCATAAAAAAACAAAACTTTTGGAAACTACGGGACAAAACATGCTTGTTTCTACTCCCAACCTCCTAGTTTTCCTCCCAGTGGGCTGCTGCACACAGAACAGATTCTTTGCACATGGATTACATGTGAATTCTCTCGGCTGGAAATGTTTTTTTTTTTTCTTTTAATGTAGATTCTGAGCCCACATAGGGCTCACAATGTACATTTTCCCCTATCAGTATGTCTTTGGAACATGGGTTGGAAATCCATGCAAACACGGGGAGAACATACAAACTGCTTGCAGAGTTTTTTTGCCCTTGGCAGGATTTGAACACCAGGACACCAGCTCTGCAAGGCTACAGTGCTAACCACTGAGCCACCGTGTGGCCCCTTGGCTGGAAATTTCTGACACAAAAAAAGATATTTTACTATGTCACTAACCATGCCTACAGCAGCATACAAATGGTTTAGAAGAGATGTTGACGTTGGCAGACCTTTAAAGGGTTATGTCAGCAATAAAAGTGATTATAAGTAAATGTTAGAGTAACTTACTTACTAAAGTATAGCTATTAAAGAAGATGTTTCCTCTTGGAAATATTACAATTATCTGCTTGTAATAGAGTTCCCTGTCTACAACATTTCCACAAAATCGGATGTGATATGACAAGGTTGATGTCTTACTAACCAATCTAGTTACCTGCAGAAACCTACAGACCCCATAGACTATAATGGGATCTGACGAGTTTCTGCCCACTTTCATTATAAGGGTAAGTTCACACCAGTGGTGAACCTGGCCTTTTTGCCACTTGAAGCGCCGGATGCCAGGCTGGGGGGGGGGGGGTTCTAGTGGTAACATTACAGTGAGTAATATTTTGTGGCGACTTACTGGAGACGTCCCTGACTAATTGCTCATATTTCCGGTCTCTTCCTTCTGGACCGCCGTGACCACTTCTACCAGTTGTGATTTGTCTCTGTAAAGTTTGCAACACAGACATCTTTGACACCTCACTTCTCCAGGCACCCGACCCATATCGTCCTCACCTACACAACGCCCCTTAAAGAGGACCTTTTATGAGTTGGGGCACATGCGGTTTTATATACCACTGGAAAGCCGACAATGCGCTGAATTCAGCGCACTGCCGGCTTTCACGATCTGTGCCCCCGCTGAAGTGCTATTGGTGCCGGTACCATAGCTCTTCACTGTCAGAAGGGTGTTTCAGGAATGCCTTTCTTCACAGTAGCGCCTATATAGCGCTGTTTGAGTGCTGGGGCCCGCCCCCAGTGTTGAGAGAGAACTCATTTGCATACAGGCGAAAAATGGTATTTCTACGGAACAGCGGCGCGGAGAAGACATCTAAAGGTAGGAGACGAATAGCCTTTCTTAAAGCTATTCCGACGTGTTAGTCACAAAAAAATTCCATCTGAATGATAGGATCCCTTTAATAGGGACAAAGATAATAATGTTGTTAAAGCAATATTTTGCAAATTTGCTCTAAAATGCATATTCAGTTTAGATCTTACCATTTGATGGCACACACCCTTTAAACACCAGCGGCTTTCATAATAAGGTACATTTATGGCAAATTGTTATGCTGTATGTAACAAATTTCACATCTTTTTGTCATTTTGCATTAAAATTCATCAGCATTTGTATTTTTCATATAGAGTGTGCAATGTCGCTCTGACAATATTATTACCATGGTGAATGAATCAGATATCATAGCTTATACAATGTGGTATCATAAGTGTTCCAGTAGAAAGAGCAGACAATTCCATCAATTTAACTAAAGCTGGTTTAAAAAATCTAAAGAGTTTTTCCGCCATCTAGTGTTCATAGAGTTTATAACAGTCTTTATATTTTAATATTGCTTTTCTGGTATATAAAAATCATATATAGATATTATTACTTTATACCAGCTATTTTTTTGTTAACCCTTTTGAACCATGAATCCTTTAGGGCAGAATTTCCCACTGACAGAAGATGAACATTTTTTAATATGTGTCGGCAGTGTAAATGGCAGAAAATTTATACAGGGACAAAAGTTTAGTTGAGATTCAATTCCTAACTTGTCTGAGAAAGAGCTGCAACAAAAAAAGCTTCATTTCTGCAACGTGGGACTTCAGCCTTAAGATTTTTTTTTATCTACGCAGCTCTTTGCTATACTAGATATCAGTTTCTGGTGCATGGATGTTGAGCATTTGATGCTAAAGGTTCACAGATCATGATCAAATTAATTTATACACATTACAGACATGGTGCATAAATATTATGAGTGAAAGATGAATATGTTACAAAATTCTATGTTGCCATATATATTCTGATGTAAAAGGAAAACATGACTAGATAATATTATAAAAAGCCCCGGGCGCGGTTCTCCCTCAACGGACCTTTGGTCCCCTTTTTCCTCTTCAATGTATTACAGTGTCAGGTTACCTACGAACGTATCTATCCATTTTTTTAGCTCTTTAGGGCGAACACGGCTGATTTATGTCAAAGTGATGTAGCATGTATCTCTATGGAAAAAAGATTGTTAGGGGCCATTCACACGGAAGAAAATGGTGAAGAATTTGGCGTGGAATTTCAGCGCTGAAAAAAAATGCCTCCCATTGACTTCAATGGGTTCCTTTTTCTGTAAAAAGGAACCCATTGAAGTCAAAGGGAGGCTGTTTTCAGCGCTGAAATTCCACGCCAAATTCTTCATCATTTTCCTCCGTGTGAATGCACCCTTAAAAGGAGTCTATCATTGCTGAAATCAAATTTGAAATAAGCATATATTCAAATAGACTTTATAAGGGCTATTTCAGCCATACCTTTTGTTTGATGATCCTCCAAATGGTTTTGTTAAAAATCCCTTATTTTCAGATACAGTGGGGCAAAAAAGTATTTAGTCAGTCACCAATAGTGCAAGTTCCACCCCTTAAAAAGATGAGAGGCGTCTGTAATTTACATCATGGGTAGACCTCAACTATGAGAGACAAAATGAGAAAACAAATCCAGAAAATCACATTGTCTGATTTTGTAAGAATTTATTAGCAAATTATGGTGGAAAATAAGTATTTGGTCACCTACAAACAATCAAGATTTCTGGCTCTCACAGACCTGTAACTTCTTCTTTAAGAGTCTCCTCTTTCCTCCACTCATTACCTGTAGTAATGGCACCTGTTTAAACTTATCAGTATAAAAAGACACCTGTGCACACCCTCAAACAGTCAGACTCCAAACTCCACTATGGTGAAGACCAAAGAGCTGTCAAAGGACACGAGAAACAAAATTGTAGCCCTGCACCAGGCTGGGAAGACTGAATCTTCAATAGGCAACCAGCTTGGATTGAAGAAATCAACTGTGGGAGCAACAATTAGAAAATGGAAGACATACAAGACCACTGATAATCTCCCTCGATCTGGGGCTCCACGCAAAATCTCACCCCGTGGGGTCAAAATGATCACAAGAACGGTGTGCAAAAATCCCAGAACCACGCGAGGGGACCTAGTGAATGAACTGCAGAGAGCTGGGACCAATGTAACAAAGCCTACCATCAGTAACACACTACGTCGCCAGGGGACTCAGATCCTGCAGTGCCAGACGTGTCCCACTGCTTAAGCCAGTACATGTCCGGGCCCGTCTGAAGTTTGCTAGAGAGCATTTGGATGCTCCAGAAGAGTATTGGGAGAATGTCCTATGGTCTGATGAAACCAAACTGGAACTGTTTGGTAGAAACACCACTTTTCGTGTTTGGAGGAAAAAGAATACTGAGTTGCATCCATCAAACACCATACCTACTGTAAAGCATGGGGGTGGAAACATCATGCTTTGGGGCTGTTTCTCTGCAAAGGGTCCAGGACGACTGATCCGGGTACATGAAAGAATGAATGGGGCCATGTATCGTGAGATTTTGAGTGCAAACCTCCTTCCATCAGCAAGGGCACTGAAGATGAAACGTGGCTGGGTCTTTCAACATGACAATGATCCCAAGCACACCGCCAGGGCAACGAAGGAGTGGCTTTGTAAGAAGCATTTCAAGGTCCTGGAGTGGCCTAGCCAGTCTCCAGATCTCAACCCTATAGAAAACCTTTGGAGGGAGTTGAAAGTCCGTGTTGCCAAGCGACAGCCCCAAAACATCACTGCTCTAGAGGAGATCTGCATGGAGGAATGGGCCAACCTACCAACGACAGTGTGTGCCAACCTTGTGAAGACTTACAGAAAACCTTTGACCTCTGTCATTGCCAACAAAGGATATATAACAAAGTATTGAGATGAAATTTTGTTACTGACCAAATACTTATTTTCCCCCATAATTTGCAAATAAATTCTTACAAAATCAGACAATGTGATTTTCTGGATTTGTTTTCTCATTTTGTCTCTCATAGTTGAGGTCTACCTATGATGTAAATTACAGACGCCTCTCATCTTTTTAAGTGGTGGAACTTGCACTATTGGTGACTGACTAAATACTTTTTTGCCCCACTGTATGTAAATGAGCTTTACAGAGCACAGGGAGCGTACCTCCAATTTTATGAAAATCAGTGTTTTTTTCTCATGCAAATTAGCTAAAGAGGGCTTTAGGGGAGTTTTTTCACCTGAGAGGGCTTCACTGTTTGCTCCAGATACTCCAGATGGGCGGAAGTTAGGGGTCATTATATAGAGCAAGGAGTGAAGCCCCAGCAGGAGTAGAAACACACCTAAAGCCTTTTACAGCTAATTTATATTAGATTAAAACACTCATTTTCATGAAAATGCAGCTTCAATAAAGAATAAGAAAGGCATCTGTAGAAAGTATAGAAGCAGCCCTACAAGGTGCTGCCATTAACTGGAGGTTGATTTTCCTGCTGACAAAATCCATTTAAAGGGATTGACAACTTTAAAAAAAAAAAAAAAAAAAAGACTAGGCTAAGGCTGCATGTGTCGTCTGGCATGTCGGACGACACGCAAAAAACAACACATCATGGTTATTCCAGTAATGATTTAAAGAGAGCGTTTGCAGAGGATTCCTCTGAGGACTTTCTGTTTCAATGGGGAACTACTGGCATTTCCATAGGTATAGTTGACATGCTGCGATTTCCAAAACTGTGCCAATTTTGGAAATTACAGCGTGTCCACACCATGGTTTTTACCGCAAAGTGGGCATGGGATTCGCTAGAATCTCATCCACTTTGCCTTGACAGTAAAACACTGCGATTTTTCCCGTGGTGTTTCTGCCGAGAGCAAATCGTGGCATTTATGCTATGTGGGGCCTCGAGCTAAATGATACTAAAGTGATTGTTGCATTCTTAATTTGAAACAAATGTTTTCCCCATTGCTCAGCTGAAGACCCCTGCCTGGCCATATCTGGCTTATGTAAGAAATGCAAAGCCCTCATTCACATCTGCGTTTGGATTCCTTCCGGGGGAGTCCGCATGGGGACCCCTCCAAACAGAATACCAAACGCAAGTGCAAAGCGCTGTACTGTAACGGACCCCATAGACTATAATGGGGTTCATGTGGTTACTGCCAGATCACCGCAGGGGTCGTGCGGACAGGAAAGTAGTTCACCATCTACTTTCCTGTCCGCATGATTCATGCAAGCAGTGCACGGCAAGCACACGGACCTTGTTATAGTCTATGGGGTCCGTGTGCTTTTATAGCACAGCGCTTGCAATTACGTTTGTATTCCATTCGGAGGGTCTTCATGCAGACTCTCCCTGGATGGAATACAAAAGCAGATGTGAACTAGGCATAAGTTGTATTTGATCATTTATCTCAGCTTTCCTTGGATGCATCCCACATTGAATAATAAATGGGAATATCAAAGGACAGCTGAATACAGCAAGTGATCACTTGTATTTACATAGCCTACAGACAGGCAGCTAGTGACCTGAACGGTAGTTTACATACAATGGGGGAAGTTTTTTTATTTACTTTTTTTTTAGCCCCCCCCCCCCGAATAAGAAAGCAGGAACCTAAACCACATTGATATTCACATACTCTCTGACTCTCTTCTGCCACCATACCCTGACTCTCTTCTACCACAGACTCACTTCAGGACACAGAAGTTGCCACTGTCTTCTACAACACCATCAATATTTCATCCCTTGACTCAATGCCCCCTCACACACACCAGAGCTCAACTGGTTAACAGGCAACCCTGCTCTATGGACCTGACAAAAATCTGAGACGTGCATCAAGGATTGCAGAATGCCTGTGGAAAAAAAAAACACTCCCAAGAAAGACTTCATCGGTTAGAAACAGGCAGTTCTCATCTTCAAGAATGCACTCACCTGTGCAAAACAGGTCTAATTCACCACACTCATATCTTCCCTATCCCTTAACCCCAAACAGTTATTTAATACCTTCAACTCCCTTTCACTCTGTCCCCTAGAACCCCCCCAAAACATCACATCTCAGCAGAAGGGTAACCCTTGATTCTACCCTATCCTTCAAGCCTCACACCCAAGCTCTCAACATCTTCTGCTGCTTCCAACTCAAAAAATCCATTGAATCAGCTCCTTCCTTACCCCTAAAACTACAAAAATGATAGTCCATGCCCTCATAATATCCCATTTAGTTTATTGTAACATCCTTCTCCATGGTCTAACCTAATCTCCTGTTAACTTCTCACAAGTAACCTCCAATCCTCTCAGGACCTCCTACTCCACTCTATTCTAACCTGTTCTTAACACAACTGTCTCCAGGATTTCGCCCGTGCATCCTCCATACTCTGGAATTTATTACCATGACACATAAGACTGTCCCCTACAATCACAAGCTTCAAGAAGACCTTGAAGACTCACCTGTTCACGAAGGCCTACAACATCCATTAACGCTACTGTCACCACACCACCATCTGAGAAGCTTCTACCCTCATCTACTGTCTCTATCCCCTTTCCCTCAGAGATCGTAAGCCCTTTTGGGCAGGGCCCTCTATTTCATTGTGCCAGTTGGTCACCATTCGTATTAGTACTTGTTTTGTATATTTTACGTATTGTGTGTAAATCCTGAAATGTATGGCACAATGGAATTAAAGGGGTTATCCAGATTTCGAAAATTATCTCCAAATACATTCACAGCAGTGCTAAATAATCACTCTTACCTTGTACAGCCTTTTCTTGGCTTTATTTTACTTTTTTCACCTGGTATCACTGTTATTTACCTGCAGTGAAATTGTGAACAAACTACGTTTCCCATGATGCATCTGCCTCTGTAAGTGTAGGCTCAGGGGAGGTGTGGGCCTTTGGGTTCCTCTTCTGGCCTTCTGGGTAGCATCACACTTTCATTAAAGTGATGTCAGCACACCCCATGTGATGGGGTCAGAAGAGGCTGAAAGAGGATGCTGAGGGAGTGCCAGAATTAGGATTACTTATGATTAATTAAGACAAATACTACTAATAAAAAATACTAATAAAAAATAAGTAAATAAATAAAATAAATAAATCTAATTGTATACACTAGACAAACCCATTAAGTGCCATATAGTAAAAATATTATAGATAACAGCATAAATATCTCAGCTCAATGTGTTCTTTACTAAACATGTAGCTGCTGGAATACCAATTCTCTGCTCTCAGGTTCTTGTGAATTCTAAAATGGGAAGTGCAGGAGATACACGTTTAATTGCAATCAGACAATTTCGGTGAATCTGGAAAGTTCTGTCATTTTTTTGCGTCTAAATGTTAATTGCCGCAGTTATTAAAGT
This sequence comes from Leptodactylus fuscus, assembly GCF_031893055.1. NCBI lineage: Eukaryota > Metazoa > Chordata > Amphibia > Anura > Leptodactylidae > Leptodactylus > Leptodactylus fuscus. The sequence continues at coordinate 137,020,901 of NC_134265.1, forward strand.
CAAAATCCTGACTCAAATGTTTTACAGAATAATCACTGAGATCCAGCAGCAGCATAAAACATAAAGAGGCTCTTCATATGTAAATGCTTCAACATCTGCTAGCAGATTATATCATAATAAAGACACACAAATCATTGAAAGCTGTGTATACTCTATTCTAAATATGTTCATTTTAGCTCAGGCCAAAGATTATAAAACATGTAAAATATCCATTAAAATACAATATATGGTATAGACCTAAACCAGTGCTTCTTGGTGACATGCGTATTAATAGCACAATGCTCACCAGTTTTACTTATTTTATTTTTTTTTGTGTAGATTGTGAGCCCCATTTAGGGATCACAATGTACATATTTTTTTAATCCTATCAGTATGTTTTTGCAGAATGAGAGGAAATCCACACATACATAGGGGGGGACATACAAACTCCTTGCAGATGTTGTTCCTGGCAGGATTCGAACCCAGGACTGCAACTCTGCAAGGCTGCAGTGCTAACCACTGAGCCACAGTTTTGCCCCTCACATAAGCCTTTCTGTCACTTTGCAACTCAACATAACATATATTTATCTCATTCCATATATATATATATATATATATATATATATATATATATATAACCATTTGACTAAAGAACTAGAAGCCCCTCTCTCCCCAAAAAAGTCTATCCTTGAACACCATCTTGTTTAAATCTAAAATGGTTCATAATTCAGCGTTATTGTATTTTCTAGCCATTATGGCAAATGTTCGGAGTTCCAAATTTACTGCAAAAATGCATAGTTAAATAACATGATTCTGTCTGGCTGCTGCTACCACTAGGGGGAGCTTATGGGTATATTGTATGTTATCGTCTTATTGAAAGCATATATGAATAGTATAATTATAAGATTATGGCTGCCTGCTGCCACTCCAACAGAAGGGATAGGGTTTTAATATGTATAGTATTAAACTGTATAGTGGGACTGAAAAAGTTAAAAAAATAAATAAATTACAAATAGTTAGTATCTCTGCATCAGTAACCCCTCTACTATAAAGTTATCACATTTTGTGACCTGTACAGTCAACACTGTCAAACTATAGAAAAAAATAGCATAATTGTTGTTTTTTCTTAACCTGCTTTTCAAAAATCTGAAAAAAATAAGTCATATGTAACTCAAGTCCATGGAAAATATACTGTGTTTCTCCGAAAATAAGACAGTGTCTTATATTAAATTGTCGTCCTAAATATAGGACCTGTGTTATTTTCGGGGGATGTCTCAGCATGCTGACAGGTGCTGTCTGCCAGTCGTACAAAAAGTCTCCAAAACTCTACAATCTACAAAATGTTATGTCAGTCCAGGTAGCTGCAACGGGGCTAAGGAATAGCAGTAGGGAATCTCGCCCTGCACTACTCCCACTAGCTATCCCGGTCCCTGCCTCACGGGTGTGGGTCGGCTGTACTCAGGCTAAGCCTGACCCCGACAGCTCCTCTCTCACTGATTCCGTAGGCCTAGAGGGAAGTGGGAGAAGGAATGCCCTATAAGATCTCTAGGGACTGGAGACTAAAGGGGGTCACCCCTAACGAACAAGTGAAGCTGCTACTGACAGGGACTGACAAGGGTGTGCGCTGACTAACAACACAAGCAGCACACAGGAAAAATGTGGGAAAGGATTCCCCCAAACCAATATGGGAAGGAACCTTACACTAGGAAACAAACACAGGGAAACTGAGTAGAAATCAAAGGATAAGGTAATTCACTCACACAGTCAATTATACACAGAGGGAGGATTGGTGAACACAGAAGGGAAAACACACAAACCAACTCGTTCACCCAAACCTCCCAAAAACCAACCACGGAACTTCCTCTATCCAAGATAACCACCTACTCCTCCTGCTAAGGCCTAGCTCTGTAAAAGCGACACTCAGCACAGAACCATGGGAGGCATGGGTTTAAATACAGAGTAGAGACCACTCCTCCCAGGTGCAAATGGGAGGACAGACTAATCAACCAGGAAATAAAGCTGCCTACCAACAGTGCGCGCGTGCAAGTCAGAAGGTGTGCACCAATACCCACGACAGGACAACCCCGCAGCGCCAGGATGCCACCCCAGACACTGCGCAGCCAAAAACTCCCCAGGTAAGAAAAATAGAAAGCAATGAACCTAAATACTCCTAACAGGATCCTCCCCTCAAGGAGAAGACTCCGGATTCTCTAGGAGCATCCTTATTCGGGAACTCCTTGTGTAATTTCTCCACGAGTCTGGGGGCTGACATATCCGACTCCAGGACCCAAGAATTATCCTCAGGACCGTATCCCTTCCATGCCACCAGATACCGTAGCTTCCCCCGAACATATTTGCTATCCAGAACTCGGGATATCTCATACTCCCCGGACTCAGAAACTGGTGGAACCTTAACTGGAGACGTTCCCTTCTTGGCCTTCTTTAACAAGGAGACATGGAACACCCGGTTTATCTTCCACCTTTTAGGTAGTTGCAGCTGCGCCGCCACTTCATTTACCATCTTGATGATCTTAAAAGGACCCACAAACCTGGGACCCAGCTTCTTGCTAGGAACCTTCAACCTGATATTCTTGGTGGACAACCAAACCATCTCACCAGGGAAGAACTGCAACTCTCCTCTCTTCCGATCCGCCTGGACCTTAGCCTGGTGCGACGCCCGCACCAGATTCTCTCGGATACGGGACCATACCCCTTGCAGCTTTTTAGAAAATAGCTCCTCCTCCGGAACTGGGGAAGAAATGGAAGAAAATACTCCGAAAACAGGATGTCTACCACCGGAGCAAAAAAAAGGTGTGGTACCTGTGGCATTGGAATCATGGTTGTTTAGGGAAAATTCTGCCAGGGGGAGAAAGGCAGCCCAATTATTCTGGTTCTCTCGAACAAAACACCTCAAAAACTGTTCCACATCCTGATTCTTCCTCTCTGTTTGTCCGTTAGACTCTGGGTGAAACCCGGAGGAAAACGACAGTGTAACTCCCAACCTGCTGCAAAAAGCCCGCCAGAATTTAGCCACAAATTGCGGTCCCCTGTCCGAAACGATCTCCTCAGGAAGACCATGCAACCTTACAATTTCTTTAATAAACGCCTCTGATAGTGTCTTGGCACATGGCAGCCTGGAAAACGGGATCAAATGGCACATTTTCGTGAAGCGGTCAACGACTACCCAAATGACCGTGAAACCCTTAGACACCGGAAGGCCCGTGATGAAATCCATAGACAGATGAGTCCAAGGTGCCTTAGGAGGTTCCAATGGATGTAGAAGACCGTGGGGACGGGTATGCGACGCCTTGGCTCTTGCACAGACCGAACAATTTTGAACAAACTGCAAGACATCCTTACTCCACCCTGGCCACCAAAAATTCCTAGACACCAATCTCATGATCTCTGAAACCCCCAGGTGACCAGCAAGAACTGACTCGTGACACTCCCTCAGGAGACTTTGTCGGAGAGTAGTTGGGACAAAAAGCTTGTTTCTAGGTATCTTGGAAGGTGCAGCGTGTTGCGCTTCGATCAAGGCCTTCTCCAATTTCGCGCCCAATACTGCTACCACCACTCCATCCCCAAGAATAGTGGCAGGCGCCTCTCGTTCCTCCTCAGTCGACATATACCGGGATAAAGCATCAGCCTTAACATTCTTTGAACCCGGCACATAAGTCACGGTAAAATGGAACCGCGCAAAAATAGAGCCCATCTGGCCTGCCGTGCATTTAATCTCTTCGCCGACCCAAGATAAACCAAATTCTTGTGGTCAGTAAATACCTGGACTGGCCTTCTGGCCCCCTCCAGGAAATGACGCCAATGTTCGAACGCTAGTTTTATTGCCAGTAGTTCCCTATCTCCGATGTCATAATTCCGTTCAGAGGCAGAGAATTTCTTAGAAAAGAAGGCACAGGGATGCATACCCTCCTCGAACTCCTGAGAAAGTACTGCTCCCACCCCCACCGAGGAGGCATCCACCTCCACTCGGAAGGCCAACCTCTCATCCGGCTGTCTCAAAATGGGAGCGGACGAGAATCGCTTCTTCAGTTCTTCAAACGCAGCTAGCGCCTCTGGCGACCACTTAGCACAGTCAGCCCCCTTCTTAGTCAAGTCCGAGATAGGTTTCACAACCTCAGAAAATCCCTTGATAAACTGGCGATAATAGTTGGAGAACCCCAAGAACCGTTGGACCGCCTTTAGGTTCTCGGGTCGCAGCCACTCCAAGACTGCCCTGACCTTCTCAGGGTCCATCTCGAATCCCTTTTCCGATAGGATATAGCCAAGGAAACATAATTTATTGACCGCGAACACACATTTCTCCAGCTTAGCACTTAATTGGTTAACCCTCAGGAGATCTAAAACCTCTCTCACTCTCTCCCAATGAGTCTCCAAATCCGGGGTGTAAATGAGTATATCGTCCAGATAGACCACAACCCCCCTCCCTATGACGGCACTTAGTACATCATTAATAAAATTCTGAAAAAATGCAGGCGCATTGGTTAGACCGAAAGGCATCACAAGATTCTCAAAGTGTCCTAGGGGTGTGTTAAACGCTGTTTTCCACTCATCCCCCTTCTTGATTCTCAGCAAGTTATACGCCCCACGTAAATCTATTTTACTAAACCAGCGGGCTCCCGTAATCTGGCTGAATAGATCCGAGATCAACGGAATGGGATAGGGATTCCGCACCGTGATTTTGTTAATCTCCCTAAAATCCAAACAAGGGCACAACCCTCCATCTTTCTTCTTTACAAAGAAAAACCCCACTGCTACTGGGGACTTAGATGGGCGAATATGCCCCACCTCTAGACTCCCCTCAATATACTCTTTGAGCGCCTCCCTCTCCGGAATAGTGAGATTGTACAACCGTGTCTTGGGTAGCACTGCATTTGGTATAAATTTACTTGAGCAATCATAGGTGCGATGTGGTGGTAATGTCTTGGCTGCCCTTTCCTCAAACACCTCCCTGAACTCACATATTTCTTGAGGCAAATTGTCTATAGACAAAGACATAACGGATATGGGCAGACATCGACCATTACACCCCTGCCCCCAAGAAACTACTGACTCGGTCTCCCAGTTGATAATAGGGTTATGCTGCTTCAGCCAGGGCCACCCCAACACTACTTGTGCTGGTAACTTAGACAACAAGAACAAGTCAATCTCTTCCCTGTGGCCACCCACAATAAACTCCAGACCCTCCACCTGTTTGGAGATGACAGCTTGCTGTAGAGGGGTCTTATCAATAGCCCACACCGGTATCTGAGACTTCAAGACCAAAGGACTCACCCTTAATTGCTCACAAAACTCTGAGTCAATAAGGTTGACTGCCGAACCACAATCAACCAAAATCCGGCACTTCTGCCCATTTACCCATCCTTCAAGGGTCAACCCAGCAGTCTGAGTACAGGAAATATGCACACCTCCCTCCTTAGTAGGTTTTCTCCCTTTACCCTCAATAGACCTGGGGTTATTACTCTCCTTGGCGAACCATTCTCTGGAGGGGCATACCCTTGCTACATGTCCCATCCCTCCACACACAAAACAGCGTACTGTGCGGGACCCTTCACTCTTGGGTCTAGCACTTCGCACAGTGGCCCCAATCTGCATGGGTTGGTCCCCCGGGTCCTCTCTAAAAACGGAGAATTGAGGAGGGCTAAGCCCCCCAGGACTCTTGTCTCCACGCTCCCGGAGGCGCCGTCCAACTCTAATTGCCAGCTGCATGGCCTCATCTAGATCTCCCGGAACAGGGTGAGAAACTAGATGGTCTTTAACCTGGTCCGAGAGCCCTGTCTCAAACTGACTAAGTAGAGCGGGGTCATTCCAGTGTACTTCTGCTGCCCACCTACGAAACTCTGTGCAATATTTCTCTATAGCGTGATCCCCTTGCACCACACGTCGTAGGTTATACTCAGCCGTGTGTACCCTGTCTGGGTCGTCATACAGTAACCCCATTGTGGAGAAAAACGCCTCTACAGTTAGTAAGCAAGCTGAGTCGGCTGGTAACGAATGTGCCCAGATGAGGGGATCATCTCTCAATAAAGTAATAATAATCCCAACTCTCTGTACCTCAGAACCGGAGGAAAACGGCCGTAGCCAGAAATACAAAAGACAGTCCTTTTGAAATCGGAAAAAATCTGACCTCTTACCTCGGAAGGGTTCAGGTAAGCTGACTTTTGGCTCCAGAGGCCGACCCACAGGGGCGCTACTCACCTGCCTCTGTATGCCCTCCACCTGAGAGGCTGTGTGTTGAGCCAACTGCTGTAACTGAGATACGCCAGAAGCTTGGATGGCATCCATTCGTAGCTTGATCCCCTCCATCTCAGTGGAAATCTGCTGCACCGCCTGGTACAACTGTTTCAGGTCCGTCATAATGCAAACGAACCTTTTTTTTTTTTTTTTACCGGCTGAGTGTACTGTTATGTCAGTCCAGGTAGCTGCAACGGGGCTAAGGAATAGCAGTAGGAAATCTCGCCCTGCACTACTCCCACTAGCTATCCCGGTCCCTGCCTCACGGGTGTGGGTCGGCTGTACTCAGGCTAAGCCTGACCCCGACAGCTCCTCTCTCACTGATACCGTAGGCCTAGAGGGAAGTGGGAGAAGGAATGCCCTATAAGATCTCTAGGGACTGGAGACTAAAGGGGGTCACCCCTAACGAACAAGTGAAGCTGCTACTGACAGGGACTGACAAGGGTGTGCGCTGACTAACAACACAAGCAGCACACAGGAAAAATGTGGGAAAGGATTCCCCCAAACCAATATGGGAAGGAACCATACACTAGGAAACAAACACAGGGAAACTGAGTAGAAATCAAAGGATAAGGCAATTCACTCACACAGTCAATTATACACAGAGGGAGGATTGGTGAACACAGAAGGGAAAACACACAAACCAACTCGTTCACCCAAACCTCCCAAAAATCAACCACGGAACTTCCTCTATCCCAGATCACCACCTACTCCTCCTGCTAAGGCCTAGCTCTGTAAAAGAGACACTCAGCACAGAACCATGGGAGGCATGGGTTTAAATACAGAGTAGAGACCACTCCTCCCAGGTGCAAATGGGAGGACAGACTAATCAACCAGGAAATAAAGCTGCCTACCAGCAGTGCGCGCGTGCAAGTCAGAAGGTGTGCACCAATACCCACGACAGGACAACCCCGCAGCGCCAGGATGCCACCCCAGACACTGCGCAGCCAAAAACTCCCCAGGTAAGAAAAATAGAAAGCAATGAACCTAAATACTCCTAACACAAAAGTGTTGGAGAAGCCGATGCAGTGGGTGCAGATCTATTGGCTCTTACGTAGCACATTTCATTTTCAACAAGCCCCTGGCAGAAGAATGGAAACTTCTGGAAAAGCCATCGATCACCCTGGAGGCAGCAGCTTGAAAAAGGGCGTTGTGCTCGAAACGCGTAGTGTGTTCCTCTAACAGAAAATAAAGAATATTGTATGACCGTTGGCTGAGCGCGGTGATCCTTTTCGAAATCTGGTCCTCCCATATTGAATGACACCTAAGGTGGTACGGATCCTGCTGTCTCGTCACCTGGAGCGGAACCCTCCCTCCTCAAGTGGTTCAAAAGCCTAACTAATGGTTGTGTTATACAACCTTGCAAGGTGAGAAGCTCTCATACTACTAATTGAAATTTATCATACGGTACCTCACCATATGCAGCTCGGTGCTGTTCTCTATTTTTGTTTTTGCATTGAGACATATAAAGCTGTGGTAGAGAGGATTGTCAAAGCTTTACATACCCAGGTTGAACAAGAGCAATTGAAGTATGGTGCTAGCATAACTAGCGAGGAAAGGGCAGCACTAACATCTCTAAACAGAATTAAAACCAGAAGAAATAGGGAGACCCCTTGTGGTAATGGACAAGAGAGGTTATCTTGAAGAAATTCATACACAATTATCAGATATACTTACTTATAAACCCCTCAAAACAGACCCCACTTTAGACATTTCCCATAATACTTATGACGGATGTTAAGTGTCCGCAATTTTTTAATATTAATGTCTGTGGCTAGCAGACGGTAATGAATGGTTGTCCTGTCTGTTATTAATGTCCATTTTTTTCTGTGCTTGCTCAAAAAGTAGAACAAAAATAAACAAAAAAAATTTGTTTCAGGTTGAAGCATTTCGGTATGAATCACAACCTTAAATTGGCTTAAAGTATGGTGTAGACCACTATCAGGGTTCCTAGCTCTTTAAGGCTAACACAGCCAAAGTTATGCAAAAGTGGATATGACATGTATCTCTATGAAAAAAGGAATGGTAAGCAGAGAATATAAACTATGAATTTAAAGGGATCCTATCATTCACACACTATTTTTTTCTAGGCACCTCGTCGGAACAAGAAATACAGTATTGTAAGTGGCAATTTTCTCGTGGCCTGTGAGCATGCACAGTCTGCTCTGCTCATGGCCCAATGCCTAGAAGTTACAAGCCACCGCTGGAAGAAAAGGCTGAAGAGGACTCTCCTGACGAAGATGGAGGCGGCGCTGGAGAGAGTTCTCTTGCAGCATTAGGGACACCCCCAGTGCTGTCTGAGCGCTGGGGCCTGCCCCGCAGTGCTGCGAGAGAGCTAATTTGCATACCGACAAGAACCGGGATTGTGGGCGAATGGCGGCACGGAGAAGACAACGAAAGGTAGGAGACGAATAGCCTTTCTTAAGGCTATTCCAACGTAGTACTTAGAAAAAAAATAGTGTGTGAATGATAGGATACCTTTAAACATATGCTATATGTTTGTCATATAAAAAAGTAAGAATTTTGTAGAAAAATTAGCACGTTTGATGACTTGGAAGTTATACAGTCTTATTGTTATTTGAGAGACATATTTGTGGCTGTGAGGCAAGTTGAAAAAAAGTAATGAAGATTAGGCCAGACCACAGGGCATGTCTGCCTGAGTGGTGCAGCAGTGGTAACATGTGTAGCCATGTGACAGGCCATAATATGATGGACCAAGCTGCAGGACATGTATGTCTGAATGTTGGCAATCATAACAACATGTGTGGCAGTACATCAGTGAGTAATATGATGGACCAGGTCACAGAACATGTCTGCATGAGATGTGTCAGTGGAGGTGGCTGGGCAACATGTGTGGCAGTGTAGCAGGGCATAATATGATGAACCAGGCACAGGACATATCTTCCTGAGTTCTGGCAGTGGAGGTGGCAGGACTTAATATGGCAACATACTGTATATGGCAATGTGTCTGGGTATAAAATAATGGAACAGGCTGCAGGACATGTCTGGCTGAGGGGTGACAGTGGCAGAAGCTGTGATAACATTTTTGTCAGTGTGTCATGGCAAAATATGATGGATCAGGCTGCAGGTTAAGTCTGCCTGAGTTGTGCTAGTGGCAGTGTAGCAGGGTGTAATATGAGAGATTAGGCTGCAGGATATGTCTGCCTGAGTGGTGGAAGCTGTGGCCACATACGTGGCAGTGCTCCAGAGCATAACATGATGAACTAGGCCACAGGACATGTATGCTTGAGTGGCAGCAGCTGGGGCAACATGTGTCAGTGCATCATGGCATATTATCATGAACAAGGCCACAGCACATCTCTGCCTGAGAGGTCGAAGCTGTGACAATATTTGTGTCAGGGCGTCATGAGTAAAATGATGGACCAAGCCACAGGGCATGTCTGTCTGAGAGGTGGCAATGGTGATAGCTATAGCAACATGCATGGCAATGCATCAGGGTGTTATATGATGGACCAGGCTGGAGGACCTTTCTGTCTAAGTGGTGGAAGCTGTGGCAACATGTTTGGCAGTAGGTCAGGGCTGAAAATGATGGCCCAAGTCAGAGGACATGTTTTGCTGAGTGGTGGCTGTGGTGTTAGCTCGTCACAAGACATACCTGCCTGACTGGTTGCAATGGTGCTAGGTGTTTAGGAGTAGCAACCAGCATCAGCAGCAGTACAGTAAATGGAAGATGATGATAAAAGGAGACAGTGATATCACTTCATGCTCATTCATTTTGACAAAAGTAAGTTCTTCCATGCTAGACATGGACAGTTTCAATCTTTTTCGTGTTACAAGGCCAACAGCGACACTGAATACCCTCTTGGCCATTACACTTGAGGCAAGACAAGATAAAACTCCCATGGCAAACTGAGCTAGTTACTTCCACTGCTTTAACCTATTGGCCCAGAATTCCACAGGGTTAAGTTATTTGCTCGACTATAGGTGTACTCTAGGTATGACAGATGGGTGTCAGTTGCCTGAAAAATTTGTGGTTCATCACCTTCTACATACTGTACAGGACCTGTGTGCTGCTTTTACTCCCCCTGACACTGGTGGTACTGGCGAAAGAGGTGGGAGCACTGGATGAGTGAGGTGGACTGGGAGTGGGCAGAGGCCATCTGAGTACTTGTGTGACTGTCATTTGCAGTGGTCTCCATAAATACTGCAGCATGTTGGGTATACAACCTAGCCTGATAACATTCAATTGTTTTTCCATTTGGGAAGCGGGGAAGAATTCTCTTATTTTGAATTTATAGTGCAGCCAATAGTCTTCCCTCTGCCCTATGCTAATAACTCGCTTGTCGCGGTGTAATCTTGCCCATGAAACTGGGGGGCAAATGAAGGGGAGGGGGGAACGGCATGACACTGTGGAAGATGAAGGGGGTGGGGAGAGAATGGCATAACACTGGGGCAGATGAAGGGGGGGAGAATGACATTACACTGGGGCAGATGAGGGGGGGAGAATGGCATAACACTGGGGCAGATGAAGGGGGGAGAATGGCATTACACTGGGGCAGATGAGGGGGGGAGAATGGCATTACACTGGGGCAGATGAAGTGGGAGAATGGCATGACACTGGGGCAGATGAAGGGGGGAGAATGACATGACACTGGGGCAGATGAAGTGGGAGAATGGCATGACACTGGGGCAGATGGAGGGGGTGGGGAGAGAATGGCATGGACACTGGGGCAGATGAAGGGGGGGATGGCATTACACTGGTGCAGATGAGGGGGGGAACGGCATGACACTGGGGCAGAGATGGGGGGACATGAAACTGTGGGCAGTTGAAAGGGGGAGAACAGCATGAAACTGGGGACAGAGATGGAGAGGGGGACATGAAACTAGGGGCAGATGAGGGTGTATATGAAACTGGGGGAGAGATGGAGGGGAGGCATATAATTTACAGGTGACTGTAGGAGGATTATACTGTGTGGGAGCACATGAAAATGAATGAGAATGGGTGGAGTCAACAGAAAAGTGGGCGGAGCTAAATTTGTTGTGGCGCGCAGAGCAGAGGGGGCAAGTCACTTAGGGTGTATGGGGCCCCAAAATTCCTGGTGGCGGCCCTGGTCGCGAGGCCAGATGGAGTTGCCCTGTATCTGGGAATTTGATTGTCATCTGAGAGATGTGGCAATAATAAATGCACTGCTGCAGAAACCAAAACAAAATCCACTAAAACTTGCTGTATGGTGTGGAGACAAGAGAAGTAGTGCAAGCACAAGTTAAAACCAGGAGAGAACATAATATTCAAAATCAGAAGACGAAAACAGTATCCAGAAAACAAGCCAAGGATCAAAGCAAATGAGCATGTTAAAGCAGAATCAGGAGGCAAATATAGAATTCAGGGAGCAAGCCAGAGGTCAGTAAGCAAACAGGCATACCAATGCTTGCCTGTTTGGATTTTGGTGCCATCCTCAAGCTGCATGCTACGGCGCAGGGTGCGTGTCTGGCTATGATTCCTTGCTTTAGTTTATTCTTCAACTGGCTGAACACTGTCCTATTCTCTCACTTCTGTAATTGATTTTCTACCACACCCATCTCTTACACCTTTGTTTCCCTCTACTCCTCAAATAGTTAATCTCACTAATATTACTTATGTGACTGACATCTTTTCCTTCCAATCAAGCTTGGGGTGGGTTCTTTCCTCCTATATATTGTTTTCTCACACTACCCTTTGTGCTTGTTATTTGCCTTTCTCTGTGTGTTGGCTCAATACTATTACTGTTTGTATTTGCATTTCTGACCTTTGGCTTTTCTTGTGACTATTCTCGTGGATTTTGATTCTGCACTGCACTGCTCAACTGGTTCCGACCCCTTGTGGTTAGCTGACCTCCTGTTTGTTGTTGTTTATCTTGTCTGCATTCTGTGTTATCACCTATACCATAAGAAGAGTCTTCTGCCCAGTTGTCCTCTGCCACCTAGGGCACTGAGGCAAGTAGGCAGGGACAGTGGATGAGTTCACTGTCTTGTCGTTCCTTCCCTGCCAGGGTTCACAAGCAGCTACTGGGGAATTGTTCTTTTAACAATTCCCCCACATATACACAGATAGTATGGAGAGCCAAACTAGGAAGCAATCTAATTAGTTGGTGCTTGTCAAGAGGGTGGGGTGTTATATAGGCCTCCTCAGCTGCTAACTGGACCAAGCCAGGAAACCTCTGAAACTACAAAAGCTTCTCAGGTTGTCATGGTATTATTAAAGGTTCAGCAGCTGAATAGAGAATCTGAACACTCTTGGCCACACATTCCTTTATGGATGACTCATGTTGGCATTGAATAGGAGTAGGAGAAACAGATGGTGATGGTTGTGATAACAATGACTATGTGCCAGGTGTAGATGTGGCCTTCCTACAAGAAAGATCACAGGGAGGAGTAAGAGAACTGCCTTGTTTACTTTCCCTGCCACTGCCGCTGTCAAGTCTATTTTTCCAAATAAAAGAGTGATGTCTTTTCATTTGACATCATAGATCTATTGTTCCTACATTTGTTCCTGCACAGTCATGGCTAAGTTTCTGTGTGCAGGTCTTGCACATGTAATGGATTTATCTTTTGGCAATGAACAAAATAATTCCCACACTGGAGTTGACCGCATGTATTTGCTGCCAGCATCAACAACAATTGAAACATGTCTGCCACTCCCACCCCCAGTGCCACTACCCTCACCCTATGATGTCCACAAAAGTATCATCATCAGCAATGTCATCATCATCTTCCCTGCTGCTTCCCTGCTGTCTTTTTCCTCTGCTTGCAAACACTCCTGACTGTTTAAGCTTATTCAGTTCATCAAGAAGAGGAGTAAGACTGCTTTTACTTGGAGAAATAGATTGCTCAGCATGTGTCTAATCACTACCAGGATTTTGTGTCAGTGAAGAATGGTAAGGAGACATAGTTGACAGTCCAAAAAGGCCCCGTAGTAAATTACGTGTTATGTTGGAGGAGGAACACACAGAAATCTTATCACATCACTTCTGAATGAAATATCCTCCTGCGATTGAGAAGAACCAGATAAATAATCAAAAACTTCATCTTCATTCTTAGGAATTCCAACAACTACTGATGTGCCACCAAAACCAGAAGCAGTGTTGCTCTTGCCACTCACATTCTTAGTACTTGCACTAATGTATGATTATTGTCAATGAAAGGGTTAACAACAGCAGAAGCACAGATTCCCCCAGTCACTGTCTATGAAACTATCTTATCACTATTGAATTCTAGCACTAATCTGCTTGTGTAATTATTTGATTCTCTAAATTCTCCTAGTCCTCTAATCATGGCTGGATTTCCTATTGCTTTTTCTGAACTGCACTGTAGCCTATGATGCAGTAAGGTGGATAGATTTATTTGCATGTCCACCATTTACAAAAACTAAAGGTTGATCAACTGTGTATAAGCTTTTACATGACCTATGTCCTATGTGAAAAAGTGAAGGGTGTGGTCTGGGAAGACAGGTATGTCCCAGCCAGGCAGCTAAAGGGTGTTTGGTAAAGATTCACACCAGGGAGGTCAGCTGACTAATCAGGCCCTAATAACAGTCTTAGTGAGAAGACTAGCATTGTGGCACCACACTGAGTTGAACTGTCCAGACTGGACCTCCAAAGCAGGTACTGTGCCACCCATTGTTGTTGCCAAGGTGGGAGACTGGTAGCCAGTCTCCTGTATAGTCAGGGAAAAGTTTCCTTACGTTTAAGTTAGTTTCTCAGCTGAGAAGGGTTTTGTTTTGTTTTTTTCTGTGGCTTTGCAAAAGCAGTGTATGCGCTACATGTGAATAAAGCCTGAACTTGTGTGCAATCCAGTGTCTGTGTCCCTGTTTCCTGCACTGCTACAAGCATCTACCTGAGCGATTCCCCACACCTATGACATCAGCACCATGAGGTTCACCTACCATTGTGTATTGACTGAGAGGCTCTCAGGTGTTACTACAATGTCACAGTGACTTACAGACAGAGTCTGAGTTTTTGCACATGTGTCTCCCTTGAATTTCCTGGTCAAGCATGCAGCATCAGCCATTTTTTTGTAGTGTGGCCATTTTTATTTGTTTGAAGCGAATCACCATTTGTTCAATTGCATTAAAAAGTGAACAATGTGGAATATTCGCCTCAAATTTGGTTTGTGAGAAACTGGCTTGCCCCTCGCTATATAACATTAGTTTAATGTAAAGACTGACTTATCCGTGCTTTTTCATGAGGCCCTACTTGAATTTTTTTTTGTTTTTGGACATAGGTCTTGAAATTCTGCAGACCACTGTGGCCTTCGCTGTAGTTATCATTGAAAATCTCAGTGTCACTAATTGTAATGTGTTTTTACAGTCGTTTGCAGGCTATTTTAGAGGAAATTGCATTCTGATCATCAATCGTCTTACAGCATTTTGTTACTGCCTGAGGCCTGCTACTTTGTGGTACATATTCCTGGCTCATTGAGCTGGAGGGTCCTAGCTCACGGCAAGAGCCAGGAACCAGCCTACTGGTATGATCCCAGTACAGAAACAATGAGATGCAGCAACTCTACAATAGCCAACTGCTGAAAAATAAATTTATGTTGATGGACATTTTAGAAATTCGCCATTGAGTGTCAGGTAATATTTGCATGCAGTTGTTTGCACTAGGTTTCCCAAACTGACACTGTATACTGCACAGTCCAACATCTTCATAGTCCATCATCTTCTTTTCTTCGGATCAGACACCATTGTGGTTTTTAGTTTTATCTTTCTGTATACTATACTTTAATCCAATATAATGCATTAGAACAGCCCCACATGGGCAACATAAGGACAGTGCCATCTCTGTCTGCTGGGTGACAGGAGCACTTGCCGTACCTGTGATAGGAGTTTTAGTGACCTGTGTGTAACAGCCTTTCATACAGAATGTGAGACTGTAAACTGTAACTTTAGGACTACACAGACAGTAATCTTATGAACATTTACAGAAAGTCTACAAACATAGAAGGGGAAATACAGGCCTCTGGAAGTTGAGTAAGATGCCACATGATTTCTGCTAAAAGGAGCTACAAATGGATACTTCGCAGTCTCTAATTTGACCAGTAAATAAATATTCCATCAAATATTTCATCAAACACTTTTCATCACTTTATTGTGTCATATATATTTATATATAAAAAAAATTCAACAGGGAAATAGTCTGTTATATTTTAAAACATAACTATTGAGTCCATTATATAGAAATTTTCATCGCTTGTAAACTCTTATAGAGTAGCACAGTTTTTAGCTGTATAATTTACTTTATATTTCTAAAGCTTAAGTTTCATACAAAAGCAAGGCATGTAAATAAAAATAACCGTGTCTACATTCTTCTTATTCCGGGGAAGCAAATATGAGGAAGAAACGAGGTACAGGAAATTCTTACAGGAGCTTACTGAGCAATATCATAGTAGTAATTTCGGAGTTGAAGCTCAACGTTCACAAAAGAAGGACGATCTTCAACCCTGCAAAATAAAAAAGGAGAAATTAAAAATTAATTGTTTGTTCTGCTTATTTTTGCTTCACACATGCCTGTTATACACACACAACTCTACTACAGTACCTTCATGTTCTACCCAAACACAGCTCTGCTACCTCCACATACAATACCACAGCTCACATAATTTCCTTCCAGCACATACAGTCCTGCTATCTCTATGCTCTCCCTAAACCCACATTACTACTACTTTCCTGTTTCCTCACTGCATACAGCCTGTTCCCTCCATAAATTCAGCTCCGCTGCCCTCATGTCCCCCCACACACTCAGGGCTGCTACCTCTACATTTCCCTCTACAGCAGTACATCTTTGTTACATGCAATTATCCCATCATGGGAGCAAATGTGAAATCAAAATGGTTTTGGCATTGAAAGCTGCAATGGCACGTTTTGTTTTGTTTTTGGCAGTTGGACTTTTTCAATAGAACGTTATTATTTTTTATACCAACAATGGCACCAACAGTGTGGTAAAGTGCAATATGATGGAACATTTTGTGCTGAGTGGTGGCAATGGTGGAAGCTTTAGCAACCCTTATGGCCAGTACCAGCGCCGCACCTCCCATGAGGCGACCTGAAGCGAGTGCTTCAGGTGGCGCTATGCCAGGGCCCCAGGGAGGGCGGCATTTTTGATTACATAAGCCAGTCCAGGACAAGCTGTCCTGGACTGGCTTAGCACCGAGCGGTGGACTGGGAAGGCCACTGGAGCAGCGCTGCTCCAGCAGCCTCCCCTCACACTCAGGCACACCGATGAGCCCCGCCCCTTCACTTAGCCCCTCCCCTCCACTCCACCACGACCCTCCTCTCGGGGAGGGGGGGGGCGGCTTTCTGTCGTTCGACTCGGGCGGCGAAAGGGGCAGGTTCACCCCTGAGCAGTACAGCATGGAATAATGATGAAGTAGGCTGCAGGACATGTTTGGCAGATGGTGGCAGTGGTTGTAACTGTGACAACATGACTGGCAGTATAAAATGGATTAATGTGATTGATCGTGCCTCAAGAGATGATGTCCAGCTGTTTAGAAGTAGTAGGCAGCATCAACAGTACAGTACATGAAACATGATAGAGGGAGACAGAGGCATCAGCCGGAGTTGTGTAAAAATCCTCAGGGATCCATACCTGATTAATTTTGATTCAATTTGTTCCATACTAGTGGTGGACAGTTTGGTCCTTTTAGGTGTTACAAAAAAAATTTCAATTCTTACCTAAATTTCCACACTGCTATAGGCCTTCACATTACAGTCTGTCAATACATTGTCATACTAGGCTCAACTCCACATTGCTACACTACCATAAAATCAAGCTCTCCTCTGCATGTGACTTCGCTTCTTCATCTTCCTTACCCTCTCACTTCTAATATTCTTCAAATGATGTGACAAAATGATTTCAAAAATTGTTAATGCCAATTCGACAGTATTGAAAAGTGATAGGAAATTTGGGGAATGAGTTTTCAAAGAATGGACATTGTCTAGCAGTTTTAGTCAATTTAATGTGCCATATTTAATAAAAGGCAGGTACCTTTTAATACATTTGTTTTAAAATATAGCTTAGAATAATCTAAGGCCTGCTAGGAACTTATCCATCCAATTTCTAGCTCTCTAAGGCAAACACAACTGAGGTTATGTCAAAGTGAAAAGCGACATTGTTATTCTCTGGGGTCTCTTCATATCCAGAATATAATAGAAGGAGGCCCACAAGAGGTGTAAAAAAACAAACAAAAACGACAACGAAAAAATTCATACTCACCTTCCATTACCTCTCTTGGCCTTCCTTATGGGATCTGATATTCTTCTGTGATATCGTCCCAGGAGGCTCGGCTGAGGCCTGTGATTGGGCCTCCAGCAATCACGTGGGCATAGCGAGTGTTATGATGTCATGATACTTGGTGTGCCCAGTTCCCTGCTGAGGTCAATCATAGGCCTCAGCACTGAACCCTGGCCGATGATGTTACCGGACACAGTAAGGAAGCCCAAGAGAGGTAACATAAAGCGAGTATGAGTGCATTTTTATTTTTGTCACCTCCCCTGGGCCTCCTATTATATTCTGGGGTCTGAAGAGATGCAGAGTATAACACAGCAGCCATTTTAGTTCATCCAAGACAAATCTTCATTTGCTTAGTTTCATTAAAAAAAAAACAACTATTTGTAATATTCAGGATGAACCCACCTCATTACAAGACAATTTGCCCATCTCTAACTGTAATGCATGCCATTATTGGGTGCATACTCACTTATAGGTCCAGCATAATTTCATTAGTTCATAAAGTTCTGGTGGGCACTTGGGTGGGCACTCCATACGTTTTCCACTTTCAATCATCAAGGACACTTCTCCACCTTTCATTCCCTAAAGAAATACATTTTCAAATGAAAATACACACAGATGTTACTAAATGTATTGTATTTATATTGCAAATATAGATAGATTAGTATTCTTCATAAAATCCTCTCATACCCTCTTTTCTCAAGATTGTGATAAGCTATCAGAAAAATGACATTGAATGTCAATGTATCTGCAGCAGGACATCTAAATGTGGTGTTCGTAGGCTACTGGACCTGACATTCTACTAGAAAGTGTGTTTATTCATAAAACCAAAGGATTTGCATAATACTAAATATATAAAGTATGTGTAATGTCTCTGCCTGTTCTGGTCTCTGCGCCACCCTCCGCTCGCACACAGAGGCGCAGGAGGTGTGTTCAGTTTGATTCTTTGCTTAGCGTTTTTCTTTTCAATGATTTTTATTAATTTTCATTATAACAGACAAAACAAGGATAACATAGGTTACAGAAACGGGAGCACGCAAATAAGACTGTATTTGGAGAAATTATACTATCGAAGTATATTATTAGTTAATTTACGAGGATGAACAATTTAAGTCCATCAATCATCAAGTGGAGGTGTTTCGCGGTCGTTGAAAGAATATGGCAACCTGTAGAGTGAGGGTTAAGTGGGGAACAAGAAAAAACAAGGGGGATAAGGAAGGTCCATACCAGCTGAATGCGAAAGAATATTGATGTTTCACATTAGTGATATCCGATGCTCACAAATATTGTATGAAGGCATTAGATAATGTTGGCTGAAGAATTTACAATGTTGATGGTTAGTTATGAGGAAGGGAATGGTGTGCCAACCAAATTGACCATTGAGAAGAGAATTTTCCAATTTTACCTTCACGGCAGGCTGACGTGTTCTTGTATGCAATTGTGTGTCGTAATGGATATTATTTCAGTTAGTGAAGGTATATGAGAGGATTTCCAATGTCTAGCGATTAATAGACGTGTGGCGTGAAGGAAGTGGCATATGAGGGTACTGCATTGCGGGGGATATTTGTGAATTCCCAACAGGAGTAAAGCCAAAGGGGCGGAAGGGGGTATTGTATTTTGAGTATAAAAGCTAAGTGAACTAAAGGCAGCATGCCATAGTGGAATCAATCTTCGGGCATTCCCAAAATATGTGATATAATGAGCCAGTTTGACCACATCCTCTCTAGCAGAGAGCTGAGGTGTTTGGATAGAACATGGAAAGTTTTAGATGAGTGTAGTACCATCTTAGTAGGATTTTATGATACTGCTCCCAGTGGGAAGCATATGAGGTTGCTTTGTGGGCCCATGGTAATGCCTTGTTCCATTCTGTTATATCAAACCCACATCCCAGGTCAGATTCCCACTTTAAAATGGTGGGAGTCTTTGTAAAGAAAAGGTCTTTAGTTAATAAAAGACATAGGGGTTGTACGCCTTTAGTTTTAGAAGTCGATGAGGATTGTAGGAAGTCATTTAGGATTGTCGGGATGGAAGAAGTAGTTGGGAATTTAGATGTTTCTTGGAAATGTTTTGTTTGAAGATAACTAGGTAATTCCTGAGAAGGAAGTTTGTATTTCGATTGGATTTGTTGAAACGTTAGAACAGATTGATTGTGAAATATATCCGATACGTTTTGGATTCCGTAAAATGGCCATTCAGATATCGGATTACTGGGATTATGAAGTGATAAGGTCTGTATAGGAAGTTTTAAGTTTATTTTAGGAATTGAGGAGTCTTGTGCAGCGACTAGGCATCCTGCTTTCCAAGCTTCCAGTAAGGCTTTAACTGATGGGAGAATAAAGTTTGGATGGGGAATTTTATTGGAGGGTGTAGTAATAATGCTTTTAGGTCAGGTATATTGAGTATGTTAGATTCCAAAGATGTCCATATTTTTCCCTGGATGGTGTTCCACCAATGTTTTACATAACTAAGGCCGGGTTCACACGGAGTATTTTGGTTTGTAATGTGGAACGTAGACGCCGCGGGAGCTTTTGCGGGCCATATACGCTCCCATTGTTTTCAATGGGAGCCGGTACTGTATACGCGGCGCTATTTTGCGGCCGCCGCAAAATCACGGCCGCAAAATAGCACCGCGTATACGGTACCGGCTCCCATTGATAACAATAGGAGCGTATACGGCCCGCAAAAGCTCCCGCGGCGTCTACGTTCCACATTACGAACCAAAATACTCTGTGTGAACCCGGCCTAAGGGTGAATGCAAGATGATATTGTTGTAGGTTGGGAAGACCCATGCCGCCATGTTTATTATGTTTAGACATGATAGAGAATGAGACACGAGGTTTCATCTCTTGTCACACGAACCTGTTCATCTGTTTGTGCAATGAGGAAAATATTTTCGTGGGAAAGGGTATCGTTAGGGTTCTAAAGTAATATAGGATAAGGGGTAGTATTAGCATTTTGTAGAGGACAATCCTACCCATCCAGGAACATTCAAATTTGGCCAGTCTGGTTAGTTCGGTTTGGATGGAAGAGATGAGAGGGGGGAAGTTGGGGGGAAGTTGGCCGAAATTAAGGAATTTATCGAAGGGGTCAGGTTGATACCTAGGTATGGAATGGATTTGTTCTGTTGATTCTGTTTTTCATTGCATTGTATCTGTAATTGAATTTCCACCACACCCATCTCCTGCACCCTGTTCGCTGGTTCTGCCAGAGGCTCGTCTGTGAGGAGGCGGAGTCTAAGATCGGACCACAGCAGTCTCCACTCCTCACAGACGAGCCTCCGGCAGAACCAGTGTTGATTGGCTAAATGCTGTACACTGGCCAATCTACGCTGGTCAATGCATTCATAGGACAAAAAAGTCAGCTCCCTTGTAACAGCAAATTGCCAGCTCTCCCGACTAGCAAGGACGAGCCTGCTGCAGAACTAGTGTTGATTTGTCGCAGGCTCTTCTTTGTTAATCGGGAGAGCTGGCAGCTTGTGGTTACGAAGGAGATGACTTTTTATCAGCGCAACTGCAAGCTCTGTGCAGTTAAAGCGCACGGACCCTATAGACTATAATGGGGTCCGTGCGCTTTAACTGCACTTCGCTCCTCCTAAACACTCTCCTACTGCTCCTTGTGGACTTGGTGACTCTCCTTTAGTTGAATAGTGGTTTCCCCTGAAACGAGCATTTTTTCCTATAGACTACAATGGGATTC
This sequence comes from Leptodactylus fuscus, assembly GCF_031893055.1. Taxonomy (NCBI): domain Eukaryota; kingdom Metazoa; phylum Chordata; class Amphibia; order Anura; family Leptodactylidae; genus Leptodactylus; species Leptodactylus fuscus. Next base: position 137,042,050 of record NC_134265.1, read on the forward strand.
GATATTCGATCGAGTAGTCGAATATTGAGGCTCTATTCGAAACGAATATCGAATATCGAATATTTCACATTTTGCTCATCTCTAGAAATAAATCCTGTGGACCAATGAGGTTAAATAAAACTCTTTGGCCACAATGATCAAAGATATGTTTGGAGTAAAAAGGGTAAAGAATTTCAGGAAAAGAACATCTCCCCCAACCATTATGCATGGGGGAGGATCAATCATGTTTTGAGGTTGTGCTGCAGACAATGGCACAGGTAGAAGGAATAATTGATTCAATGAAATTTTAGCAAATTCTTGAAGCAAACTTAACTCCATCTGTAAAAAAAGCTAAAATAGATAAGGGCCCCTTCACACGGCGTAAGCGCTCGGCTCATTCCGAGCTGTACACGCGAGCGCTTTTAAACACTTGCCATTCACTTCAATGGGAGCACTCGTAAAGCCGGCTTTACGCACGCTCCCATTGAAGTGAATGGGTAGTGTTTAGAAGCGCTTGCGTGTACGGCTCGGAATGAGCCGAGCGCTTACGCCGTGTGAAGGGGCCCTAAGAGGAGGATGGCTTCTAAAAATGGTTAATGACCCTAAAGACATGTCAAAATCCACCACAAACTACCTAAAAAGGCACAAGCTGAAGGTTTTACCATGGCCCTTACAGTCCCCTGATCTGAACATCATTGAAACATCTGTGGCTAGACCTCAAAAGAGCAGTGCATGCAAGACCACACAGGAATCTCACAGAACTGAAAGACTTTTCCAAGGAAAAATGCATTCAAATCCCTTATAGAAGAATTGATAGACTTTTGTCTGGCTACAAAAAGCATTTACAAACTGTAATACCTGCCAAAGGGGTACTGCTAGGTACTAACCATGCAGGGTGCCCAAAATTTTGCATCAGTCTGAGTTCATTTCTTGCTATTTTTAAAAATATAAAATATGATTTTTTTTTTTTTTTTACAAAAAGATACATTGGGAATGTGTCATCATTGTTATTACTTTGAAGATCATTGTATCTTCAACTTGCTTAACTGTTTACAGTATCAGCCATTTTGACAAGGAGTGTCCAAACTTTTGTATGCCACTGTATAAAAGAAAGCAACAATAAGTCTGATGTGTCTGCTTTGTCAGATTTTGCATCAATTTTTGACAAATAAATTAATGTGATGGGTTTTTTGACACACAAGTCACGATAAATCTGACTCCATGTTTTTTTATTGTCATTCATAGCTGTCTCCCATATTATCATTCATAGGCACTGTCTCCCTATTTACATCTTGGGAGACAGATTTGCATATTCCCAGCTGTTACAGTGTAATAAAGTTACTATACCAGCCATGGTTTGGTATAAATAATGTATATACACTTTAGATATAATTAAAACTTACTTTATATGGTTTTTGTCCATATGAATATGCCTCCCACATAAGTACACCAAAACTCCATACATCACTCTTGCTTGAAAATTTATAGTAGTTAATACATTCTGGAGCATACCACTTCACTGGCCACTTTCCACAACTTTTTGCCTTTAAAAAATAACAGATAAACAATTGGATTAGACATTCATTTTTTCACAAATGTCTGTAACTATTCTCCTGGTTATTTGCATTTTACAGATATAATTACTAATACTGGGATCCTGTCTGGACACAATAGACACATTTGTAACCAAATGCATATCCAAAAGATTTGGAGACAGATCCCATTTTTTTTAATGTAAATTGTGAGCCCCATATAGGGATCACAATGTACTTTTTTTCCTATCAGTATGTCTTTGTAGAATGGGAGGAAATCCAAGCAAACACAGGGAGAACATATAAACTCCTTGCAGATGTTGTTCCTGGCAGGACTCCAGCGCTAAAAGGCTGCAGTGCTAACCCCTGAGCCACCGCATTGCCCCAGATTCCATTCTTATATATTGATGTGTGTTTTATATATGGATGAACATGAACATAGAATCATCAAACTATCACAATTTTACATACAATTGCAGATAGTCGTATGGGAAACAAGTACTAATGTAAACCAGTGATGTAGCTATAGGGTGTGCAATGGTAATTGGGCCCTGAGCCTGAGGGCGCTTAAGGGATTCTCTACAACATAAGAAGACATCATATGACACATCTTCACATGGCAAAATCAATTTTGTATGTCAATAACTGAATCTGTAAATTCACCTCTCATGTCTTTAATAGCACTAAGGTTTTAATTTGACTATGTAACCTCATATATCATAAATACTATTACTGTATGATACATTGAAACTCACTTTATAGTAATTTTCATCAGAGCCAATTGCTTTAGAAAGCCCAAAATCACTAATTTTGGCATAATGTTGAGTCACCAAAAGCACATTTCTTGCTGCCAAATCCCTGTGGACAAAATTTTTTTCTTCCAAGTACTTCATCCCCATGGAAACTTGATGGACGAGTTCTGTTACATTTTTTTCTGAAATGTCCCTAAATGGCACAATAAAAAAATATATTTTATTAAAAATGTAAAAAAAAATTATAGCTTTTTAATGACAAAACATATAAATGTTTCTTTTCATTAATATTGCATGCTAGCAGGCATTGTAACAAAGAAAAAATTACACCATATATCCCATTATATATTCCATTTCCAAATGTAAAATTAAGCAAAATGTTATCCTTTCCTCACAATTTGTATGAACAGACATAAAGATCGATAAAGCATAATTTTAAAAAATGATAGCAGAGGTAGGATACGTTCACACTAAAGTTATTAATATCCTTGTAGCAGAGTGGACACAGGCTCTGTCTGTTCCCGTTGAGTCTAATGTATGATGGATGCTGTCTTCTGCCATCTTTGTTTACTTTTTGAACAGAAGAAAAAGTCCTACATGCAGAAAAGTAAAATATATGATGGAAGAAATCTTCGGTTATGTTTATTTGCATTGGAGTGAATGCAGCCGGACACCCAATGGAGGGGGCTTCTTCTGGATTTGCCATTTAATGGCCATTGTTTTCATCCAGTAACAGAAATATCAACAGATTACAGCTATGAATTAATGTTTCATGTTTGGTGTACATACTGAGAAAGGGACCCGCTGACCTGGTAAGAATGTATAGAGTGTTGTTTTTCTTCTTATTATTATGTATGGAAAATTTAGCTGACTATATAATAGAGATTAGAGATGAGTGAACAGTGACATATTCGAAATTTGAAATTCAATTCGAGTAGCCGCTCAATACTCGACTGTTCGATCGAATATCAAACCCCATTATAGTCTATGGGGAAAAAATACTCTTTAAGGGAGAAACCACTATTTGACTCAGGAGCGTCACCAAGTCCACTATGACACCCGAGGAAATGATGCCAACACCCTGGAATGCAACTGGGACAGCAGGGGAAGCATGCCTGGGGGCATCTAACATGCCCAAGTCACTGTATTACGTCGGGATCCCTGTCAGCTTGCGATATTCGGGAGCTGACTTTTTCCCATAGGAATGCATTGACCAGCGTTGATTGGCTGAATGCCATACAGAGTACAGCATTCGGCCAATCAACGCTGGTTATGTCGGAGGCTCGTCTGTGAGGAGGCGGAGTCTAAGATCGGACTAGAATGGAGACTGTTGTGGACCGATCTTAGACTCCGCCTCCTCCAGCAGAACCAGCGTTGATTGGCCAAATGTTGTACTCTGTATGGTATTCAGCTAATCAACGCTTGTCAATGCATTCCTATTCTGAGATGTAGAAGTTCTGGCCATGCGCTCAGCTCAGCTACACCGGAAATGCAGCTGAGCTGAGTGCACGGCCAGCACTGCTACACCGGAAATGTGAACCCTTCTGCACACTCAGCTCTGCTGAATCAGAGATGTAGCAGAGCTAAGTGTGCACTGAACCCTGCTGCGCACTCTACTCTGCTGCATCTCAGCAGAGCTGAGTGTGCATCAGGGTTCAGCGCACACTCAGCTCTACTGCATCAGAGATGCGCTGAACCCTGCTGCACACTCAGCTCTGCTGCATTTCAGCAGAGCTGAGTGTGCATCAGGGTTCGGCGCACACTCAGCTCTGCTACATCTCCGGTGTATCAGAGCTCAGCGAACGGCCAGCTCTGCTTCATCTCTGGTGTAGCAGTGCTGGCCGTGCACTCAGCTCAGCTGCATCTCTGGTGTAGCCGAGCTGAGCACACGGCCAGCACTGCTACATCTCGGCATAGGAATGCATTGACCAGCGTTGATTGGCCAAATGCCATACAGAGTACAGCATTCGAGCCAATCAACGCTGGTTCTTCCGGAGGAGGCGGAGTCTAAGATTGGTCCACAGCAGTCTCCATTCTGGTCCGATCTTAGATTCCGCCTCCTCACAGATGAACCTCCGGCAGAACCAGTGTTGATTGGCCAAATGCTGTACTCTGTATGGCATTTGGCCAATCAACGCTGGTCAATGTATTCCTATGGGAAAAAGTCAGCTCGCAGATATCGCAAGCTGACAGGGATCCCGACCAGATAGAGCCCCAAAGAGCTAGGTGAGTGAAATTCCCACCTAAATAAAGGTAATCCCTAGCTAACCCTGCCTGTAGATCTATCCCTGTCTCACAGTAACATAGTTCACAGTCTCATATGAACCGGATATTAAATCTCCGCAAAAAAAGCACCAGGGAAGGTGGGAGGGGAATCGACTGGTGTTCGACTCGAATCGAACATCTCGAACAGCCTGATATCCGATCGAACATGTACACGATCGAATGCTGTTCGCTCATCTCTAATAGAGATATATCAGGGAAAAAAAAATGTGTTCTGCATGGTATTTCTTTTATTTTTTTTACAATGAGATTCTTTGGGTCACATACACCTTGGACAGAATGCTCAATAATAATGTAAACACCACTAAATTGAGGAATGCTATTACAGTTTTTAGCATTAATGTGTAAATAAAAATCTTTGAATCATCATTTTAATACCTGTTTTTAGTCAAAAATTTATTCAGGGGTCCAAGCTCTGCCAGCTCCATAACCAACATCCAGAACTCAGCTTCACAAATGCCAATCATTCTGACAATGTATGGGTTATCCAGTTGCTGCATCATTGTAGCTTCTCTCAGAAGTTCTTCTTGAACAGAAGGGTCGTTGCTTTCATTTTTAAGAATTTTAATTGCAACTTTTCTTTCAGATCTGTAGATATTGACAAAATTGTATTAACTCAGGATCCAACTTTTTGATGTAAAATCTAAACATGCAGCTGATAACTTAAAAGGGTTGTCCAGGATCAATTGATACTGGTGACCTATCCACAGCTGATGCCACTGTTGGAAACGCTCATAAATTTGAGGAAATATGGCATGATGACGGGAGACAACTTAAACTGCTTTGTAGGTGACTCAGACACTTAGATTTTTTTCTATTACAAGATTAACTTTGAGATAAATATTTTTAGATTTTAATAGTATGTTCATTTTCAGACATAGGGACATCTAAAATGTTTATTTCTTCTTCTTCTTAAATTTAGATTCATGAAATCTTTTTTCAGCTTCTCTAGGGGGCTTGAACTTGCGATCATTAGATGGCTTTTACCATAGACTACAATCTACTGTTATGCAGTCTATGGTGAAATTGCTATTTTATGTTGGATGTATTAAAGGGGCTAAAGTAGAAAGAAAGGCCTTAGCTTTAAATGTACCGCCCTCCTTCAAACCTTAGTAAAACAAATGTCAATAACAGCTATTTTTCTAATGGCAGTATGCTTGGCAGTGTAGTATATATTAGATACCTACCTTGTCAATTTTAAAGTCCCTTTTTTCACAGTTCCAAAGTTTCCAGAACCCAGTTCAACATCGTCCAAAGTAATTTGTTCTCGTTGTAGCTTGACTGTTTGAGCCCTTAGCTCATCTGGATCTTCATATATTCCACGATATACATCAGTGTCCATTGGCATTGAATACATTGATGAGTCTGTACCTGTGGGTGTAAAGGTATAAGCAAATTATAGGCAAACCTTCTTACTGTATATCTCCCTCTACTCCAGCACCATCGTTTTTTTACTTGGTTTACATTTGTTTGTATCTTTAAGTTCCTGGGCTCAAACTGTATTCTAAGCAAAATTTGTGAAAGACCCCTGCCCCCCATGTGCTATTTCTAACACCGATATCCTCTTATAAGTGTTTAAAGAGAACCTTTCAAATCCTTGGGCACCTGCAGTTTTATACACCGCTAAACTGTTCACTGAATTCGGCATTCCTGTTATGTGCCCCTACTGAAGAGCTATCGGTGCCATTACCATAGCTCTTCAGTGTCAGAAGAGCGTTTCTGATAGTCTGTGAGGAACACCCCTCCTGACAGTAGAGTCCATAGTGTTGTACTATGAGAGGGAGTGTTCCTTACTAGAGATGAGCGAACAGTAAAATGTTCGAGGTTCGATATTCGTTTCGAGTAGACCCTCAATATTCGACTACTCGAATCGAATATCGAACCCTATTATAGTCTATGGGGGAAAATGCTCGTTTCAGGGGCAGGCAATGTTCGATCAAATTATACTTACCAAGTCCACGAGTGAGAGTCGGGCTGGATCCTCCGAGAAGTTTTCTCCTTGCAGGGTCCCCGCGGCGTCTTCTGGCTCTTCATTCACTCAAGCGGACATGCGCAGTTGGCTCTACCCAGGCCCGATGCCTGGCAGAGTGAATTCAGAGCCGGAAGACGCCGCGGGGAAGCTGCACGGAGAAGACTTCTAAAGGTAGGAGAAGAACCAGCGTTGATTGGCCGACTATATAGCATTTGGCCAATCAATGCTGGTTCTGCATCGAACTTTTACATTCGAATAGCGAGTGGTACTCGATCGAGTACGAGTATTTCGAATACCATAGTATTCGATTGAATACCTACTCGATCGAGTACTACTCGCTCATCTCTATTCCTTACTTCCCAGCCATGACACTGAGCAGTGAGGAACGCCCTCCTGCCTCCTGACTGTACTCGTCCATAGACTAATACTGGAGGGGCATTCTGAATTCAGTGCACTGTCACCTTTCTAGTGGTATATAAAACCACAGGTGCCCGAGGATCTGAAATATCCTCTTTAAGGAGCCCATAGGCTCCTCTATGGATTGCTAAAGGGACATTAAACACTTGCTGTCAAGTTTACCCGCAAATTATTATTATTATTTTTTTTTTTTAAATGTAGATTGTGAGCCCCACATAGAGCTCACAATGTACATTTTTCCCTATCAGTATGTCTTTGGAACATGGGATGGAAATCCATGCAAACACGGGGAGAACATACAAACTCCTTGCAGATGGGTTTTTGCCCTTGGTGGGATTTGAACACCAGGACTCCAGTGCTGCAAGGCTGCAGTGCTAACCACTGAGCCACCGTGTGGCCCCATTTACCTGAAAATTAGACCTGATACTGAGGGATCCCTACAGCATGGGAGTGGCACGGCATGACCTTCAGGACCGACCATATTTAACAATATTTATGGACAAATAGTACCTGAAATCTACTCTAGCTCCTGAAGTTGGAGTAGATTTCAGTGTCTGGCACACTGATTTTCCAATGTACACCACAATCATTAAAGATAGACTGTCACCAGAACAGTCAATATTGTGCAGTCAGATAGCTGGGATTTACCAGAATAAAACACTTTTTTCCACTTCCCGATACCTCGGTTGCTGAGATATTTCATTTTTTCCCCCTTGTATGTTCGTGAGCTCCTTTGTGCAACAAGGGCATCACCATTGCTATTTCCCTGGTAAGATTGGCAGGACTAGGCACCATACATCAGTCATGGCACAGAGGAAGGAGGGATGGAGGGACTGGTCTGCCTAAGTACAGCTCTTTGGTGTTATGAGAGGAATGTTGAGGCCCTCGCTGTATCAAACAGCTCATAAGCATATCAGGAAAATGGATAATGTCTCCCAAATGATGGTACCAATCCAGAAGCAGAAATTAAGTATTCTATTCATGTCAGCCCCAGCTATCCAGCTGTACTTGTAGTTCAATAAGAACTGTAGTGGTGACAGGTTTCCTTTAAGAAGCCTGAGCGCATCTGAAGCCACTGGATCACAGAATAAGACAAGAGAATAAAACATTGGTCTACTGAATGGCCCCCAAAATGTTTTGTAGACATTACATGAATTTGTAGCCTACCTCTTTCAGATAGTCTTTGTCTGGAAACATAAGGGTTTGATGAAGATACACTTCCAGCTCGTGTAACATTAACGGTCTGGTAGAGTAAGTATAAATAGTGAGTAGTGTAATAATCTAAAGCAACATGCCTTAAATCATAAACATTATGGTTACATTTGAAAAATGTCTTATGTCTTGATATCAAATCTTACACCAAATATGTCAATGTACTTGAAAGGGGTTTATGGAGTGATGGTATACAAGCTTAGCCACACATATTTAGGAATTGTCATCCAACAATAAAGACATAGATTTGCAAACATGTTTTTTTTGTCAGTTTGTAAATATGAGCAGTGACTAACCCAAAACCTTACTTGGGTCTGGTGTAAAGTTCATGCTTGGCCACCACTCCATTCACTTCTACAGGATTTCCAGTGAATGCCAATTGGGAAATTCCAGTGAATAGAACATGTGCACCACGGATCCATTTACATTCAATCTATTTGCATGATTGCTGGGAATTCCAAAAGTCGGACCCCAAAGATTACTCACTTATCTCCCATTCTAAGGATAGAGGATAAGTAATATTTGTGGGAAAACCCCTTTAGGCCTTGGGTACCAATGACACTGTCACCAGTTCACCCGTCGTCCTCTCTTACTGGCCACTGTATACTGAGAACTCCACACAAGACCTGCCATTTTGGAAATACTCCGACCCACTTGTTTAGCCATCACAATTTGGCCTTTGTCAAGGTCACTCAATGTTATGACTCATGGGTGTATATAAAGCACTACATTTTAACCGCTTAGTTTTTTCAGAATGAAGTTTGCTTTCAGTTAAAAAGTTAACAATGGGGACCGAAAACCAGAAGTGGTCTACTCTGTATACAGAACTGAAACAGAACTAGATTTAAAGCAGTCCATATTATTATTTAAGTCAGACTCTTTCTACTATATCAGCTATCATACTACAAGATTTCAGGACACCAGTTTTTTAACACCATTTTTAAGGTCCTAAGATCTGTTTGTATTTGTTGTAAAGTAAATAACTAAAAACAATGTATACAATGTCACCATTTGGAACCTGCAAACAGTGTAAAGCAAAAAATCCCGGAATTGCGCGCCCACTGGCCGCTTGTGAACAAATATCAGTAGGATGATGGTGGCACTAGAAATGGATTGCCAGGGGGAAGATGGGGAGTATACAGTTTTTTTTCCTGTTTACATTTACAGGAGGACAATCCTTTTAATGCGTATATATTAAACAATAATATATAGTGAAAAATGTCAAGTGATATCATAGATTATTAGAGATGAGCGAGTAGTATTTGTTCGAATATCGAATCCTATTATAGTCTATGGGAAAAAACGGGAATGTTGTTCCGGTTTCCATGGAAACCAAAGTTCGACACCTTGGATCCTCCAAGTTCCGGAAGTAGCAGGATGAGGAGCATGAGGAGGTTTTTGCATTGAATTCAATGGAATTTTCCCGCGTGGTATTCGACCGATACGAGTATTCGATCGAATAGTATTATTCGATCGAATACTACTTGCTCATCTCTATAGGTTATAACTGATCACACCTTTACAGTACTATATACAGGAAATTATGTACACTCTCAAAACTTGAATACCTTTATACTGTACTTACATACCTGGTTGCTTGAATTCAGTATTAGTCATAGTGTAATGGAAATACAATAGAATAGTAATATTTGTAAATTTACAGGGACTATGAAAAGTATTCTCATCTATCTCATGGATTTTTTCCATGTTTTATTGTTAAAACAACACTAAATCCTAGTGCATGGAATTTGATTTATCTGACACTAAATAAAAAGAAAACGTCATTGGAGGACTTTACTTTTCAAAGAGAAGATAAACAAACAAGAAGAATTCTTCAATCTAGTTTTACATTTCAATGAATGATGACTGATGCTGACAGAACGTGCTCCATCTGCATCTGTCATTGAATTAGTTTAGCAGTCCGTTGTCCTTTTCCTATGAGGATCAATACAATGGGCTTAAAAGTAGCTGATATGAATTTAGCTGACTATCCCATATAGATCAATATCTGGTTTTCCTAGTGGCATTCTGGTTTGGATTTATTTCCAGATTATATCTCCTCCAGCCTGTACCCTGCCTGACATTGATGAAAGGCAATAACCTCGAAACTGTGGACGGGTCTCTCTTCCTTTAGGAGGAGATATTCTGGCTTTGCTATATCACCAGATTATTCCACAAGGTTTCAGGAAAACCCAGCATTCATATATAGGAAGCTACCTTCTAGCACCAAAAGTTGGTGCTAGAGCAAGTTCCCCTTTGGCACCAAGGAGGACTCCTGGACTCCAATCTGAAATGGATCACCTATGCAGCTTGTACCATTTAGAACAGTGGTATATTTTATGTGGTGGAGGGACCTTTGAGACCACAACAGTAGTAGCAATGACTACCTCTCAACCCCTTAAGGGTCCATTCACACAGAGGAAAATGGTGAGGAATTACTTTTTTTTTTTTTTTTTTTTTTAAGTAGATTGTGAGCTCCATATAGGGATAACAATGTACATTTTTTTTCCCTATCAGTATGTGTTTGTAGAATGGGAGGAAAGCCACGAAAATATAGGGAGAACACACAAGCTCCTTGCAGATGTGGTTCCTGGCAGAATTCAAACCCAGGACTCCAGTGCTGCAAGGCTGCCATGCTAACCACTGAGCCACTATGTTACCCCCTAAAATGGTGAGGAATTTGTTGTGGAATTTCAGCGCAGAAAAAAAAGCCTCAGATTGACTTCAATGGGTTCCTTTTTCTGATAGCAGAAAAAGGAACCCATTGAAATCAATCCGAGGCTGAATCTGACACGGATTCCACATCAAATTCAGTGCCATTTTCCTCCATGTAAATGCTCCCTTATAGCTACATTTCTAATACTCACCCAGTCAGGAGTGTTCTGTGTTCTGTTGAATTGTCTAATATAAGGCACCCCCAGAAAATAAGGCATACCCAAAACTCTTTGCAGCCGACTGACCACTGTGCGATGTGCTCGGTGTGCACAGTAAAGCCGGCTGCTGCCTCTGCTATTGTATCCACTGTCCCTGCTGCTGTAGGATTAGCTCTCCCAGCTCATCCGAGAGGCAGAGGCAGCAGCCGGCATACAGAAGAGGCAACAGCCGGCTTTCCTGTGCACACGGAGCACAGAGTACAGCATCCAGGCGGCTGCTGTGTCAGTGAAGTGATGATCACTAAGCCCAGCCAATGAAAGGCCCGCTAAGCCCCCCCTCTGTTCGCTAAGTCCTGCCCACCACTGCCGGGACGAACAGCAGCACCAGCGATACTATGGAGATGGGAAAGGTAAGTATGATACCTTCCTCCCCTCCCCTACACTACCTACAATCAACAGTCATGCTGATGCTCCGCTAAGGAAGTGCCGGCATGACTGCCAGTTGTCATAAGACGTCCCCCGAAAATATAACAGGTCCTATATTTAGGATGGCAATTTAATATAAGACACTGTCTTATTTTCGGGGAAACACAGTATGTCAGAATCCTCTAATGCAGAGTCCATCTTTCAACATTTTTATCCGACGATGTTGTTGATAAATCAGATGATCAACAGACCCCATACTTCATAATAGTCCTTGGGATCCATTGTGGTCTGTCAATAGATGGATCAATTTTATTGTTAAATTCATTCATCTGATCCTACACAGAGTAGAAGAATGGATTAAACAGTGCAGATGTGAACACATCCTTAGTAGGGTTGAGTGATCGAGATCGGAAAAGCTCGGATGCCAATCGGCGATGAAGTAAATTTCACAATCGCGATCGGGTTCCGATCCTGCCTAAAAAAAATTTTTTAATTACTACACAGTGTGGAGTCTAAAAATTAAAGTGTTAAATTTTTGGACTTCATGCTGTGTAGTGAATAGGATCGTTTTTAAAATATGATCTTCGATTATTAAAAAAATCCCATTGACTTGCATTAGGAGCGGAATTGGGATCAGGATCGGGTACGAAAGGAAAATGATCAGAAAACGGATTTTAAAAACGATCCTGAAATCTGAAGATCGGCTCAACCCTAATCCTTAGGTCTTCTTCGCTCTTCAGTGTTTAGGCCAGTGATTTGAATTGAACTGTGTCCCATTCCCTGGTTTTGGCTTAAACAATACATCAGAAATACATTGGAGATTTTTTAATATATGCTATGTGTGAAACCAGCCTAAAGAGGTTTTCTCTTTTTGAACAGTTCAATGAAAAGCCTTCAGAACATGCACTATGATTCAGTGTTGTTACGCAATGAAAAACCAAGCTGGTGAATACATTTTACAGACAATGTAGGCATACAAAATAAACCTTTAAACATAACAGGATCCCATTCACATGTTGCAAAAATTGGCTAATTGTATTTGAGCATGTTGAGGATTTTCAAACCTGCTGAAAGCACAATTCTGTGGCAGATTCCTTGTGGAAATGCTGTGAATTTCACCCATTGTATGGAAATGAGTGAAATATGCATCAAATCTATATCAAACTCAATATTTCTATTGCGGATTTTGAGCCTGATATAAGACATGTTCAAATATTGCAGATATATGGGACAGTTGCAGACATTTCTGCAGCAAATCTGCCATGTTTGAACGTATACTTATAGAGGATTCTTTCACAGCAAATTCACCACTTATGAATGTGGTCTAAAATATTTTTAAAGCAAGTTATTAGGGAGTCACAAGCTTAAGCTGAGAGGATTTAGTAGTAAACCACACGGTTAGTATAATTAAAGCAGCGTTGCTGGTTTCTCCAAGTGTATAAAGATTATAGTATTGCTTAAAGAAGCCCTTTCACCACCTCCAACAAGTCCAACTCTTCACCTCACACCCGTTTGTCAACAATCACTGCTGTTAATTTTGGTGCCTGATATGCTAGTAATGGTAGGTTCACACTCTCTGTTCTTTGGGTCTGCTTGGGGACCCGAAAAACAAAAACTCTATCCACTTAAAAAGAGGTTACTGATAGAGACCCGTGGACCCCATAGACTTTAATGGGATCAACTTGCAGGACAATCCACATATTTTAAGCAGAAGGAAGGACGGTGTCCCCAAATGGTAACACACTGCTAGTGTGACCATAGCCTTAGGCTTTGTACTATCAGGAGTGTAGAATCACACACCCCTGTTTGACACTGCCCTTCTGACATTACAGGTCTTAAATAGCACATTGGGCACCAAAACTACCTGTGCTTATTGCTCAGGAATGGAGGAGACTGAAAAGTTTCAACTGTGCTGGAATAAGTGGAGCAGGGTCTATGAACAGATTGGTGGAGGTGGTGAAAGGTCCATATTAAAATGTTCCCAATGTCCAGTATTAAACATTGATAAGATGTATAGAATCCACTGAAGGACTACCAGTGCTAATACACTATAAAATAATGTCAGAGATGACTACTTACTAAATATCTACCTCTTATGTTAATAGAGGAGCCACATTTATATACTGCCTCATAACTCATGTATCTTATAGAAGAGGCACATAAAAATATACCTTTCTTCTAATAAATTATTGATCTTATAAATTCCCATAAGATTATTTTCTCTAAGAACAGATCTTTTTTAAGTGGGCAGCTGAGCAGGATAACATGCCTTTTGGGTTAATAAAATAAATGTTACTTGTTGCATCTCCCGTTCCAATGCTTATCAGGTCCCTGTTAGTTTTTGATTTCATGGTCCCATTTCAACATTCAGTTAATGGCTGGAGATTACTCAACCAATTCATGGCTTCGGTAGGTCATCACTAGGGCCAGTGTTTGGCTTAGTGGACAGTCCCTGGCAATTCTAGGTTGTTAATCAGGAAGTTGAGTTAAGCAGGAACCAAGCAAGCAGTATAAGGACAAATGTGGGAAATCAGTAAGGTGAGTTTATTTTTATTTAATCCCTTTTTGACTATTAAAAAATATCCTGTATATGGTACACCCACTGTAAGAACACAAAAAGGTCTATAGAACACACCTTTTATAACAATGTACTATGTCCCATTTTTGCAATATATTGAGTTCCATGTGTAATTTTTGATAAATCCTGCAACGCTGCTTTAATGCAAGCTGTATAAGCAAAGCAGCCAAACCTGCTAGCAACTGGCAAAGCTTTGGAAGAGCATGAACTGTGCACCTTTTTGCTGCCAGCCTTGGGAAAGGAGTAGGATTTGAATCTTGAGATTATTCCACCTGCTGACCAATTCTAGAAACCATAATGTCAGAGAGGAAAAGTAAATGTGCTATGAAAACCCTTTTACAAAATGCAGTGTCATCACTATGGTAATAAGACGCGTCCAGTAATGTCTGATGTGTTTCTATTGCAGTATATAGTGTTTCTTAAATAGTTTTTAATAAGCCGCAGATTTCTACATGATAAAAGTGTGTAGGGGAGGGCAAAGTGTAGATGTGGAGACTGTAACCTAGACAGTTATAGACAAACAAAGATCCAGGGCTGGGCCAAGTGATTCCCCACAGTATGTTGCTGCGAGGTCGGGACTCTTAGCATTAAAGATAACTAGGATGCGTTATCCCTGTAATATCACTAAGTGGAGTCTATATGTGAATTAAAATCTCTTGATTTTTAATAACTCTGGCTCCTACTTTTTTGACCATTTAAAGCAGTGCTCAGTCATATCCCGTTTTTAACACTACATGTCTGTTTCTAAGCATACAAACATGCAAATGACATCTAGTTTTGTGATGATTTCTATCAGTATTTGACAGTCCTCCATCTATGGATGCGCATAAAGAGATATCTTTCAACCACTGACCCCCTCCCCCCCCCCATGCCCCCACGCACCAATTAATCATAGAAAGAGCAATGACATGTATTATATTTCTATTGACTCTTTCCCACAACACTGTATATCAATTTGTTCCGCTTCTCTCGCTCTGTAACACCCTGACAATTTCTTTTTATGAGGAGAGGCTTTAAGTGATAAAAGTTTAAGCTAACAAAACCCCCATTGTCTTCATAGGTAAGTGCATGGAGGCTGATGGTACAAACAGCCTGTTTAAAAACAGCAGACAATACACCAATTTACGGTATAATTTCTTGTAACTAAACCCTGAATTACAATATAACTATTAGCAATGCTGTAATAACTATTACTGTTCACAATATACGGTAGTATTTCTTATTACTAAACACTGACTTGCAGTATAGTGAGTAACAGTGATATACAGCTATTGCTCTGGTGCACTATTCCAATATACTGTAGTATTTCTTATTACTAAACACTGACTTGCAGTATAGTGAGTAACAGTGATATACAGCTATTGCTCTGGTGCACTATTCCAATATACTGTAGTATTTCTTATTACTAAACACTGACTTGTAGTATAATGAGTAACAGTGATATACAGCTATTGTTCTGATGCACTATTCCAATTTAACGTACAATTTCTCATAACTAAACACTGAAATGCAATATCATTAACAGTGTACATATACATGTAGCTTTGGCACAATAATCCGACTTGGGGCGACACTGTACTGTCACTTTCTTTTAACACAAATTGAATGTAAGAATTGTGTGATGGAGCAGCACTGACAATGGCTGCTTCCTATCGATCTCCCTAGAATCTGTAATATTATATCTATTTTCTTCTCTCCCCCCCCACTAGAGTATTATCTGTGATTGTATTTATTCTATGATTTTTCAGTCTATCTGCAGCTATCATATTCTCTTCTCTATTGTCTTTATGAAGGGCATAGTTATAGTAAGTGCAGAGCTAGAAGTCGCCACCAGGCCCTGGATCCTGAGGTGGCCCAATGGTCCCTCTGCCATATAAAATATAGCACTATTCTAAATGGCATGAGGCGGGTAGGGGTCTCATTACAGATTTTGCATTGTGACCCAGGAGCTTCAAATTACGACTCTGACCTCTATCCACAGAAACAGGCCACCTTCTGGTTGTGCTGTTATATAATAGGTATGAGTTATCAGTAACCTCTAACATACAGGCTTCCTGCAATATATTATGGTGAAGCCTGCCTAGTCCTCACGGTCATGTAATCTTTCTTCTTCTCTAATTTCCACAAGGCGATGACCAATTTAGGTGACTGGTGTAATGCATCTAATAATTATAACAATTATGTCACTTCGTATGACAACTACAGCCATAAGTATTGTAGTACGAATCAATCATGAAGACTCCACAGGGTCAGGCATGTTACTAGTATGGCATGCGTTGTATCATTATTACTAGTACAGTGTATGTTTGACCTTGGAATAACCACAAATCCACTAGATGTTTCAGTGACACAAGGTATTGAGTGCACATTGAGACATCCACTTGATTTTATTCAGTGGAAACAATAAGCAACAGTGTTTGATATCATGTATTGTAGCTATTACAATGAATACACAAGTATACACAAATATACACAATGGTCTACATTTAGATACTGCACATGATGTAGCAGGGTTCCATTTGTCATGTAATACTTTGGAGCTGCATCATTTATGCATTGTGATAGCAAAATCTTAGTGTCTATACTTTGATCTTTGTGTTGTGCATAAGCATATGACTCCAGTTTTGAGCTGAGTGATTAAAGCTGTATAGTAGCATCGGAAGAAGAGATCTTCATAGATTGCATAATTCAGTATAATATATGGACTGATAAATTCTTAAATTATAATCAATGTGTTCATATAGAAAGGGCTTACTTACAAACATATACCTTTAAAATTGTAAAAAAAAAAAAAAAAAAAACACTACTGTATTTGCAATATGTAAAATTCAATTCATATTGCGCTTAGGCCAGGCTACTCTGCAATATTTTGTAGCAATACTAATTGATTTCATCCATTAATGGAGTTTTCTTTCTCCAAATGGATTTTTGATACTGATGACCTTTCCAGAAGATAGGGCATCAGGATCTGAACATTGGTGGTCTTATACCGAGTCCCTGCATAGATGAGGTGTTTTGGTAGTTTCCAGATGCCAAAAGCTGCTGTAGTAGATGGGGAGCACATGCAGTCTACTCCTATTCAAGTAATAAGAGCTGTCAGAACAATTGATCTGTGTGGGGTTCATGTGTCAGATGCCCTCAGATAAATATGAAGAACCCATTTGGGGATGGAAAACCCCTTTAGGCCGGGGCCCCACGGGACGTAAACGCCGCGATTAGCCTGCAGCGGAGACGCTGCGGGAAAACTCGCGGCATTGTACAGTGCAGGCAAAGTGGATGGGATTTATGCGACTCTCATCCCCACTTTGCGGAAAAGATCGCAGTGCAGAACGCAGATCCGTTGCGGCTTTGCAAATCGCAGCATGTCAGTTATATCTACGGAAACGCCGGTGGCTTTCCCGTAGATATAATGTTAAGAGAAAGTCCGCAGAGGAAAACTCTGAACTTTCTCTTAAAAGTGCTGTGGAAAGAACCGCAATGCGTTCTCACGCAGCGGTTCTTCCCGCAGCGCTTTAGTGCTGCGGATACGGCCCATGGGGCCTTAGCCTTAAACTCCTTTAAATTACTATTGCACTCTGAAGTAATACATTGAGTGTATGCAATCTGGCAGACTGCAGCTAACACTCAATAGTTAAAATAGTTGCCTTCAAGGGGAGATTTGTAAAAATGTATAAAATTTAGAATCTGAAGTGCATTCAAAAACTCTGATCCCATGCATTCCATGTCATCAGAAAAGAAGAGATTGCAAGCCGCGATTGATTGTAAATACATAAAAGAATGCGCTTGCATGATACTCGAAAGTCACTCCGTGTTTCATCCAACTGAATTCTGTTGCAAGCTTGGTCTCAGTTGGTTGTGTGCATGGGTTCTCAGAGATGGTGTAAATGGGCAGGAGTTACATAAGATATACTATGTAAGAAATTGAAGTGTCCCAGCAAGCTTTCTATACCCCTTCCACCTCTTTAGCACCAAGCTTCCTACCTTAATGGCAGCTTGGGTGCCTGGGTATATTTGACAGACCTGTCACTGCCCAGTTGCTGAACAGCGCAGTGCTGGCACAGTCCTCCCCAGTAAGGCCGGGTTCACACAGGGCTTTTTGGGTTGGATTTTGACGTGGAATCCGTGTCTGAATCTGGCTCAAAAAACTGCCTCCCATTAAAATCAATGGGAGTCGATAATTTCCTTTTTCCGCAAGCGGTTTGTTCCCGCTCACGGAAAAAAGAAGCAATCTGCCCTTTCTTCAGACCTCCGCCTTGCGACACTTGCCCTGCGTCAAATTCTGGTCCAAAAAACTCACGTGTGAACTTACCCTAAAGTGCTGGCTGGGGAAAGCAGAGAGCCAGTCCTTCTGTTTCCTGACCTCACACCTAGCCACATAAAATGATATTGAGGGCTGGATTTGTCCCATGGCCTTGAATTCGACACGTGGCTAAAATCAATCAGTGGTGCTACAAAAGTCATAAAGTAGCTTAAGTCTCATTTTTAATTTGAAAATTGTTTCACCAAAGGTATTTTGTCTGTAAACTTGGATTGTGACTCACTTATTCCGATTGCTTATAAGATTAAGATAAAAGATGCAAGTGAAGAACAGAAGAAAGTTGTGTTGCTGGTTAATATAATGACATTTTGGTATACATTCAGTTGCTATGAACCTTGTGTACTGAATTTTTTTTATGTAGCTTACCCTTGTAGGCGGCCTAGGAAGCTGTTCACGGAAAGTAAAAGGACCTTGAAAACAAATGGAAACATATTTCAACATTTTTACTATTTTATATAATATTTGAGTTAAAATTTTAGATATTATTACATTATCAACATCATGTGATAAGAAACAGGCTATTGCCTAAAAGGTCAGTAATGATATTATGGGATCCTTACAATACTAATGAGTCTGCTAATATAGCCCAGTTACAGTGGAAAACAACTCTATATTTTTGAGATTTGTTATATTCAAAGCTGTATAGTAATCCATTTAGGAAAACCATAGATTGTGTGTAGATGTCACTAAGGATTCTTGCTTTGGTGTGCACCTATAACAACAGGCTATTGAGTGTATTTGATATTTAGGAGTGACTTCAGACCTTGTGTAGGGACTCAGTACTCGCTCATCTCTAGCAGGGAGGCCTCTGCCATACTCCATCCAGGCTTTTTTTACCAGCCTTAAATAATTGGAAGGGTTAACAGAGGAGGTGCTGGATGTAGTGTCTCTCAGAATAGGAGACCACAAGGAAAACCTTTCTCTGAGTGTTCCCTAGGCTGGTCAACACCCTAAGGCTAGGTACACATGTGCATTCGGTGACTGAGAATTCTGTTCCCCATTCTACTTGAAAAATGCAGATAGCAGGAACTTTCTCTCTGCATTTTTTGGGCAGAAACCGGGCGGAAACCTGACAGACCCTATCTAGTCTATGTGGTCCACAAGCTTCTGTAGGTAATCACTTTATGATTACAGTCTTTTTATGTCGCCAACTATTGCTTATTAACAAGCTGCTGAAGAAAGCTGCCTCATGTTTGTCTTATTACTTTTTGGATGTAATAAATAGAAGTCTTTGACTGTTTAGACAACCTGTGTCTGTGTTTCTGATGGCTAAACACATGTACTATTAATGAGCAAAAACCCTTGCACGGCTCCTAGATCTATTTCTGAACTTGCTGGGGCTACAATGAATACTCAGGAACAAGCCTGAGAAATTGGACACAGCTTACAAAACCCAGGCCCAAAAATGTTGGGCCTGAGTGTTTTGGGTGCAGTCCCAGTGTAGGGGCAGGGGTGGTCTGGTGGTAGGACTTCAAGATCTCCATTTTACAAATGTAAAAGCTGGTAGGTCTGCTCTACTACAGTGATGGGCATCAGTCACGTGGTTAATTAGCATTATAAATACAACTTGAATTATACATGAGCGCTCATTGAACATGACAATACTCTACTGGATGTTTATCTACGACAAATAGTAGAGCATTAGACACCTAGCTGGTTAATGTATCTATCATGTGTCATGTCAAAAGATTTATACCCTGACTGATCTCAAAATCTTTTACACAGCTGACAGATTTATTGTTGCTCTTCATACATTCTGTTATTTCTTCCATTACGTACAAATTAATGGTGACTTTATTGTTAGTATTACTAGGCAACTATACTAGTGAAATGAGATGTCTTGTAAGAAACATGCTAATCTTTCTTTTTAAGGGCCCCTTCACATGGCTGATACGCTGGCTGCTTTAGAACGTGTAAACGTTCTGTAGCAGCGGCGTCTAAAGCAGATCGCATTGTTTTCTATGGGAGCCGGCAGACGCGCGCTCGCCATAGAAATGAATGGGCTGCTTTTTCCATTCATTTCTATGGGGAGCGCACGTATGCCGGCTCCCATAGAAAACAATGGGAACTGCTTTAGACGCCGCTGTTACGGAACGTTTACACGTTCTAAAGCAGCCAGCGTATCAGCCATGTGAAGGGGCCCTAATAGTATCTTATGTACATTTATAGCATTAAATCACTTACCCGCAGCAATACTGTTAGCACCTGATCGTGGACATGGATTTGTCAGCACCCTTAAAAGTCCATCAGGTTTGTAGGAATAATGTTCAACCAACTAAAAAAGCAATACCATACACATACAATACATAGTAAGTAACAAAGACAATAAAAAATACTCAGTGGAAAATCAGATCCAATTGTAGTAATGCTAGCCACATTTTACTTATGGTACATAAGTCTGTTGTATTAGTCGTATGAACTTTGACAAGTACTATTATAAGTACTTACAGGGAACCTGTCAGGTGATTTTTCTACTATTAACTGGCTTCAGCATTTGTAACATCGAGTAATGACCTTTTCTATGGTCTAAACTTTCTGTTACTAAAAGTCAAAGTATAATCTTTTAAAACCTCGTGATAAGATGAATGTTTGGAATCCACCGTTGATCTCAGGTGCACAAAAAGGGTCCACGGAATCCAAGTCAGAATCCACGTGGAAAAAAAGCCTCCCATTGATTTCAATAGGTTCTGTTTTCCCATTGACTTCAATGGGTTCCTTTATCCACTAATGGAAAAAGGAACACATTGAAGTCAATGGAAGGCTTTTTTTCCATGTGGATTCTGACGCGGATTCTGCCTCAAAATCAGTGCCAAAAAACTCTGTGCGAATGGACTCTAAGAAATCTGACCTGGAGGTCCAGAATCACTTGATGTCTTTTGTGCCTATGTTTTGTAGGCTGCCGGTCAAATTAGTCTGTAGCCAACAGCATGCACAAGTCCCTGCACGCTGCAAAGCAGCCTCTTTGAGGTAACATCTTCTCAATAAGGGAGGGTTCATACAATGTCTTTTGGCTCGTAATCTGGCATGTCTATGTCACGGGAGCTTTTGCGCAAAGTCACGGCCGCAAAAAAAGTGCTGCGTATACGATCCACGCTCCCATTGAAATCAATGGGAGAGTATACGGCCCACAAAAGCTTCCGCGGCCAGAATCCTCCCTAAGACATAATACCCATTTTGACCACATCTAAGACCTCTCACGAAGCCGGCCAGCACCTGTTTTGCACTGATGAGAGGCAATAACCCAAAGACAGCTATCTGTGGGTTCCTCTTGCTTTTGGAGGAGATATTCTGGTTTGCTTTTATTCTCAGATTATGCTACTAAATTTCAGGAAAACCATGCATTGGTCTAAAAAGAGCCATTGTCCTTTTCTACTAAGGAGGACATATTTGTAATTTGCATATTGCTTTCCTTGTAGTCAGCAAGATACCTAAATGGGGAGACAGCAGAGGCACTGTATTTATTGCATTGCATGTCTGTATTTATTGCACTGTATTCACAGAATGATTGTATTTTGCAAAATGCAACTGGTATGTGATGACGATCTGGTTACTGTACAGTGACAATATTGGCTATAGTGGAGTTTATATAAGTTTATTTGGTGTTTACGTAGTAGAATAATTTGGCACTGTAAATGTATGACTTGAAGTGGATGCTAATAACCTCCCTGGAAAGATAAGGGCTTCCTCAAGAAATGTAAAAATTTAAAGGCTGGCACCCATAACAATTCTTATTGATAGAACACTCTACGTAATTTCATAGCTCCTGGGAAGGGAATCAACCTAAGCCTTTAAATGGTGCATGGATCATACTATTTTTTTCATGGGCTCTTAACGTTAAGACTCTTACATATTATGGCCATAATGGGCTTGATTGGTGCAACAATGGGGAGGATGGTGGGGGGGGTGTCTTTTCCATTATTATACTTTTGTTGTGCATATTAGAAAACAAATCTGACAAAAAAAGTTCAGGACAGAATTAGGTGTAGTTGTATTGTACTGCTAAACGTGTGTATGTAATCCTATTAAGTATATCTGCCTATCATACGTTCAATTCCTCTTTACTGGGAGTTGGGGGGGCATACGCCTTTGAGTGTGTTGCTCATCATCTTCCTACAACCTAGCAATGTCACTGATACATTCTTGGTTAAAAACAGTACACTGTAAGATTTCAAAGTGGAGTCATACCTGCCACAAAGTGTCAAATTTTTTTCCCTCTGGTATTGAAAGCTTTCCGGTTTTATCTCGATCAATGCGATAATGTGAAACCTTTCGATCATGAACCAAACACAAAGCATATGATCCATTGTTGTCCCTTTCTCTTATGCTAAAACAGAAAATACAAAACTAATGAAGTTATACAGTAAACTGCTTATAAATTAGTAATACTAATTTGTCTTAAAAATACATTTGCGTTACATAAAAACACAGGGTTATACCATTTACCTTGCATGTGTAATATGAAACTGGAAGGATTATCATGTGCTCACTAAGGGGGGGTTCACACTACTCCCACTGTCTGCACCAGAGTTTCCGTCTTAAACCCCGGGAAAACTGGACAGGGGACGGCTTGTCGGCGGTCAGCTTTAAATGGTTTCCAGGCGGAGAGGCTGCATACGGACACTGGCAGTTACCTTTAAAAACCTGTTCAGATGAATGGGTTCTACAGCTGACCGCTGACAAGCCATCCCCTGTGCAGTTTCCCCAGGGTTTAGAACGGAAACCATGGGGCGGACAGAGGTGGTAGTGTGAACGTTCCCTTAGAGTAAAATAAATACCATACGGTTATTTAAAAAAATAAATAAATAGAATTAACAATTAACACTATTGTACTGTTTTACATAGACATTTATGAAAAGCTGGCAACCTCTATTAAAGTAACAAATGAATGTTCCATACCAAGTGAATAAATTAAAAAAAACACATTTCAGTTCAGTAAGTCTTGGGCTTACATGTTGCGGTAAGATCACATTTTTCCAAAAATCATGTGAAAAATAGAAAGTCACCGCAACATGTGTACATACCAGTGCTTCTGTTAATGGTAGCCAGTAAGTAATGGAAAAATGCTATCTACAGAGCTTTGTTGCATTGTCTCACAGTCCTCATACATGTGATGCTATAGATAGTAGAAATAATAATTCCTGTCTGATGTGCAGAGATTAAAGTGTACTGCCATGTTGTGTGTCTGGAACATATAAGATAGTTGTGGCTGCAGACAGACCCAGCATAATGTAGATGGACTTGAATGCGCCGATGCAATGAATAATACTAGAGAAGGTACTTCTGTCCTTTGGAATGTGCAATGCATAATGGGAAGTCAGAAAAGAAGGAAATCCCAACATCTATAATGCTGCCAGGGTTCTCACTATATACTCCCTCCCACATCACACACCCAAGGGATGGAGAGGAGAGATGGAAGAATTCAATGAGATTAGTTTAATGTAAAGGGCGGTGTAAGTAAAAAATATAATGAATCAATGCACTTAACAGCACATAAGCAACAAACCTATGGATTTTTCTGATTTGAGCAAAATGAAGACCACTCAGTGAGCAGTAGACTACGAGTGATTATGAAGATAATCTTGTTTCCCTTAGTCCTAACAGCGGCACAATGTGGGGTATTTCTGCCCCTGTGTGCTGGTAGGACAGGCGGATATTTAATTAGCCAATCAAATGCGTGGCAGGCCCTATAAGAGGGCACAAGAACCTCCCCTCTGCGTGTAAATACAAAAGTACCTCCATTACATTTATATACAGTTTTATACATAAGATATGATTCCTAGGGTGGGAAATCTTGTGCCGCTGTTAGGACTAAGGGAAACAAGATTATCTTCATAATCACTCGTTCCCTGTCGTCCTCAACAGCGGCACAATGTGGGGATATAGCAAGCAGGTCCCCAAGATGGGTGGGATAAACCCATGACCGAACTTAAACTGGTCTGGGCAAAGGCAGTGGAATCTGCCACTTGGTCCTTCAGGCGGTAATGCCGAATGAAGGTGGATTCAGATGCCCAAGAGGCAGCTGCATATATTTGGTCCACAGACAAAGCACTTCTTTCTGCCCGTGAAGTGGACACTGCCCTGGTTGAATGGGCATGAAGGAAAGATGGAGCCGACAGCCCTTGGGCGGTATAGGCGACTCTAATAGTCTCGGTAACCCACCGTGATATTGTAGCTTTGGCGGCTTTGGCGCCCTTGTTTTCCCCGTGTAGCTGACCAACAGGTTTTCAGTCCACCTAAAGGGGCGAGTGCGCTGCAAGTAGATCTGCAGGCATCTAACCACATCCAGCTTGTGCCATCTTTCTTCTTCAGCAGAAGAAGGGAACGGAAAAAAATACTGGAAGGGAAATCAGTTGGTTCCTGTTTACAGCAGATGGCACCTTGGGACGAAACCCAGGGAGGAACCTAAGCTGTACATGGTCAGAAAAAAAGGTGGTATATGGCTCCTCAGCGGACAAAGCTTGTAGTTCACTAACGCGTTTGGCAGGTGTGACTGCCCATAGCAGCGCCATTTTGCCGGTTAGCGACTTGAGGGAGACCTCTTCCAGAGGTTCAAATGGCTGGCCACATAGGGCGTTCAGGACCGGAATAAGGTCCCATTGGTGGACAGGGGTGTTTACCACCGGTCTCAGCCTAGTTGCCCCTTTAATAAAGGTGCTCACTAAAGGATCCTGAGACAAACGCCTCCCCAGATAGGCGGACAGGGCCGCTACGTGTACCTTGAGTGTGGCCGCAGCAAGACCTCTGTCTAGTCCGTCTTGAAGGAAGTCCAGGATCACCTCCGTAGGGGGATCGGTGGAGTCCACTTGATGCTGCAGACACCAGGCATTAAAGATGTTACCTATTCGACGGTAGCTGTTAGTCGAATCTGCTCTGGCGCTGGATAGGGTCTTCAAGACGGCTTGTGACAGTCCTCTATTTCTCAATAGGGACTGGTCAACCTCCAGGCTGTCAGGTTGAGTCTCCTCAGATCCTGGCATCTCAGCTCTCCTTGGGTTGCCAGGTCTGGGAGTGGGGGAAGCCTCCAATATATGCCCTGACTCATTTGTATGAGCTGAGCAAACCAAGCCCTTTTTGGCCAGAACGGGATTATGGCTATTCCCGAGGCTTGGTCCTGTCTTATTTTTATCAATACCTTCGGTATGATTGGAATTGGAGGGAATATGTAAAACAGCCTGAACCTCCATGGGATGGACAGGGCATCCACCGCCAAGGGATTGTCCTCCTGGTACAGAGAGCAGAAGGTCCCCACCTTGGCGTTGAGTCGGGTAGCCATAAGATCGACCTCCGGGAGACCCCATCTCTGGACGATCTGTTGAAATACGTCTGGATTGAGAGACCATTCTCCTGATACGGTAATACCCTGACTCAGCTGATCCGCTACCATGTTCAGGGAGCCCTTTATGTGAACAGCGGATAACTGGACCAGATTCTTCTCCGCCTAGGCAAATATGAGATTCGTCTCTCTCAGCAAGGTTGGTGACCTGGTGCCCCCTTGTTTGTTTATATAGACTACCACCGTCATATTGTCTGACCGGTTTTTGACAGACTTGCTTTTCAATTCTGGGGCAAAGTGTACTAGGGCCAGGTACACTGCTCTGAGTTCCTTGAGATTGGATGACCCCAGCTCCGGACATCTCCATCGTCCTTGTACAGTTTTGTCTTGACAATGGGCTCCCCATCCCCACTGGGATGCATCTGTTGTCAACAGGGTCCACACTGTCGGGACCGTGGACCTTCCGTCTTTCAGGTGTATCCACCATCTGAGGGAAAGACGGGTAGCGGGAGAAAGGCAGATCTTCTTGTGCAATCCCCGTGGAGACCTGTTCCAGGTTCTCAACACTTCCATCTGCAGGGGACGCAAATGCCATAAAGTCCAAGGCACCGCCCTGGCCGAGGATGACATCAGGCCCAGGACTCTCATGGCGGTCCGGATGGTTACCTGCCGAGTGCGCAATAGGAATCGTGCACTGGCTTGGATTCTTTCCTTCCTTGGACTGGAGAGGAAGATCTGCATCGCTTCTGAATCCACTATAAATCCGAGGAATTTTCTTCAGGTGGATGGAACGATTTCGGACTTCTCCCAATTGATAATCCTAACTCCTGTAGGAAGTTGATGGCAAGGTTGAGCTGCTGGAGGAGAGCAGCAGGAGACTGAGCTTTCAGTAGCCAGTCGTCTAGATAAGGGACGATGAAAAGACCCTGAAGTCTGAGGGCCGCGGCGACCGGAGAAATCACCTTGGTGAATACCAGTGGGGCGGATGTGATGCCAAATGGCAGAGCTGTGAATTGATAGTGCTCCCTGTGGCCGGCCATAGCGACGGCAATCCTGAGGAACTTCCTGTGGAAATGAGCAATGGGGACATGTAGATAGGCGTCCTTCAAATCGAGGGTAACCATCACCTCTCCTGGCTGAAGAAACACAGCCACGGAATCCACGGTTTCCATTCGAAATGACCTCTTCCTGATAAACCGATTGAGGTACCTCAGATCTATTATCATCCTCCAGCCCCCGGTGAACTTGGGGACCAGAA
The DNA here is from genome assembly GCF_031893055.1 of Leptodactylus fuscus. Lineage (NCBI taxonomy): Eukaryota > Metazoa > Chordata > Amphibia > Anura > Leptodactylidae > Leptodactylus > Leptodactylus fuscus. The sequence goes on from NC_134265.1 coordinate 137,068,923, forward strand.
AGACGGGGGAGTAGACTCCCAGACCGAGGTCTGAGGCTGGTACCTTCTCCAGGGCGCCCTTGGTAACATATTCGGCAACCAAGGCTTCTAGACTGGCCTGCTGAGAAGGTGGAAGAGTTTGGGTGGAAACGAACCGATCTGGAGGTGGAAGATGAAAGTCGATGTGATACCCGTGTTGTATGATCTTCAACACCCATGGGTCTTGGATATGGGTGAACCATGCTCTGGAAAAGGAGGAAAGACGTCCTCCCACAGGAAGGGGGGCCACAGGGAGCTGCCCCACGTCAAAACTCAGGCTTCCTCTTGGTGTCCTCCTTGGAAGCGCCACGACCAGCTCCCCTAGGGCGATATCTAAAACGCCGTTGTTGGGAAGGGCGTCTATAATTAGAGGAAGAACCTCTGCCTCTAGGGGGAGCACGTCTGCCCCTGGATGCTTGAGGTAGGGACCTTCCCCTACCTTCAGCTAATCCCTCCATAATGGCGTCTAAGCTTTGGCCAGACACCCTTCCCGGCTCAAAGGGGAGAGCACAGAGTGCTGCTTTAGACGCAAAATCTGCCCGCCAAGGCTTTAGCCAAAGGGGTCTACGGGCCGCAGTAGACAACGCCATAGATTTGGCGGAGATTTTAAATTGATGGCAGGAGGATTCCGCCAAATAATCTGCAGCCCTATGAACTCTTTTCATAGAGGCCAGAATCTCATCTCTGTCTACGCCCAAGTCTATATCCCGCTCCAAGGCGGCTAAGCGGTTGCGGAAAAAGTCACCAACCATAGAGGAGGCTATGGCCACAGAGGCTTGTGCGGAGGAAGCTGAGTAGACCTTCTTCAGAACGGAGTCCGCCCTACGATCCAGAGGGTCCTGAAGATTTGAACCATCTTCCAAGGGCACCAGGGTTCTGCGGGACAGCTTTGCTACGGCCAAATCCACCTTCGGGGGAGGCCCCCAGGAATCCCACTTGAAGATCCTGGAAAGCGAATGTCCTTTCTCTGGCTGTTTCCACTGCTGCACCATAAGGTCGGTCAGCGTGGCGTCCGCATGGAAGGCAATATGTCCCCCAGAGGCAGACGTGGAGGCTTCCCCGTCAACATCTCGGCCCACTGTAGACCGGATGGACTTCAGCAGCCTGCCCGTTTGTTCATAATGGAACGCAGTTCTGCTGGAATAACTGAGTCGTCCTCGGAGGAATCATCCTCTGCCACCCGCAGGTGTTACAAGGGGGGGGGGAAGAGACGAGGAACGGAGCTCAGAGCATGGTCTCCTGGTGAGCTGAGACAAGGTGCAATGGATCCCTTTGAGGGAATCATCCTGCAAAACAAAAAGGAGAGTACAAGCAAGGGAAAAACTATTTACCCAAGCGATGCCCAAACTCACCATCTCCTTGACCCATGCCATCATATCTCTGGGAGAGGGCTCCACAGGTGTAGGACCTCTGCACCCGCGACAACGGGCCCACTCATAGCCTGAAAATAGGCACGTTATAGGACCAGTAGTACCCCGCAGGGCACAACCTTTCAAGCCGCTACCTACCATCAGGGAGCGGTGTGTCGCAATCGAAGCAGGAAAGATGTTTCCTCTTGGAAGAGGTTTTCCTCCTACCATCCCCAGGAGGGGTAGTAGAGGATGACATATCCTACAGAGAGAGATAATAGACCATGCAACACTGTCACCATGACATCATACCAGCTTTTAAAAAAAGGGTAAATCTTACCAGGTCCTGTAGACCGGACAGAGAGGTGACTTGGCGCCCAACGTGCGACTCGAACCCACGACCTTGAGATTAAGAGTCTCATGCTCTACCGACTGAGCTAGCCGGGCTGGCGCTGTGAACAGGATCTGAACCTGTGCGGGGAGACCCCATTGGATTTCGAGTCCAAAACCTTAACCACTCGGCCATCACAGCCGGTTCCCAATAAAGTTTGCAAACTGGAAAAGAGTTCAAGATCAATGAACACCACAATCGCACGCCTTCAGCAGATACTGCAGGAAGGTCTCTGACACCAGGCCAGACAGCCTCTTAATTCTGGCCGGCTGGAAGTGGGCGGAGCCACAATCAAAGCAGGTGAGGCAACCTGCCCAGACAACTAACCCTGTAATCAGGGGTCTGCAAAGATATACATTCCCCCCCACCAAGAGGCCCTTAACACGGGCACTTACCCCCACATCTCCCCGTCTTTTCCGGCCTTTAATAAGGCCTGAATCTTCCCTGAGTGAGCGGCCACCAGCGCCAGGCCGTTGCCATGGCGCTATGATACTTCCGGCGAAACCGGAAGTGCGCGCTTACAGCGGGGAACAGGATACACAACAGTGTGGTTCCACCCGCCGGCAGTCCGCGCGGCCACCAGAGGTGGCATGCGGAGTCCCCGGACTCTCACCAAAATGTCAGGTAAGTCACAAGGAGCAGGGGAAGCGGAGGAGAGGGGGGGCAGGGGGGATAGAGGGGGGTAGCCACACATGGCTAACAAGCACCTTCTCCCCGCAGGGCACAGAAGGTGACAAGAAGAAAACAACCGCTCAGGAGGTGAGTGATCCTGCTGAGCTTCTCTAAGAGGACACAAGTCCTCCCACCTGTCCTCTGTCCACACAGGACAGAAAAAAACACGCAGAGGGGAGGTTCTTGTGCCCTCTTATAGGGCCTGCCACGCATTTGATTGGCTAATTAAATATCCGCCTGTCCTACCAGCACACAGGGGCAGAAATACCCCACATTGTGCCGCTGTTGAGGACGACAGGGAATAGTATTTATGCAAACAATGGCTTTGGGTTGGGGGATGGAGTGAGCAGAGCTGAGTGAGTGCAGCATGAGTTTAACCCTTGTGTGCAGGGCAGACTGTCAGTACTGTGCTGGCAGCTGCCTGCTGCCTAGGGATGAAGGGGTTAGTACAGTACATAATACTGTGCTACAGGGGCCACTATAGGGCATAACACTGTGTGCAGGGGCCACTATAAGGTATAATACTGTATACAGGAGCCACTATAGGGTATAATACTGTGTACAGGAGCCACTATAGGGTATAATACTGTGTACAGTGTATGGGGCATAATAGTGCAGGCAAGAACATGAGGGAAAAGGGGAGGTCGGCCGGGGTCTTTGGAGGGGGGCCCCATGTCAAAGGTTCGCCACGGGGCCCCGCCATTCCTAGTTACGCCACTGGGGGGAATCCTTTATAAATATCTAGTGCAGAAGAAAAAAAAATGCAACTCACACTATGTATCACCATAGGTTATGGTTCAATTGTTCATCTTTATCATAGGTTACAAGCCTTAAGTGGCCTGCAGCATATGACATTAACAGTAGTGGTAGGAGCCATAGTTTTCATTATCTTGCTGTAATAAACTGTATTTGCAGCTTGAGGAGAGCAATACAGTCAGTTGTCTGGTTAGTATAGATAAAGGCAGGGCCAATCTGCTGCCTAAGGCAAAAGTTAAAATGGAATCCCCCCCCCCCCCTCACTCAGATGGAATGTTCCCTCAACTAGGAAAATAAAAGTGTTCTACTCAATCTTCATGCAGATTCTGTTACTGATCAGCCAAAGAACATGCAGTGTGTGCCACTCTACTTAGATGAATGGGCCAGAGGGCCAGAAAATAGAGGTGAATCTGAGGCAGAAGTCTGCCGCAGGCCAGGGCCCCATGTGGCATAAACGCTATGGTTCGCATGCAGCAGAAATGCCACGGAAGACACTGTGGCATTTTACTGTTTTAGCAAAGTGGATGGGATTCCAGTGAATCCCATCCCCACTTTGCAGGAAAATATGTGTTGTGGAAACGCAGTGACTTCTAAGACCATCGCGGTTTTGGAAATATCAGCATGTCTACAGAAATTATAGATATAATTGAAGCAGAAAGTCTGCAGTTAGAAGCTCTGTGAACTTTCTGTGCAAAGCGCTGCCAGAAGAACCGTGATGCGATGCCCCACGGCTCCCCCTTCCCCCACATACTGCTACTATAATTATATCATACTTATAGATCACTAATACAGAACCCGGGACCTCTTCTAGCACACAGGATGTTAAGCTCCCTGAATCTACTCTATGATTCTGTTGGGACCCAAATGGAGAATAGAAGATGTACATTCTGTGTTGCAAAAGAGGTCCCAGCACCACATTAGTGATTGGTAGGTATAATATAATTATATTTTAGAGCACACAGTAGAGGAGTATCAGGGTAAATGTTCAATTCACGGCTTGGCAGCAGACAGTGGTACAGCTTGTTACTCACTTTCTGCCTTATCGCAAATGTGGCCCTGCATGCTGGTCACCAAACACTCACTCAAGGCTCAGAGGCTTGCATGATACTGATGGAGCTATATTTTTTTATTTGTTGTAAAAAAGAGATAGTTTCACTCTTACAAACTACTTACTAACCACTGGTCAGTACAGGATGTGAACTACAAACTCCTACCCGCTCACAAACCACAAGCAAATTCAGAGTATTTGAAGATCATGCAGTTTCTGGTAACCTAATGCTTGCAAATGCTATCAGTATATAAAAGCTGTTATGTATAGAACGGTATGTTATGTATAGAACTGAGTTGTAGGGAGATGTGGAAAAAATGTTGTAAAGTAAGAACCCAATTAAATAAATGAACAAAAGCTAAATATATATGAATGCAATATTTGTTGTGACCAGCCTTCGGAGAAGGAGTCCTGGAAGGATTATAGGAAAACTGAAGGAATTGTATAAGCCTACATCAACAAAAGATCTGTGGTTAGCTCTCCAAGATATTTGAAATGTTCCTTCAAAAACTGTGAGCAAGTGTACCTAGGAGAATCGATGCTGCTGTGAAGGCAAAGGGTGGTCCTAATATATATATATATATATATATATATATATATATATATATATATATCATGTTAATGCAACATTTGACATGTCTCTAAATTCCTATTGGAGTATTGATATGTATTATATATTAAGCCCTCATCTCTGCCTGCCTTTGTCTGTGCCACCTGTAACCTGCATGTTACAGTTATGTGCCAACTATCCAGATGTATATAGTCTGTGGATGGTTATCAAGTAGTTAATATAAAGTAAATGTTATATATGATTGAGACATGGCTATTATAATGTCCTTTCCAATAATAAACCATATCATGCACTGGTTATCTACAGTTGCTTCCACTCTCCAGTTTGTTTTAGTTGTTAGACATGGCTGGTCAAAGCTTGTCATCATGCACCATTAATCTCATAATATCTTGTTGCCACCATTTAAGGTTATATCATGTTTGAGACACAGTAGACACAGTGGTTTAGTGGTTAATACTGCTGCCTTGTAGCTCTGAAGTCCTCACTTTTAATTTGACCATTTATTTAGAAGGGAACTGAGTTTGCAGTACATTTACCAGCTGCTACACAGTGTAGGTGTCCTAATTCTAGCGCATTGCAGATCCCTTGAACAGTTGATTGTCAGCGGGGCTGAGCATTGGACCCCTGCTGATCTGATGATGACTCAGTCTTAAATAGGACATCAATATTAAAGTCCTTGAATAGCCCTTTAACTGCTATACCTCTGTGTACATGTGTTTCTAGATTGTGAGTTCCAGTAAGGACAATGAGTTATCTCCGTACAGCACTGCAGAATATGTTGGCATAATGTTAATGAATAAAATAAATAAGACACAAATATAGGTCTTGAATGATTTTTTGTCTGTCAGAGTAGAGGTGAGGACCAGCAGTTACCACTGGGTTCCAAGTCAGACATTGTGGATTATTTTATCAAAAAAATTTTGATTAATTCCTGTAAAGTTAGGTTCACACCTGCGCCCGATCTCCGTTCGGGGTCCTGCAAGCAATTTTTCGGGCAGAAACTCGGCATACTCCATTATAATCTATGGGGACTGCAAGTTTAAGTGGGTAACCTTTTTTTTAAGTGGATTAGGTTTCTGTTTGTGGGGTCCCCAAGCAGACCTCACGAATGGAAAACCAAATGCAGATGTGAATCTAGTGTAAAAGAAACCTTTTTGTACCGTGATGATGTTGTAACATAAATAGGTAACTTTTAGAGCTACTGAAAGCTATCCTGACAGTGTACTTGAAAACTACACAATACATTATTTACAGGCACGCAGCTAAGATTGCATTTTTATAAATAAACCAAATGCTGCCTGATGTGAATTGTCCACCACAGGTAAGAGTAACCTTCATTGAATATGCCATAGTTTCATCAGCCTGAAAAGAAAGTACGATATACTGTATATAAGCTCAGACTATCTCATTTCACATATAGTGTCACTGTTAAAGGTAACCTGTCAGGAGATTTTGGAAGACTAAACTTTCAGACCTTTTCAACTGGTGGTTCAGTGTCCCAAATTTTGCCAAAAATAAGCCTGTGTGCTCTAGTATTGTTTAAAAAAAATACTAACACTCACCAAGTGATGTGCTCACATATGCAGGATTCAGCTGAAGCCAGAGTAGTACGCCTCAGCTTTATTGTACAAGCGATTGATTTCAGAAATGCATATGTGTGGCAAGAACCAAATGTTTTGGCAACATTAGGGCTAGTTCACACGGAACTTTTTGGTAGCAGATTTTGAGGCAGAATCCGCCTGAAAATCCGCCTTCCAAAATGGCTCCTATTGACTTAAATTGGAACCGCTTGCTTTTTTTACCCGCTAGATAGTAGAGTAAAAAAGAAGCAAGATGACCTATCTTGCTGCGGATTACGCGGCTGACTCAGCCGCGGCGTCCACGCCTTGAGACTCCCTCCTGATTAGGCCCATTCATTCGGGCCTAATCCAGAGCAGAATGCCGCAACGCATTGGCATTCCGTTGCAGATAGCTGCACAGTATGTTTACACGTGGAATGCAAATTGTGAGCAAACTGCTCTCTTGCTTAGTAGTAGTTTATTTTTGTTGTTACCATATAGGGTTATTATAGGCAAGCTTGGGACACTAAACCACTTGTCCCAAAATCTGCTGGCAGGTTTCCTTTAACTATTCAATATTTCATTTTATTCTTTTAATTATTCATTCCACACAACACAGTTTATTTTTACTGGAATTACTGTAGTATATTAAATGTATAAGGTAACTAGTGATGAATGATGTATAATATTTATACACTTTCAAATACTTGTGCATGTAAATCTTGTATACAATTCACATACCACATGGTGTTATATCTAATATAACAATTTTTAATAAGTCAATGTCCTAACTTCATGTTTTTATCTAGTTACCAAAATACAAATGCCTTCGCCAAATACTGTTCTCATGAACCCCAAAGTTATTACTTTAGCCTCCCAAGTGTAAAAATCATCACAAAAGACAAATATGTTATTGAATATCAAATACTTTCAATAATCAGGATTACGATATTACCCAAAGTAATGACTACTTACAGAAAAGTGCCATTGGTCTTTACACCATTCAGCAGTAGTTGTTCCGATTCTTCTCTTGATATACTGCCATGGAACCAAGGCATTCTTTCATGTGCAGTGGTGGCGATCAACTTCTCTAGCTGAGGTTTCTGGCTGATAATAGCTTGTTCCAGGGCATCCCCCTGTAAATCACAAAATAAGCAGAATAATTTAGTATTAATATTGGGGTGTTGACTGCTGCACCTTCCTATGTTGCCAGAGATCCAGTAGTTTCAACGCTTGAATTAGGTTCTCCATAGCAATATTTGCAGTGGGTGCCATCTTAGATGGTCTGTTGCATGTCAACTTTTCGTGGTCCACATTACCTGCTCAAAATATCCTACCACAGCAACATATTTTCCTTGTAATCGTTCAGTTGGCATTTGACTTAAACCAAACAGGGGAGCACATTGACTCAATGATAGGAGATGTGGCATAAGGGGCCCCAAGGGGTTAGCTAGGGGATGTGACAACGACAATCTGTCACTATACAGCTAAATCAATTGTTAATTTTCACTCATGAGTAATCATTTTAGTTTAGATTGTCCATTTTGATCAATTTTAGATTACTTAGTATGGCCTCCTTAAAGAACAGATAACAGCTATATATAGGAAAGAATAGAGGGATACAGTAATTTGTGGAGGCCATGCGTCAGTTCAGGTTGTAGCAGGTTGTACAATAAGGCACATGTACACAGACAATGACTTTACCTGTAAATTCCAGGTCTGCTGTACATATTCTCTGATAAGATTTTCCTTGAGGTCTTCAAAAGGTCCTATTTTTGGTTGAACACCAGACGGGCGGCTGCAGGGTTTCTTTAACAAACAGACAAGTCCACTACTTTCATGAGTGTGGTAGTTACAGAGCTCAGTCGGAGAGCTATGTGATATTCCCCCAGTTATTGCATATGTTCCACTCAACTCTCTTTCAATTGTATAGTGGTAAAATTTTCGACCATGAGATACTGATAGCGCATACCCTCCAAGGTAACTCCTGCTCTGCCGCAACAAATACAGGCCATCACTCAATCCACCTTGTTTAAGATAGTTCTCAGCTTCTTCACGTGTTATATTACCAAAAAAGAATGGTAACTGGTTTGTGCCTTCTGCCATGTCCTCTAAAAATACTTACGACTTGATACCCAGTACAGATGTTGCAGCCTTTAACCTGTAACATAGAAAGAAGACATTTTAAGCATAATCAGAATCTGTATTTATATAGCTTAGAACAATTTTTTAATTACGTTTCTATGGAGATAGCTCTATACGACATTTCTGGAATACTAGACCCCATTCAGGGGCGTAACTTGAGGGGGTGCAGAGAGTGCAGTCGCATCGGGGTCCTAGAGCCTTGGGGGGCCCTTAAGCACTGGCATCACTATTGGAATTGTAGCTTCCATATTGGCCCATAAGCCAAGGAGACTCACAGATTACCCTACCCACACTAAGGTTGATTAGCACCCGTAACCATCACTATCAAGAATTCGTTGTAGGGATGAGACAAAATATTGCACCGGGGCCCAAAAGATTGCAACGGCCCACAAGACTTTAGTTTCACCACTGTCCCCATTACAAAGTCAACATTTCACAATTAGCAGATACAGTCCTATGAAAAAGTTTGGGCACCCCTATTAATCTTAATCATTTTTAGTTCTAAATATTTTGGTGTTTGCAACAGCCATTTCAGTTTGATATATCTAATAACTGATGGACACAGTAATATTTCAGGATTGAAATGAGGTTTATTGTACTAACAGAAAATGCGCAATATGCATTAAACCAAAATTTGACCGGTGCAAAAATATGGGCACCTCAACAGAAAAGTGACATTAATATTTAGTGCATCCTCCTTTTGCAAAGATAACAGCCTCTAGTCGCTTCCTGTAGCTTTTAATCAGTTCCTGGATCCTGGATGAAGGTATTTTGGACCATTTCTTTCTACAAAACAATTCAAGTTCAGTTAAGTTTGATGGTCGCCGAACATGGACAGCCCGCTCTCAAATGATCTGAAAACAAAGATTGTTCAACATAGTTGTTCAGGGGAAGGAAACAAAACGTTGTCTCAGAGATTTAACCTGTCAGTTTCCACTGTGAGGAACATAGTAAGGAAATGGAAGACCACAGGGACAGTTCTTGTTAAGCCCAGAAGTGGCAGGCCAAGAAAAATATCAGAAAGGCAGAGAAGAAGAATGGTGAGAACAGTCAAGGACAATCCACAGACCACCTCCAAAGAGCTGCAGCATCATCTTGCTGCAGATGGTGTCACTGTGCATCAGTCAGCAATACAGCGCACTTTGCACAAGGAGAAGCTGTATGGGAGAGTGATGAGAAAGAAGCCGTTTCTGCACGTACGCCACAAATAGAGTTGCCTGAGGTATGCAAAAGCACATTTGGAGAAGCCAACTTCATTTTGGAAACAAAGATTGAGTTGTTTGGTTATAAAAAAAGGCGTTATGAATGGCGTCCAAAAAGAAACAGCATTCCAAGAAAAACACATGCTACCCACTGTAAAATTTGGTGGAGGTTCCATCATGCTTTGGGGCTGTGTGGCCAATGCCGGCACCGGGAATCTTGTTAAAGTTAAGGGTCGCATGGATTCCACTCAGTATCAGCAGATTCTTGAGAATAATGTTCAAGAATCAGTGACGAAGTTGAAGTTATGCCGGGGATGGATATTTCAGCAAGACAATGATCCAAAACACTGCTCCAAATCCTCAGGCATTCATGCAGAGGAACAATTACAATGTTCTGGAATGGCCATCCCAGTCCCCAGACCTGAATATCATTGAACATCTGTGGGATGATTTGAAGCGGGCTGTCCATGCTCGGCGACCATCTAACTTAACTGAACTTGAATTGTTTGTCCAAAATACCTTTATCCAGGATCCAGGAACTGATTAAAAGCTACAGGAAGCGACTAGAGGCTGTTATCTTTGCAAAAGGAGGATCTACTAAATATTAATGTCACTTTTCTGCTGAGGTGCCCATACTTTTGCACCGGTCAAATTTTGGTTTAATGCATATTGCGCATTTTCTGTTAGTACAATAAACCTCATTTCAATCCTGAAATATTACTGTGTCCATCAGTTATTAGATATATCAAACTGAAATGGCTGCTGCAAACACCAAAATATTTAGAACTAAAAATGATTAAGATTAATAGGGGTGCCCAAACTTTTTCATAGGACTGTATATTGTTCTGTCTAAAATTAAAACAGCCTATAGCAAACAATTTCAGGGCGCCTCTTATTTTATATTTTACCTTATTAAAAAATAAAGCTATGCTGTGATTAGTTGCTATGGGCAATAAAGACAACTTTTCTTCCAGACTTCCAGACTGTTTCATAAATCTTTCCTGTTATGTTTTAGGTTTTTATTTTTTTTTTATTGCAAATTTATTTAATTCTGTTTTTTCTCTATATTATGGTGCCAGCCATCTTGCCTGAGATGCTCCTCTGGTTTGTGAACAGCAGGAATATGCATATAGACATTGGAAACTGGTGATTTAAGAGAGCTCAAAGGAAGACATTTATCAAGGTGTCAAACTATTGCCAATGCAGCAACCAATCACAAAACAGTTAAAAAAAAATTAAATGCACAGCTATGCCCAACCTTATGGAACATTTTGATAACACCTAATTGTAGTGATCCATACAACTCTGACCTAATCACCCGCTATCTCCCCAGATGTAATATCAGATGCAATGCTACATTTTTTTATTTTTTTTTTTAACTAAAATTGTACCCCCTTCAGCTTTGGTGAGATGATAAACTATGTGGTCATCTATCTTCACCTATCCCAAATCCTGCCCTAGTACTGCTTACCTAACTGTAGGGACTTCATATGTTGCTCCCTTTATGACCCTGGTAAAATTTCCAGTTTTGGATCCCGCTCAGAGTAAATTTGTTCAAATATTCAATAACTTCTATTTACAAGGCTATTTTATTGTATATGGGTGGTACTGAAAAAGGTTTCTCCTAAATCAATGCCAGAAAAATATTAATTCAGAGACACAAGTCCAACTACAGATTATCGGAAACATAGAAAATGAAAATTTGAGATTATGTGTGAGCTGTATGGTTGTTTACTGAATTATGATGTTTCAGTTCCTCTTTGATTTTACTGAAACTACTTATGATAACTCTTCTCATCTGACCCCTTGATATAGATCTGCCCTAATCTACCAATGCCTGCCCCATTCTCCTATCCTAACAAGATCATTTTCTCTTGTTGACACCATTGTCTGCAATATTTCTCATGTACATCTTCCAAGCCCTGCACACTAAACATTTTCCATCAGTAGGACCATCGCCCCTACTGTGCCGAAGGTTTGTAATCCCTGTTACACCGTTCAAAAGCAAGGATGTTTTCCCATTTTTGGGGGGTTGATTTTTCAATAAATTAGATTAAAATCACAGACAAACAATCCAAAACTGAATAAAAATAAACTGTAACTATTAAAAGTGATATATATCTATAGCTTTTAAGAGCCATGGACATACAATGTAGGTAATTAGAACTTCACTTCGTCACTGTTCTTTGGTTACATTTAAACATAGGCAACAGTTTATAAATAATTGAAACATAAAGTCCACTGCATATAACCTCTGTACCACTGAGCTTTGGTGTTGTTGCTCTACATTACAAATGCATACATCCATGCTGGGTTCAATAAAATAACTTGGACAGAAGTAAACCTTTGACCTGTTAAACCTGTTTGCAGGGGTTCCAGATGCCCTGCAAAAAAGGGGGGCAAATGTAAAAGCACAAGCCCAGGAACAGTTTGTCCACCATCGAGTACACAAGACATTTCTTCGTAGCCAGCAAAACAACAATGGTGCAGAGTGCACATATGTCTTAGGGCTCTAATAAAACTCATAAGCACCTAATTCAATGAGGTACAATATAAGGGCTCTTTTTCACCAGTTTACAGGCTCCCATATCAATAAGAACACATTCGTACCATTTACTGAGAACTGTAAAATGATAATTAAAATCAGAGTAATATTTGGCAATTTCAGTTTAAAAATATCATAGATCCATCTATTTTTTATTTTTATTTTTGGGCACTTGAGAAAATCCCTTATTATGGACCATCATTGAATTTAGAGATGGTTGGCTACAATGGATCCTACTGCAGAAACCCATGAAAATAGAACCTCTATGTTCCATCCAATGACTTGGTGACTATTGGTGTGTTATGAAATCTTGGCTGATTCCGACTCCTGAAACCACTTTGACTTTATGTACTAGTAAAGTATTTTAATGTTGACTCAGACGTTTTCAGGGGAAGAAAGTGAAAGCTCTCCTCTCCTTTCCTCCCTTTCAGTCCTTCATTAAATATTTAACTTCCATTAAAATTTGCCTATATATTAATACACAGTACAAAATGTTTAGTAAACAGCTTTGTGCTTATAGGCCTCAATTTCAGGCCTCACTGCTCTCAATATGACAAATAAAATGTATCGATGAAAGGCACGTATGAGGAAAACTTGTATTAATAACTGACATTGCAATGTCCCAGGGCTAGAAGTGTGGAGATTATGCCAGGGAGATGCATAAGATGGCAGCTACTCCACTCCACTCACTCCACTACTTCTTGTGTTAAGGAGGCTTTAGCACCAAATTCACCTACAGGTCTTGGGGAGGCTCAGTTATGCACCTGGTTGATGGTGGAGGGTTCCCCTGGAGCACACCCTGTTAGTCTTCTGACTAGTGGTGTTCTGGGGTGCCCTTGATGATGAGTGCAAAAGACATGCAGGAGACAGTTAAACAGGCATTGCTCACCCCACAGTTTACTTAGTCAAACCTTCCAGTCATAAGTAGCATAGAGGAACAGTACTCTTTAAACAAGCAGTATCCACATTTCACTCTACAAACATGGATAGAAATAGTTTCTGCTCTTTACGCCCACCTTTAGTCCAGTGTTCCTTACCACTGCGGCAAATCTGGAGCAACCCCTGCACTTGGCCATCTGTTTCACAGGCTAGAAGTACTGTATGTAGGGGTTGTTTTGGCCATGGATTCCAAGTTACTTTACTGTTAATTAAGGTTTCTTTCTCTGAGATGTGGGGCCTAATGTCATGGGGCAGCCTATTGCTTAACTACCACTAACTAGAGAGCTGAATGTGCTCTGCAAAATGTCTGCACTATACTGCAACTATCTAATAACCAAACTATTCTAACAGGCCGGAAGTAGCTATGGCTAGGGTCTGTTAGGTTACCAGATAAGGTTAAGTTCACACGGCAGAAAATAAATAGGAATTCCTCTTCATTTTCTGCCTGTGGTCTATGCGCAATGCAGGAGAATAACTGGAGGATGTGCAGAGGGTACAGTCACACCGGGGCCCAGGAGCCTTAGGGAGCCCAAAATCACTTACATCAGTATTGAGATTGAAGCTTTCATCTATCCCACAAGCCACAGAGACCCACAGATTACCCTAACCACACTGAAGTCGATTAAACTCTTTATCACCCGTAACCATCTGTAGGGATGAGGTAGGAGGCCCCGGACAAAAGATTACACTTTAGTTACCCCACTGACGCAATGGGATGCCAATGCAGGGTATCGGCATTCTGTTGTTGCTTTACGGTGCTGGTTAGGCCCAGATGAAAGGGCCGGGCCTAATCAGCAGACAGTTTAGAGCTGCGGAATTTGTGGCAAGATCGAGCAGGATGCTTATTTTTCAGTGTCCTGCTGTAATCTCTACCTCCCATTGAAAACAATGGAAGGCAGAATGGGAGATGGAATCTTCCTCTAAATCAGTGGTTCTTAACCTTGTTTGAGGTAGCGAACCCACCAGTTTCATATGCACATTCACCAAACCCTTCTTTAGTGATAAATCAAATATGATTTGTTTTCCAAATTCAACACATAGGTATATGTTTTTTACTGGTACACAAAATGAACCGTGCATAGAGCCTAGGGTTCGATCGAACCCTGGTTAAGAACCACTGATCTAAATCCACTGTACATTCCTCTGTATGAACTTACCCTATCTCTTACCAGCTTCTAGAAAACACTAAGAAAATGTCTTTCCTGTTTACACAGCAGCAAAGCAATGACGGATTAACCCTTCAGTAGCCATAATAAAGTTGGAAAAATGCAAGAACAGTTATAAACATTATAAAACAGTTTAAAACATGTGAAACACCATCATTACACATAAATACAATATTACAACGAGTATCCTTTTGGGACACTACAACATGGTAATGCTTTTTTATTCAGTCATCTTGACCCAAACTTGATTTATGTAAAGGTAAGTTTTTTGGTTAGCTGCTACAACCCACAGTAAAGAATTTAATAAATAATGCTTCACTCACTACAGATACTCTTCTTTAGGCTAGAAGTGACCAAACCACATGAATAATTTAGCTATTTCCTGTAGAAATACAGAAGCAACATGTTCTCTATATATGCTGTATGAACATACTACTAATGTACGAGGTTCTGCCCAATGTGAACTTTCACAGCCCGCTTAAATTTTCAGCTAAGGTGTTTCATCTAAACCTATTGGAAACAAGTCTATAAAATCAAACACACAGCCATGCCATCTCCATAGACAACACTAGTAGTAGCTGATCCAACTAGATACATAGAATCCCACCTTGGTTACAATTCAATTCATCTGCCCTGGTTTACTGAAAATACTCTTAAGTTCAGGTGGAAGCTTCTGTGTATAACAACAAGTAGTAGATCACGCACAAGTAGACAAGCAGGAGGAGTAAAGCGTGGTCATGAGATCAACAGATGGTACATCAGAAGAAGAGACCATCCAAGATTAGTTTAGCGGGTCATTACAATTATGGTGATACCATATTTATATTGGTTTTATTATAATTTATCAGTATTACTGAGTAAAACACCATTTTTTGAAAGTGAACAAATTTTTGACACCTATAATTTTTGAGAAGCTATGTTTATTTAGGGCTGCAGATAGGGTGTCCTCTACCTTTTATTTACAGTTTGCTAAATGCTTCTCCCCTGACGCTAAACTGGGCGTTATTCCACTTTCATCCCAGCCTAGTAAATTGACTGTTGAACATCCGTTAGTAGGGGCAGCTGGCAGGCTACCCTTATGAAACCTTCTTTGAATGTCTTTCATAGGATCTACCTGGCCCCCTATTGATTACATAGTTTTTGCCCCTCATTTTCGCCTCTCTGCTTTCAAAGCTGTAATGCCTTGGCCACTACTTTACATATTTAGTGGTCCTGACCTCATATTCATTGCTTCTGGCTGACTATTCATGGAATGGTGCAACGGCTCCTTCGTTTCAAACTGGCTAATTCCAAATATAAATTATTACAATACATCCTGATGGCTGCACGTATCCATATCACCTTCAACGGGAAGAAACCTTCTCTTTCAGTGACAGATGTTATTCAGCAACTTGATTCCATAATGCTCCATGAGAAAATGAATGCCACCATTTCTTATACTCTATTTGATTAAGTTTGGACACCCTGGATTACTAGATCCAATATCCCAGGCCAGTAATACTGTCTTCAACTATGAGAATGGGATTAAGTGTAATATATCCTCCCTTTTCCCCAGGCAGGGTCAATTCTCCCATTTCCTTTGTATTAGTTGTTTGTTTTTGGTTGTTATACCTTTTTACCCCTTCTGATGCTGAGTTCACACCAACACTTGTACTCTGTACGGGGATTATGTTTCCTTCTTTGCATGAAAGATGTGGACACAAAAGCGCTGCATTTTTCACCCTTTTCGGGCATAAACCGAGCGGAAACCACACGAACCCCATTATAGTCTATGGGGTTCGTGGGTTTCCTAAGGTAACCACTTTTTTATGCGGATAAGGTTTCCATTTAGCGGGTCCACAAACGGACCCCCAAACAGAAACCTGAGCGCAGGTGTGAACCTAGCCTTACCAGGTCAGCATACTACTTTTGTTTGTGTGTCTATTCCATCACTCTATGCTTGCCCTGCTTTGCATTACTTCCATTATTTGTGTGATTGCTTTGGAGTTTGATTTGTATTCTTCTTTGGTTTTTGTGTAATTTAATAAATTCCTTTGAAACTAAATTCTCTATTTTCTGCTGTGTGAACATACCTTTATAAATGAAAGTAGTATTTTCTTTCCTTTCTTGAGTATATATACAAAAAACAGTGGCAGCCAACCTGACTTATAGTTTTTGCAAGCATCAGTTTCATCATGTGATGGAATCTGGGAACTTACAGGAGTCACTCGATGTCACATGATCATATTCTGAGTTGCTGACTGTTTCAAAACTGTTTCAAAACTTCAAACACTGTGCCCTTTTTTGGCACTCAGTGTTTTTAGGGTTTTTTTCTTAGTACACTTGCATTCACTAGTATAATGAAGAGTACATTCCCAAAGTATATTTCAGTGCATAGTTAGAGGTACAGTACGTGCCAGAAGGATTTCCTGATAAATATCTCTCAATGCTTACACGATATGACACTGTATAGCCATATAAAGGTGCACATCACCCATAGAGTCTCATAATAAAAATAAGTATACTGAGTGCAATATATATTTTTTCATGGATGCTTTGATATAAATAGGATAATCAACTATTCTGTTTTATACAGCAAAAAGAGGTTGTATACCGGCCTAACAGAGACCAAATGAACATACTGAGAGCTTTTGCAGAGTACACACCCTAATGCCAATAAACTTTGTTCCTGAGCGTTTTTTTTTTTTGTTTGTTTTATTTTGCTATAGCAAGTGGGAGTCTGGGAGTTATGCTAGGTTCACACCTGCGTTCTTCTTTCCGTTCTGTGCTTTCCGTCTTCTGCATGCCAGATTTTTTATCCGGACACAGAGTACTGCATGTCCGACTCTGTGTCCGGATTAAAAAACCCCATTTCGCGGCGGAGAGCGCAAAACGCTCACCGCCGCTCACGGCCGGACATCTCTCTCACCCATTCAAATGAACCTAACAGAGGAGCATCTGTGTCCAGATGCTCAAACACTAGAGTCTCCTCCATCTCCGTTCGATTGGGTGGTGGATGACCAGCAACCCACCCTCATCGACGATGATGTGACGCAGTTGCCGTCAGGGCATCCAGTTGACCGGCGCATTGTGCGGGAGGAGGAGATGAGACAGGAGTTGGAAGAGGAAGTGGTGGATGATGAGGACACTGACCCGACCTGGACAGGGGGGATGTCAAGCGGGGAAAGTAGTGTGGATGTTGAGGCAGGTGCAGCACCAAAAAGGGTAGCTAGAGGCAGAGGCAGAGGTCAGCAGCTTAGGCGAAGCCAGGCCACACCCGGAATCTCCCAAGATGATCCAGTTCATACCCAGCCCCGAAAAACTCCCACCTCGAGGGCACGTTTCTCGAAGGTGTGGAGTTTTTTCAAGGAATGCGCCGAGGACAGATATAGTGTTGTCTGCACAATTTGCCTCTCGAAATTGATTAGGGGCTCTGAGAAGAGCAACCTGTCCACCACTTCAATGTGCCGTCATTTGGAATCCAAGCACTGGAATCAGTGGCAGGCAGCAACGGCAGGACAAAGGCCGCCTGCCGTTCACGCCACTGCCACTGCCTCTGCCACTGCCACTGCTGACTGTGCTGGCGATGCACTCCAGAGGACGAGCCAGGACACCACTTCATCTGCCTCCGCCACTTTGTTGACTTCTCCCTCATCCTCCCCTGTTCCTGTCTTATCTCCTTCTCCTGCACCATCAAAGGCACCATCAGGCGCTTCTTTACAACAACCCACCATCTCTCAGACATTGGAGCGGCGGCAGAAATACACTGCTAACCACCCACACGCGCAAGCCTTGAACGCCAACATCGCTAAACTGCTGGCCCAGGAGATGTTGGCGTTCCGGCTTGTTGAAACTCCCGCCTTCCTGGACCTGATGGCAACTGCGGCACCTCGCTATGCCGTCCCTAGCCGTCACTACTTCTCCCGGTGTGCCGTCCCCGCCTTGCACCAGCACGTGTCACTCAACATCAGGCGGGCCCTTAGTTCCGCGCTTTGCACAAAGGTCCACTTGACCACCGACGCGTGGACAAGTGCATGCGGACAGGGACGCTACATTTCACTGACGGCACACTGGGTGAATGTAGTTGAGGCTGGGACTGCTTCCCAAACTGGCCCGGTGTACCTCGTCTCCCCGCCTAACATTCCTGGCAGGGACACGAGAAGAACACCCCCCTCCTCCTCCTCCTCTACCGCCTCCTCCTCCGCCACCGCCTCCTCCTCCGCCTCCTCCTCCGCTGTTAGATTGACCCCAGCTACGAGTTGGAAACGTTGCAGCACTGGCGTTGGTAGACGTCAGCAGGCTGTGCTGAAGCTGATCAGCTTGGGGGACAGACAGCACACTGCCTCCGAGGTGAGGGATGCCCTCCTCGATGAGACGGCAATATGGTTTGAGCCGCTGCACCTGGGCCCAGGCATGGTCGTTTGTGATAATGGCCGGAACCTGGTAGCAGCTCTGGAGCTTGCCGGACTCCAACATGTTCCATGCCTGGCCCACGTCTTCAACCTAGTGGTGCAACGTTTCCTAAAGAGCTACCCCAATGTTCCAGAGCTACTGGTGAAAGTGCGGCGCATGTGCGCCCACTTTCGCAAGTCGACAGTAGCCGCTGCTAGCTTAAAATCTCTCCAGCAACGCCTGCATGTGCCACAACACCGGCTTTTGTGCGACGTCCCCACACGCTGGAACTCAACGTTTCAGATGTTGAATAGAGTGGTTGAGCAGCAGAGACCTTTGATGGAATACCAGCTACAAAACCCTAGGGTGCCACAAAGTCAGCTGCCTCAGTTTCACATCCATGAGTGGCCATGGATGAGAGACCTTTGTGACATCCTATGGGTCTTTGAGGAGTCCACAAGGAGGGTGAGCTCTGAGGATGCGATGGTGAGCCTTACAATCCCGCTCTTGTGTGTTCTGAGAGAATCCCTGATTGACATCAGGGATAACTCAGATCACACAGAGGAGTTAGGGATAGCATCCGATCCGTCACAGCTGGAGAGTAGGTCCACACATCTGTCCGCTTCACTGCGTTTAATGGAGGAGGAGGAGGAGGAGGAAGAAGAGTTGTCCGATGATGTGATGGTGATACAGGAGGCTTCCGGGCAACTTCGAATCGTCCCATTGTTGCAGCGCGGATGGGTAGACATGGAGGATGAGGAGGAAATGGAGATTGAACTTTCCGGTGGGGCCAGAGGAGTCATGCCAACTAACACTGTGGCAGACATGGCTGAGTTCATGTTGGGGTGCTTTACAACCGACAAGCGTATTGTCAAAATCATGGAGGACAACCAGTACTGGATCTTTGCTATCCTTGACCCCCGGTATAAAAACATCATCTCGTCTTTTATTCCGGTAGAGGGGAGGGCCAATCGCATCAATGCTTGCCACAGGCAATTGGTGCAGAATATGATGGAGATGTTTCCAGCATGTGACGTTGGCGGCAGGGAGGGCAGTTCCTCCAGTAGGCAACCAAGTTCTCACCGGTCCACACAAACGAGGGGCACACTGTCTAAGGTCTGGGACACCTTGATGGCACCCCCTCGCCAAAGTGCCGCCACGGAGGGTCCTAGTGTCACCAGGCGTGAGAAGTATAGGCGCATGTTGCGGGAATACCTTTCCGACCACAGCCCTGTCCTCTCCGACCCCTCTGCGCCCTACACGTATTGGGTGTCGAAGTTGGACCTGTGGCTTGAACTTGCCCTATATGCCTTGGAGGTGCTGTCCTGTCCTGCCGCCAGCGTCCTATCTGAGAGGGTGTTCAGTGCAGCCGGTGGCATCATCACTGACAAGCGCACCCGTCTGTCAGCTGAGAGTGCCGACCAGCTCACTTTGATAAAAATGAACCACCACTGGATAGAGCCTTCATTTTTGTGCCCACCTGTGTAAAGCACCCCAACATGAAACTCCATGTCTGTACTCAACCTCTCCAATTCCTCCGCATCCTCATACTCATCCACCATAAGCGTTGCACAATTCTGCTAATACTAGGCTCCCTCCACCCTGATTTCCCCCAACTTTGCTGGTTAGAGGCTCCCTCCACCCTGATTTCCCCCAACTCTGCTGGTTAGAGGCTCCCTCCACCCTGATTTCCACCAACTCTGCTGGTTAGAGGCTCCCTCCACCATGAATTGGTCCAAACTGGGCTGTTTATAGGCTCCCTCCACCATGAATTGGTCCAAACTGGGCTGTTTAGAGGCTCCCTCCACCATGAATTGGTCCAAACTGGGGTTTTTAGAGGCTCCCTCCACCATGAATTGGTCCAAACTGGGCTGGTTAGAGGCTCCCTCCACCATGAATTTGCCCAAACTGGGCTGTTTAGAGGCTCCCTCCACCATGAATTTGCCCAAACTGGGCTGTTTAGAGGCTCCCTCCACCGTGAATTGGTCCAAACTGGGGTTTTTAGAGGCTCCCTCCACCATGAATTGGTCCAAACTGGGCTGTTTAGAGGCTCCCTCCACCATGAATTGGTCCAAACTGGGGTTTTTAGAGGCTCCCTCCACCATGAATTGGTCCAAACTGGGCTGTTTAGAGGCTCCCTCCACCATGAATTTGCCCAAACTGGGCTGTTTAGAGGCTCCCTCCACCATGAATTTGCCCAAACTGAGCTGTTTAGAGGCTCCCTCCACCATGAATTGGTCCAAACTGGGGTTTTTAGAGGCTCCCTCCACCATGAATTGGTCCAAACTGGGGTTTTTTAGAGGCTCCCTCCACCATGAATTTGCCCAAACTGGGCTGTTTAGAGGCTCCCTCCACCATGAATTGGTCCAAACTGGGGTTTTTAGAGGCTCCCTCCACCATGAATTGGTCCAAACTGTGGGTTTTTAGAGGCTCCCTCCACCATGAATTTGCCCAAACTGGGCTGTTTAGAGGCTCCCTCCATCATGAATTGGTCCAAACTGGGGTTTTTAGAGGCTCCCTCCACCATGAATTGGTCCAAACTGGGCTGGTTAGAGGCTCCCTCCACCATGAATTTGCCCAAACTGGGCTGTTTAGAGGCTCCCTCCACCATGAATTTGCCCAAACTGGGCTGTTTAGAGGCTCCCTCCACCATGAATTGGTCCAAACTGGGGTTTTTAGAGGCTCCCTCCACCATGAATTGGTCCAAACTGGGGTTTTTTAGAGGCTCCCTCCACCATGAATTGGTCCAAACTGGGGTTTTTAGAGGCTCCCTCCACCATGAATTTGCCCAAACTGGGCTGTTTAGAGGCTCCCTCCACCATGAATTTGCCCAAACTGAGCTGTTTAGAGGCTCCCTCCACCATGAATTGGTCCAAACTGGGGTTTTTAGAGGCTCCCTCCACCATGAATTGGTCCAAACTGGGGGTTTTTAGAGGCTCCCTCCACCATGAATTTGCCCAAACTGGGCTGTTTAGAGGCTCCCTCCATCATGAATTGGTCCAAACTGGGGTTTTTAGAGGCTCCCTCCACCATGAATTGGTCCAAACTGGGGTTTTTAGAGGCTCCCTCCACCATGAATTGGTCCAAACTGGGGTTTTTAGAGGCTCCCTCCACCATGAATTTGCCCAAACTGGGCTGTTTAGAGGCTCCCTCCACCATGAATTTGCCCAAACTGGGCTGTTTAGAGGCTCCCTCCACCATGAATTGGTCCAAACTGGGGTTTTTAGAGGCTCCCTCCACCATGAATTGGTCCAAACTGGGGGTTTTTAGAGGCTCCCTCCACCATGAATTTGCCCAAACTGGGCTGTTTAGAGGCTCCCTCCATCATGAATTGGTCCAAACTGGGGTTTTTAGAGGCTCCCTCCACCATGAATTGGTCCAAACTGGGGTTTTTAGAGGCTCCCTCCACCATGAATTGGTCCAAACTGGGGTTTTTAGAGGCTCCCTCCACCATGAATTTGCCCAAACTCTGCTGGTTAGAGGCTCAATCCACCCTGATTTTCAAAACAAATGTTGGTGCCAACCTCAACTTACTACAAGGGCCAAATTCACTGCTGGTGACAAGCTCTCCTCACTGCAAGTGCCAAATACACATGTTTCAAGGTGTTTTCCTACTGTCAGAGAGGTGGTATTGAGTGTGTAAAGTGTGTAGTTGTTAGGCTGTGATGTTGGGGTAATAGAGGGTCTTTGGTGTGTTAGATGCCCCCAGACATGCTTCCCCTGCTGTCCCAGTGTCATTCCAGAGGTGTTGGCATCATTTCCTGGGTTGTCATAGTGGACTTGGTGACCCTCCAGACACGGATTTGGGTTTCCCCCTTAACGAGTATCTGTTCCCCATAGACTATAATGGGGTTCGAAACCCGTTCAAACACACGAACATTGAGCGGCTGTTCGAATCGAATTTTGAACCTCGAACATTTTAGTGTTCGCTCATCTCTATTCAACATAGTTGTTCAGGGGAAGGATACAAAACGTTGTCTCAGAGATTTAACCTGTCAGTTTCCACTGTGAGGAACATAGTAAGGAAATGGAAGACCACAGGGACAGTTCTTGTTAAGCCCAGAAGTGGCAGGCCAAGAAAAATATCAGAAAGGCAGAGAAGAAGAATGGTGAGAACAGTCAAGAACAATCCACAGACCACCTCCAAAGAGCTGCAGCATCATCTTGCTGCAGATGGTGTCACTGTGCATCGGTCAACTATACAGTGCACTTTGCACAAATAGAAGCTGTATGGGAGAGTGATGAGAAAGAAGCCGTTTCTGCACGTACGCCACAAATAGAGTTGCCTGAGGTATGAAAAAGCACATTTGGACAAGGCAGCTTCATTTTGGAAACAAAAATTGAGTTGTTTGGTTATAAAAAAAAGGCGTTATGCATGGCGTCCAAAAAGAAACAGCATTCCAAGAAAAACACATGCTACCCACTGTAAAATTTGGTGGAGGTTCCATCATGCTTTGGGGCTGTGTGGCCAATGCCGGCATCGGGAATCTTGTTAAAGTTGAGAGTCGCATGGATTCCACTCAGTATCAGCAGATTCTTGAGAATAATGTTCAAGAATCAGTGACGAAGTTGAAGTTACGCCGGGGATGGATATTTCAGCAAGACAATGATCCAAAACACCGCTCCAAATCCTCAGGCATTCATGCAGAGGAACAATTACAATGTTCTGGAATGGCCATCCCAGTCCCCAGACCTGAATATCATTGAACATCTGTGGGATGATTTGAAGCGGGCTGTCCATGCTCGGCGACCATCTAACTTAACTTAACTTGAATTGTTTGTCCAAAATACCTTTATCCAGGATCCAGGAACTGATTAAAAGCTACATGAAGCGACTAGAGGCTGTTATCTTTGCAAAAGGAGGATGTACTAAATATTAATGTCACTTTTCTGTTGAGGTGCCCATACTTTTGCACCGGTCAAATTTTGGTTTAATGCATATTGCGCATTTTCTGTTAGTACAATAAACCTCATTTCAATCCTGAAATATTACTGTGTCCATCAGTTATTAGATATATCAAACTGAAATGGCTGTTATAAACACCAAAATATTTAGAACTAAAAATGATTAAGATTAATAGGGGTGCCCAAACTTTTTCATAGGACTGTATATAAGGCTAATGTTTTGCGTCTTACAATGTATATTCAAACATAAATGTCACCATCTTCATTTACTATCCATCTCTCTCCTACTTCTTGCTGACATACTGAATGTACGTTAGTAAGAATCAGAGAAAAGAAAGAAAGACGTATGAATACAGGATCAGAAGGCACGTGGTTTGTTTGTTGTTGGCAACCACAGAAACTGTAATGCATCTTATCAAAGAAAAATGCCTCTTTCTATTAAGCTGTTTCCTGCTCCCTCTCCATCTACTAAACTCACTCTGAAATGCACTCCAAAAATTCTGCTATGTTATTTGTCTCACCAGGTCACATGACTATAGAAGTCTATGTCGAGGAGGGAGATGTAAGCATGAAATGTAGGAAATAAGAGAAGAAAGACAGGTTACGGGCCCCTTCACATGGAGTAAACGCACGTGCATTTTGGCAAAATACACGTGTAAAAATAAGACTCCCATTGACGTCAATGACATTTTACACATGTATTTTGACGTGTATTTTGATATGTATTTTGACGTATTTTTACATGTTTTTTACACGTGTAAAAAAATGCCATTGAAGTCAATGGGAGTCTGATTTTTTCACGTGTATTTTTACATGTGTATTTTGCCAAAATACGCGCGCGCTTACTCCATGTGAAGGGGCCCTCACTCTGAAGCTGGATCTAAATAGGAGCTTTCTTTCACAATCAAATTGTTTAATTCATGTACAGATATTATTCTTATATTATATATTTCCCTAATTGGCATATCATTAGGAATTGCTACTTAGATAACTTTAATACACTTATAGGAAATGGAAATGTGTCATCAGAAAATTGCTTATTGTTAATATGGCTGCTTTCCTTTAGCTGCTTCAAAACGTCCATTGGTCACATGGTTAAAACAATGGTACTGAGCTGAAGCATGGCCATGTGACCAATGGACGTGATGTCACTTCCTGAGAAGTCAATGTTTTCTAATAATGGATGACCTCTTTAAGCTAAGTCATGTTAGGAATACTTTTAGATTTTCCATGTTATATATTTTTTATAAAAAAATTCATAAAAATTGCAGTTTTCACACTGACCACTGAGCATCATAATGGGCCAACGTTTCATGTTAACAAGGTACTTCACTGCAATCACAGACCATATTACAATGTAAGATAACACCTCTATTATAAAGTTGTAAGCAGATATCAAAGGATGCAATATTCACAATAAGTTCACCTCCCAGGCCCCCTTTCACAAAACCTTTGCACAGGTTAAATAGCATACTCACAACACTATTCCCTAGAAGTCAAAAACATCTCTAAACTATACATCCACGGGTCCTATAATCTGAATGGTTGTATGACATATCTATAAATGCTGTTAGCAGCTCAGGATAGATGGTTTATCATTTAAAAAAATCCCTTAAACACTTAATCATTTAAATAAATTCTGCAATTACAAAATAAAACCAGGTGCCAAAATAAAACACGTCTGAGCTTGTACAATGTGACAATGAAAATGCCAAAAATCACTCTATAGTTAAAAGGCAAACTGGCAGCGGCAGGTAGGTAACGTATAAGGAGTTTATTAATTGTGCACATTTATATCAGAGTAAACCGCAGGTTCAGAGATTGCGAAAAGATCCCAGAAATGAACTCCAGGATACCTGCTTAATCATTTTTGGATTGTGTGTCTCTAGCTGGTTGCAACATATTGGACACTGACATGGCGGATCTCTGAAAAAATTGCAATTTTCTGGAAATTAAGTTAATGCAAAACATGTGGGCATAAAGTGCAGTTTGGGCACACAGAAGGGCATGGATGTGAAAGCGCGATGTGCTTTTGGAGAGCAGATTTAGATGATTGTTTTTTGAAGACACAAAAAGGGTCACGTCTTGGGGAATTCCAATTTACTGGCACCTCCAGGGCTGTACAAAAACAACATGGCCTACAAAAAAGTTCCTCTAAATCTATACTCCAAAAGCTAAAAAGTGCAGTGCTCCTTCACTTCTAAGCCCTGCTGGGTGCCCAAAATGCAGTTTACACCACATACATAACGTTTTTGTTTCCCGCAGTGCTTTTTGCTGCGCGACGCCACGTGGGGCCTTAGCCTTAAGGAGTTTTCCAGGAGAATACAATTGATGACTTATTCTAAAGTCGCTAGTGGCAGATCACTGTTAGTGGTTGGCAAGGATTCTGCTAAGTCCCATTCAAGTCAATGAAACTGAGCATGCAGTACTTTTCCTAGTTGATAGACAGTGTATGTCACTGTACTATTTTTGTTGTACGGTGGTCACTGATCAGCAAAGGTGCTTGGAGTCACATATCTGCTGATCTGCTATTGAAGAATTGTCCTAAAGACAATCCTTTTAACTTTGCTTTTATGGCTGTGCACATACAGAGCCAAAAATTTTTTAATGTGTTTTCCAGTTTATTATATTTATATTCGTTTACTTATTTTTGCATTTATTACCTAACAGATCCATGTAAAAGTTGTCAGTGAAATCTGTCTATGGATCCATAAAACAGCAGTAAACATAGATGCATTACACTACAGTACGAGGGCGGTCAGATGCCATAATAAGCAGTGGACACTGTGCTGCACGTATTGTAGTTCATAAAGCTAAAAGAACATATACATACAGATATATTCAGAATAAAACTCACTTGTCTTTCCACTTCCCCTTTCCAGAATGTGACAATATCTATATCTCGCTAACTGTGTAGTGACTACAGTATTAACTTCATATCTTTTAAAGGGGCTTTCCAACTCTACAATATTGATGACCTATCCATAGGACAGGCCATTAACATAACATGAATTGGGGAACCAACTCTCGAACACCTCATCAATTCAATCAGATCAGTGATGGGGACTTCTCACTGCACTGAGTTTTTTCTCAATTTCCTTGTTTGCCTGGCACTCTGCCGTATATTTTGTACTTTGTCTGGTACTGAAGCTCCAATATGATCTACAATACCTAACATGGCCACTATAAATTTCACAACTACCGAGGTAGCAGCAGTAGCAACTGCCACAGGGCCCAAGATATTCGGGGACCCGGCAACAGACGCTATCGCTGCGTTTTTTTTTTTAATAGGCTGTTACCTGTTGGAGGCTGCTGTGAGCAGGAGCCGGGATTGTTAAGGGAGGCTGCGGGCCCTACAAACACTATTATTATACTCCGGGCCTTTTCAGACCCCCGAGTATAATGATCGGAGGCCCAGGGGAGGTGAGGGAATATAAATAACACTGTTATGCCCTACTCAAGTGACGTCCTGTATGTCATTGAAGATGGCCGACATCAGCAAGGACTGCACCAGAACCAGGAAAAGGTAAGTACTTTTTATGTTTGTATCTTCCCCTGGGCTTTTGATTATTATACTCTGGGGTCTGAAAAGACCCCAAAGTATGATAATTATTCATGGGTGTCCACAATGGGGCATAATACCATGTGCAAAGGCCACATACAGTTTGTAGGGGCCACTATGGGGCATCATACTGTGTTCAGGGGCCACTATGGGGCATAATATTGTGTGCAGGGGCCACTATGGGGCATAATAGTGTGTGCAGTAATGCAGGGGGCGGGCTCGGTTGGTTGAGGCCTTCAGGGGGGGTCAGATGGTCAGGGTGTTCGTTGGGTGAAGGGGGCCCATGTAAATATTTCGCCACGGGGTCCCGTCATTCCTACTTACGCCACTGTGTACAATGGCTGCAATCAGATGATTGCCATTGCAATATTTCTGGATTACGTTAAGATAAGGCCCTCAATGTTGTAGTATAGTAAAGCCCATTTAGGCTAAGGCCCCCATAGTGGGCTGCAGCAAGAAAGCACTGCGGGAAAAAACAGGGCGGCAACACATCGCTGTGCATGTTTTTCTGCAATGTGCAGTAACTGTAAAACGCTGCGGTTTTTGCCAAGTGGGGCCCTGAGTTCAGCTGCATTTGAAAGCAGGAATGATGGGCAGCTCTACTTTTGTGCCATGTCATGGTGTTATACTATACATGGTACACATGATCTATGTATAGAATAAGTAGCTACAGTGCAAATCATTACAAAGCTTACATGCAGCTGTTCTACCCACCTTAAAAGAACAACATTTGATTTTAACCTGAAGAAGGGCTCAAACTACACATTCACCAACCTTATAGTGCAGAAGTGGGGGCCATGTTACAGGGAATACTGGCCCCATTATTGGTTGTTAAATCATTTACATGGTAATATATGTAGACAGAATATAGAAAAGTGAGAGCTGTATGGTCTGCATTCAGAGCATTTTATAGATTGGATAGTGGAAGATGGAAGGAATACTTGTGCTAGTTATCTTATGTCCTACCACCCTTAGGTCTGTAGTATCATATAGATCAGTTATGGTATAGGCTTTGGTTTCAATACTGAGTTCTGCTCTTTCCCTAACATCTCTCTATGAAGAGAAAGGATTGCAAGCACCAATCTGAGTGGCATAGCATTATACAGTGAACATGGTAGGCGGGCTTCCCTGTTACAGCTAGAAACTTCACATTACACTTCTGAACCTCTCTATTCACTTCTATAGGGAAAGCAGTTATGGGACCCCTATTTTCCCAGTAGGTGACTTCCCAGAATTGGGATCTGCATTTATGGAATCTCCTCTACAGATACAGCACCATTCATGTTAAAGATGGGAATACTCATTTATTTATCTATCATTTTCTATAAATACATTAAACTAAAATATAAGACATTTCCACATTTGTGAAAACTCACCCATGCCCTCTTGGGAATAGATCAATGTAACATTGTATAACAATATGAGTTATTATTCAGGGCGAGATGAATGCAAACCATACTGATAGGCACAGTTCTTTCACATTCTGTGTATATGTACGGCAGTGAGCAGTAGTTATAGTATTACACTAATACATATCAAACATGTCAATACAAACTACAGATTAAGATGTCCAAAACATAGGGAACTCAATTGCAAGTATCATCATGAGAGGGTACACATGTTACCAAAAAACAGTCCTTATTCTTATAAATAATATGAATATGAAAGCTATGAATTAGAATTGTGAATGGTCCGAAACAGGGACTGTTAGTAAGATGTACATCCTCTATTTTTTCAAAATGAGTTGGGTTTCAATGAGTTTCTTGCGCTGGAAACCTCCTCAAGAATTCTCTCGCTCTATTGCCAACAACCTAGTTGGCATCCACTTCAGTCCAACATATACCTATCCCTTGGTGACAGTGAGCTCATTCCGTTTTCTCTTCAAACCCATAAATTGTAGCATGTTACAAAAACATAAATTTATGTTGTTAAATATACTAATAATTAAATAATTACATATGTATTAAATAAAAAAATATATTAAATAATAAGATCATTCTTTATTAATCAAGATCAAAAATATATACCATAAATATATACAATTTGTTGATCAACACAATGGAAAGACAAGGCAACTCCCTGGGAAATCTATAAAAAAAAAATAATGTGCTGTATGTTCCTTATTCTACTTCTTTCTTTTTCCTGCTCATTTGCCAAAACATTCTGACACTATAATTTTTATAAATTTCAATTTTAGTCACAAAATCATGTTTTGAAATCTTAACTTAAATAAATGGAATTTTATGTAAAGATGAACCAGGCAAAATCTTTATACTAATTTTCTGTTGCATAGAATTATGTATAGTACGTGGTGTAGATCTATAAAAATTTTCCAGTAAAATAATATTATAAATAGGAAAAGATAAACTCTGGAATGTGAGGACTTCTAGCAAAATTCACTTGCCTATTAGTCTCCATAAATTAATTTAGCAATGCTGAGAGGATATAATAGTCTTAATTCACACATGAAGAAAGTCTCTAAATAAAAGAAAAGTAATTCATACTGATATCATAAAATACAGCCAGAATATGCCATGCAGTAAATCTTCAAGGAAATATATTACATTGATTTAAAAACTGAAGATAAGAATAATCCTTATTAATATTTTAAACATTCTTATTATTCTAATTCATGACGATCTCATGGCAGCTTTCTCTTAACGATAACTGATTAATAAATAGCTCATAATTAAAATTATGTTTAATATTTTTACCTTTCAAGTATAAATTTCCATTCTATTTCTATAGTTATAGTAACCAGCTTGGTGTCTAGTTCAATGTCCGAACTAGACACCAAGTGTAACACCAACAGGCCAGAAAGACCAGAGGACACTTGAAAGTACTGCCACAACTGCCTACTGCAACAAGGTTGGGCAAGACAAAGGAAAAATTAATTCTGGACAACACTCCTTCCAACATTTTTTACTATACTTTTGAGAAAACATGTGATTAAGACACATCAGTTGAAGGATCCTAAAAATTCCTATGGGACAAATCACTGCCGAAGCCACTATCAGTAACCATTTTAATCTTTACCACTGCTTTTCATATTTTCAACTCTATACTTGAGACAGGAGTTCCTTGGACCACCCAGAAAAAATACAGGGCTATTTCTTCATCTATATAGAAAAGGTGCAACCCCATTACATAGTAAGCATTTACAATATTATTGCAGACAGTGTGTATTTCATTCATGAGACCAATAGGTTATTTTACCTATTGGTAAGTGAGAGCTTTAGATAGGGTTCTCCTCTGCTGCCTCTTTGGTCCAATTACTTTATTAGAACTGGGGATCACCAGGTTACTCTAGTGGACTAGCTCAACAGAAAGTAACAAGCCTTAAATAAAATCGTAGTTACCTAGTTAGATAGTATGGTTGAAAAAAGATATATGTCCATCAAGTTCAACAAAGGGATGGGAAAAGTCATGACACGCTACAAATTTCCATAACCATCAATACTATTTTGCTCTAAAAAGACAACTAATCCTTTTTTCAAGCTGTCAGCTCGTGCTGCTGTGGCCAGCTACTGGAGTAGGCTATTCTACAGATTCACAGTCCTTACAGTGAAGAAGTCTTGAGATTAAACCTTTTTTTCTCGAGAAGGAGGGGGGATACCCAGAAGAGGTGACGTAAGGTGAGTATAAGTGTTTAGCAACCCCAGTGTATAATATTACTAAAACTAATTGGAGTGTCGACCCTAAGAAGGACTCATAAGGGGGACTCTTGGTAGCATTTTGTACTGTGTGGTGCCATTCAAGAGCATATTATACTATGTGGGGCCACTGTGTGGCATATTATACTATGTGGGGCCACTGCGGAGCATATTATACTATGTGGGGTCCACTGTGGAGTATGTGATACTTTGTGGAGTCACTGTAGAGCATATTATACCGTGTGGGGGCCACTGTGGAGCATATTATACTGTGTGTGGGCCATTGTGGAGCATATTATACTGCATGGGGGATATCATGGAGCATATTATAATGTGTAGGGCAATTATGGATCGTATTAAACTGTGTTGGGGTCAATATACATCATTATACTCTGTGGGAGTCACCATGGAGCTTTTCATACTGTGTGGGGGTGTTAGGATTGTGCAGTAACTGTGGTCATGATATGGGTGTCTCTGTCAGTTCCTCTGCACAGTCCAGGGTTGCAAGGGTTAATCTGCCTTGCAGCAGCCGGGTGTGGTCGACTGGGTGATCAACATAGGAGTCGACCAATAGACGCTCAGATTGGGCAGCTGGGCTATTTGCTGGTGACCGCCCCTTGCCTATATAAGGGGGCTGGTCTAGACGCCCGGCGCTCTATGATCACATTACGTGCGTGCGTGTTTGGGTTCCTGCCTGAAATACTATTAGTTTGCCCTAGCTAGTAAATGACCCCTGAGCTAGCAATGCCACTGGTAGTCAGGCAGCATGCTGCCTTATGTGTGTGGTAAAAGTCTGTAGGGTCAGCTAGCAAAACTTCCCAGACAGGGTGACTGGGAGTGGGCTTGGCAGTAGTTGCCTGGGTGGTTGGGTGGAACTACCACACACAGGGTTTACTTGGTCTCTGGCTAGTCCTGGAGTTCAGGCTAGCCAGTTTGTTTATTTGTGCGGCTGCTCTGACTGCACAGGGCTCTGTGAATTGCAACAGAGCACACCTGGTCATTTAATGTAGCTGCAGTGACAGGAACTGTTAGCCTTTGTTCACACCAGGTTGGTTAGTAGTCAGTGGCCCAGAGGGCTCCGTGGGGTTTTCATTTAAGTTTTTTTTAATAAACCCTGCTGACCATAACAGGGGGCTATGCTGAAACACATTACACTGTGTGGGGCTCCTTCATTATTTAAATCACACCCCATCTTTTGTATTGCAGACATGTGATATCACAGGCTGTAATTACATTGCATGGTCACTATAAAACAGATCTGTGCAATGTAAATAGTGAATAAATGAGGACGCTTGCAAAACTACCATGGTCCCTTCACGCAGTTGATAGGAAGGAGCACTGGGTGTTAGACACCTACTGATCTCTTAGATTGTTAGCAACAGGCAGATCAGATGTTTCCCAGAAAACACAGCTCTCAGTATTGTTTCCATGTGGGAAGTTGCTAACTCACCATATTCTTGATAACTGCAGTTATATGGACCATGTTAATGTTAATAATTCCAGGAGCAACGCTGCTTGCTTGACATACATAGTGTAGACAATAGAAAATCCCACTGCGTCCAGCACAGAGTAGACTCAGGAATCAAGTAAAACTTAAACTTTTAATAGCTGAACATCACTACATCACTTTTCCTGTTCAATATGAAGTTTTTTCCTCTGAGTTTTTTATTATTATTATTATTTTGTTGATGTTCACCTATAAAAAGTTAAGTTTTACTTAATTCCTGAGTCTACTGTGTGCTGGACACCGTGAGATTTTCTATTGTCATCGTTTTGCCGAGAAGGTTTTGTCCGTGCATTAAAGAGCCTTAGTCTGACACTGCTTTCGAAGTATCCGAAACTGTAAGTAGGGCTGGGTGTTTTCCATTTTTCTTACATACTTATCTTAATGTTATACTGGTTTCAGAAGAAGAAATTTAAGGTTTCGCATCTGATTTAGACAATGTATTGAGCTCTCTGTTGAACTCTATGAAGGTTAAAGAATTGTCTAAAGCTGGATTCACATCTGCGTTGGAGTCTCCATAAGAGACTCCAACTCATTTATCCAATGCGACAAATGAAATAACAGCTGCTGGGGCATCTATTAACCCCAAGAATGAACATGTGCCACATGAGTGTCTGTGTGTCACTCTCCACTGAAGTGAATAAGAGTTATGCAATTATCACAATTGGACACCATCAATCACACATATCAAAAAGCGATTTTTTAAATTTAGCGATCTTCTCCACTATGAGAAGATGGCAGGTGAGATTCTGGAAAGGTCACTATGTCTCTCCCAGATTCCTCACTTATGTGTGGTAAGTGAGGCTACAATTCAGTTAACACCTTAGCTGTGAAATGGCTTCTTCTGTTAACTACCTCGTGCCCTATTAGGGAGGAGCCTTCGTACACAGGTCAGGTCAGAGCTGGGAGGTTGTCAAGACCCCAGTCCTGGGCAGTTCCTGGGGGAGAGTGGAGGAGTCGGATTCTGTCCTAACACTCCGCAAACAGGTGAGAGTCTGACCTGTTGCCATTACTGTGCTCTGTGTTGACCGTGGGGCTGAAGCAAGCCTCACGTACAGTTAGGGTTTTTGCTGTATAGTTAGTAGCTCAGATAAGCAGGATTTTTGTTATAGTTTTGCCTAAAATTAAGGCTTATTTTGTTTTGCCGTTTTTGCAGCATCAATGTACAAGGTAAAACCTGTTTGCACCAGAATTTTTGTCTGTCTCTGACTGCCTGGGTCTGCTGCTGCTACCACTGAGACTTTCCTCCCACACAACACAGAACAAGATGTGTTCCCTAACCATTGTTGTATATACAAAATTGCCTCATCTGTAAAAGTAAAAGATAAATCGAAAAATGCTTGTGTCTGCCACCTGGCCGGCAGACTGGGTTATTGAGACATCAGGGCGTCTCAACTTAAATCCAAATTAAGGTAACTCTCTGATAAGGAGGGGTCACTGAATAAGTGGCCATTTAGGTGACAGGAGGTAAACTTGGGAAAGGGAGGGGGTATATGTATTAGTTAAAGTTACAAAATGTACAATTTGGCAATGGCTTTCTGAGCACATAAGATAGCATAGGGGGCAGTTGTAGCAAAGTTTAGCTTAAAATATGAATACCTAATTGTTAAGCTAAACTTTTGTATATCTGTTACGTCCTCTGTTAGTCCTCTGCACAGTAAATGGGTTCAGCGGTTTGCTTATCTTCAATTATCCAGTGTTGGAGAGTATATAAGTACGTATCATCACTCATCCTTGAATTTTGCATTAATTATTAGAGATGAGCGAACAGTGAAATATTCGAGATTCGATATTTGTTTCGAGTAGAGCCTCAATATTCGACTACTCTATCGAATCCCATTATAGTCTATGGGAAAAAATGCTCATTTCAGGGGAAACCACTCTTCGACTAAAGGAAAGTCACCAAGTCCACGAGTAGCAGGAGGAGAGTGTTTAGGAGGAGCGCTGTGCAGTTAAAGTGCACGGACACCATTATAGTCTATGGGGTCCGTGCGCTTTAACTGCACAGCGCTTGCAGTTGTGTTGATAAAAAGTAAGCTCCCTCGTAACCGCAAGCTGCCAGCTCTCCCAACTAGCAAAGACGAGCCTGCGGCAAATCAACGTTGGTTCTGCAGCAGGCTTGTCCTTGCTCGTCAGGAGAGCTGGCAGCTTGCTGTTAAGAGGAAGCTTTCTTTTTCTCATAGGAATGAATTGACCAGCGTTGATTGACCAGTGTACAGCATTCGGCCAATCAACGCTGGTCCTGCCGGAGGCTTGTCTGTGAGGAGGCGGAGTCTAAAATTGGACTGCAATGGAGACTGCTGTGGTCCGATCTTAGACTTCGCCTCCTCACAGACGAGCAGAACCAGCGTTGATTGGCCGAATGCTGTACACTGGTCAGTTCATTCCTATGAGAAAAATTCAGCTCCCTCGTAACAGCAAGCTGCCAGCTCTCCTGACTAGCAAGGACGAGCCTGCTGCAGAATCAGTGTTGATTTGCCGAATGCTATACACTGTATAGTATTCGGCCAATCAATGCTGACTCTGAATCAAATATTTATTGCGAATAGCAAGTATTATTCGATCGAGTACAAATATTTCAAATACCGTAGTATTCGATCGAATACCTACTCGATCGAATACTACTCGCTCATGTCTATTAATTATTATTATTACACGCAATTTTCTTTCACATTCTACTTGAGTTACACCTATAAAAGTAATATGCAATAGAGCTAAAAAGCTAAAACTGTAGAAATATTTTCAAAATATAATAGTCTTCTTATACCAAACACTAAAACACCTAGACACAGTAGAGGAAGTGCTGCCATGTGAACATCAGAAAGTATTCTGATGTCCTGATCAGTCTCTATTAACATGCCAGAAAAGGCGCTGATAATATTCATACATGCATGCAAATGCAGTTACATGTTAAATATATTGAAAAGATGGTTAACTAGTAAACATAATACATTAATTGTGAAATATTACACAAGAATAAAACCACAATGGACATGTAGACATAAATGCAGATGTGGAAAGTTATACAGTATGTGGCTGTAGCTGCAAATACACTTTTTTGTTGTTGTTTCCTTGAACATATGGGCACTCTCACTCAAACAGAAAGAACCTGTGGAGTTTTCCCATGCCTGGTAAATCATTAGTGTCCTTTATTTGTTTTATAAATCCACAGAGGAGAAATCTTATCTCATACATTCCAAAAGAAGGACAAACATCAGGCTTTGTCTTACCACATGTCAACCTACAGAAAATTTGCAGAACTCAATTCAGTGAATCCCACTATTATCATTAATTAATATGCGGAAGATAAACTAGTTTTTTTATTATTTTAATTTTATTAACAGCTTTGATATACTATATACATACTGATAGTTGGCAATTCTCTGCAATGATGTGCCTGCACATCTGTGCAGAGTTAGAAGCTACATAAGATTGTGCAGCGGTAGGAGCGGGCAGCTGGCGGACAGTTACAGCTGGACTGTCAAAGAGAAGCAAGAGATTATTTATTACCATCCTTGCCTTCCTCATTAATGTATACACAGAGTTCAATGAGTGCTCTGTTTAAAGCTATGGAACTCGCCATGATGTTGCTCCCTGCTGGTCTGGTGCTCATGTGATCCGCTGGGTGCTGGGGAACCAAATGAGCTGATGAGTCCTAAAGGTCAAATCAGAACAGCTCTGCTGCCATACTGTGCTCCTGGACACATACATGTACCACTAATTATGGATCTGTACATGAACTTTCATTGCTTAGGGGTCGCCAGCCTTACAATTAATGACTGGCACTCCGAGGACCTCTTCTGCGATTTTGTTTCAATTAAATCGGCACACCGAGCAAAAAAGGTTGCCTACCCCTGTTCTATTACTATATTCTAAAAACTATATATTAAAATAATAACACTTGTATAAATGTTAAGGTTCTCCTAGGGTCCATTATTGCACTTTCTGTGGTATTTTAGGTATACCTGTGAGAATCATTTATAATAATATAATATAATAAACTCCATTAAAACCTCTTTTAGGTACCTCCATTTATATGATGTCAATGAAAAGTTAAACATATAGCTCCAAAATCTAAAATGTATCAAATTCTAAGAAAAATAGTATTTGTGAAATACTATAAGTTCCACAGTTCTGTCTTATGAAGCCACTTACAATATAAGAATTTAATATCTGGGGCCCATTAAGTGGGAAAGGCACAAGTCACCTTGGTCTCCTACTTTCCAGAGGTAGAGGTACTACCACATTTAAAATGTATTGATTATAGAATATTTGATCAAATGTGCTTTGAGTCCATCCTTGTATACATCTTTATGTATTACCTTAGAGGGTCAACTGGGCTCCTGTGCAATATGTACAAGAAGCTGCACCAAATGTCATATGCTACAGTAGTTATAAACCTAGAACTACACTTGGGGGTATTTGGACATCCATACACATCTCTAGCTAGTAAAAAAAATTAAACATAGCTTTTTTAGCTTCTATCTTATGTACTGTGGGAAACCGCTCAGGTAGATGCTTGGTAGCAGCGCAGGAAACAGGGACACAGGACTGGGTTGCACACACGTTCGTTTATTTCACTTGTAGTGTATAAACTGTCTTTGCAAAGGCATAAGCAAACAAAACAAAAACCTTCTCTGCTGAGAACTAACTAAACATAAGAAACTGCTCCCTGACTATACAGGAGCCTGGCTGCCAGACTCTCGCTCTGGATACATCAACGGTGGCACAGTACCTGGTTTGTAGGTTCAGTTCACACAGGAACTCTCAGCTTTGTCAGTGTAGTGCCACCACTTCTAGCATTTACACACAACCTAATATCAGGCCTTAATTAGACAGCTGACCTCCTCCTGTAGGTCTTTACCATACACTCTTTAGATGCCTGGCTGGAACATACCTGTCCTCCCACACCACACCCTTTACTTTCTCACAGTACAGATAGTTAATATTCCACTCACATTGGGTCCTTCAGAGCCCACACATTAGTTCTAATTGTCGACGTTTAAGTGCATTAGAATTTCTGTGATCATTATCATACACAGGCAACATCAATAATATACATGGAATTTTTACATAATACTAGACGTCAACATAATAATAATCCCAGTAATATGCTGCACTTTTCAGCTTCTCAGTGTCTTGCATACTGCTAGACTTTCTGGCTCTCCTGAGTTCAGTTCTCATATCAAAACTACATATAAGGGTTTGTCTGGGGTCCTCTTCCTGATGGGTGACTTTACACCTAACTGATATACAGTATGTTGGGTTACAGCCAATTTAGTTTACTTTCACACTGTTTTTTGTACTTTTTCTTTATGCACTGGGAAAACTGAAAAAAAGATGTTAAAGGGGTGTTCCACTTCTTAATTGAACCACATAGCTAAGCTTAAAGTAAAAAAATACTATATACTTGTCTGTCCATTTGGCCGGGATCCAGTGGTGAGTCCCCACTCTTTGTATACAGTCTGCCTGCACACGAGCACATCAGCCAATCAGGAGCTGAGCACTGATGCACCATTAGGACAGACATCGCTGCTTAGCCTGTGATTGGCTGACTCACTTCTGTGCAGTTCAAAGGTCAGCAATACTAGGGACCTAAATAAAGACACTCAGCTGGACAGGTAAGCATATAGTGTTTAAGGAACACCCCTTTAAATGTATCTATATACTTCAAATATCTGGACAAGACCTAAACAGTGTCTTCTTCTTTCTTGCAGTCAGGCTGGAGTACATTGTTATACCTTTTTTCTGTTGTATAGAATAGTTTAGTGCACAACACTATTCCACACTGGCATACAGTAAAAATGAGTACTATATGTGTTTTCAACATGGAAGCCAATGGGTGACACCATGTTGCCATGATGGCAATGCATAGCTATAGAGTGACCCTAGTCTGAGACATAAATTGGAGGTATACATTGAGAAATCCTTGCAATATATACCACCAATAGACATTTTAAAATGCAACACGGAAGAACCACTAGTCATCAAACGTCAAGTAAATCTGCCTAGTAATACTATTATACATTCACTATTCCTAGCTTGGTTGGTGGAGTGTTATAGCATTGTATAGTGAAAACATACATACACAATTGTATTAAATGTAATTGCATTATTATTATTATTATTATTATTATTATTAATTATTACTATTACTTTTTGCCAGTGGCTTGTAAACAGGCTGTGTCCTGAACAGGGACATAGAAGCTTAACCCAATACTTTTCTATGGAAGTCTGTGGTGCCATAAGTGCAAATTTCTGCACCATTTTGGCATTATGATGGCCTGGAAGCTCTTGAAGATTTTTTCTGAATCCATTTTTGATGGTGCCTAAACCTCCGACCACGACAGGCACAATTCTGGCTTTTATCCTCTATGTTCTGCTCACTTTAATCTCAAGATCTTTGTACTACATGAGTATATCTGCTTCTATTTATTCTTATTCTCATTGCAATGCTGTTCACACTATGGTTACAGACTATATTTTATACAAAGTATTATTATTGCCTTTTATTCATTATTTACCAATTAGAAACATAATCATTAATAGAACTTGGTAAACTTGTGTAGGAGGAGGATATGAACTCTCTGAGATGAAGGAGGATATTATTTAATTATATTTAGAGCTGCTTATTTTACAGTATAATGGATTTTGTATTAGTTTATAATAGTTTTCTATTTCAGAGATTTTTTCTTTAAAAGAACAATTTTTATGCCCAAAAACAAATCAAAAGATATGATTCTGTATTGGAAAATATTTGTTACACGAGCATATAAAATGTTCTCAGGTGCAGTAGTCTACGCGCTGCCTAAAATGCTGCATTGTATTGTCAGTGGGGGTTTTAATGCTTTTGTATGCATTAAGATCCCCTTAATATGATTCATAATTGAACGATTGATATGTACTATGATATTTGTTCTAGTCATTGCCAATAGGCGGCACCATCGTTTGGAGGGAAGGTAGCTGAAATAAATTAAGGTCTCACGCAGGGAAACTTACACTGTCCAACCAGGCACATATGCTTTTCAGGTCTTTAGGAAAGCTGTGTGACAAGCCCTGCGTTAGCTGCCACGGTGGTCATATTGGTCATCATCTAACCAACAGAACACATACATAGCTGATAAGGAATATCTAACAATGTGACATAAGAGGAAATTAAGAACTTATTTAGAAGACATTTCAGATATTAGGGCAGACTGTGACAGTCTTGGAGACGTGAACAACAACATGCATTGTTGTGTCCGATATGGGTAATTTCTATAGAATGGTATGTAAACATATCAATGTGTTATTATTAGATACATTTGTGTAGTTGATGTATTTTAATAAATTGATCCCTTTCATTCCAGTTCTATATTAAAAACCAATTACATATCTATAATGAGAATATATACTGCAATAAAGTATCTGGACAATAACATGCCCATTGTCTTATAAGATGTAGCACCATCTTTGATATGTCTGAAGCCCTATCCACAAGCCAGTATGTACATAACTGTCTTGAATCATACCCAGATGCAATGTAATAAAAGAAACGACTTCCAAACATTTCTCCACAATGTCTGTATAACTCATGCCATACAGTCAGTATATTAGCACTCACCTGTTGGTATCGAGTAGTTGTTTTCTTGTCTTCTGGGAGTGTCTCCTCAAGGTACGTTTTAAGTTAGAACTTTATGAATATCCATCTCTCTCCAGAAATCTCATTTAAGTCTATCAAAGTAAAATTATTAAAAATGATTAGAAAAAACCCCCAAACAATCGTCCCTTGTGTTGAAGCTTAATAAAAGATAAGAGCTGGGCGCTGTGTGTAATTATGAAGCCTACAGCAAAAATCTATCAACTGGAACTGAGTGGCTGCTTCCTCATTTTCTCATCTCGTTCTGTTTGCACCGACTTCCTTAACGGCTGTTTGCCACATTACTTCCTTTTACATTCTCTGTATACTCTTTTATCACAGAGGGATTGCATTGCATAATAACTAAACATGTCAGTGAACTCATGTCGACAGAAAGGCATTGAATACTGTTGAAATGTATGTGTTAGAAGCAGCAGAACAATATTGTATATACACATGGGCTACATCCACTTTCAAAATAAAGCTTTTTACCTCCAAATTTTTGCTGTTGCACTATATTATAATGTTAAAATGTAAGCCTGAGGGCCAGTTCACACGGAGTTAACGGGTGCGCATTCTGGCACGTATACATATATCAGAATGTGAGCGCTTAAAACAGATCACATTCATTTCAATGGGTCGTTACGGGTGTATAACGCACGTAATTTTGCGTGCGCAAAATTACGCGGGTTATACAGCCGTAACAATCCATTGAAATGAATGCGATCTGTTTTGAGCGCTCACATTCTGACACGTTATACATGCCAGAATGCGCACCCATTAACTCCGTGTGAACTGGCCCTCATTCACATCAGAGCAAAGATTTGTAGAGACATTTCAGGGCGTGCCCAAAGGATATCCCAAAAATGTCTGATAGATCTGGGTTCCACCTAATTCCTTAACAAGAATCCCCATCCTTCTTGATAAAGCCAGGTAAGGCCATCAGTTTTGACAAATTTAGCAAAATCTCATTTCGACCTCAGCCTAATGCCGGTTGCACACGACCTGTTCCATATTTTGCGGACCAAACTGTCAGCGCGCACGTGAGACTGTGTAATTTATAGTCGTGTAATTGAGCCATGCGTTTCATCATAAATTAGGTATATCAACTTTGAGAGTGTGAGATATCAAGAACAGCATGTTAACGCTTTAGGCCAAGGTCCCACGTAGCGGGCCACAGTAAAAAAGCACTATGGGAAAAACTGCTGTGGAAATGCTTTGTGGTTTTCCCCGCAGCACTTTTCACAGGAAGACCACAGAGGCCATAGTTTCTGTAATTATAGTAGACATACTGCAATTTCCAAAACTCGGACGGTTTTGGAAACTGCAGCGTTTCTGCTTTGAGTATTTTTCTACAATGTGTGGATGGGATTTGCTACATTCACAACCTTGCAGTGACTGTGAAATTGTGGCCAAGCCAATGTATTTTTTTATGTAGATTGTGAGTTCCATATAGGGATTACAATGTACTTTTTTTTTACCTATCAGTATGTCTTTGTAGAATGGGAGGAAATCCACACAAACACAGGGAGAACATACAAACTCCTTGCAGAGATTTTTCCTGGCGGGATTCGAACCCAGGACTCCAGCGCTGTAAGGCTGCAGTGCCAACCACTGAGCCACTGTGTTGCTCCTGGCTGGGCCACCATGTTGCCCCTGGATAAGCTACTGTATTGTCGTCAATGGATCATGCCTCTTCCTGGCGCCTGTCTTGTGTGTGGCTGCCTGTGTTACAGCTGCTACAAACTAAACTGATCTTTCTCTATCCCGTCCTTTTTCTTCACTTCTTTTCTATTACTATAAGGAACATTAGTACAAGAACTTACCGTGGGCTGGAATTTGATGCAGAAACTCTTTTAAAGAAATCCTTTTTGAGCCTTTTTGTCTGAAGTATGCCTCCACACATACAAGGAGACTGGTGTACACAAAGGAGACACTGGCACAGCTTATGCCTGCAGGAAGCATTCTACAAGACAACAAGCATGCTCTCACCATCCCCCACGAACTAATA
Organism: Leptodactylus fuscus; assembly: GCF_031893055.1. Lineage (NCBI taxonomy): Eukaryota > Metazoa > Chordata > Amphibia > Anura > Leptodactylidae > Leptodactylus > Leptodactylus fuscus. The sequence goes on from NC_134265.1 coordinate 137,110,908, forward strand.
AGAAAACTTAAAAAACTTAGAAAACGCGGAAAACGAGCATACTGAAACGCGAAAGAAAAAAACGCAAAAAGCACGTGATTCCGGCCATCATTATGGGGAATGTGAGATCAATTGTGAATAAGATGGATGAACTGACAGCACTGACCAGACATCAACAGGAGTTTCGTGAGTGCAGTATGATGCTGTTTACAGAGACTTGGCTTACTGAAATCACTCTGGACATACTTGCCTCCGTGGAGGGCTTCAAACTTCTTCGTGCGGACAGGACACTGGAGAGCGGTAAGCGCAAAGGAGGAGGGCTTGCAATATTTGTGAATGAGAGATGGTGTAATCCAGGACATATTGTAGTTAAGAAACAATTGTGTGGAAAGGATATTGAACTACTAGCCGTGAGCATGAGACCTCATTACCTGCCAAGGGAACTATCACATGTTATCGTACTAGCTGTCTATGTCCCCCCTTCTGCAAAAACTGATGCTGCCTGTGAAGTCCTCCATGCTGCTGTGAGCGAGCTGCAATCATCTCACCCCCATGCCCTGCTCCTAGTGTCGGGAGATTTCAACCATGTCTCTCCAGCATCCACTCTACCAGGCTTCACACAGTATGTAACCTGCCATACAAGAGACAACAAAACACTGGACTTGCTCTTTGCCAATATAAGGGATGCATATAACTCATCTGCCCTACCGCCCCTAGGCAGATCAGATCACAACCTGGTACATCTGCGACCCACATACACTCCACTGGTGCGCAGAGAATCGGCGGTTACCCGTACAGTGAAGATTTGGTCAGAGGGAAGTGTCGAGTCTCTAGGGGACTGTTTTAATATAAGATTATGGGAAGTGTTTCAAGACTCATTTCCAGAGGACATTGAGGGACTCACACACTGCATAACAGACTACATTAATTTCTGCGTGGACAGCATGGTACCAACTAGGAAGGTGAGGTGTTTCTCCAATAACAAACCATGGATCAACTCTGAAATTAAAACTCTTCTCAAGGAAAAAAAGAGAATTTTTAGGTCTGGGGACAAAAATAGCCTGGGGGCGGTGCAGAAACAGCTAAGACAACTGATCAGAGAAGGGAAAGCCAACTACAGGCGGAAGATGGAACTACAGATGGGGGAAGGTAGAATCTCGGAGGTGTGGGACAGCCTTAAGGCAATATCAGGACACAATAAAAAAACAACAGGGCATCAAACAGTAGGAGACAGGAAGTGGCTTAACGAGCTTAATCTATACTTCAATAGATTCGACTCCAAGCCAATGCTCCCTCCACCAGCATGTCAGCCAACCCCCCTCTCCTCACACACCAAGACCCAACCCCCACCGACCTACGGTCAACTGCAATCTGACTATCTGATCCTCAAGGAGTCTCTGGTGTGTCGGGAAATGGAGAAGATCAAAGCAGACAAAGCTGGAGGACCTGATGGTATAAGCGCAAGAGTTCTTAAAATGTGCAGTGACCAGCTAGGTGGCATTATTACACACATGTACAATATGAGTCTAAAGCTGGGAGTGGTACCTCAACTGTGGAAAACATCTTGCGTGTTACCAGTCCCAAAGAAACCCAACCCGATGGGCTACAATGACTACCGACCTGTAGCACTGACATCCCACCTGATGAAGGTCCTAGAGAGACTGGTCCTGACACACCTACGCCCCCTAGTGAGCTCCGCTCTAGACTCCCTCCAGTTTGCCTATCGGCTGGGCATTGGGGTGGATGACGCCATCATCCACCTTCTTCATAGAGCTCTCTCTCACCTAGAGAAACCCGAGAACACTGTGAGAATAATGTTCTTTGATTTCTCCAGTGAATTCAACACCATTCAGCCTGGACTACTGAGGGAGAAGCTGAACCTTGGTGGTGTGGACCAGCACCTGTCCAACTGGATACTAGACTATGGAATAGTTTGTTTGCACAATATCAATAAATTCCTACAAATATATATTCACAGTGGAAAAGTTGATCAAACCTTTCATAGGAATTAAAAAATAACTTTTATTAAGACCTTTTAAAACTTCGGTACTTCACAATACAACACATACCCTATTTGAGAAAAAATTTTTTACAACTAGGAAGTTGCTACCATTGCTGATATTTTCCCTAATAGCAACTAACTCCCTACATAGTAACAATGCGGTCTTCACTCCCCATAGAGGTCTGTCAACAGGACTGTATTTGTTTAAAGCTCAGTGTCTTAATCCCCACCATTTGGAGGTTACTGGCCTTGTGCCACGCCAACCAAGGGGGTTGGGGGTCACTGGCTTAGTCCCTGTTCAGACCTTTACTATGTGAGGTCAGTTACCGCTATGCTTAATAGAATTCTGACCCTACGCGTTTCGTTCAACTCATCAGGGGTCTCTTTTTTCTTTCTCAAAGTAATAGCAGTAATAACTGCTTTGTTTGTCTGGTAGTATGGGTGGTTGATACGCTGACTGCCAGAAGGACCGCCGCTCTGCTAATCTAATTAAAATAAAAAAAAGATTTATGATTCAGACCACTACTACCGTAAGTATGAAGAGATAAAATATCAAATAATATTACATGTAAGTGATAAGATTTTTCTTCCAGTCTTATAAATGACTCGATTACTTAAACTGGACATTGTTTTTAGAGGAATAAGAAAAAGTGACTTTTTATAGAGCGCATGGTTAGGAGATAACGTGATCCTCGCATACTCAGAAAATGCAGCTTTGCTATTTTTATATATTTTTAGCTGTGGCATAGGGAGAATTTCTTGACTCAGGGTAACTTCCTGACTGTCCACTACAACATGACAGCTGTCACATTCAGTCTATTTTGCAGGAGAAATTTCTAAATGTTTTTGGTAGGAACAAGAAACATTCTGTGCATATATAGACAACTACCTAGCAGCCTATGACACCCCACACTTATTTCTACATTCATTTCCAAGATTATAGAAGGAATATTATATATATATATATATATATACAGTATATATATATATATATATATATATATATATATATATATATATACAGTATATATATATATACAGTATATATATATATATACAGTGTATATATATATATACAGTGTATATATATATATATATATATATATATATATATATATAATTTATTTTAAAGAAAAACACTTGAGAAAGGTTCCGCTGAGAACCGATATGTGGTGTACTGCTTTTTCCAATGAAAGGACATTTTTGCATCCATGCAGGTTGCTGCCAGTCCGGATTGTTATGTGTGTGTGTATATGTATATACAGAATATTTGCATAGTGAGAGCATACCTCCAACTTTCCAGAAATGAATATTACAGGTTAATATATTAAGAATTGTAATATATTATTAAAGAAATATGCTTTTTTCCACTTTTCAAGCTGAGTTGCTTTCTACATATTTGTCTATGAAGAGAGGAGGGGGAATAGAAAAGACACTAAAATAATTGCTGCTGTTACACTCTGCTATGCTGTGCACTTTTAACACTAGTAAGTTGTAATTAAGAGGCTTCTAGTGCACAGACTGAGGCAAGAAATCAATTAAAGAGGACCTTTCATCAGATCGGGCACAGGCAGATCTATATACTGCTGGAAAGCTGACAGAGTGCTGAATTCAGCGCACTATCAGCTTTCCCGATCTGTGCCCGGTGTAAAGCGCTATCGGTCCCAGTACCGTAGCGCTTTAGTGTCAGAAGGGCGTTTCTGACGCTTAGCCAGGGACGCCCTTCTGCCAGAAGCGCCTATAGCGCTGTACAGTGTGAGCAGGGAGGAACGCCCCCTCCCTCTGCTCACACAGCTCGTCCATAGACGAGTGTTATCAGGAGGGGAGGGGGCGTTCCTCCCCAGTCTTAGAGCACAGCGCGATAGGCGCTGCTGGGCAGAAGGGTGTCCCTGGCTAAGTGTCAGAAACGCCCTTCTGACTGTAAAGCGCTACTTTACCGGGACCGGTAGCACTTTACACTGGGCACAGATCGGGAAAGCTGACAGTGCGCTGAATTCAGTGCACTGTCAGCTTTCCAGCAGTATATAAAACTGCATGTGCCCGATCTGATGAAAGGTCCTCTTTAACCAGTGGGCAAGAAAATCATACTCCACCCATGCCTTTTCCATAGAGCTCTGTGTGTGTAAGGCTCAATTTGGAGACAGTTATAACGTAAACAAGCAGTCAGATGGAAGATGAGGAGCAAGAGAACAGCATTGTCGGAAAGGAGACAGATATCCTTAAGATATATTACAAAGTTTAAAATGCATTATTCATTTCTGAAACATTGTTTATAACTAGAAGAATTTAATACACTGGTTAAAGAATTCTGAGTTCCTCAATTAGGTATGTTATCACCAGAAATGAATGACTCAGGCTAAAGTCCCACATAGCGAACCACAGACAAAAAGTGCTGTGCAAAAAAACGCAGCAGAAACACATTGCACTTTCATAGTTTTCCTCTGCAGGCTTTCTGTCCCTAGTATACCTATACAGAAAACGCCTGCGGATATTTTTATGCAATGTGTGGATGGGATTAATTAGAATCTCATCCACTTCGCAGGAACTGTAAAACGCTGCAGCTTTTGCCATGGTGTTTCTACTGCAGCTAAATTGTGGCGTTTTTGCAATGTGGGGCCCCGGCCTGACTAAATTTTTAACCTTTTCAGCACTCTAAATTCTAAAGATTTTTAGAAATCTGCTTCTTGTCAACCTGCTGGTCGGTTACCTTATTTGTCTGTCTCTATCCCTGGAAAACTCATGGTCTTTAGGTTTTTCTTATACTTTCCCATTTTTCCCATTGTTTTCTGATGGCCAGAATAGTACAGGATGCTGCAGTATTCTATATACACTACCATTCAAAAGTTTAGAGTCAATTAGAAATTTCCTATATTTAGGACGAGAATTTAATATAAGACTCCTATTTTTGGGGAAACACGGTAGGTGTATGGACGCCCATTTCCAGCAACCATCACTCCAGTGTTCTAATGGTACATTGTGTTTGCTAAGGGAGCGTTCACACTACCGTCGGTATCCGACAGGTAGTGTCCGCTCAAAATCTGTCACGGACATTAGGAGCAGACACTAGCTGTGTCCGTGACACCTGTCATTCATTTCAATGGGCATCGGGTGCGTTCTTTTGCACTCCGTGCCCATCCTTTCCTGTCCGCTAGTGAAGATGTGTTCTTCTGTCCGCTTGAGAAGTCGGACATCTTCACTTGCGGACAGGGAAGGACGGGCACAGAGTGCAAAACAACGCACCTGATGCCCATTGAAATGAAAAACAGGTGTCACGGACACAGCTAGTGTCCACTCCTAATGTCCGTGACAGATTTTGAGCGGACACTAGGAGCGGACACTGCCTGTCGGATACCGACGATAGTATGAACGCTCCCTAACTGTGTAAGAAGGCTAATGGATGTTTAGAAAACCCTTGTGTAAGTATGTTAGCACAACTGAAAACAGTTTTAGAGAAGGTATAAAACTGACCTTCCTTTGAGCTAGTTGAGAATCTGGAGCATTACATTTGTTGGTTCGATTAAACTCTCAAATTGGCCAGAAAAAGAGAACTTTCATGTGAAACCTGACAGTTTATCCTTGTTCTTAGAAATGAAGGTTATTCCATGCGAGAAATTGCCAAGAAAAAGAAGATTTCCTACAATGGTGTGTACTACTCCCTTCAGAGGACAGCACAAACAGGCTCTAACCAGAGTAGAAAGAGAAGTGGGAGTCCCTGCTGCACAACTGAGCAAGAAGACAAGTACATTAGAGTCTCTAGTTTGAGAAATCGACACCTGACAGGTCCTCAACTGGCAGCTTCATTAAATAGTACCCACAAAATGCCAGTGTCAACGTCTACAGTGAAGAGGCGTCTCCGGGATGCTGGCCTTCAGGGCAGACTGGCAAAGAAAAAGCCATATCTGAGACTGGCTAATAAAAGGAAAAGATTAATGTGGACAAAAGAACACAGACATTGGGCAGAGGAAGATTGGAAAAAAGTGTTATGGACAGACGAATGGAAGTTTGAGGTATCTGGATCACATGGAAGAACATTTGTGAGACGCAGAACAATTGAAAAGATGTTGGAAGAGTGTCTGACGCCATCTGTCAAGCATGGTGGAGGTAATGTGATGGTCTGGGGTTGCTTTGATGCTGGTAAAGTGGGAGATTTGTACAAGGTAAAAGGGATTTTGAATAAGGAAGGCTTTCACTCCATTTTGCAATACCATGCCATATCCTGTGGACAGCGCTTGATTGGAGCCAATTTCATCCTACAACAGGACAATGACCCAAAGCCACCTCCAAATTGTGCAAGAACTATTTAGGGAAGAAGCAGGCAGTTGGTATTCTGGCTGAAGTGGCCAGCGCAGCCACCAGAACTCAACCCCATTGAGCTGTTGTGGGAGCAGCTTGACTGTATGGTAAAAGTGCCCATCAAGCCAATCCAACTTGTGGGAGGGGCTTCTGGAAGCATGGAGGGAAATTTCTCCAGATTACCGCAGCAAATTAACAGCTAGAATGCAAAGGTCTGCAATGCTGTAATTGCTGCAAATGGAGCATTTTTTGGGGAAAGCAAAGTTTGAAGGAGAAAATTATTATTTCAAATAAAAATCTTTATTTCTAACCTTGTCAATATCTTGAGTATATTTTCTATTCATTTTACAACTCATTTGATAAAATAAAGTGAGTTTTCATGGAAAAAACAAAATTGTCTGGGTGACCCCAAACTTTTGAACGCTAGTGTATAAAAGAACAGAAATACAGTGAAACCATTAGTAATCAATCCATATATACACTCACCGGCCACTTTATTAGGTACACCATGCTAGTAACGGGTTGGACCCCCTTTTGCCTTCAGAACTGCCTCAATTCTTCGTGGCATAGATTCAACAAGGTGCTGGAAGCATTCCTCAGAGATTTTGGTCCATATTGACATGATGGCATCACACAGTTGCCGCAGATTTGTCGGCTGCACATCCATGATGCGAATCTCCCGTTCCACCACATCCCAAAGATGCTCTATTGGATTGAGATCTGGTGACTGTGGAGGCCATTGGAGTACAGTGAACTCATTGTCATGTTCAAGAAACCAGTCTGAGATGATTCCAGCTTTATGACATGGCGCATTATCCTGCTGAAAGTAGCCATCAGATGTTGGGTACATTGTGGTCATAAAGGGATGGACATGGTCAGCAACAATACTCAGGTAGGCTTTGGCGTTGCAACGATGCTCAATTGGTACCAAGGGGCCCAAAGAGTGCCAAGAAAATATTCCCCACACCATGACACCACCACCACCAGCCTGAACCGTTGATACAAGGCAGGATGGATCCATGCTTTCATGTTGTTGACGCCAAATTCTGACCCTACCATCCGAATGTCGCAGCAGAAATCGAGACTCATCAGACCAGGCAACGTTTTTCCAATCTTCAATTGTCCAATTTCGATGAGCTTGTGCAAATTGTAGCCTCAGTTTCCTGTTCTTAGCTGAAAGGAGTGGCACCCGGTGTGGTCTTCTGCTGCTGTAGCACATCTGCCTCAAAGTTCGACGTACTGTGCGTTCAGAGATGCTCTTCTGGCTACCTTGGTTGTAACGGGTGGCTATTTGAGTCACTGTTGCCTTTCTATCAGCTCGAACCAGTCTGGCCATTCTCCTCTGACCTCTGGCATCAACAACGCATTTCCGTCCACAGAACTGCCGCTCACTGGATGTTTTTTCTTTTTCGGACCATTCTCTGTAAACCCTAGAGATGGTTGTGCGTGAAAATACCAGTAGATCAGCAGTTTCTGAAATACTCAGACCAGCCCTTCTGGCACCAACAACCATGCCACGTTCAAAGGCACTCAAATCACCTTTCTTCCCCATACTGATGCTCGGTTTGAACTGCAGGAGATTGTCTTGACCATGTCTACATGCCTAAATGCACTGAGTTGCTGCCATGTGATTGGCTGATTAGAAATTAAGTGTTAACGAGCAGTTGGACAGGTGTACCTAATAAAGTGGCCGGTGAGTGTGTATATATATATATATATATATATATATATATATATATATATATATATATATACCGTATTTTACGGACTATAAGGCGCACTGGACTATAAGCCGCATTGCCCATGAGCGCCTTATAGTCCGTCTCGGTTCATATATAAGGCGCACCGGACTATAAGCCGCAGTCCGGTGCGCATTATATGTTATTGAAAGCGGCGGCAGGCAGACTTTGCCAGCGGCCGCTTAACCCCCCGCGTGCCAGCCGCTTCTATTGGAAGCGCTCGGCAGGCGAGGAGGGGCTCTATCAGCAAAATCATGCTGATAGAGCACAACCGTAAAAGTTAGATTAAACTATCCCCCCCCCCCCCCGTTTTAAAATAAAAGCCTGAAACAGAATGTGAAACTTACCGAGCGGTGCAGGGTGGGCGGGCATTCAGGCCTCCTCTTCCTCCGATGTTTCGTCCTCCTCCTCCGCCGCTCGCTGATAATGGCCTGGGCGCATGCGCAGTAGTAGAAGCATTATGATATTGCGCATGCGCCCAGGCCATTAGTTCGCGAGCGCCGGAGGAAGTGGTCAGGACATCGGAGGAAGAGGAGGCCTGAATGCCCGCCCGCCCGCCCTGCAACGCTCGGTAAGTCTCACGTTCTGTTTCAGGCCGGCGTGACAGCAGGGCTGCCGGACACTTCCCATTCATTTCTATGGGAGCCGGCATGCGAGCGCTCCCCATAGAAATGAATGGACTGCTTTTTTCCATTCATTTCTATGGGGAGCGCTCGCATGCCGGCTCCCATAGAAACGAATGGGAAGTGTCCGGCAGCCCTGCTGTAACGCCGGCGTGTACGGCTGTGATACACGCCGGCGTTCCGTAGTGTGAATGCACCCTTACGGTGCCTTTTATGTATGTATGGAAGCGGCACGCAGACTTTGCCGCCGCTTCCATCCATATATAAGGCGCACCGGACTATAAGCCGCACTTACGATTTCTGAGGATATCGTAGGTTTTTATGTGCGCCTTATAGTCCGGAAAATACGGTATATATATATGGCTCAAAATCTGTAGGAGTCTGCCCTATACAAATCCACAGTTCTCGCCCGATTTAGCTGAAATTCCTCCCCCCTCCCTCCACTCACAGGAGCAGAATACTGCACACGTTACATCTCTTTAGTGTCCCCCCATCATGAGATTGGGGCCCCAAAATTTAGGCCCTATGCATATAATGGGGAAAAGTGAAAGTGCTGAGGGGTAAACAGTTGTGACTGACAGGGACGTATTATAGCGACGGCGCCAAAGAGTTGCTGCTAAAGGGGCCGCACCACCAAACACAACACACAAACATGTCACACACATCATATATACATCACACAGACAGCACACATACACCAACCAACAAGCAAAACGCCACACAAATGCCACAACACCACACACCAGACTACCACACATACAACACAAACACCACCCCACAAATACCACATGCACACCACACATACACATACACATGCACACGCATGCACGCAAGGACCACACGCGTACTCAAATACACTCCAGTGGATGCACACTATATACACGGACGAACAGAGCACATGTGTACTCACAAACAACTACCGCACGCATGGACACTTGATCTGTGATACACACAGAAACACATGGATCACACGTGCACACACACGCATACATATACACGGACCACACACGTGCATGCATACATACACATGGATCACACATGTGCACACATGCACAAAAACACACATGGACGTGCACAAACATATACATATATACACGAACCACACACATGCATGTACACACGCATACATACACATGGATCACACATGTACATACACACATGCACTGACAAAACATGTCTGTTATCCTTAGTGGCTGCTTGCACACTATAGTATTTTTCACGGGCCTCCAGGCCATGGATTTGGTGGTTCCATAGATGACTTTGTGTACAAAGCTGTAAATTTTGCAGGCTCCATAGAAGTCTATGGAGATGCAGAATCCATGGCCCAGAGACTGTAGTGTTACTGTAGTTTGCAAACAGCCTTACTGAGCAGCAATATTGGTCAGGCGAAAACTGCCTCATAGTAATATTGTCATTATTGCTTACTATACAGGGAGCTTTCATCACTGAAGCCCTACAATAGATAGTTGTTTAGCTACTATAGATGTTAGTTCAGTCTCCCATTAGAATGAATGGAGGCAGCCGGTGCGCAGGGGGTTAAGGCTGTGTGCCGGCTGTTCCATTCATTCCTATGCAACCGCAGTGGAGCCTTCACACTGAGTATACACTATATACTCAGTGTGAAGGCTAAGCAAAGCATTCTGGGAAATAGTACCAATCTCAATCCCACCTAAAAAGATAGTGTTCGGAATTCTGATCGCGATCGTGAAATTTTCTCGATCGCCGATCGGAATCTGATCTTTTCCGAACACGATCACTCAACCCTACTAGATAGGCATTAGCTTCTAGTAGGCAGGGAAAAAAAACGAAGAACAACAACAGATCTTGACATTGGCATCTGAGGATGAATGGCCTTTGCTCTATGACCAACAGCCCCTCCCCCCCATTTTCACTAAGCTGTGACCCCACACCTTCCCCCCCAACATACCATCCCAACCTTCACCCCACATCAATTAAACCCCCAAGAACGACACACACACAGAGGTTGGATTAATTTTGGCCACAGCAGCCATTTTATTAAACAAATAACAAACAGTTCTTTAAGATACCAAAATATGTAAATACCTTTTAAATAAATAACCAATTATACGGTTAATTAATTACCAAAACATACCCCCAAATATTAATTATCCTAACTAGCTAACTAATCAGAAGGAGAACCAATGAGGGAAGGTCCTTGGAGCTCCAAAATGTCTGGCCGCCAATCTGTTCACCACGCTAACATTACCCCCAGTCGTTTGTAATGGCTCTGAGGCACCATATTCACAGATTGACAGTTAAATGTAAATTACTCCTCGGGATACTGACCCAGCAGGAGTCCAAACACCACCAGACTACAATCTGAACTAAACACAGGGGGGAAAAAACATTGCACTGCAATTTAACATCAACTCCAAGGACCCCCACCCGCCACAGTGAGCATCACTTGAACACCTCAAGTATGCTCACTCCCCACCAACAAAAGAGCCCGCTCAATCCCCCCTTGCAAACCTAACGCCCACATATCAATCCCCACAGCGTTCAAGTGCACCCCATCAGCCAACCAAAACCCACCCTCCAGGTCTTCCAACTCCGAATGCCGAACACACACCCCCCCATGACGGACCACAAACGCACTAACCACCCGATTCACTCGACCGGGCTTTATTAACTTTAGGGACCGACCGAGCACCACGCCAAGTATGCCGCGGCACAATATCTGACCACACAACAATCAGAGACGGATAGTCCAACCATAAACGAAGCAAGTCATGCTTCACATCTCGAATCAGCAAACGAAAAGGCCGTGCAGCAAGGTCGTTACCCCCAAGGTGTAACACCAAGACATCCGGGGGACGATCCAACCGGACAAAGCGGTGAAACTCACGCATCATATGCCCCCAAACCAAACCCCGAAACCCCAACCATCGCACCTGCACGGCCGAACGAGGAAAACCGAGCTGACGGCCATCCGGACGCAAAACAGCCCGGACCGTACCCCAGTGGACATAAGAATGCCCCAATATCCAGACCAGTTGAGGAGACGAATCTGCAAAAGAGGAAACAAGGAAAGAAAAACAACAGTAGAAAAAACTACAACAAATGCGGACGAACATAAGACAAAAAACGACTAGACTCCCATCTACCTATGCGCCAAACCATATCCGGGCCCAAACCCCAAACAACCGCCTCAGTAGCCGCCCCTATTCGAAAAGAATGAGGAGCGAAGGCCCGGGAATCCAAACCCAGCCGATCCAGACATCTACGAAAAACCGCCGTGAACTGATAGCGGGACATGCAATCCCCGTTAAGGTGGCGCAGGACGGGGCCGGAAGAAAAAGAGCACATCTCGCGAAACCGACGACCACAACCAACCGGGCACATCGAGGAACCCACAACAGGACCCAGGCGAACCACCCTACCCCTACCCAACTGATCGGTCTTAGACCGACGAATCACAAACTCCACCCCCGAGACCCCAAAAGATACATCCTGCCAAAGAACTCCGCCAGGACGCGACCGAGTAGGAGACACCAGCTCCCCAACACGAAGAGCCTCAAAAAATGCCCAAGAGAAATCTAACCGAAACAACGCACACTCAAAGGGAGACTCACAAACATCACCCAAAACCACCCCCAACCTATCTAGCAAGCCAAAGGAAACAGGCCGCCGTCCATCCGGCGGCGACCTGCCCCTCCGAAAACCCCGCACAGCCTGGCGAACCAAAAAATCTTTCGTGACATCACACACCCCCCGAACACGAAAACCAAACGCCAGACCCGCCAGCAGACGAGAAAGCCGAGACACTGACCACCCACTTAGGGAACCCCGACCAATCAGAACCAAAACCGCCGTCCGACAAACCTCCACAGACAGCGAACCACCCAACTCACCCAACACCAGCTCAAACTCCCACCACGCAGACTCGTAGGCCGAACGAGTACCTTCAGCCAAGGAGCAACGGATCAATTCCCCCGCCGCCTGGAGACCACGTCCCATAGATGTGCTGGGCACGGATGACCCTCCACGTCCGCGTCCGGAGCCACCGCACGAAATCTCTCCCACTGAAACCGAGACAGAGAATCAGCGATAACATTCGACACCCCAGGGACGTGCACAGCCACAACCCAAGCATTCAAAGACAAACATTTAAGAACCAAATAACGAAGCAAACAAACAACCGGAGGAGAAGAAGCAGTGAGACTGTTAATAGCCGAGACCACGGACTGATTGTCGCAGTGAAAACGCACCTTCCTGTCCCGAAAGCGATCCCCCCAAACCTCAACCGCCACCACTATGGGAAAAAGCTCCAGAAGACAGAGATTACGAACCCACCCCAGCTCCACCCAGTCCGACGGCCACCGCCCTGCACACCAGGCCCCCCCAAAATACGCACCAAAACCCACCGAGCCAGACGCATCGGTGAACAACTCCCAATCCACCGTGCTAACAGCAGGAGACATCAACAAGGAGCGGCCGTTATAAAGCTCCAAAAAACTGGCCCACACCTCCAAATCATCACGATGGTCCCGCGTCAGACGAATAAAATGTCGCGGAGAAGAAACCCCAGCCATCGCGCCTGCCAAACGCCGACAAAAAACCCTCCCCATAGGCATAATCCTACAGGCGAAGTTGAGTTTCCCCAACAACGACTGCAAGTCCCGGAGCATGATCTTACGCAGCCGACAAGCCCGGCCCACTTCAATACGAAGTGAAGCCAGCTTATGCTCCGGCAAACGACATTCCATCCGCACAGTGTCAATGGTAATACCCAAAAAACTAAGGGCCCTCCGTCTTGCCCGGCGCCAATGGAACACCAAAACGAACAGACACCCACTCCAAGGTCCGGAGCAAACTAAGGCAAAGCGGAGAGTCAGCTGGGCCAACACACAAAAAATCATCCAGGTAGTGGATGACGGATCCAACACCCGCCAGATCCCTCACCACCCACTCCAGGAACGAGCTGAAAGCCTCAAAATAAGCACATAAGATCGAACACCCCCATAGGAAGGCAGCGATCCAGATAGTACGCCCCATTCCAAGTACACCCCAAGAGCCTCTGACTCTCAGGATGTACAGGAAGGAGGCGGAAAGCTGACTCGACATCCGACTTGGCCAGGAGAGCGCCCCGACCGTACCGACGAACCCACTCCAACGCCGCATCAAAGGAAGTGTAAACAACAGAACTCAAGTCAGACGGAATACCATCATTAACCGACCCACCTTTAGGATACGATAAATGATGAATCAATCTGAACTTGTTAGGCTCCATTTCAGGAACAACTCCCAACGGGGAAACAACCAAGTCCGGAACTGGCGGAAAAGCAAAAGGACCCGCCATACGCCCAAGCGCCACTTCCTTGTGCAACTTCTCCGACACCACGGCAGGATACTGCCGGGTGGAGATCAAATTACGAACAAACAAGGAAGAACCAACCCGAGACGAAGGGATCCGAAAACCGACCGAAAAACCCTCCTCCAAAAGACGAGCCGCCACACGATCAGGGTATCTATTTAGATACGGTACCATCTCGTGCAGAATCACCGGCGTCAGACCCATGACTAGTGGACCCCCCTGACAGCTTCCCTTTTCCCCTTCTAAAGCAGCGGGAAGAGCCATGGGTGGCACCCCCACAGACGGAGCAGGAATGTTTAAACTTACAGGAGGCACCGAACTTACAGTGGCCCTCGTTGTACTTCCAGCACACCCCTTTCAAGTCCCCGCTGCCCTGGCCGGGGGAACCCTGGCCGGAAGAGCCGGACGAGCCGGCAGCTCCGGGAAAGGACTGGGAAGAACGAGAAGGGGCCGTAACCCTGAGCCACAAAGCAATGTCCTTCTGATCCCAGCGGATAGAAGGACGGATGGCTCGGCGCTGACGAAATTGTTCGTCGTAACGCAGCCAAGACTGCCCACCGTACACCCTATAAGCCTCCCCAATAGAATCCTGGTAGCAAAACAACCCCGAGCAATGCTCAGGGAACTTCTCACCTATGACACTGGCCATAATAGAGAAGGCCTGCAACCAATTCGTGAAGGTCTGAGGAATGAGGCGCCAACGCCTCTTCTCTTCCTCCTCCTTCTTGGTATCATCCCGCTTACCCTTGTCCAGATTAAACTTGGAAAGGGGGAGAAGAGAAAAAATCTCGACATATTCGTCCTTCCAGATTTTTTCCCTCACCTCCTTTTTCAAATGCGCGCCCAAGGGGCCCTCATAACAAAGGTAAACCTCCCCCCTTGCCCTGTCGTCCAACCGAACACCGTCCCCTTCACCCTCAGTCTGCATGGACACCGCCACCCCCGCTTCCCTATGCAACCGAGCATCAGACGGCAACAAAATGACCGGGGGAGAAGGAGAAGAGCCCACCCAAGCCGGAACAGGGGATCCCCCAGACCCGGGCCCACCCCCCGAAGGCGCAAGGACCTCCCTCAAACTGCCCAAAATCTCCCGCAATTCCACCCCAACACCCTCCGTCGCGGCACCACTCCCGACCCCACTAGCTCCCACCGGCTCAACAACCACCCCCGACCCCTGAGTACGAAAGATAGCAGGTATAGATGAGGACAAAGACAAACACTCACCTGGCTGCGCAGAAGCTGTGATTCCGCCAGCCGCCAGTCCGGAATCCAGACGCAGGGGGTCCGACTGGCCCTCATCATCAGACAAACCAAGATCCGCCACCGGTGAAGCAGGACGCGCGCCAGAGGAACAGGAGGGGCAGCCATGTCCGGAGGAGGGGAGACGATCAGTAGTGGACCGGCCGGACGACCGTCCGCTGGAAGCAGCCCCGGAGGCCCGAGGCGCCAACCCACGCCCAACCACACTAGCCAGCCGGCGTGTAGGACCAGGAACTCCAGAAGAATCATCCACATGCAGGCAAGGGGCCCCACCGACCGGAGCATCGCCAGGTGGGGTCCCCGGAACCACGTCGGAGGAAGCAGGGGGCGTGTCTGGCACGAAGGAGGCGGGCCGCAAGGACCTGTGACTCCGCCCCCTCACTGCCGTGGATCCGGCCCGCGGCGTAGGATGCCTCCCAGAGCGCGTGCGGCTACCCCTGGAGGTGGGGAGCGCCCGACGCTCTGGAGGGCCCCCAGAGGGGCTCCTTAAGCGTGGCCTGGATCGGGGGGCAGCATCAGGACTCAAACGCTCCGGGGGCCGCGTCCGCCGCTGCACGCGAGACGAGGCCCCGCCCACCGGAGCGCATGGAGAAGCCGGAGCAGGCGCCGGCAGCAGGGGAGAGGGAGAGCGCCGAGATGCAGAGGCGGGAGCCCCAGGAGCAGCAGCCACAAGGGCCCTCACCTGCTCAGCAAGCCAGGCAGGATCTGTGGAGCCAGCGGCAGCCCGAAGTTGCCCTAGGAGGATGTCCAATGGCGACGCAGGTACCCGACGTAGCACCTACAACTTCTCCTTCCCTGCGGCGGTCTAACCGCCAGGAGGGAGAACGGGAGATAAATAACCTCCCATAGCAACCCGCGCCACGCTAGCCCCTCCCCTAACTACCAGGCCTAGTTCCCCTCAGGCCCTGTCATGGCGGCCTCCTTCTACCGCTGTGCTCCGCATCCGGCCTTACTTTTCAGAGCTATATACTGCAGGAAGAGGAGTCCAGCTTTCCACGGACGGTGTAAAACAGGGATACAGAACAGTTACTTGTTGCTATATATGTGACAAATAGCTTTTCTCTTGGGTCCCCCCCAAAAAATAGCAGGTAATCCACAGCAGGCAGTTCTTGCTGTATACATGAAAAACAACTTTTCTCTGGGGTTCCCCCCAAAAAATAGCAGGAATCCACAGCAGGCAGTTCTTGCTATATACGTGAAAAACAGCTTTTCTCTGGGGTGTATAGACCATAAAAAGGGCATTAGTATACCTCAAAAAATGCGTAAGGCTAGCGCTAGGGGACGAGGACGGGGGCGTGGAAATGCAGATGTGGAGCAAGGTTGCGCTCAACCAACAGTGTCTACTGTGCCTACTGCTCTGCGGCAGCAAGAATTGCGCTTCCCCACAGTCTCCGGCTCGATGGCCAAATTAAGTACAGTGCAGGGTACAACCCTAACCAGGCCCGAGGACCAGGAAGAGGCGTTACAATGGCTGGTGGACAATGTTTCCAGCACATTCTCCACCAGCCAGTCAGCCTCTACCTCAACTCCTCCTCCTACCCAACAGTCTGGTCCTCCTTCCTTACAACATGCCCAATCTTCCCAGCAACCTAATCCCACCTTTCCCACCTCCCAGGAGCTGTTTTCGGGTCCATTCACTGTCCCTCTCTCTCTGTCCCACCACGTCCGGAATCACCAGAGGTAACAGGTGAGTTGCTGTGTCCTGATGCACAAACACTGGCGCATCCGTTATCTCCTGTTGTTGACCAGCAATCGGCCCTCAGTGATGACGATGACGACACAGTTGCCATCAGGGCAGCCTGTTTCCATATGCAGTGTGCAAGAGGAGGAGGAGGAGCCGTCAGAGGAATTGGAAGAGGAGGTGGTGGACGACGAGGACACTGACCCGACCTGGACAGGGCGAATGTCAAGCGGGGAGAGCAGTGTAGATGTGGAGGGAAGTGCAGCACCAAAGAGGGTGGCTAGAGTTAGAGGCATGTCCAGAGGCAGAGGACAGCTGCTTTACCGAAGCCACGCCACAGCCAGCAGGGCCCAAAATGTTCCCTCTTGTAGCCAGCCTAGAAAAACTCCCACATCAAGGCCACGGTCTTCAGTGGTGTGGAATTTTTTTTAATGTATGTGCGGCAGGCAAATATACAGCGGTTTTAACACTCTGCAACTCAAAACTGAGTAGGGGCTCTGAAAAGAGCAACCCTACAACCACTGGCATGTGCCGTTATTTGGAAGCCAACCACTGGGCTCAGTGGCAGAGAGCAAATGCAGGGCAATTGTTGTCCAGCGTTGCTGCCACTCCCTCTCCCACTGTTGCAGTTCTCTTTTCTTTTTTTTTTTTTCTATGTAGATTGTGAGCCCCACACAGAGCTCACAATGTACATTTTCCCTATCAGTATGTCTTTGGAATATGGGATGGAAATCCATGCAAACACGGGGAGAACATACAAACTCCTTGCAGATGGTTTTATGCCCTTGGTGGGATTTGAACACCAGGACTCCAGTGCTGCAAGGCTGCAGTGCTAACCACTGAGCCACCGTGTGGCCCCGCCAGTGCTGCAGTTCTGACCAGCAGCTAGGAAACCTCCACATCTGCCTCCACCACTTTGGAGACTTCTCCCTCATCCTCCCCTTTTCCTGCCTCAGCTCCTTCTCCTGCCTTAGCTCCTTCTCCTGCCTTAGCTCCTTCTCCTGTACCATCATGCGCCTCTTCACAGCAACCCACCATCTCCCAGACTTTTGAGCGCAGGCAAAAATACAGCACTACCCACCTCCATGCACAAGCCTTAACCACCCACATCTCCAAATTCCTGACCCAGGAAATGTTGCCGTTCCGGCTTGTGGAAACTCAGGCTTTCCGTGACCTGATGGCAAGTGTGGCACCTTGCTATGCCGTCCCTAACCTAGCCGTCACTACTTCTCCTGCTGTAACTTCCCCGCCTTGCACCAGCACGTGTCACGCAACATCAGGTGGGCCCTAAGTTCCGCGATTTGCACAAAGGTCCACTTGACCACCGACGCATGGACAAGTGCATGCGGACAGGGATGCTACATTTCACTGATGGCACACTGGCTGAATGTAGTTGAGACTGGGACCGGGTCACAATCTGGGGCGGTCTACCCAACCAACATTCCTGGCAGGGGCTCTGAATCACCACCTTCCTCCTCCTCCTCCGCCATCACATTGACCGAAGCTACCTGCTGGAAACGCTGCAGCACTGGTGTGGACAGATGTCAGTAGGCCATGCTGAAGCTCATCAACTTGGGGGACAGACAGCATACTGCCTCTGAAGTGAGGGATGCCCTCCTCGATGAGACGGCAACATGGTTTTCGCCGCTGCACCTGAGACCAGGCATGGTCGTGTGTGATAACGGCCGCAACCGCGTAGTGGCTCTGGAGCTTGCCAATCTCCGACACGTTCCATGCCTGGCCCACGTGTTCAATTTAGTGGTGCAACTTTTTTAAAAACGTACCCAAATGTACCCGAGCTTCTGGTAAAAGTGCGGCGCTTGTTCGCCCATATTCGCAAGTCCACAGTAGCCGCTGCTAGCCTCCGAAGCCTCCAGCAACTCCACCAGAACACCAGCTGATGTGCGACGTCCCCACATGCTGGAACTCGACGTACCACATGTTGAGAAGAGTGTGTGAGCAGCAGAGACCCTTGATGGAGTACCATCTCCAAAACTCAAGGGTTCCTCAGAGTCAGCTCCCGCAGTTTCTGCACCATGAGTGGCCATGGATGGCAGACTAATGCGAGATCTTGCGTGTCTTTGAGGAGTCAACCATGAGGGTCAGCTGTGACGACGCACTCGTGAGTGTCATGATCCCGCTCCTGTGTGTGATACGAGAATCCTTCATCGCCATCAGGGATAACACATTGGACGCTGAGGAGTCGGGCATAGGAGCACAACCATCCCAGCAGGATAGTCAGGGCACACTCCTATCCGCTTCACAGCGTATATTGAGGGAGGAGTAGGAGGATGACGAAGTGGCAGATCTCATTGTCACTCCAAGGGCCAAAAGCACTGCTTTTTAAAGTAACAAGAAAAAAAGCGTTTCAGCTCACCCTGTAACATATTGTAATGGCTTCTTGGAGAGCACGGCTTGTGGGCGGACTCCAACCCTCTGATACAGCAGTAGACAACAATAAGAGATGCCAGCTGCATCCAAGGTGCCAATTTAGAACAAGGATCCACGAGGTTAAAGGCTCCAAGAAGAAGGCTTGGCCGAGAAGAAGGGCCGTATAGTGCCCGAAACACGTAGCCTTGTACTAGACTAACCTGTACAGTTACATCTGTAACTTTTTTAATATGGAAGAATAAAGAGTTAATTTTTAACCTCGTGGATCCTTGTTCTAAATTGGCACCTTGGATGCAGCTGGCGTCTCTTATTGTTGTCTGCTACTGCTCTACTCACTCCAAGGGCCAAAAACACTGCTGTTTAAAGGCTCTACTCACTCCAAGGGCCAAAAACTAAATCTCTGCTATTTACAGGCTCAACTCACTCAAAGGACCAACAAATCTGGTGCAAGGCTGAACTAAGTTAAAGGACCTAAAACTCTGCAGGTAAAAGGCTGAAGTCACCTGAAGGGCCTCAGTCTCTGCTAGTAGCTCAGTTTAAGGGCCTGTAACTTAATTTGGAAGGGCTCACGTGAAGGGCCAGAAAAGTGAATTTTTGAAGGTCTCACCACATCACACACACATCCACAATGACAGTTAAGGGTGGAGGCTTTTGGATTTCCCATTTCCTATTCCATCTGTGGTTGTCATGGGCAACGTGATTTAAAGGGGTGCTTGTTAATGTTTCTTTAGCTTTAAATTTGGGTTTCTGTCCATCCAATTGGGGAGGAAAGAAGGTTTCCAGGTATTATTCCACTTTCATAGTGGTTTTTTTGAGTGTGGAAAGTGTGTAGTCGATAGGCTGTGATGGTGGGGTAAAACTGTGACTTGGGCTTGTTAGATGCCCCCAGACATGCTTCCCCTGCTGTCCCAGTTGCATTGAAGAGGTGTTGGCATCATCTCCTGAGGTGTCATAGTGGACTTGGTGACCCTCCTGAGTCAAATGGTGGGATCCCCTGAAACGAAGCATTTTTCCCCATAGACTATAATGGGGTTCGATATTCGATCGAATAGTCGAATATTGAGCGGCTATTTGAAACGAATATTGAATATTGAATATTTTACTGTTCGCTCATCTCTAGTTACGACAAATTAGTAAAATGCCAAAATAATAAAAAATATAAAGTGGAAAAAAAAAAATTTAATGTAGCTCTGAAAATATCAACTTCACTGTGACACTGAAAATTTTACTTCAGCTAGCATAGCCAATAATTTAACATATTTTCCACGAGAGAAGCTACGGGGATTCTACTAGTAGAATATATTGATTAATGGATCATAACAGATTCCTTATATGCATCATGGGTTACGGTCTTGTTATCTCTAATATATGAATGAAGCTTGGCCACGCAGAAGCAGGAATAGAAGACATGTACTCCTCACGAATTGCAAGAAACTGATGTCCACATCACTCTTTCCTAAAATGATCTTTTATTGAAACGTATTTAAATTATATGAAAATAAAATGTTAGATTTGGTTTTGTGGGCACTGTTTTATCTATTTTATTAAGATTTTCTTTGCTTGGTCTATAACATGCCTTACACCTACAGTATTACTTGCTTCTTGTTCTATCAAATTAAAACTTTTTCCAGTATAATGAATTTTCATACTCTTTATGATAGCTGACGATGTCTATGGAGAAAAAGTCAGATATCCACAACAATCTCAATATATTGTTAGTTTCATATTAGTATTTATTAATAACATATGTTGATCATCACGTGGCAGTATGGCACAAACATCTACTGCATCATACATATTCAGTGGCGTAAATACCGGGGTAGCAGCGGTAGTGGCTGCCACAGGGCCCAGGACATTAGGAGGCCAGGAAAGCCCCGATGTTGTTTTTTATTTTTTTATTATTATTATTTTAATAGGACGTTACCTGCTGGAGTAACCCCAGAAGGTAATGGGCCCTATTTAATTACTGATCCCCACTCTTGCTCATGGCCGCCGATGCTTCCCCTTCTTCAGAGGCGGCTGTGAGCGGTAAGTGAGGCCGCGGGCCTATGAACCCCAACACACCCTACTATCATTATACTCGGGGGTCTTTTCAGTCCCCCGAGCAGTGCCGCACCTCCCATGAGGCGACCTGAAGCGAGCGCTTCAGGCGGCACTATGCCAGGGCCTCAGGGAGGGCGGAATTTTTGCTAACCTAAGCCAGTCCAGGACAAGCTGTCCTGGACTGGCTGATCACCGAGCGGTGGTTTGGGGAGGCCGCTGGAGCAGCGCTGCTCCGGCAGCCTCCCCTCACGCTCAGGCAGAGAGCAGGCAGTCTCCGGGCCTACTCTCTGCCGGCGAACGGGGCTAAGCCCCGCCCCTTCACTCGGCCACACCCCGATCCAACCGACCACGCCCCCAATCCACCCGGTCACGCCCCCGATCCGCCCCCTCCTCCCGGCGGGGGGGGGGGGGGGCGGTTTTCTGCAGTTAGCTCGGGCGGCGAAAGGGGAAGGTTCACCCCTGCCCCCGAGTATAATGATCGGAGGGCCAGGGGAGTTAGGTCTGGGTCCCACAGGTTGGAAGCGCCGCGATTTGGCCGTGGCAGAAACGCTTCAAGAAAAATCATGATATTTTACAATACTTGCAAAGTGGATGGGATTCATGTGAATCCCATGCCCACTTTGCGGTGAAAACCACAGCGCAGACACGCTGCAATTTCTAAAATTGGCTCAGTTTTGAAATTGCAGCATGTCAATTATAACCACGGTAATGCTGGTGGCTTTCCCGTAGATATAATGGTAGTGGAGAAGTCCATGAAAGTCTATGCAGGAAAACTCTTTGAACTTTCTGCTCAAGCGCTGCGGAAAGAACTGCAATGCATTCACGCAGCTCTTTAGCGAGGCATTTCTGGCCCGTGGGGCCTTAGCCTTACTTACCTCTCCTGGGCTCTGGCAGTCTGTGGTCTTGTTTGGTGAAGTCCCAGATATCATGTGGCCAAGCCGACAACATTATGTGTCGTGACACAGGCCAGGACCATGTGACTGACATCTGATAGTGGAGAGAAGTAACATTGTTTTTAATGTTTGTAACATCCCTTGGGTCTCTGCTCATTATACTCTGGGGCTTGAAAAGAGTATAATAATTGTTCATGGGTCGTTCACAATGGCACGTAATACTGTGTGCAGGGTCCACTGTGAGGCATAATACTGTGTGCAGGAGCCACTGTGAGGCATAATACTGTGTGCAGGAGCCACTGTGGGGCATAATACTGTGTGCAGGAGCCACTGTGGGGCATAATACTGTGTGCAGGGGCCACTATGGGGCATAATACCGTGTTCAGGGTCCACTATGAAACATAATACTGTGTGCGGGGTACTTTTATGGTTTTTAATGTAAATCATAATAGCATTCATGTTTGGTCTGCATAGTGGATTCATGCATATTGTATTGTTAAGATTGTAGGAGTTTAGGAATGTTACTATTTATACAAAGAGAGAATTCAAAGTAATAGTAGTACTACTACTAATAATAGACTACTACTACTACTACCACTAATAATAATAATGCTATTATTAATAGTAATTAAACTAATGTTATACTACTACTACTACTACTAATAATAATAATAATAATAATAATAATAATAATTCTATTATTAATAGTAATTCAACTAATATTATAATACTACTACTACTACTACTGCTACTGCTACTACCACTACTAATAATAATGATATCATTAATAGTAATTAAACTAATGTTATAATACTACTACTACTGATACTACTACTACTACTACTACTACTACTGATACTACTAATAATGCTATCATTAATAGTAATTAAACTAATGTTATAATACTACTACTACTGATACTACTACTACTACTACTACTACTACTAATAATAATAATAATAATAATAATGCTATCATTAATAGTAATTAAACTAATGTTATACTACTACTACTACTACTGCTGCTGCTACTACTACTACTACTGCTGCTGCTACTTCTACTACTACTACTACTAATGCTATTATCTTTTCCGTTGCAGGTTCCTACGCGGCAAGATCGCAGGCACTGATTTGTTCCCATGGCAGCC
Organism: Leptodactylus fuscus; assembly: GCF_031893055.1. Classification (NCBI taxonomy): domain Eukaryota; kingdom Metazoa; phylum Chordata; class Amphibia; order Anura; family Leptodactylidae; genus Leptodactylus; species Leptodactylus fuscus. The sequence goes on from NC_134265.1 coordinate 137,134,294, forward strand.
TGAAGTCTTATGTAGGCCTGTCGTAGGTATATTACTATTGAGGCTGGTTTATGGCACAAATCTCTCATAGCCTTGGACTTGCAATCAAACAATTACAGGTTCAAGCCCCCTAGGGGGTTTAGTCCTATCCTACTAATACTATAAATGTGAAAGTTTGGATGTTTGTTCCTCGATCTCGCAAAAATGGCTGAACGGATTTGGATGAAATTTGGCACATAGATAGTTCGTAACTTTCAACACATAGGCTACTTTTTATCCCAGTAAATGACATGGCTTCACGACTGTTATGAATTTATCTTCACATACTGTATTAAATTGGTCTTACCAGCAGCTTATCTGAGGTTCTGATAAAGCCAGGTCTGTTATCTCTCTATGTAAACACTGAACTAACTCTCAGTTCTTTGTGTACCTGCATTTGCATATTATCCGATCTGCTCCAGGCAGTGTGCTGACACACTGGATAGGAAAACACCTTTAATCTAAATTGGCAGTTTGCCAATTTTAAAGATGCTGGGAAAAAGAAAATCTAATTTGTCACAAAATTCTAAAACAACGACAGCTATGAAGGTAGCCAGAAGTCACAGATGTCTCCTGAAGCGGAGCTGAGGGGGGGATCATCGACGCCAACAACACACTCATTATATGGCGTCCCAGCAAGCTGCTGAGATGCCGTAACAATCACAGGCACGGTGCAAGGAACAAGTTCAGCGGCAGTCCAGCTTGAGAGCTGCCAAAACACTGGAGCTGAGGGGGATCATCGACACCAACAACACGCTCATTATATGCCATCCCAGCGAGCTACTGAGATGCCAGAACAATCACAGGCACGGCGCGAGGAACAAGTTCAGCAGCAGGACAGCTTGAGAGCTGCCAAAATACTGGAGCAGGCAAACTATCGACGGCAGCAATTTGCTGAATATAGGCGGATCATCGACGCTAACAACACGCAGACAAAGTCGCGGACAGAAGCTAGTAAAATATAAAAAAGTTATAGGTGTCAAGGGGTTAAAATGTAAATAAAACTATATAAATTTAGACTCCTCAGACTTTTACCAAAACATAGAATACAAGTGACATGTCATTTTGACTTCTCAGTAAACACTGCAAAAACTTGTAAGAAAGTCCACCCCAATCTGATTTTTTTTCTCTAGTTTGCCAGTACATTGTACAGAATAATAAATGGTAGCATCACAAAGAACAATTTGTCCTAAAAACATTAAGCCATCCTATGTTTGTGCAAATGGAAAAATAAAAAAAAGTTATGGGATTTGGAAGACGGGGATTTAAAAAATCAAAAAATGCCATCAGTGGGAAGGGGTTAAAACTAAAGTTTTAAAAATGCACATATGCTTTAAAGGGATATTTCCATCTGAGACATTTATGGCATAGATAGATAGATAGATAGATAGATAGATAGATAGATAGATAGATAGATAGATAGATGATCCTATCTATCTATCTATCTATCTATCTAATTATCTATCTAGTAAGGTACAGATAAAGCATTGTTTAACTTGACTTACTCCAGTGTGATAACTTTCTGTGCCATGATATCCTTTGTCAGAAGACAACAAAAGCCATTGCAAAACCCTTGGATGAGTTTAAACTCTGTGTCATTGGTAATTTGGCTATGAGTCATGCTAACCTTTGCTACATCTGTACGTAGTAATATCCTCGTATTCACTGGCTATAGTAAGACAAGTTACTGGATACAGTACCTAAATACAATTTCAATAAAATGTATTAGTAGGGGAAGGAAAGTCAAAGTGAGAAATCCTAAATGGCAGGTGTGTCGCTGTGAAAGAAGTCAGGACATGGTTCACTGGCACGATGGCAGTAAACAAAGTTTAAGGAAATAAGTTGGCTAATGCTGAAGTCAGAAGCTTAAGGCACAAATAATGCTTTGTCTGTGTCTATCCCATAGTAACATAGTTTCATGTTGTAAATGTTTCATACCTTTTCTTTTACTTTACAGCTGTGTCTTTTCCATATGCCAAGCATATCTCGCTTCCAGCATTAAATCAGTCTGACTCCATTTTTTTCTTTCATTCTCAAGACATTAGGCATGTTCAAGCAGGAAGGAAACACAATTGCATCAAACCACTCCTACTGGATTGTCTATTACTCAATATTAGTGGCAAAATGCCTCGAATGGTTTATTATAATGTAATGGTTGTCAAATGAATAGTAATAGTACATAGAGTGATATAAGTGGTGTACAATGTGAATGGTAAAGCTGTAAAACTGTGGTGTTAACCAGTCTACCACTTCCCCCAAACATACTCAATTCCCACCACCATGTTACAGAGCACATTACAGTGACAAACAACACATCTTTGTTATGTCACTTTTGTAGATTTGGAGAAGTCTTATGTAAAGGAGACAGTTGCTGCATGCATGTGGTGAAGAAGAAAAAAAACAGAATTTTACCTGCAGAAGTGTAGATGGTTTCTCTATAGATTTAATAAGAGGAGAAAAACCGCAGAGAAAAACACAGCAAAAAGGCAATGAGAAACTCTGTGCAAAGAAAATGGAATATGTTTTCTCTGCAGCATTTTTAGCTGCATTTCACTATGTGGGTCCTTAGACTAAAAAAGTTTGTGATGTGACCAATTGCAGGTACTCTAGATATGGAGGCCTTAGCCCTATAGTCACATAACAGTGAATAGCAGCTGTGTGACGGACATTTTTTTAACACATTATTTTCTCTATTTTCATGATATTTTGATGGTCCGTTATAAAGGACAGTCAAAATATAAGTCATACTCTCATTTTATCTGTTTTCTAGGATCCCTCCATACACTGCAATGGGTGAGGGATCCATGTAAACAGGCGCCCCTTGTGTGCAATACATCTATTTTTCATGGCCGTTTTCCACCACAGTCATGTGAATGTAAGATTATTCTTGAATGTGACCTCATGGGAAACACAGTAGTATGGATAGAAAATCCACATGCATTTAATTGCATTTGGTCCCCGACTACATCAACCTAATTTAGACACTGTAGCATGTGGCTGTGTCCTAACAGTTGCGAAAAAGCATTGGATGTGTCTTTACTAGATGCGATATCTCTTTCATTCTGATCCAATCTAGCCAGAGAGCTCAATCTGCTCCAGTACACAATCTGTTCTGGCCATCCTTAGTGTTCTCAGGTCTAAATATAAACCTTCTTAACAAATGCACACTATTTCCAGGCTACGATTTATGCATCTTACTGTAATAAATGTGCTCTTAATATCCACTGAATATACAAATAATAACAGGTAGAATTCATAGGATAAGAAACAGGATCAACAATGAAGAATTTATGCACACCGTAAATGATATCATCGCGTCTTCTTGTGACTTCAGTAACTCATTTGCACAATGATCATTTTTCATTTATTAATGTGTGATATGCTAAAAATGTGTTAAGTGCATTTTATTACAATGAAAAAAAAAAAAATACTTGTGAAAATGATGACATACAGCCTAAGGTTACATGTACACGACTACGCTAAAAATGGATAAAAGTCTGCGTTTAATGGACATTTTGCATATATGGGGCAGCCGATTTCACAGATCTTTTATAGTCTATTGATGGATCTGTGAACGCAGCCAAAAAAAAAATTAAAAAAATGAGACAGTTTTATCAATCCCTATACACCAGTTTTCTTGCATAGAGAGATGGTATTGTGGCACACAATTGGGGCAAGGCAACTTTGCATGCCAAAAGTGTACCACAACCCATATCCAGAACTACGCTCAGCACATTGTGTGAATGTGGGCGGGATACAGGGCAGACCGGGATGGGGACACTGGCGAAAAAAAAATGTTATGTTGTACAGTACCAGCAACAGTACACATTGTGGAAAAAATTGCTACGGAAAAGAATGCAACTTGTCAATTTTAGATGCAGAAATACAAGTCTTTTCACTATATATTTAATAAGGGAAGAAAAACACAATAAGAAACATTGCATAAAAAAACGCAATACGTCTTTGTTTCATTTTTCCCACAGCGTATTGTAAGCTGCGGTTCACTGCATGGGCCCTTGGCCTTAAAGAGGTTTTTCCGAACTAAAAATATTGATGATCTATCCTAAAAACAGGTCACTAAAATCTGTGGGGGACCCAATGACTAGTTGTTTTCAGCAAGTGATACACATAGAATGGAGAATGGACCCCCACCAACCTGGTATTGATGACCTCTTATTAGTATAGATCATGAATACTTTTACCTTAAGGGTAAGTCATTAATGTCTGTAACCCGGAAAACAATCTTAACTTGTACTCAAGTACTCTATCTTTTTATAGCGATGTATGTGTATATTACATATTACACTATACAGAATTGTTGGTCTTGGACTACTGGTACTCAGGCGTGTAGTTAATAGACAGGATGTTTTCTGCTACCTGTGTGCCCCACAGTCCAGATGTTGCTTGGCCGATGGTATACTTGGCTGCCCAGTAGGTTTTCGTACTGGTGCTTTCCCGAACTTGAACATTGACCAGGGACAGGGATTGATTCCCGTGACAGGAGTGATGCACACATCAGGAGATCCAGCACTCCTTTACTGTGACTAAAGTTTGATATATCTCTCACTTACAAAAATCACATAACATAGAATATTGTTGCATTTACAGCATAAGAAATCACTTCATATTTGAGGGATGGGTGCCCCCTCCCCCATTTACACTGTGAAAAAGTTTTCAATAGTTTCTGCTCCAGTGTTCAGTCCAATGTTTCTTACGTATTCTGGCCATCTGACCTTACGCTGTCTTTCTGATGTCATTCATTACTTCTAGGTCCTCTTTGTTTCTTCTGCCTCCCTGATACTGAGGTTCTATCATCCATATAACTATTCCTGCCTTGGTGATCCTATTTTGTTCCAGTAACCTTCTGATGCTAATCTACAGCTGCGTCCACTTCCAGTTCTTCTCTTTGATTGCATTTTTGGTGAATTTCCATTCTTGTACACTGCATTTGAGCCATGACATTTGTGACTTCTGTACAGTATGATAAAGGGGTTATATGGTTTCCAAACATTTAAATCTAAAATCACAGGTCATGGTGCATGTGACCCCCTTCACTATTTACATTGCACACTATCTTTTTATTGCTGTGGTCCCTTCAAAAAACTGATCAGCAGTGGTGCCTGACCTCTTATTAATGAGCTATCCTAAGGATAGATCATCAGTAGAGATGGGAGAACCTCCCAAGATTTGTTTTGTTTTGGATGGTCTGGGTCCCTAAATCATGTCAGGGCAAACAAGTTGGGTACGGACTGGAAGTGAAATTATTATACTTTGGGGTTCCCTTCAGACCCCAGTCTCTTCATGACATCATGGCGCTCGGCATGCCCAAGTGACTGCTATGGTCCAATCATAAGCCTCTGCAGTGACTCTGGGTGCATGATGTCACTATGAGAGCACTGGACACCAGGGAAGGCAGAAATACTGTGATTTCCAAATCATCATGTTTTTCAGGAATCAACAACTTGTTAATCATACCTATGGAAACACTGGTATAGGTATAATTGAAGTAGAAAATCCACAGAGGAAAACTCTGTGGACTTTCTGTAATAATTACTGTGGGAAAAACATGATGCGTTTCCGCTGTACTACATGGGGCTTTAGCCTTAAAGAGGTTATCCACATTTAAAAATTGATGGCCTATCATTAAGATAAGCCATTAATTTTAGATTGGTGGAGAAGTGACTGTTAGGACCCCCTTCATATATCAGCTGTTTCCCAGAGCAAGCAGCTCCCTGTAAGGCTGGTCTTACACGAACGTAATGCATTTGCGGTCCGCAAGTTGCTGATCAGCAACACTAGTTGCTGATCAGCAACTTACACTCCGCAGATTTCCGTGAGCTGCCGCACTCGCCCATAGAACTCTCCGTGCAGTGCCGTGAATTGCGGCCATTGCGGACATGTTCCAAAAAGTGTGGACCTCGGTTGCGGCCCGGCACACCACGGATAAAATATCCGGTGGTGTACGAGGCCGCATTGACTATAATGTGTCCGCAAATGGTCTGCTATTGAAAACCCTCAATTGCGGACCATTTGCGGACTTAAACTACGGTCGTGTAAGACCAGCCTAATGTTTACATGGCGCGCGCTGTACTGTTCACACATTATATTCTTCATAAATACAGTTGTTGGTCCTATAGCACCCATAAACACCACTATCAGAACTATGCTGTAGAAATGGTGGATGTAGAGGTTTAGTACAAGAATATTCTCAAGCTGTAACAGGAAAAAGTTGTTCCATAAATAAAAGTACAAAGGTCTTCTCAGTTTTGAAGCCATACTTGCTGTCCTCCAGTTACAAACCTGACAATATCAGCTCTGCGATAATACATGCAGCAGTTTATATACAGAATACTGCAATTCCTGCTGATGTCAGATATTAAAATACCAAATTTTTCATTTTTCATGTTTGCTTTTAGGAGCCATAACTTTTTATGGGTCAAGCTGTAGTTTTTCTTGGTGCCATTATGGGGTACATAGAACTTTTGGATAACTTTTTTCAATTGTATGAAATGGTCAGGGAAGTGACCATAGAACGATGTTTTGTATTGTGTTGCATCTAATACGGCATTCCCCGTACAGGATAAATACTTTTATATTCTAATAGGTCAGACATTTTCAATACAAAATGTGTTTTTGTTTCAAATTGAATACCTTTTTTCTTTTAGTCACCCCGATGGGTATGAACCTGCACTTGTGTTATACTCTGCCATCCGGAGTATTCGGAATTTTTAGTTGTTTTTTTTTTTATTCACTTTTACACAACGAAACATACTTTTTGGAAAATATTTTGTCATCTCTGCTTTGTAAGACCACTTCATGTTTTTACTTTTCCATCCAATGAGCTGTGTGAGGGCTTGTTCACAATTACTGTCTCCCCCCCTCTCCTTCTGTCTCTACCCCCCTTCCCTCATAGATTGTAATTCCCTCGTGGGCAGGGCCCTCTACCCCACTGTGCCAGTCAGTCATTGTTAGTATTATATCTACCTGTATATTTTGTGTATTGTATGTAAACCCTCAAATGTAAAGCACCATGGAATTAATGGTGCTATATAAATAAATATAATAATAATAATAATAATAATAATAATAACTTGTAGATTTCATTTCTGTGACTTTGGGGTACATAAGACTTTTCATTGTATTTTTTGGGAGGAGTGAAAATAGCAATTTTGCCTTTCTTTTCTAATGTATATATTTTATAGTGCTCATCCTACATGACAAATAATTGGTTTACTTAATTGCGTGGGTTGTTAAAAATGGAGCAATACCATTTTGATTGTTTTTTTCTTCTTAATCTACGTAAAAATATTTCAACATTTATTTTTGTATACCACTATGCTCCCTTAGTGCCTCCCACAATATAATTCCCCATAAGTGCTTCCCACACAATATTATGTACCTATAGTCTTTCCCATACAGTATAATGCCCCCATAGTGTCCCCCACAAATGTAGTGTCCTTAAAAAAAATATTCACTATAGCAGTCTGCGGATCTCCTCTTGTCTAGAGGACTCTGCATGCACGACTACATCACTGCACCATGTCTGCCTGCACTACTCCACAGATATAGCATGGGTCACAGAGTAAACAGTGGAGCAAGTATGCAAGTTACACCAGGTAGGGGCCCAGGTGCAATCTTTTGTCCGGGACCCCTACTTCCTCCCTACATTGAATTCTTGATAGAGATGGTTTCGGGTGCTAAGGAGTTTAATCAACCTTAGTGTGGTTCGGGTAATCTGTGGGTCTCCTTGGCTTATAGGACAGATGGAAGCTGCAATCTCAATACTAATGCCAGTGCTTATGGGCCCCCTAAAGCTCCTGGGCCTGGTGAGACTGCACCCTCTGCACCCCCTCAAGATAAGCCCCTGGAAATAGGTGTACACAAAACGTCAGCCAGGACAATAGGAATACAAATATTAAGACTATCTTACTGGATGATTGGGAGACATGCTTTTAATGAAAAGGGGGCTTGGGTTACTCCCCTACCTCTTTCCAAAGTTTTTTTTTTTTTAAAAGTTGCTACAAGTTGCTACTACTTAACATATACTACATGTTACAAAAGAGGAGGAAGAGATTGGTAAATGTTGTGTCAAAGCTACATATTGCGTTTTTCCATGCAGTTATTGTGCCAGGCAGCAGAATTTGTGCCCACTGCATGTATAGTTAGTCACTGACAGAGATGGCCGTTGACAACAACTGTAGAGAAGGAGACTTCTGAGAATGGAGAATAGAGAATCTGAGGGTAAATGCATTGCGGCATGACACAGGGTATTGTATTGTTACTTTATTGTGGTGCATTGCAACATCTCTTCTCCCTGCCAAGCAGCCTCTGTAGTCAGGTTACAGGGAGTCAGTGACTCACGTATTTGCACTAGTAGGTAATTTGGTTCTATTATTGTCTGCTGCAAAGTCTTCAATTGTCAGAACTCAGAAGGACAGAGAAACAGGAAGGGCAGCATTATGGCGAGGAGGCCGTGGATATGACAGCTAGTCTACAGCTAGTGCAGAAGTCTTGTGGTGTACAAGGTTGCCATTAATTCTTTAATAAGGCTGTTCCATTCCTGCACCCCCCATATACTACTGACTACCAATCCTAATCCAGCACGCTCTCTCCTCCTGCAATGATCTGTGCCTGCACACCACTGTACTCCTTAACATCTACCAATCATTCTAAGTAAAACATAATATAAACATAGGACATTTTATTCTGCCGTCCTCTTTACCTATTGCTGCATTGACTATCCAGTGTTCATGGATGGGAGACTGTGTTGGTTGCTGCACTGGTCCTTGAGGATGGGTATCTCAAGTTTGCTCCTTCCCTCCCCCACCGCCACCAACGGAACAAACAGGACGCCTTGAGGGCAAATTTAGGGGGAACATAATGAAAGGGACCCATAAAACTAGGGGTAGATAAAGGGGGGACGATGATATAAAAATTGGGGTAGAAATGGAGGGGGGAACATGAAACTGGGAGTAGAGATGGAGGGGGAGATGAAACTAGGGGCAGAGATGGAATGGGGAGATGAAACTAGGGGCAGACATGGAGGGGGGGGTATGAAACTGGGGGCAAAGATGGAGAGGGGAGATGAAATTAGGGGCAGACATGGAGGGGGGACATGAAACTGGGAGCAGAGATGGAGGGGGAGCATGACACTGGTGGCAGAGAGGAGAAGGGCATGAAACTGGTAGCAGAGATGTACACACGCCGACTCCCTCCTTTCCCCACCGCCACCAACGGAACCCGCTAGGGGCCACGCAAACTTGAGATACCCATCCTCAAGGACCGGTGCAGCAACCAACACAGGCTCCTGTCCAACCTTCTCCTTATATGGTACCCAGCTGGGACCTAGCCTGGATGACACATTGCATACAACTTAACACAGGTCTATCCAGTCTTTCATAACAGTAATCACACCCTGTGACTCCGGGACACTAAGAACCACTTACCCAAGAAGGTTACACGACACACTCATCCCATGAGTTGGATGCAACTATCCTCAGTGGAAACACTCGGATTACACACCACATGACTCTGATTACTGAGGTATCCTGGCTTACTACACTCCGCTAATTTCTTCAAGAGCTATTCCCACTACGAGCTTGAGAAAGGCAGATATTGCCGAAATGTTGCTCAAACACATACTCTGCATAGCCACGTGTGGCACAGTGCATCCTAAATAAAAATCTTTGATACCTTAACCATCCCTACTAGGATCTCTTTATTATATATGTTAAACCGGGTTGGGACCCTATCCTAGGGGCAATTGTAGGTGCTGGTCACACCATCCCTTTAGTATTATTTGAGCATTACATGGAGAAATTATTACTTGCGCATATTATGGAGTAAAGCTAATATGTCATCTATTCTGTGCAGAATTGTATCGATAGTTAGATGTTAAAGGGGTTATCTAGTTTCTACTATTGATGGCCTATGTTTAGACTTCATAAACTCATACCTCCCAACTGTCCCGAATTCTGCAGGATGTTCCCGGATTCGGGTCCTGTCCCGCAGTTCTGGTCGGTGGGAGGTATGTCCCGGTTTCAACTCATCTGTGTCCTTGAATACACAGGCGAGTGAAGTAAGAGCCGTCACAGCTCAGCTCCTGTATCACCACTACGCTCTGACTCCTGGAGATGTAGGCGCGATATGATGACGTCATTCACATCGCGCCTACAACTCCATGACTGAGACTGCAGACAGATCAGCGGGGGATCGAGGGAAGGGAGAGTATCACTATGTTTTATGTTAAACCTTGAGGGCAAATTTAGGGGGAACATAATGAAAGGGACCCATAAAACTAGGGGTAGATAAAGGGGGGACGACGATATAAAAATTGGGGTAGAGATGGAGGGGGGAACATGAAACTGGGAGTAGAGATGGAGGGGGAGATGAAACTAGGGGCAGAGATGGAATGGGGAGATGAAACTAGGGGCAGACATGGAGGGGGGTATGAAACTGGGGGCAAAGATGGAGAGGGGAGATGAAATTAGGGGCAGAGATAGAGTAAGGAGATAAAACTAGGGGCAGACATGGAGGGGGGGACATGAAACTGGGAACAGAAATGGAGGGGGAGCATGACACTGGCGGCAGAGAGGAGAAGGGCATGAAACTGGTAGCAGAGATGGAAGGGGGACATGAAACTGGGGCAGAGATGGAAGGGGGACATGAAACGGGGGCAGATGTAGTGGGGTTATGAAACTGGGGTGAGATGGAGGGGGACATGAAACTGCGGGCAGAGATAGAGGGGGAGATGAAACTTGGGGTAGAGATGGAGGGGGACATGAAACTGTTGGTAGATGAAGGGGGCACTTAAACTGGGGGATATTAAAGGGGGCATTACACTGGGGACAACTGGAGGGGGACATTAAACTGTGGGAGTAGCTGGAGGGGGACCTGTCTGCCTCTAGTTGACCCCAGTTTAATGTCACCCTCCAGCTACCCCTACAGTTTAATGTCCCCTTCCAGCTACCTGAGTTTAATGTCCCCCTCTAGTTGCCCCCAGTTTAATGTCCACTTCTGCTGCCCTTAATTTATTGTCCCCTCCAACTACTCCCACTGTTTAATGTCCCCCTCCAGCTGCTCCTGTTTCATGTTCCCCTCTAGTTATCCCCAGTTTAAACTGGGGCACCAGGAGAAGGACTTAATACTGTGGGGCAGTTGGAAGGAACACTATAATGTGGGGGCATATAATGTACAGATGACTATAGAAGCATTATACTGTGTGGGGGCACATGGAAAATGAATGAGAATGGGCGGAGGCAACATAAAAGTGGGCAGAGTTAAATTTGCCATGGAACGCATAGTGCGTTGTACATTTTGTCCCTCTTTCTGTTCTGCGAAAGTTGGGTGGTATGTAAACTATATAGACTTCAACAGGACAGCACTGCAGTATCTACAGCACATGGCACAGTTTGCATGACGAGTAAGAAGTATGGCTCCAAGAAAGTAAACATTACCAGGAGCCAAACTATTGTGGTACAGCTAATATTGATGGTCTATTCTAAGGACTGATCTGGATAACCTCTTTAAATAAGGTTCTCTGCCTTGGTGCATTGTATGCTGGTAATATTTGAAGATTATATGAAATTAATATTTGAGCATATTATGGAGTATTATTATAGATAATCTGTCACTCCTGAAATGTTTATATATATATCCCTAATTTGACACTCTATAAGCAGTGTGCACAGTGTGAAGCTTTGTAGAAACACAGCCCAGGAATGGTAACAACCAGTCATCAGCTTCTTCATGAATAACAGGAGGAATGATACAGTGTAGTGTGAAGGCAGTCCACAATTTTTTTTTTACGTGCACATCTCTTTTTACTAAAAGAAATGTGCTAGGAGTGATGACATACTCAACTACAACCAGGTTACAGAGTAATTTACAGTAAATTACAGTGATAAATAACTCTCCTTTGTTACGTCACGTTTGTAGATTTGGAAAAAACAACAACTTTGAAGTCATACAAATAAAGCAGTTAGCGCACTGGGGGTGGGGCTTCAGCTCCGGGACCGCTGTTGTTACTGCCCAAGTAAAATGGGTGATGTCATAGCAGTGGGATCATCAACTCTTACTGCATGGTGAGGAACAGGAAGGAGATGGTAGGGATCTGAACAGTAAGAGCAGTGCCCCAGGAGCTAACCCCTAGTGCACCAACTGTCTCACAAGACTTCAAAGTCATTTTCTCCCCCCCCCCCCCCTTAAAAAAAATTAAAATGTTGTTTATCACTGCAATGTGCTCTGTAACATGGTGCTAAATTAACATAATGATAATAGATAGATAGATAGATAGATAGATAGATAGATAGATAGATAGATCATTTGCACTCTTTCATGTACCATATACAATGTTGTATTACTAAACCATTTTATTCAAAGCATCTGTGCAAATTAGTTACAGTAGTGACTGTCCCAGAGCACAGGGAGGATTTACAGATCAGTGAAGCAAAGGTCCTTTCAGGCTAATGTTGTATTCAAACCACTAGATGGCAGAAAAGAGCAAATCAAACTATGAAGCCGCACTACACATCTTAGATGTATCGTGTTATATATGTATAGATGTATTGTGTATTGTATTATATACTGTATACAAACATGCATTATTTAATAGTAGGCTTATTTACAGTTGTAACATGGGTGAATTTGTTATTTAAGTCTTAAAATCAGTACTAAGATAACTTTTAACTACAGGCCTAAGTGAAACCGCAAATAGAATATAATCTATCGTGCAAAAGAATGACTTTCTTTTGCTGTATTTGACAAACTCGCCTGTGATTTATTCATATTTCGTGTTTTTTGTATATTTTATGCTATAATTATAGTTGATTGTCAGTTTTTCCTGATGTAATAGCTGGAGCATCTGACTAGGCAAAGGCACATGAAATGATCAGTGTTGCTATAAACCTAATTCACTGTGTAATACTAAGGCAACAGTCATCAGATTCGCTGGGAGTTTTCAGTTCAGTTTAATCAGAGCGGATTTCAGTGTTGTCTACACATTTATAAATCTCCAGCATATGTAGTACATATCAGAACTGCAGGCAGTTTTAGTGGATACCACCATACAGAATGCAATGACCGGGTTCATAAGATTATAGAGAATCTGTCAGTATGAATCAGTCATAACCTAAACACACAGTACTGTTGCATAGTGCACACAGATTTCAGTAGTACCTTTTTCATTGTGATCCTATGTAAGGCTGTATTCACACAAAGTAACGCCAGGCATTTTTTGTGTGCTTTTTGCACATAGCGCAGCGTTAACGCCGCACTATTTTGCGGTGGCGTTGACCGGCGTTAACACGGCGTTAACGCGGCGCTACGCGGCGTTAATGCGGCGCTATGTGCAAAAAGCACACAAAAAACGCCTGGCGTTAATCTGTGTGAATATAGCCTTACAGTCCCGATTGTGATCCCAAGCTATTGTCCTCAAATACTAATTGGGGTGTTTCCTCAAGGGCATTCTGTGCGTACTATGTGTTTAGTTGATAACTGATGTTCCTAACGAAAAACCTTTTCCATCCCTGCTCCTGTACACAGCTGCCTTTGCTTAGGCCTCTAGGGGGCGCTGAACATTGTTGCAATGTTGAGTACTGATGCAATTCAGCGTGATGATGTAATATGTTGTTCCCTCCTAGAGGCCTAAGCGGAAGGGGTATGGGTAATACCTGCTGGAGTAATCCAGACGGTAGCCACCTAAAGTGGTGGACATTATATTTGCAGCATATCAGAAGGGATTCTGTACAAGGTGTTTGTCTATTGTCTCATTCAGAGACAGCCCGGGGACAGGGTGTTCGCTGTTGTACCTCTGAGAGAAGATTTGCCAGCCATGCCAGGAGGAGCAACGGAGGGACTGACAGCTAAAATTTGCTCGGGCCTAGTGTTCAGGTAACCAGATCCCAATCAGGACTCCTTGCCCTACCATAACTCCCATCATCCTAGTAGAAAGTGGCACGAGAGGAGAAGTAGTCTTGGACTTTGAATCTTAGAGCCTGTTACATCTCTGGGCAGCCTCCTATAACCAAGGCAGGGAATTGGACTGTGTATCACTACCCCCATCTGCAAGCTGCTGGTTGTACCAAGTGTTCCAGTTAATAAATGGTTACCAGGTTTTCATTGCATCTCTGGACTCATGAGTTGTGGCTGCATCACCAACAGGACCCCCTTGACTGTGTCCAACCCTGGAGTAGGTTTGGAGTGTGTGAGGAGTGTCCCCGGCCTACCAGGTGGCACAGCCAGTGTCACCTCATCCTCCAGTCTCCTCCACTGGGTTGCGGTATATTGTGTGGGTGCCAGTAAAGGGGCCCTTACTTTATTGAGGCCTCTAACAGATGACCTTACAAATTTGGCGTTTCAAAGCATTGCAAATATTGTATCAGTCTCACTCAAGTAGGTGATGAAGAAAGTGACGTAACATGTTTCGAATCAGTGATGCAATGTGGATCTATAGCAGATGAAAGATGTATTAAATGGACTTTGTAACATTGAACAACTATAATATGTGATTAACTAAAAAGTCACAGATTACAAAGATGAACTATAAGTCTGACCTGATGTGATCTTTTTTTTCTCTCCGCGTGATAAGCCTGCAAACAACCTGTGTGAGTCTGGTCCGCTGTACTGTGTATCAGAGTCTAGGAGTCTTGGTGATGCACTAGAAACCATGACACAAATTGTTTACAGGCAATAACAGGAAGTACAGAGATAAGAATGACATCTTTGGACGCTGCGTCGCTCCAGTTTTCCAGGCATTATAGTAATACTGGGCCATGTTTCCTGGTGACTGACTCTTTGTAAGGATCTGTGTATCAAAGACTGTAATATGGTCATGCAATAGATTCAAAATAGAATGTGAAGAATTTTTTTCTGGATGATTTACATTTGGTTCCACATGCATAGCAGGAAAAACTAGAGTTTGGGCATTTCAGTGGTACATTGTGGCACAAAACCAAGTATGCTCAACAGAAGCTTCAGTTATGATGGCGCACAGTTTGCCAAGCAGCAGCCATTTATGAATGACCCCCATTATATAACTATACAAGTGGTTTAAGGAATCTCTGCCAGTTTTCATCATCTGGTGTCTGCTAGTTACGATTTTCATATCAAAAGACCTATTTTCCCAAGTGCTTTTGCATGCTCGAAGCCAGCTTCCTTCACATGTTCATTGATATGCAATAGCTATTATCAGGAGCAGTATAATTTAAGAGGCTTACAATGAACTGTGCTTTTTCAGCTAGCACACATTTTTATTCTTTTTTTATCACAATTTGGCACACATTCTGCTTGCTGTGCATTCATTAACAGAGTCAAACATAATTACAAAATATATCCTTTTCTGGCTAGCTCTAGGAAACATGCTGACAGTATTGATTATGTCTTCCTATTGCTCTGTAACTGCATCTTTTGCTTATGCGTTAATTCCTTTGCCATAATCAGTTAATTGCTAAAGACCACAGATCTTTATGATACTATGAATATTCTAAATAACATCAATGTGTTTTCACAGTTTTTATTGGGATTAGTTCAACTTAAAATGTATGATCCTTAGTAATAATGATTAGAGATGAGCAAACAGTGAAATATTCGAAATTCAATATCCGTTTTGAGTAGAGCCTCAATATTCAACTACTCGATCGTTTCAGGGAAAACCACTATTCCAGTAAAGGAGAGTCACCAAGTCCACGAGTAGCAGGAGGAGAGTGTTTAGGAGGAGTGCTGTGCAGTTCATTATAGTCTATGGGATCCGTGCGCTTTAACTGCACAGCGCTTGCAGTTGCGCTGATAAAAAGTAAGCTCCCTCATAACAGCATGCTGCCAGCTCTCCCAACTAGCGAAGATGAGCCTGCGGCAAATCAACGCCGGTTCTGCAGCAGGCTCGTCCTTGCTAGTCGGGAGAGCTGGCAGCTTGCTGTTACGAGGAAGCTTACTTTTTTGCCATAGGAATGCATTGACCAACGTTGATTGGCCAGTGTATAGCATTCGGCCAATGAACGCTGGTCCTGCCAGAGGCTCGTCTGTGAGGAGGCAGAGTCTAAGAGACTGCAGTGGTCCGATCTTAGACTCCGCCTCCTCACAGGAGGCTGTACACTGGCCAATCAACGCTTGGCAATGCATTCCTTTGAGAAAAAGTCATCTCCCTCGTAACAGCAAGCTGCCAGCTCTTCCGACTAGCAAGGACGAGCCTGCTGCAGAACCAGTGTTGATTTGCCGAATGCTATACACTGTATAGCATTCGGCCAATAAACACTGGTTCTGAATTGAATATTTACTGTGAATAGCTAGTAGTACTCGATCGAGTACGAATATTTCGAATACCGTAGTATTCGATCGAATACCTACTCAATCGAATACTACTCGCTCATCTCTAATAATGATATTTATACATTGATTATGTAGATGATAATGTGGAATAATACGCCATGAGTTATAAAGTATATTAAAAGTATTGGGAAAGATACAAATATACATTTTATACTTGCGCCATATATATGGATGACTTTCTGGCTCCATATCTCACATCCACTAAAACTTCCAACATGAGATTACCATCATTTTATAGACAATCATCTTGCCTATCTCATAGATAAATTTGACTTGTAACTATTTAGTATATGATTAGTTATTCAGATTCTTGTCATGTAACTGCATTGTTACTGTTTTGCTCCTGGTAATGGAAAAATCTTTTTCTTCTTGTATACTACAAATTACAGTCTGTTCTCACATTCCCTAATTGCTCAGTGTGTTATTAGGTTGATACCCAAGTGAAAGGTCACTGTAATTACAGCTACATGTCTTTTGGGGTATGTCTCTACCAGCTTTGCACATCTAGACTGAGATTTTTGCCCATTCTTCTTTGCAAAATAGCTCAAGCTCAGCCAGATTGGATGGAGAGCATCTGTGAACAGCAATTTTCATGTTTTGGGATTTAGGTCTGGTCTTTGGCTGGGCCATTGTAACACATGAATATTCTTTGATCTAAACCATTCCACTGCAGCTCTGGCTGTGTGTGTAGGGTCATTGTCTTGCTGGAAGGTGAATCTCCTTCCCAGTCTCAAGTCTTTTGCAGCCTCCAACAGGTTTTCTTACAGGATTGCCCTGTATTTAGCTCCATCCATCTTCCCATCCACTCTGACCAGTTTCCCTGTCCCAGATGAAGAAAAGCCTCCCCACAGCATAATGGTACCACCACCATGTTTCACAGTGGGTATGATGTGTTCAGGGGGATGAGCTGTGTTACTTTTCCACCAAACATAGTGCTTTGCATTTAGACCAAAAAGTTCAACTTTGGTCTCATCGGACAAGAGCACCTTCTTCCACACATTTGCTGTGTCCCCTTTATGGCTTATGGCAAACTGCAAACAGCACTTCTTATGTCTTTCTTTCAACAATGGTTTTCTTCTTGCCAGCCTTCCATAAAGGTCAGATTTGTGTAGTGCACGAACTATAGTAGTCCTGTGGACAGATTCTCCCACATGAGCTGTGGATTTCTGAAGCTCCACCAGAATGACCATGCACATCTTGGCTGATTCTCTGACCAGTGGTCTTCTTGCTCAATCGGTAAGTTTAGGTGGACAGCCATGTCTTGG
Organism: Leptodactylus fuscus; assembly: GCF_031893055.1. NCBI lineage: Eukaryota > Metazoa > Chordata > Amphibia > Anura > Leptodactylidae > Leptodactylus > Leptodactylus fuscus. The sequence goes on from NC_134265.1 coordinate 137,151,900, forward strand.
TAGGTTTGCAGTTGTAGAATACTTTTTCCATTTTTGGATGATGGATTGAACAGTGCTCCATGGGATGCTTAAAGCTTGGGATATATTTTTAGAAACTAACCCTTCTTTAAACTTCTCCACAACTGATAAGTTCCTTGGTCTTCATGATGCTGTTTGATCTCTAGTTTCTCTAACAAACCACTGAGGCCTTCACAAAACAGGAGTATTTATACTGAGACTAAATTACATCCATCTTTATTAACTCATTAAGTGACTTCTGAAGGCAATTGATTGAATGTGATTTTTATTTAAGGGTATCAGAATACAGGGAGTTGAATACTTTTGCATGTCACACTTTTCAGATTTTTATTTGATTAAAATATTAAAAACCAGGTATAATTTTCCTTCCACCCCACAATTATCTGCTACTTTGTGTTAGTCTATCACTTAAAATCTCAATTAAATACATTTAAGTTTGTGGTTATAAGGTAAGTGACAAAATGTGAAAAAGTTCAAGGGGTATGAATACTTTTGCAAGCCACTGTACATATATATATATATATTTCTCCAACCTTGAGCAAAAAATAAAGAGGAATCCAGGGCAGATGTCCGCCTCAAATTTTTCTTCCGGCATCTGAACAGGTTGTACCCACTTGTATGTTATGGATTGTATTACAGTTTCAGTACAGTAGGTCTGCCTTAGCAAAAAGTAGGCAACCAGGCACCAGTAGGCAATCTGCAAGAGAGGCTGTGGGACTATTTGGCAAAAGGTACTTTTAAAGGAACACTCCAAGCAAGCTGATTCACTGTGTAGCTGTTTACCTTGTGTAGGGACTGAGGGGGCAGAGCATGATGCATAGATTCAAAGAGCACTAAAGAGAGAATCTTTGTGACGTGCTCCACATGGTTAACAATTTCCGTAGTCAGACTGCCTTTGAGTATGCATCTATTTTTTTGTACACTAAAGTAAGCCATATGACACTGAAATAAGTGTTTTGCTGTATCAGACCCTTATGTCCGTTCGTGTGTTTAGTCAATTTCGTTGTGAGCACTATAAAACCATGTTTAATTTTATTTCTGTGAAGCAGGATCGGGGACAATGACTCCTTGTATAAACATTGTGTTCTGGAAAAGATTTTTCTTTGTAATATCCATCTTGCTTTGCTTTTGTGTTCTTGTTCATTGACTGAGGAATCTTCTGCGGCAGTATAATTACAGAAGCTATGGTATTTACATCTTTATTTCAAGTCAGTGTTTCCACATTACCTGGGAAAACTTGGCAGGTACATTGTGCATTTCTCTACAAGTACATTGGGATGCACCATATGGTGATTGGAGCCAACCACCACCAAAGTCACTTCTAACCCCATATATGGAGTTGTAGGGCCAGTTAGTGCCATAATGAACAAGCCTTGCCCCTGAGAACTTCAACAGATTTGATCACATACCAGCTCTGCCCACCCCAGCATGTCGTTCAACACCCCCCATTCCAGGCTCCCCCACCACCACCTGCTTGCACTCAGCTGCCATCTGGTTGCAACCTGATCTTCACAGAGTCTCAAGTGTGTAGGGAAATCAGGAAGATAAAAGCGGATAAGGCTGGAGGACCCGATGGCATAAGCGCAAGGGTTCTTAAAATGTGTGGAGACCAGCTGTGTTGGGTTATTACACACATGTACAATATGAGCCTGAAGCTGGGTGTGGTGCCACAACTGTGGAAAACATGTTGTGTGGTACCAGTTCCAAAGAACCTCTTCTGAAGGACTTCAGCGGCTACAGACCTGTAGCACTGACATCCCACTAGAGAGACTGGTCCTGACACATCTCCGACTTCTAGTGACTTCTGCTATGGACCTCCTCCAGTTTGCATATCACATTATGAGGCATATCGGGCATTGGGGTGGATGATACCATCATCTACCTTCTTCACAGAGCTCTTTCTCACTTGGAGAAACCCGGGAACAATGTGAGAATAATGTTCTTTGATGTTGTAACACCATTCAGCCAGGGCTACTGAGGGAGAAGCTGAACCTTGGTTACTAGACTACCTCACAAACCGACCTCAGTATGTGAGAGCCTGGGGCTGTGTGTTTGACACTGTGATCTGTAATACAGGGACACAACAAGGTACAGGTACACAAGGTAATACATTACCTCATACAGTGCAAGTACATCAAAACACATGTACAACATAAGAAATATACTATATTATGCCAAACTGTGACATACTAAGTTTACTAAGGGCTCGTTCACATCTGCGTTGTGAACTCCGTACTTGAGGTTTCCGTTTCCTGCCTAAAACAGAGGCAGGAGACGGAAACCTGCAGGAGTCTCTCTCACCCATTCATTTGAATGGGTGAGAGAGATGTCCGGCCGTGAGCGGCGGTAAGCGTTTTAGGCTCTCCGCCGCGAAACCGGGTTTTATAATCCAGACACAGAGTCGGACATGCAGTACTCTGTGTCCGGATAAAAAACAATCCGGTTTCGCGGCGGAGAGCATAAAACGCTCACCGCCGCTCACGGCCGGACCCGGTCTGAGCTTTCCGACTTCTGGCATGCAGAAGACGGAAAGCTCAGAACGGACAGGTGAACGCTAGTGTGAACCTAGCGTAAGAGTGCAGTCATGATCTGTGCTGTGTTTTTCCGGTGCAGACTCTGTTCCTAATCGGGGATGAAAAAGCCTTGCAAGCAATGTCAGGGAGAATAGTCAACACACGTGCAGAGCACTGCGCATGTGCCGGCCACCGAAAAGGGCGCGCAGTTAAACACTGCCACCAATGAGATACATAGCACCCTCTTTTGTTGGCTGGATAAGCATCCAGCTCAAAGTAAAGAAGGTGAGTGCTATTTTTGGGCTCTAATATTGGCATCTATATACAACTTACAAGCGATTTAATGTTAATCACCATTCTTATAACGGCAATAGGATTTTGGCTGTAGTAGTAATTTTGGGATATGTACGGTAATTGATGCATATAATCCTATCCATATACACCTCTACCTATTTGAAAGATCCTTGATTGGTTGATTATTATACACATACACCATATTACTAATGTTGATCCATCTTCTGTGAACTTTTTTTGATCAATACATCTTTATTTATATATATGTTTATTTATTTATTTTTATGTGGATACTTTTTTGCTTAGGCAAACCCAGAAATATATGCTTTTGTGAAAGAAAGGGATTATAGATGGCAGAATCATAGCTACCATAGAAATCATGATAGTCTAGGTCTGCACTATTTTACTTCTTGTATGCATTATGCCCAGGGGTGAGCCTGCTCCTTTCGCCACCCGAGGCTAACTGCAGAAAGCCACCTCCCCCCCCGCCGGAGGAGGGGGCGGATCGGGGGCGTGGCCGAGTGAAGGGGGCGGGGGCTTAGCCCCGTTCGCCGGCAGAGAGTAGGCCCGGAGACTGCCTGCTCTCTGCCTGAGCGTGAGGGGAGGCTGCTGGAGCAGCGCTGATCCAGTGGCCTCCCCAAACAACCGCTCGGTGATAAGCCAGTCCAGGACAGCTTGTCCTGGACTGGCTTAGGTTAGCAAAAAATGCCGCCCTCCCTGAGGCCCTGGCATAGTGCCGCCTGAAGCGCTCGCTTCAGGTTGCCTCATGGGAAGTGCGGCACTGATATGCCACACATCTTGTAAAAAATTGGTATGACATATAAATCTTCTTCAGTTTTTGTGTCACTGAGATGAAATTTAAAATACTCCATATTTGACACACAAACCCATATGACAACTGTACAATGGATTATGTTGCTGTGATGCACTCCTTGTTTGTATTTTGCTTTTATTATGTAGTTCATACACTTGAAAAAGGTTGGAGAGCCCGAAACGCATTGTGTTTATTGGACATAAAGAATACTTACCTTAATGTGTGGCTAAGCACGGTGATCCTTATCATTTGGTCCTACTGGCATGTCAGGGAGAAAGAAATTTATACCTGACAGACCCTACTATAGTCATAGGGGTTTCTTGGAATGTGTTGTTTTACCTTAATTTGTAAGGAAAGCCAAAAGGTACAGTATATATTGTGAGAAGGTGTCAGGAAAAGTTCTGGAGTCCAGGTATATCAGCCTCAGATTTCTGACATATATGTGCTCCAGGGTGGATCTGGAGTAGGCCTCAGCCCAGGTGTAGATCCTGGGCTCATTACTGACTCATAAAATGCTGCAGAGCCTGCAGTTCATGGCAGTTCCATGAGGTGAAAAGAGGTGTGTGGTTCTGTCCTGTAATCCTGAGTCCGGTGAGACTATGTTGCTCCTGTTTTGTTTGTGTGGCTGGAAGAAAGCCACACTTATAGTTAGGTTAACCCGCTATCTAGTTAGTACTCAGACGAGCAGGTATTTATTTTGTTTTTTGTCAAAGTTAAGGCTGTGTTTTGTTTTATTTATTTTAGCTTCTACCGAACTAACTTACCCACAATACCTAGTGTTATAGGAGCATATTGGCAGTCTTGACTGATCCAGGTGTTTCATCTGCTTGCCATGTTAGCCAATTTATGGCATTAAGATATAATTGTATGTAGAATGTAATGTTTTCGTGTACTTGAGCCTACATAAAAAAATTTAAGTTAGGGCATAAAACAAAAACCACCGTTATGATAACCTTCTTGCTGTGCTTTTTTAAAATAATTTCAGTGTGCCATAGTCACATTGCACTATATCTTAATAATTTACAGTCAAGTGACACATTTCCGAAGAAGCAGAAGTGTGTTACAGCTCTCAAGACTATGTCTAAGTCTATTAGCAAGAAAGTTCTCAGAATTGAACAAGCATGGATTTGCTGACGCAGCTCTTCAACCAAAACTGCTTTAAATAGCCAGAGGAAAGACCAGATATATTTTCTACTTAACTTACTGGTAAGAATAATTGATGACCTTTCAGAAGTAATGTGAAATGTTTCAGTTCACTGTATAGGAAGGAAGCTTTGCATGACATGCTTGGGATAATTGAGAAGGTTTGAGCAGCTTGCTGCCAGGAGCCTTTTAACTTGCAAGAATAAACAGATAAATAGAGGGCACTTTTATTCCGAGCAACAGGAAAAAAGAACATAAACCATCTGTTGTGCAATGAAATGTCTATGTGGTGTTTTAATGCTGACAGTATTTGTATATGATTGGTTCAGAACAATATGTATTCAGTTATCCGTCCACTGTCCCCTTAGGACATTCAATGAATGACTTAATCCCTTGGACAAGCACAAAGCACACATAGTACTGTATTTCTGTGGGCTTGATTTCATACACAATCATATGTACTGTACATTGAAAGTAATCTAAAAATAAAATGAAAAAATACCAACAACATATCTTTATTGTATTGTACTCAGCAGAGTTACCATTAAGGATACATACATTACACCCAGGTCCAGGTTCCTGAGGGGGATCCTGAAATCCATTTGACTTACATCTTGAAACCAGTATCTATAATAATGCTTGATAGTTGGGGGCCCTGTACAGATTTTCCACTGGAGCCCAAGACCTTCATGTATACCAAAATAATTTAATTTATTCTATTTATTTGACTTACCTGGACTGCCATAGACCACTGCTTCTGATACATACTTGATGTAGTTTAATGGTTCAAGAGTGTTCTCTGCTAAGCAGCTGAATGTAAAATATTGTATTCCATTGCCTACTAGTCCTTTACGAAGACCTGTATTAGCGGAAACAGTTTTGGTCTGATATTTCTCTGATTGATACAGGATTATCTAAAAACAACCATAGAGCTTCTGCCCATGGGGAAAAATATTAACCAAATGTGTATTGACATGCTCTTGCTATATTTCTTTTAATATGACCTCAAGTGGTCAAAGGTTTAATGCTAGCATCCCTGGTTGTCTGGCATGGTTATGGGTTTCATGCTCTGACAAGAAGATAATAGGTGTTGTCCAGATTGTGAAAACTAGAACTACCCCTTTAAAACAAGCTGCAAAGACACAACATCCTGGTGATCCAGTGCTAACCTCTGATAGTTCCCCTCAGTCTCCTTTTACTTGTAGACTTTGCTGCTTTATAAACCTAATATTTGGTTTAAGACCAGAGACAACAGGGAAATCATTGCTTTTTCTTGGAATTCAGTGGTTTAGTCAACTTGGTCTGCCTATGGTAAGACCTGGGAGTAGTGGTTGAAGTGTGGGGTTCCAGAAAGGTGAAGGAAAGTCCAGGATAGCATTTATGGGTAATGATGGATTACCCCTTGCTCTTCTTGTATGAGGGGGGAGTGTCAAGTACAATTGGCCAGAAATGCCCCACAATATAATTTCATTTTCAGCTTAGAGGTTGGAAGTTGACAAGATAACTTCTTAAAGATGAGGTTAGTTTGGACATTAAAGGGTATACTGCTAGCTTGAGTAAATTCAAGAGTTTTCTTAGTGGTCTAAATACTGGGTTAGCAACGGTAGCAGCTGCCACGGGGTACGGGACCTTAGAGGCTGCAAAGGTCCCTGGTGTGCTGGAGCCCAGGAGAGGTAAGTAACATTGTTTTTATGTTTGTCGCATCCCCAGATCTCCGATTATTATACTCTAGGGTCACTGTGGGACATTATACTGCATGGACAGGCCATTATGAGACATTATACTGTCTGGAGGCCACTTTGGGACATTATAGTGTTTTTAAATGGGGCGTTATACTTTGTGGGGCCAGGAAAGGGGGCGCTATGCCGTGGGCGTCCCCAAGTCAAAAATTTGCTGGGGGGCCCAGTCTGTGCTAGTTACACCACTGAGTATATTGCTTTAGTCATTCTGCTTCATTTGCCTGTTCTGTGAAATGATTTCTTCCATTATTTACACATCATTGTCAAGGCGATCGGGCTATCTTATCCAGGACAGATGATATAAGTCACTGCTTTCTGTAGGGGAGGGGAGTTCAGTTCTTTGGAATTAATTTCAGACCTGTTATTTTTTTTTTCTGTAGTCTGGACAATCAGGTCAGCTAATTGCAGTTTGCTGATAAAGGCTTGAACAGTGTCGAATATCTCGCTATCATTGTCAGTCCTAGGAGCATATATACATTTTTTCTCTCCAAATCTCTGTAATGTAATATACATTTAATATGTACTGTATATTATTTGATCTGCATTATTATAGATTACTAGTAATCATAATAATCTCGCATGGTAAAGGCAATATATCTATATGTAGTTTATATCTACTGAGTTACTTCATAGTGTCCTGTCCATCAAACAACGAAAGCCTGCCCACCAGCTTGTGGAAAAATATAGAAAGTAAGAAAAAGAGACAGGAGGCTAACTGCTGCTAAAGAAATATGGGAAAACTTCTTTAAGCTAAGGCCCCACACAGTGAATACGCTGCTAAAAGATTGTGGTAGAAATGCCTTGCGGATATTTTTCTGCAGTGTGTGGATTGTATTGGCCAGAATTCCATCTACTTTGCAGGTAATGTATAAGGAGGCACTTTTACAACGTGGGGCCTCAACGTTAAGATCCATTCCTTATTTTTCAAATCTGACACATTACTTTATGCAAGAATAACTTCATAAGTCATTTACCTGCTCAAGTGCTTCTGAGACTATTTGATTGTGATGCAAAAAACTTTATGTTGGTGGCAAATTTTGGTTATGTTTTGTATTGACTTTATTTATTTTTTAAATAAGAAGTTTACAAAAAAATTTGAGTTAATAATTAACCATATTATAATACTAACAATACCCGCAACTCCGTCCGCGGCCGCGTTCCCCTGTGCGCGACAGACCTGCAGCGCAGCCCCAGATCGCCGCTGCCTTGACATCGGTCTCCCCTCTACTTCCACGCGTGACCCAGGCGCCCCCCTGCAAAGGGACCCTGCCCTCCCTTCTGGGTGTTCCCTCGCCCTGCAACCCTGGCCCTCCCATCCCCTGGCCTAAACCCCCCTCACTCCCTGCCAACACCCCCCATCCCGAGACCCCGGCATCAACCCCACCCCACAGCGACCACGGCTTCCAACAGCAGCTTCCGCTGCGTCCCCGCCCCCCCCATGTGACCTTCTCCCCCTCCCCCCCGCGACCCTGGCCCCCCCACTGCACCTCCACCAACACCACCGGCCAATTCAACCCCCACCCCCTCCCGGACCTCCTGCACCAGCAAATTCAGCCCCCCCCCAGGGCAACGGCATCTAACACCCATCAGGGGACTCCCATCCACCTAGTGTCCCGGCGTGCATAGGGCCTGCAGACTGTGCTGCACACCAGCTGCAGGCATGCATGCCACTGGACGGGTAGACGGCTGTTTAGTGTATTTATCACTGGATTCCTCCTCCACTTTCCAACCCCTGGGGCCCCAGCAGACTCACCCATCTACGCTGCGTGCTGGGCTCCACCGATGCTGGCACATTTGGGACTTTGCCGCCATTTTTTTTCTGTCGCTCGGCGGGCGGCTTCAGTCGCTCTAGCTCTGTATCGGCAGGTCCAATCTGAGAACAGCAGGAAGGCTGTGTAGCCGGCTTCAGTCTGCACAGCTCTGCCCCGTACATTGCTTGCTCCAATGGGAGCTCAGCGCAAAGGACTTTCATGACGACAGCGCAGGTCCTTCAGCCCTCGCTGAGCAGGATTTCGGTGCTTGTGGCGGAGAAAGCCGGCAACCTACGGGGATCTAAAGGCGCCTATCTTTCCTTCCGGGAACCATTCTAGGTACAATCCTATGAAAAAGTTTGGGCACCCCTATTAATCTTAATCATTTTTTGTTCTAAATATTTTGGTGTTTGCAACAGCCATTTCAGTTTGATATATCTAATAACTGATGGACACAGTAATATTTCAGGATTGAAATGAGGTTTATTGTACTAACAGAAAATGTGCAATATGCATTAAACCAAAATTTGACCGGTGCAAAAGTATGGGCACCCTTATCATTTTATTGATTTGAATTCCCCTAACTACTTTTTACTGACTTACTGAAGCACAAAATTGGTTTTGTAACCTCAGTGAGCTTTGAACTTCATAGCCAGATGTATCCAATCATAAGAAAAGGTATTTAAGGTGGCCAATTGCAAGTTGATCTCCTATTTGAATCTCCTCTGAAGAGTGGCATCATGGGCTACTCAAAACAACTCTCAAATGATCTGAAAACAAAGATTGTTCAACATAGTTGTTCAGGGGAAGGATACAAAAAGTTGTCTCAGAGATTTAACCTGTCAGTTTCCACTGTGAGGAACATAGTAAGGAAATGGAAGACCACAGGGACAGTTCTTGTTAAGCCCAGAAGTGGCAGGCCAAGAAAAATATCAGAAAGGCAGAGAAGAAGAATGGTGAGAACAGTCAAGGACAATCCACAGATGACCTCCAAAGAGCTGTAGGATCATCTTGCTGCAGATGGTGTCACTGTGCATCGGTCAACTATACAGCGCACTTTGCACAAGGAGAAGCTGTATGGGAGAGTGATGAGAAAGAAGCCGTTTCTGCAAGCACGCCACAAACAGAGTCGCCTGAGGTATGCAAAAGCACATTTGGACAAGCCAGCTTCATTTTGGATGAAGGTCCTGTGGACTGATGAAACAAAGATTGAGTTGTTTGGTCATACAAAAAGGCGTTATGCATGGCGTCCAAAAAAACAGCATTCCAAGAAAAACACTTGCTACCCACTGTAAAATTTGGTGGAGGTTCCATCATGCTTTGGGGCTGTGTGGCCAATGCTGGCACCGGGAATCTTGTTAAAGTTGAGGGTCGCATGGATTCCACTCAGCATCCGCAGATTCTTGAGAATAATGTTCAAGAATCAGTGACGAAGTTGAAGTTACGCCGGGGATGGATATTTCAGCAAGACAATGATCCAAAACACCGCTCCAAATCGACTCAGGCATTCATGCAGAGGAACAATTACAATGTTCTGGAATGGCCATCCCAGTCCCCAGACCTGAATATCATTGAACATCTGTGGGATGATCTGAAGCGGGCTGTCCATGCTCGGCCACCATCACACTGAACTGAACTTGAATTGTTTTGTAAAGAGGAATGGTCCAAAATACCTTCATCCAGGATCCAGGAACTGATTAAAAGCTACAGGAAGCGACTAGAGGCTGTTATCTTTGTAAAAGGAGGATCTACTAAATATTAATGTCACTTTTCTGTTGAGGTGCCCATACTTTTGCACCGGTCAAATTTTGGTTTAATGCATATTGCACATTTTCTGTTAGTACAATAAACCTCATTTCAATCCTGAAATATTACTGTGTCCATCAGTTATTAGATATATCAAACTGAAATGGCTGTTATAAACACCAAAATATTTAGAACTAAAAATGATTAAGATTAATAGGGGTGCCCAAACTTTTTCATAGGACTGTATGTGGCAAATCTCGCTATAATCCATTTGGCCGTTTCAGAATGATTGAAGAACAAACATACAAACATACGAACACTCAAACCCACAAACATCCAAAAATATTAGTAGGATATTATAATACCATATGTCTAATAATTAACATTTATCATATAAAGCAGCTTAAGTAAGAATGGGCTTCAGTAAGAATGTTTTCCACTTGAAAAGAAATACTGATTTTCTGAACAACAATGCATGTAAAATTTTAACAGTGAAAAAAACAGGTGTTATATTTAGATATAGCAAACACATTTTTTGTGGATTTTGTATCCGGATACCTAATCATACTCTCTATACAGTATATAGACCATGTCCTCATATGAATGGAGCAATGGTGTGCATGCGTGGCTGTCGGCCCATTCACTTCTGTGGGACTGCCTGGGTTTGTTGACCTAAAAGTTCCATGGAAGTGATGGAAATGACTTGGAACTGAGTTGTAACCACACTACTTCCAACCCCCAGCAATCAGATATGTATCCCCTGTGGATAGGGCATAGATCTCTATGAAGAAACAATCCCTTTGTATCAAGGTTTTATGTTAATAGGGTTGTAGATGATTGGAAAAATGTGGCTACTTTCTTACTAAAATTGTGCCAAACATGTCCAGAGGCTCTGCTTATTCTGATATAGTAGGAATTTTCTCTAGCTCCCACTGTTTCGGAGCATTCATTTATTAGTTTCAACATCCACATATGTTAATTAGATTCTTTCCTATCAGGTAGGCAGTTTTAGGCTGGACAGCTAGACATTGACTGTTCATTTGATAGTTGAGAGCCTAAATAGCATATTGTGTGCCAAAGCTAACAGCACCAATTGCTAAGGAATGGTGGGACTAGAGAAAAAAATCCAACTATTCAGGGACAGGGGTTGCATACTTCTATTAAAAAAAAAGGTATGTGAGCGGTAGTTATAATTTGTGTACACTATACTGTAGGATTTGCTATAGCATAGATTAAAAAGTAGAATACTTCTATAATGTGGCTTTGAATAGATTCATGTATAACAATTTGGTATGTACAAAAATACGGAAATCGCTCTACCTTGTACGTTGTTCAGATGGTATCATATGGCGCGGGGTGCACGGAACATCCGACCATTAGAATGGAATCCAATTGAAAAAACGATGATAAAAAATCCAGCACGCCCAATAATTGAATAACAATTTGGTGGATAGGGGCAGACAAACTAACAATGAGAATGCACAGCCCTAGCACCCAATCTGTTTCACTATTAAGGTCTGGTAGAACTGGCACTAAACTGAAGGCAAAAAAGGGACGATTAGTTTTGGCAAGTTACTGTTATTTCTGTATTAAATTTACTGTAAGTAGAAAACCTGTTTAACTCAAAAGAAGCGTTAAAGAAATAATAATTATGGCTACACATTATTATTTTGGTTAGTGATCGACATGTTAGCGTATAAGTGTTACATGGTATTTATAGGTTATGTTATGCAGAGCTTTATAAAAAATAAAGAACCTGTAGATGTTTACCTGTGCACACATAAGAAAGGTCATTATTAATAAAAATCACTAAATAAAAATCATATTATAGAAAAGCACAGATCTGAGTGGTGTAATGTGCTCTGACATCATGGTTTGATGAAGCTACATACACCAACACTGCAACGATATTCAGTAATGGGAAATTAATTAATGTATACTAGTGCCAGAATCTTGACATTTCCAAATGCGGAGGAACATTCCTCAGGGATGCCTGGAGATAGATATGTACTGTAGCTTCCCCTGTGTGACACTGCAATTCTGCAATCGCTTATTCAATGTTTATCTGGCTTCTACTGCTTCACTAGCCAAAGGCAACTTTCCATAATACTCAATGCATTCTATACTACATATAATAAGTAAATATATAAGACGTTAGCTAGATAGAAGGGCTTCAATAGACAAATGTGAATGTGATAGTCTGAGACTAATATATGTAATCTTATTAACAAACTAAGATTATTAGTGATACTTTTCTATAGTATACATATTTTGCAAACCAGTTATGCCAACATTCCTTGCGTATAATTGTAGAGGGGTAAAAGGTAACCTCTCTAGTTTGACAAATTTAGGTAGGTGACTGTAGATGGTTATTAACCCTTGTTGTGCAATGCAGTTGTCTTTATCACAAGATGTTGTTCGAAGGACCCAGAAGATAATTGATTAAACACTATTTCATATATACACCTCGAGCTGTAAACTCTCTGGTCCCTCACGTTCCACCATTATACAGGATATAGAGCAGCGCCTGACTCCCTGACCAGCCGCTAGTAACCGCATAGTCCCCTTCTGACTAGTAACAGGGGTCACATTTCCATTGTGCTCCAAACATGGGAATCCAGCTCATGGACTCCTTAGTACCTGGCTCAGGCTCTCACTCTGGCCACTTTTTAGTCATCTACTTTATGCCTCTCTGCTACTTGCCACCTTTCTGCCACATTCCATTGGCAAAGCTGTATTGGTACTGAGATTCAGCCCTGGCATTTGACAGTGCCTTGGTCCACTTATGTGGGATGAAAATAAACAAATGTTTGTGAATTATGGCAGATCCCACAATGAAACATTTGCAATTAAATATACAGCAGTAATAAATAGTGCAATTTTTGATGAAGGATGATCATAAAAGTGAATTCATATAATGCAGATTTTTTGTGGAAATTCTAAAACTAAAAATCAATTCAATTAATTTGAATGGGTTGTTTTGGCGGCAAACCTCTTTTGGAATTATCTAAATAGGAGCAAAATATTTTGCCACAAATCTAAATTATTAGAGATGAGCGAACAGTGAAATGTTCGAAGTTCGAAATTCAATTCGAGCAGTCGCTCAATACTCGACTGTTCGATCGAATATCGAACCCCATTATAGTCTATGGGGAAAAAATACTCGTTAAGGGGGAAACCACTATTTGACTCAGGAGGGTCACCAAGTTCACTATGACACACCAGGAAATGATGCCAACACCCTGGAATGCAACTGGGACAGCAGGGGAAGCATGCCTGGGGGCATCTAACATGCCCAAGTCACTGTATTATGTCGGGATCCCTGTCAGCTTACGATATGCGGGAGCTGACTTTTTCCCATAGGAATGCATTGACCAGCGTTGATTGGCCCAATGCCACACAGAGTACAGCATTCGGCCAATCAACGCCAGCAGTGCTGGCTGTACGCTCAGCTTGGCTGCATCTCCGGTGTAGCCGTGCTGAGCGCACAGCCAGCACTGCTACATCTTGGGATAGGAATGCATTGACCAGAGTTGATTGGCCGAATGCCATACAGAGTACAGCATTCGGCCAATCAACGCTGGTTCTGCCGGAGGAGGCAGAGTCTAAGATTGGTCCACAGCAGTCTCCATTCTGGTCCGATCTTAGACTCCACCTCCTCACAGACGAGCCTCCAGCAGAAACAACGTTGATTGGCTGAATGCTGTACTCTGTATGGCATTCGGCCAATCAACACTGGTCATTGCATTCCTATGGGAAAAAGTCATCTCGCACATATCGCAAGCTGACAGGGATCCCGACCGGATAGAGCCCCAAAGAGCTGGGTGAGTGACATTCCCACCTAAATAAAGGTAATCCCTAATTAACCCTGCTAACTCTCTCCAGCACCGCCTCCATCTTCGTCAGCAACGGCCTCTTCATCTTCTTCTTCAGGCGTGCAGTGGGTCAAAATTCAACACACGTGCAAGTCGGTTCTGCCAGCGGGCCTCAGAAGATCCGACTTCACATGCAGGCGGCCATTTTTTTGTGGCCGCTTACGCGAGCATGCTCAGTAAGAACTCCATAGAACTACAGGAGCGTATTGCACCTGCTCATGACAAATCCGTGACAAATCTGCAGCATGTGAAATTGAGATGGAAAGATAACCAGCCAGGAGATAATAGACAGGATATTGCTGGATGAATAAATAGATATGAGGTAGATACACAATACAGTGAAACCTCTCCAGAGGACAAGAAGAGTCTCCCTTATAGAATGAATTTTTCAATGTGTGATTTTCCTACCATTATACTCTATGAAAGCTACCTCTCTATAAGCAGATGGCACATTACACTGTGAGACTAGTTTGGACTTTACTCAGTACCCCATGCTCTGTACCGTTCCATATCACTAGACTGCAAACAAGAGTCTTGTAGGAATATCAGTGAAGAAAATTGGCCACCACTACCCTGGAGTAAATAGCCCATATAATGCTCAGTTCACCATAACTGAACAATAAAGACTGCATATTGCCACTAAGCTGCCCAAGCTTATATGCCAAGTGTCAATTTTTCTGGGACAATCCGGGGAACTGGGCCACAAAAGGGACAGTTTTTTTTGTAAACCCCATCCCAAAATTGGCCTTCTTGGGGTGTTCCCAGGCAGGCTTTAATGTCATATATAGTTTAATGTTCATTTATAGGATAATGTTGTAATCTATAAAATGTCAGAAAATGTGGGCGAGGTTAACAGTGAAAGGAAAGCATCTGTAGGTCTAGAAATGAAAGTGTGAACCATGTTAGGAACCACGAATGAGAGAGAGAACCATGCTGAGAAACACAACACAACTTTGGGCTCTTTCATCTTTATTTAAGGGTTTGGAGCTATACATACTTACCGACTCCATTAAACACTTTAACCTGCATTCCGCACACTCTTTCTTTGAGAGGACAACCCCTATAGTAGAACTTTTTTTTTCTGCGAAAATTTTAGTGGTTGACTCAAAGAGATTTCACTGTACTTGCATAGATACTTAAGGATACTTAATACAGTATGTGGATTTGACTTCATGCAGACATGGAAAGAGCAAGAGCTCAGTGTACCTGCCAGGGATGTAGCTACCAGAGTAGAAGCAGTAACAGCTGCCACTGGACCTGGGACATTAGGGCGCCTGGCAAGCTCCTGAAGTCTTTTTTTTTAAATAGGCCATTACCTGCTGGTGTAACACCAGCAGGTAAGGGGCCCTTTTTACTTACCTATCCTCGCTCCTGCTCACGGCCGCCTGTGCTTCCTCTTCTGCGGAGGAGGCTGTGAGCAGGAGCGGGGATCAGTAAGTGAGACCCACACACTGCTATCATTATACTCTAGGGTCTTTTGAGACCATGAAATACAGTGCCTGACAAAAGTTCTGTCGCTTATCCATGTTGTGGAATCAAAAGCTTACAAACTGACTTTAAATTCATCCATTGGTTTACAAAATGACTCATATGAAAGCTGAAACCCTCCCAAATGTTCTTTTTATTAAGAAAATAAATTGGCTTCACTGGCGAAATATTGATTATTTAATGAACACAGAAAGGTCAGATTTTGGCAAGACAAAAGTTTTGTCGCCTTGTCATGTGATGCCCCCAATCCTAGTGTACAGCCTCCCCTGTGCTCACTAATTGATAGGTTAATTAGTGGGTGTGTATAAGAAGAACTCTAGCACCCCAGACTGTCCACTTGAACTGCAACTTCACCTCTGACAACATGCCAAAAATCAACCCTACGACCAAAGCCTTGATTATCAAGAAGCTGAAGACCAGATCCACTGCAGAGGTGGCTGGCACCTTTAATGTGTCTCAGCGTCAAGTACAAAGAATTAAAAAAAAAAGATTTGTACAGACTGGAGATGTTTTTGACAAGCCCAGGTCCGGCAGACTCCTCAAGACAACGGCTCAGGAGGAACGTTTGTTGGTTAGAAAATCAAAAGCCAGCCCCTCTTCCACTGCAGCAGAGCTCCAACAGGCCTGGTCACCTCAAGTCCCTGTGTCAACTAGAACAGTTTGTAGGATTCTGTCTCAAAATGGCCTCCATGGTGGAATCAGTGCCCAGAAGCCAGCACTAAACAAAAGGCAATTAAAGGCCCATAGCCTGCTAAACGGATGGACGCTGGAAAAGTGGTAGAAGGTGGATTTCTCAGATGAATCTTCAGTTGAATTACATCACAGCCGCCGCAAATACTGAAGGAGACCTACTGGAGCCCATATGGATCCAAGATACACCCAGAAAACAGTTAAGTTTGGTGGTGGAAAGATCATGGTCTGGGGTTACGTTCAGTATGGGGTGTGCAAAACATTTGCAATGTGGAAGGCAATATCATTAGCCTAAAATATCATGAAGTATTATCTTCCTCTTACATTCCCAATCATAAAAGGGGTCAAATTTTGCCGCAGGATGGTGCTCCACCTCATACATCCATCTCTACATTAAAGTTTCTCAATGCAAAGAAGATAAAGGTGCTCTAGGACTGGCCAGCCCAGTCACCAGACATGAACATCATTGAGCAGGTTTGGGGTAGGATGAAAGAGGAAGCTTGGCAGACAAAACCAGAGCCTTGATGAACTCTGGGAGGTATGTAAGACTGCTTTCTTTACTATTCCTGATGACTTCATCGATAAATTGTATGAATCATTGTCGAAACGCATGGATGCCGTCCTTCAAGCTCATGGAAGTCACACAAAATATTAAATATGGCTCTAATAGTACCAGAACTTCATTCACCGTGTGGAATAAAATTAGATTTATCGCAGCAGCAAGATTGCTTTTTTACATTTATTAAAATTAAAATGTTAGTTTTTAGCTATATGAGTTGAACTTTAAATGCTGAAAATATGAATTAAATATGATTGCATCCATAAAGTACATGTTAAAATATTTGTATGTAATATCCAGTATGTAAATGCTCATTGCTTTCATTTTCATCTTATTAGAAAAGTCTGAAATCAACCGCAAGTGAATAAATATCGAAGAACAAACAAATTACCGCATAGTTGGCAGACACTTTATAGAGGTTTTACTACCGATCCAGCTCCAATTATCCTAATTAATTTTCCAGATAGTTGTCCAAAGACCTCCTCTGCAATTTCTGTTTTTCTTCTCACGACATCTGAAAGAAAACACATTTTTTTGCTAAGGTGTTTCATGTAGAACAACGTAGGAGTGAAAACCACAGGAAGAAACAGAACTTTAATAGTTACAACTTTTTTTGCCATCTTTTATCATGTACTCTAAATATATAGAATCTATAGAAACAATATTAGCAGATGGTGTTTCAGAACCAAATAATTGTGTGGTGGTGGTGGTAGAATGGACATTGTAATGTGCACTAGCAATTCATTCACACAGGGATCTCAGAGCCCAGATTGATCAGACCTGTATCCTCTATCTACAGAATAGGCTATAAGTGTTGTGATGGTAAAAACCTTTAGGGGTGAGTTTACACTGAGTATACGCCAGCATATTCTGAACGTAAAACACGTTCAGAATCTGCGGCGTATAAAGCAGTTCCCATTCATTTCAATGGGAGCCAGCATACGAGCGCTCCCCATTGAAATGAATGGGCTGGTTTTTTCACTACGAGCACTCCCATTGAAGTGAATGGAAAGTGCTGGCGTGTATGGCTAGCTCTGCTCATGCCGAGCCGTACACATGAGCACTTCCCATTCACTTCAATGGGAGCGCTCGTAGTGAAAAAAGCAGCCCATTCATTTCAATGGGGAGCGCTCGTATGCCGGCTCCAGGGGTGAACCTACCCCTTTTGCTGCCCGAGGCGAACTACAGAAAGCCGCCCCCCCCCGGAGGAGGGGGCGGAGCGAGTGGGCGTGGTCGAGTGAAGGGGGGTGGAGCTAAGGGGCGGGGCTTAGCGCCGTTCACAGGCAGAGAGCAGGCACGGAGATGAGCGTGAGGGGAGGCTGCTGGAGCAGCGCTGCTCCAGTGTTCTCCCTAAACCACCGCCCGGTGCTAAGCCAGTCCAGGACAGCTTGTCCTGGACTGGCTTAGGTAATCAAAAATGCTGCCTTCCCTGGGGTCCTGACATAGCGCCGCCTGAAGCGCTCGCTTCAGGTCGCCTCATGGGAGGTGCGGAGCTGCCCCAGACAGTCAATTTATGGAGGTGACACCCCTTTCTGTTCCTCCTTTGTCTTTGACTTCAGGACCTGCATAGATTTGGTCTTGTTACTGCTTATGTACAGAACCTGCGGAGGACATCATCTGAGATCAATCTGAGATCAATCTGAGCATGCTCATTTTATGCATCAAGCTAATGAATTAGCAAAAAATCAAGATAGCTGACATCCATAGCCTTCCCTAAGTCCCCTAGAGAATTTACCTTCTCATAGAACCTGATCAGATTTTTTTAACAGGATTGAGTTCTCATAAACCTTATAAACACTGAGCTAAAGTTATATATTCCTTTGAAGGGGGAGGGTTAAACTCACTTTTTAACCCATTTTTTTTTCCAATCCTGGCACCACTTTTCCTATGTCATACCTTTGGAAAAGCCCCATTCATTATAGAATATTAGAAATAAGGGTCTGACTAAGGCAAACAGCAGAAGTTATGTCAAAGCGAAAGTGACATGTATATCTATAGAAAATCAATGGTAAGCACTGTAGATGCAAATACATTTTAATATTTAAAACATTCCAAAAAATAGCCTTTTGGGGGGAAAGGTGCTTGCAAGTGTTTTTTTAGTTTTAGTTGGATTTATAGAAAAGTTACTTATGTTGATGACGCTAGGTTCACACTATTCACATTATCTCTCAGTTGTTCTGGTCCGTCGGAGGATAGGACAGGTGAACCGCTAAAATAGTGGTAGAACACAGAGTCCAACAATCCGCATTGACTGATATGTGGGCTGTCGGGTGTCCATAGATTGAAAACAGAAACCTAAGGAGGACTTTTTCCTCTAAGATTAGAACATAGCTTGGCTTGTAAGGACTACAGACTTTTTGCTGAGTGGGATACAAGTTTGTAGCTGTAAACATAGTTGAAAAGTGGTTGAATAATAGGTTTCTTTTGTAAAAAAAAAAGAAAAAAAAAAAGAAAAAAAGGACGCCACCAAAAATTATCCATTTATAGGAGCAAATGTGAAATCAAAATGGTTTTGATAGTGTGGAATACTAGGTAATGTGATGGACCAGGTGGCAGGACATGTCTGTCTGAGCAGTGGCACTGGTGAAAACTGTGGTATTAGTGCAATGGATTTAGACAGAATTAGATTATTGGCAATGAAGAGGTTATCTGTCTTTCTATCAGTAATCTGCCTGTAATTGATTAAATCTGACTAAACTGTGCTATAATTCTCCTATGCTTAAGGCTGCGGTAACACCTCCGTTGGGTGACTATCGGGGACTGGAACTGTTTGTCCCTCTTTCCACTTAAAATATGGCAAAACAAAAGTCCTTCGAGCAGAAATTTGATTTTGGGCAGAAACCAAGTTGAAACCCAACGGCCACCATTATAGTTTATGGGGTCCTCTGTATCCAAATCCCGCGCATGCTCAGTTGGTTCTGCCACTTTGCGTTGGACAGAGCTGCATATCCAGTTGGCCATTTTCATGTGGCCTATTACACAAGTGTACTGCCTAATCAAGAACTTCAGTTACAATCTTAAGATAACTGAACAGAAAATACAAGAGTCTTCAATTATTGAAGAAACAACAGAAGTGCCATATCAAGAACCAGATCAACCTCAAGTCAGAAGATCAACAAAAGCAAACATCTCAGTTCAGTGCTTATCTTACACGGTTAAGATGTTTTCAGAGTTAAAATCACAGTAAATAGAATACATGAAAAACAGAAATGGACTAAACAGCTGATAAGGAAATTCAATCCCATCACTAACTCCAAACATAGAAACTTACCAAGCTATCATACAGTACAGCAAGAAAGCAATCAAATGTAAATGGACTTTCAAGACCAAGTATGATTCTGAAGGTAAAGCTCACAGATTTTAAGCAAGATTGGTCACAAATGGATAGTTACAAAAATATAATGATGATTAATAGAGATGAGCGAACAGTAAAATGTTCGAGATTCGATATTCGTTTTGAGTAGAACTTCAATATTCGACTACTCGAATCGAATTTCGAACCCTATTATAGTCTATGGGGGGAAAATGCTCGTTTCAGAGGTAGGCAACGTTCGATCAAATTATACTTACCAAGTCCGCGAGTCGAACTGGATCCTCCGTGCAGTCTTCTCCTTGCAGCGTCCCCGCGGCGTCTTGCGGCTCTTCATTCACTCTGCCAGGCATCGGGCCTGGGCAGAGCCGACTGCGCATGCCCGCACTACAAGCGGACATGCGCAGTCGGCTCTGCCCAGGCCCGATGCCTGGCAGAGTGAATGAAGAGCCGGAAGACGCCGCGGGGAAGCTGCACGGAGAAGACTTCTAAAGGTAGGAGAAGAACCAGCGTTGATTGGCCGACTGTATAGCATTCGGCCAATCAATGCTGCTTCTGCATCGAACTTTTACATTCGAACAGCGAGTGGTACTCGATCGAGTACGAGTATTTCGAATACCGTAGTATTCAATCGAATACCTACTCGATTGAGTACTACTCGCTCATCTCTAATGATTAACTTTTCTCTAGCTGCCAAGCAGATCACATTCAGGACTTTAATGGCTATAGCTGCTGTACACAAAATGGTCACCAGACATTTAGACAACAAAATGACCTTTTTTAATGTTGAAATTGAAGAAGAGTAGATTGATGAGCAAACCACTCAAGATTCATTTTGCGTTTGGGTTCAATGGCTCGGGTCCCCATTTGTTTCGGGACAAACAAGTTTGGTATGAATCACACATCAAATTGACTTAAACCATAGAGATCTAAAAACTATGTCAAAGTGAAAAGTGACATTATTATATTATACTCTCTGCAGACCCCAAAGTATAATAAGGGGAAGCCTAGAGGAGGTGTAAAAAATTTTAAAAAAACCATTCATACTCACCTCTGTTACCTCTCTTTCTCTTCCTCCCGGCGTCCAGTGCTCTTTTGTGACGTCACTGGCCCAAATCACAGGCCTCAGTACTGGGCCTGGTCCGATGACGTCACAGAAGAGTGCTGGGCACCGCAAGGTTGCCCAAGAGAGGTAATGGAAGGTGAATATAAAAAAATAATCAAAAGTGCCGAACTGCCATTTTTTCCTCCTTTTTTTGCCTCTGATAAAAAGTGATCAAAGCAATAGACATTCCCCAAAATGGTAGACTAAAAAGTACACCTGGTCCTGCAAAAAAAGAGGAAATCCTTTGAATCCCGGTGCATGAAAATATAAAAATTTACAGGTGTCAGAATATAGTGACTTTAATAAAAAAAAAATATATATATTTTGCAAAGTTTTAGATATTTGTTAAGGGGATAAAATGTACATAAAACTATATAAATTGGGTATCACTGTAATCATATCGAAACATAGAATACAGGTTACATTTTGGTTGCACAATTAACTAAGTAAAGACTAAGCCCACAAGAAATTCGCATAAATGCAATTTTTCTCCAATTCCCCATTCTGAATTTTTTCCAGCTTCCCAGTACATTGTACAGAATAATAAATGGTACCATTATGAAGAACAATTTGTCTCACAAACATTAAGTCCTCATATGGCTCTGTAAATGGAAAAAGTTATGGCTGGGAGTCAAAATCGAAAAGTGTGCCCAGCAGGAAGAAGTTAAAGATGGATGCATATGCTTATTGGGTGCGGATTCTCTGCGTGGATTTGCATGCAGAAAATCCACAAAATAATCAGAACTGCATCTGACATTAGGCAAGATGAGCACCTCGCCTCAAGTGGCAGATGACAGAGTCCCTGAGTGTTACAGGCGTCCCTCCCCCCGATCTATAATTATGCTATACTTACAGATCATTAAGGTAGTGCATCTTCTATTCTCCTTCTGTGTTTAATTAAAGAGGTTATGCCGTTCTGGACATCTATCGTCTAACCACACGACAGGGTATAAGTGTCTGATTGCTGGGAACATGAACACTGAGTGGACTCCATAGCTGCCGGGTTTCTGCAGTTTTACACACCAGTGACCCAATAACATTGCCCATGATTAGATATGTATATGATGACAGGCATTAAACCATTCAGATGCCGTGGTCAAACTTTTTATTTCCCAATTGGTAACAGAAGGGCTCTCCCATGGGCAGATTGCTGGAACCTTTCTGTTATCATGGCAGCCTAGAGCCTTGTGAAGGCTCTCAGACTTGCCGTAGTAATATAATTGTGGCAGGCTTCAATAGTTTCTTAAGAAATATGCCTTAGACTCAACATAGTTGTTTTGCAGTCTATGATACAAGCAATATAAAGATTGCAGGTTCAAGTCCCCTCTGAAGGTTAATAAAAGGCAAAAATAAAAAAAATTCAAATCTCTCCCCTTTCCCTAGATTTCATAAATAAACAAAAATAAATATAAAAAGGTTAAGCATCCCAGAGTCCTGCTCAAACTATTTATCCTATATAATGAATTGCATGGTGGAAAAAAAAATGAAAATGGCTGGATCATTGTTTTTTTTCCTTGTTTCATCTCCAAAAAAATTGGAAAAATAGTTATTAAAAAACAATATAAATTTAATATCACTGTAATTGCAAAGACCACAGACCACTTTTTTTTTGAACTGTCATTTTTGTTAAACATATTTTCAATATAAAATACAAAAATAGAGATGTGGAAACAGGTGGGGAAGGGTGAATACATACAACCCCAAGCAAAAATGAAATGTAATCACACAATCAAAACCCGAAGGCTAAGTAGAAGGAAAAGGGAGAAGGACAAGAGGGAAAAACAAAGCGGGAGATAGGGGAAGGTACAGGATCAGAAACTCCGCTATTAATTCTGGGGTAAAAATATGATAATAAATTCTCCATGGTGGAAACATTAAAATTTGCTCTGGCCCCACTTTTTCAAATGCAGTTCTCTATATATTAATGGCTGTTTTTAAAGAAACCTAGATGACATGACGTGGGATTAAAGCCAAGCCAAAATATCTCCTTCAAAAGGAAGAGAGTCTCTTTAACATGCATTTGTTTTAAAGCCATTACTCCTCATCACAGATTTTTTAACAGAGCATGCATTGTCTTTAAGACTCTGCATACCTAGAGGTGGTCTGAAAAGGCAGTCCCCTTAAGAAGCTATAGTATCCATTCTGACATATGTTTATAGTCTCTCACCTAGCCAGCCAGTACCCTGCTTCACACTGATGGGGGACAATAACCCCAAAACCGCTGTCTGCAGGTGGCTCTCCTTCCTGATTGTCTCTTGAGAACTAGGCATTAATCTATAGCAGGGGTAGGGAACCTTCGGCTCTCCAGCTGCTGTGAAACTACAACTCCCATCATGCTCCATTCACTTCCATGGGAGTTCCAAGAACAGCAGAGCAAGTATGCATGCTGGGAGTTGTAGTTTTGCAACAGCTGGAGAGCCGTACGTTCCCTACCCCTGATCTATAAGAAGCTACCTTCCAAAAGGTGGCCCTAGAACAAGTTTTCCATTTTCCCTATGATAGGCAATAAGTGTCTTATTGCTGGGGACCTGATCGGGGGATCCCCCAGTGATCAGGAGGAAGGCGGACTAAAAGTGCTACATTCACAAGGAGGCCTTAGGGTTATTATTATTATTATTATTATTGTTTATTTATATAGCACCATTAATTCCATGGTGCTTCACATTTGGGGGTTACATACAATACACAAAATATGCAGGTAGATATAATACTAACAATGACCGACTGGCACAGTGGGGTAGAGGGCCCTGCCCGCGAGGGCTTACAATCTATGAGGGAAGAGGGATAGAGACAGAAGGAGAAGGGGGAGACAGTTCAGATGGTGGTGTGGTGATAGTGTTATTGGAGGTTGTAGGCCTTCCTGAATAGGTGAGTCTTCAGGGTCTTCTTGAAGCCTATGATTGTGGGGGTCAGTCTTATGTGTCTTGGTAAGGAGTTCTAGAGTATGGGGGATGCACAAATCTTGGAGACGGTTGTGTGAGGAGCGTATGAGAGCAGAGCGGAGTAGGAGGTCATTGGAGTATCTGAGGTTACGTGTGGGCAGGTAGCAGGAGATTAGTTTAGAGATATATGGAGGGGGCAGGTTGTGGATCACTTTGAATGTTAGCGTTAGTAGCTTGAACTCAATTCGCTGGGCTATGGGTAACCAGTGGAGGGACTGGCAGAGGGGAGCAACCGATGAAGATCGGGGAGAGAGGTGACTTAAACGAGCAGCACAGTTTAAGGTGGACTGGAGAAGGGCGAGGGTGTTTGCTGGGAGTCCATGGAGAAGGGTGTTGCAGTAGTCAAAGCGGGAGATTATGAGGGCCTGGACGAGCATCTTAGTGGTTTCAGGGGTGAGGAAGGAGCGGATTCGATGGATGTTCTTGAGTTGGAGGTGGCAGGAAGTGTTGAGGGTTTGAACGTGTGACTTGAAGGATAGGTCGGAGTCCAGGATTACCCCAAGGCATCGGACCTGTGGGACAGGGGTAATTGTGGTTCCGTTAACTTTGATAGATGGGAAAGGGGGGGGGGCATACGGGGTGGGCTGAAGATGATGAACTCTCTTTTCTCCATGTTGAGTTTGAGAAAGCGGGAGGAGAGGAAGGAGGCTACAGCTGCTAAAAAATCTGGAACTCTGACCAGCATGGTGATAATGTCTGGTCCAGAGATGTATATTTGGGTGTCATCAGCATAGCAGTGGTATTGAAAACGATGAGATTCTATGAGATGGCCCAGGTAAAGGGTATAGATGGAGAACAGGAGGGGTCCTAGGACGGAGCCTTGGGGGACACCTACAGAGAGAGGGCGTGGTGAGGAGGTGGTGTGCGAGTGGGAGACACTGAATGTGCGGACAGTGAGGTATGAGGAGATCCAGGAAAGGGCCAGGTCTGAGATACCAAGGGATGGGAGAATTTCTAACAGGAGGGAGTGGTCAACTGTGTCAAAGGCAAAGGAGAGGTCAAGGAGGAGAAGGACAGAGTAATGGCGCTTAGCTTTGGCCGTTAGAAGGTCATTAGTGACTTTTGTTAGGGCAGTTTCAGTGGAGTGACAGGGTCTGAAGCCTGACTGTAGTCTGTCAAAGAGCAGGTTGGACGAGAGATAGGAGGATATTTTGGAGTGGACGTGTTGCTCAAGCAGTTTTGAGGCGTACGGGAGCAGTGAGATGGGACGATAGTTGGCTGGAGAGGGTTCACATTTGGTCCCACATCTTCCTGATCACTAATAGACCTGGTGATAAGGCCAGTGGATAGGGGATAAGTGTCCATAATGGGACGACCCCTTTAAGGAGAATTAATTTACATATTTATTTTCTCATGATAAAATATGGCAATGACAATGATATGCCTGATCCAGGCTACCCCCATTCAAGAAAGATTGTTGGTGCATCCTCCAGACATTGGTGGTAGCTACTAGCTACCAAAATATTTAGTGTATGGCTTTTTTAACAGTTACCACCTCGTCCGACCTTCATCAAGTCTTGAAAGTCTCCATAATGAAGTATAATAAGAAAAAAATCACCTTTTATGTAATTACCTCACACTTCTATGTAGACAGTCATAGAATAGGTTAGTAGATACATATGAAGAGCTCAACGGAAAAATGGCCTAAGTCCAAAAATCAATATTGTGAGAAAAACGAAATTTAAAGTTTTAGCCTAAAGCAAACGGGCATTATTGTGGAATATATCTATCCAATGTAATCAGCTAATGAACACCGTTAATCCTAATCATAAATTGTATTATTTATTAAAAAAATTGCAGCTTCATGTATAAATATTATTTATTTAATATTATTAATTAATTACTACTATTATTAAACGATGAAGAATAATAATTACCTGCCTCCCTTTTCGGCGCTAAATATGTGCAAAAGTCGATTTAGAGCCTTTTAAACAATAAGACAAAGTTTTTACACTAATATAAACAACAGACCGGAAGTCACGATTTCAATGAAAAAATGACCAACGAGAGTGAAGTAAGTTTGTATTGGACTTAGGCCATTATTCCATTGAATGTAAATTCTTCTGCATTGAAATATATGGACTTAGGTCATTAATCCTAGGTACCTTGTAAACCCAATGCATAGAACGAGGTACAAAGAAGCTTTCTAGGTAATAATTTGAAATATGACAAAATGTGGACTTAGGCCATTTTTCCGTTGAGCTCTTCATATGGTATGTATTATGTCCCTCGCTAGGCGAGCCTCATACTTCTATGTAGACAGTTGTAGAATAGGTTAGTAGATACATGAGGTATGTATTAAGTCTCTCGCTAGGCGAGCCTCACACATCTATATAGACAGTCGTAGAATAGGTTAGTAGATACATATGGTATGTATTATGTCCTTGCTAGGCGATCCTCGTACTTCTATGTAGACAGTCGTACACTAGGTTAGTAGAGACATGAGGCATGTATTATGTCCTTCATTTTCATCTGTATTTGTGCCTTATATCTGTACTACAACACATTAATATGATTAATACGACAATAACCCTAACGTGTTGTTCAGTTTAGCAGGTAACACCTATTTCTTATTTATAATAATAGCGTATTGTCATAAATGATTTACTATCCATTCCAGCACACACATTAAACACTCAGCACATTTGTCAGTAGTTGTATTTGTATAGACCTGATACCTAGAAATATACAGTATATCAGAAAAAGGAGTGTTCACATGAACATTCAGTAGGTGGCACTTAAAAGGCTTCTTTGAATTTGCAGTCGCCATTAGACAAGGAAGAGTAGGAGCAGAGACTGGAGCCAGTCCATCCCTGAGCACAAGGCACTGTAGCCAAGGTACTGAGGCAAAAGCAACAGCCCAGGCCAAGGCAGAAAGAGACAAAAGGGGGGAGGGAGACACAACCAGGGAGTACAGCAAGGAGCACGCAGCAAATCCAAGCAGCACAAGGCAACAATCACAGTGCAGCAGACTGAGCACTTCCAGAAGGAACAGCTCCTTCTCTCCCATCAGCTCTCTTAATATTATGACCGCAAAACTCTGAACATCTCCCTTGTCGATTTCTTCATTATCAGGTATTTATTCTCCTATTTACCTACAGTATATACAATGTCTAAGGATCCTTCTACACTGCTGCTGAGGCTACATACATTGTGCATTGCTGGATGCTAGAATCCAGGTCAGCAGCAGCATCCACTTCACCTGAACAATTCACTGTTGTGAGTCTGCACATCTTGGCTACAGTAGAATATAATAACATAATATAATATGAGCGTGACATGCATGATAGCCTAGATGTGCACATCACATTAACCTTCTTAATGTCCAGCCTATATGGTCTTCTTTTTACTGAATATAATGTTCTCCTGATGCCTATAGACTTCCACAAAGGGTGGGATAATATAGATTTTCTTGTTATATCTGTGCTTTGGAGCTCTGACTATGTATATGCTCGGCAGGGCAGCAACATTAAAAGGCAAATCCATCTCAGTTGTGTGAAGGATATTTTCAGTTAATGTACTGTAATCCTGATTTAGAATCAATAGCTTGCACAAGGGAAGCAATTACACATCCCCGTTCTGTTTCCTCAACTTTAAAGAATAGCAGTATAGCTGCTGCGGGATGTTAAGGGGAGGAAATCTGGCCTTTGATGATGGGACTCTTGTTAAACATAACCATTGATTTTCTTACCCCCAATGATTCAGAAAAGAGATACTGGAACACTACAGCCTTTAAATCAGCTTAGCTTCTTCAATCTCAGCAAAAGGCAGGGAATGTTCGCCGAAAAAACACAGATTAAATGCAGGGGTCAGCAGGGTTTCCTGCCCCAATTTATGTAACATTATAATGCAACGTTACATGTTTTAGTGATCTTTTATTTTATTGACATCACGGGAACAAATTTTAGACATGTCAGACAGTGTAACAATGCTTTATTTATTTATCAACATAATGGTTTGTTGAGGGATGTGTTTATTAAATTAGAACTTTTTTCCCCCAAATTAGCACTTCTTTTTTCTACCAGTCGATTATTCCCTAGCTAGATATATAAAAATGATTTCTACATACAAAGTATCATAATGTTAGATAACAAATGAAAAAAAATCACTGTGATGTGTCTTCAGAGGTGACGTTTTTTTGGCATTTTATTTAGCGTGTTATTTAGGGCTTAGGTATAGTATGGATTTTGGAAACTCACTCCATTATCTTTGCTCAAAGTGTGAAATATTCATAAAGAGCTCATATTCAGCCTGCTACCTCTGTAAAATATTCATATATTTTCTTGCTGCTGATTTCCAGTAGGTATACTGTACCTTACTCTAAATTTACCCTTCCATATCTTGTCGCTTTGGCTGCCTTGTAAAGTTAGATATATACTATAATGCATAGTCGATCAGTTTCCATAGGTATTAGATTACATAACTCAAGGGTAATGAGTGTTTCGATAATGAAATATTACATAATGATAAAAAAGAAAAGCTAGATATATAATCAGATTTATACATCAGATATATACATTATATATATATATATATATATATATATATATATATATATATATATATATATATATACATACACTGTTCTGGCATATCCCTTTTGGATAAAATAAGAAGGCACGGCATATATAAATAACAGATTTGCGCTTAAAAAAGATGAAATATAAGTTTCTGAGCAGACCCCTTATGCATCATTTTTGAGACCTTATAATTCCAATTCTCTTAAATAGTCTTTGCGGTCCTCCACCATTACATTGCCATAGGTGCTGTCACCCTTGTTTCATTATAGTCTTTGAGGTCCTCCAGCATTACATTGCCATAGGTGCTGTCACCCTTGTTTCATTAGTCTTTGAGGTCCTCCACAATTACATTGCCATAGGTGCTGTCACCCTTGTTTCATTATAGTCTTTGAGGTCCTCCAGCATTACATTACCATAGGTTCTGTCACCCTTGTTTCATTATAGTCTTTGAGGTCCACCACCATTACATTGCCATAGGTGCTGTCACCCTTGTTCATTAGGCTCTAAATGGCACATACAGTATGTTTAAATTGTTAAGAAATATAAATCTACTTTTAGGTTTTCTTAAAAAGTGGTTCACAGTTCCTACAAACACTGTATTGGCTAAAATATATGGTTGTCACACAGCATCTGCAGAACCAAGGTACCGTTCACAGTCACCCTAATAGATTTTATACAGGAAGGCAGTCTAGTGCCTTTACTAGAGGCTTCCTTAGTGCTGAATACTCAGCTATAGCTTGCCATCAGACGGTAAGGTTTATCACCTACAATGTGACCGTAGCTGCCAATCCCTGCCCTAAGTGGTGATGTCACAATGGAGCCCTGTCACTGCTGCTAGATGGGATTGGAGACTACATTACAACTTCATTACAACTAGTTTGGAGAGTCAAAATCTCTTCTTGTATTTATACTTAATTGTAGAAGGAAATCAATTTTATTATAACTGACATACTAATACATATCGTAGAGTACTCTGCACAGACTACCTACCTGACTTGTATGACATAAATGGCGAAATAGACCATCAATAACATTGACTAAAGAAAAACTGGGCACAGTAAAACTTGACTGAGTGCAAATATGCAGCAACCCATAAATCCCACTATGTAATTCAATTTCATCTACTCTATACAATAATGTAATTACTGCAGAACATGTCGGCATGCAGAAGCTGCACCACGCAGAAATGAACTCATTTTATATACTAGGTACCAGGTCCTGTATTTTATATGTCATGGATCAGAAAGTTTTGGTTGCTATTACATTGGCCTTAGGCTGGACTTGCCTTATATAAAGAGATTACACTGAGAAGACTGGCTGATGTGGGTGAATATGTTCCCTGTATAGCAATGCTGAATGTGTTATGGCCATATAAATAATAGAAAATAATTTAATCCAATCTAATGTTTGCTATATTTATAAAATATATGCACATTATTAAAATCATAATAATATACATATTAAAAAGTTGATGTCTAAAAGTACAGTGGTGGAACCTTGTCCTATAACTGATAAAATCAGTCACTAAATCCATTACATTAACCTGCTAAAAGTCGTCTAAGACTATTTATCATATTCTATTATGTTCAGCGTTTTAGCAATAAATATGTAAAAATGATCATGAAGGGGCATGAAGGGAAAAGGCATTATATTCAGGTGAGCCTGGCCTATCTTAATACCTAACTTAATGCTTCACCCTAGTGATAGCACTTTTAGGCTAAGGCCCCATGTTGCAGAAACGCAGCTTTTTAGTAGTTGTAGTTTTTGTAGCCAAAGTCAGAACTAGACTGAGCAGAGGTTAGAAGTATAAGAACTTTCTATATATTTCCCGTTCCTTTTGTAGCCATTGATGGCTTTGGCTCAAAAAACGCAACAAAATCTGTAACATAAAAAGCTGCGTTTCCGCATTGTGGGGCCTTAGCCTAATAGCTGTTTTTTTCTGTTAAAAAATGTGACTTTTTTGTACCTAAAATCAAAAGAAGCAACACAAAAACAGTATTTGTATAAATGTTTCAGATAAGAAAAACATAAATGATAGGAAAAGCCACTTTTTTTGCTGGGAGTTGTGACATTTCTCACATATTGCCATGGTTAAAGGGATTGGTAATGTAGAAATGCCAGAGTTTTTTATGAATGTTTCATGACATCAAAATTCGTAAATCAAGGCATATCACTACATGATGTTATGTAGCATATGTCCATCACTAGATAACCTGAGATTATTTTGTTGCTACTGGATATATGGCAGTGTACTTGGTATTCAGTGAAGAGGCAGCAGAGCCCACACGAACACTGCCATCTTTGCAAATAGCTAACTGTGGGGGTTAGATCCCACCAATCAGATATCAAGACTTGTCCTAATAAAAAGGTCATCAATAATGAACTCTTGAAAAACCCATTTAACAATATTAACAATGTAGAAATGGAACTTCCAGTTCTCAAGTTATAACAATAAATTTCTTCTATATTATTTCTATGTTATATTCTTCATCAAGCAAATAACAATAACATTAATCAAACACTATAGGCAATCTATTACTATGTAACCCTAACTGTCTATGTGGCAAGAGAGCTTAACTCTATATCAAAAACAGAATAGTGTTGTATATCAAAAAGATTCAAGTGTCCTCATATGTACTTGACTATCCTCGTGACCCAACAGCACAATGTAGAAGCCACTCATAGATATGCTGTTTCTCCACCACTGGATTACACAATGAAAATCATGATTTATAAAGTAAGGCCCGGTTCACATCTGTGCATGGGTTTCTGTTTGGGGATCGGCTTGGGGACCCCCTGAAAGGAAACCTTATCTGGAAAAAAAGTGGTTACCTTAGGAAACTTGTGTATCTTATAGACTGTAATGGGGTCCATGTGGTTTCTGCTCAGTTTCTGCATGAAAAATGCAGAGAGAAAAGTGCTGCTTGTGATAAGATCAAAGCCGTGTTTATGACTAATTGGCCAATAATCCTGGGTAACTATCGTCGTCCTAATTAATTAGGCTGAGTGCCAGCAGTAAGGAAATGACACCAGACACACAATGTTGGTATTAGTTCCTCTTTCAACCAATGAGGAAATACTGACACACTTTTATTAAAACAACATGGGGTTAAATAGTAGCAGAGAAATGAAGAGCGATAACAACAACGTAAGTTTTCGTATTCATTCCTGATTGGTATAGTACATCTCAATAAAACAGAAAAAGTTTAAGCTGTTCCATATATAGCCAGCTACTCCTGGTCCTGCGCGGTATCCTTGGGGAGCGTTCTTCTGGCTGCAAGCCAAGCATTTGTTTTTCTTGCACCCATCCTGGATGCAGACACCATCTTAACATAAAACATTTCATGCAAAAGCATCTAAATCTAGCATTCAGCTTTTAAGGATAACAATGTTTTTCATACATTAAATGATTATAACCTTCACACTTGCAGTGGGGAACAAAATGAGCTGAACGCAGATGTGAACTTAGTTGATATAGGCCTTAGTTAGAAATGGATTATTTATTCTATATACTCTTTAAATTGCAAATCACTCTCATTCCCTGTGCATTCACAACCTGTTAAAGTGATTCTGCCATATCTTGAGTTATGATATTCTTATGAGGCATATGCATGGTTGGTAGTGTTATACTTACCAGAGCTAGGTAGTTCTATTGTTACATGGCTAAATAACAACTATTGGATTAATAGATACAACAAAAATGGAATACCGAAGAAACAAAGATGCTTTATTGTTTAGTACACAAAATTCAATTTGTAAATCGTCTAATCTAATAATAAAATACCTTGCACCCTTGGTTTGTAAGGTGGGCACCACTGTGAAAGTAGACAAGTTAAAGTTTGCTACCTCTGTAAGGGTTGGGGTCACAGAAAGAACCTAACTTGTCAAACATTACATTTTAAAGTGAAACATTCACTTTTTTTGTAAGGCGTGAATATAAGGACTACCCCATCACAAGTTCTTTAGTTATTCTTGTGCAAACAGTTAATAGTTATATTTTTATGTTATCTTATAACATCACTATTGCGTTCTCATGGTCTGCTGAGGTAGAGGATAACAGGTTATGTTGAAAATGGCTTTGATCTGGTAGGCAAGGAATTATCCATTTTTTATGATTGATGGACTATCTTTAGATTGTTTACTAATACTGATGTCTTATCTTTAGGTTAAGCCATCAGTATTAGATCTGCAGGTCACATAGACTCCAATGAGGCAGTGCTGCGCTGCTTACACTCTGCGCTACCTACACTCACAGCTACAATTTGCCTCGATACCGGTGATCTGACACCCAGGACCCCGCAGATCTAATATTGATGGCTTATCCTAAAGAAACACATATACTCTCTAGAATTTCATTGTTTTATTTTAGTGTTTAATAGTACTGTAGTTCTGTGTTTCTTCAACAAAATATATAGCTCAAATGATGAAACCTTGATGTCTTGTAATTATTTTCCTTTTTGGTTAAGATAAATGAAAATGACAGAAACCTCAGGTCACTTCAGAGTACACTGTATTATAATGTTTAGTGATTTGTCACTGTGGCTTGTTCTCTGAGATGACTCAACAGACCAGCAATCTAAATGGATAGAGCTGAAAGCCACAAAAGGCTACAAAGTCAGTTTCTAACGTCACAATATGATATTTGTCACTAAATAGTTATAAATAGAGATGAGCGAGTAGTTGTAATACTCAATATTCGATATTTGTTTCGAGTAGCCCCTCAATATTTGACTACTCGAATCAAATATCGAATCCTATTATGCTCTATAGGGGAAAAATGCTCGTTTCAAGGGTAGGCAACATTCGATCAAATTGAACTTACCAAGCCCACGAGTGAGGGTCGGGCTGGATCCTCCGAGAAGTCTTCTCCGTGCAGCGTCCCTGCAGCATCTTCCGGCTCTGAATTCACTCTGCCAGGCATCGGGCCTGGGCAGAGCCGACTGCACATGCCCGCACTACAAGAAAATGACTGCTTACAGTCAAAGCGGCCATTTTCTTGTAGCACGGGCATGCGCAGTCGTCTCTGCCCAGGCTCGATGCCTGACAGAGTGAATTCAGAGCTGGAAGATGCCGCGGGGACGCTGCACGGAGAAGACTTCTAAAGGTAGGAGAAGAACCTGCGTTGATTGGCAGAATGTATATCATTCGGCCAATCAACGCTGGTTCTGCATTGAATTTTTACGCTTTTATCTCAACATGCTTAAATTCACCTACTGGAGATTTCCCAACCACATCTTCTGGAAATTTGCTCCAAGTCTAAACTATTCTTTCAGTAAAATAATATTTATTTTGCTGTTGCTTCTGAACCCCCTCAGCTCATCTCAGATTGTGCCTCCTGTTCTTGCGTTTAGTTGTTTCATTAAAATCCCTTCCCTCTTGAACCTTAGTTATACCTTTAACATTAGAGATGAGCGAGTAGTGTTCGATCGAGTAGGTGTTCGATCGAATACTACGGTATTCGAAATACTCGTACTCGATTGAACACTACTAGCTGTTGGAGAGTTTAAGGTTCGATGCAGAACCAGCGTTGATTGGCAGAATGCTATACATTCTGCCAATCAACGCTGGTTCTTCTCTTATCTTTAGAAGTCTTCTCTGCGCAGTGTCCCTGTGGCGTCTTCCGGCTGGAATTCACTCTGCCTAGGCATCCGGCCTAGGCAGAGCCGACTGCGCATGCGCGGGCATGCCCTCGCATGCGCAGTCGGCTCTGCCTAGGCCCCGATGTCTTGGCAGAGTGAATTCCAGCCAGAAGAAGATGCGAGGACGCTGCGCCGGGAGAAGACTTCAAGGAGAATCCAGCCCGACCGTCACTCGTGGACTTGGTAAGTATAATTTTATCGAATTTTGCGTACACCTGAAACGAGCATTTCCCCCCATAGACTATAATGGGGTTCGAAATCCATTTGAACAGTCGAACAGTGTGCGGCTGTTTGAATTGGATTTCGAACATTGGACATTTTAGTGTTCACTCATCTCTATTTAACATATTTAAGTCCCCCTTTCCCTTCTTCACTCAAGGCTCAATGGAATTACAACTCTATTCTGCTTACATAGTACCACACCGTAAGAAACAAAGGTACTCAGGTCCTCCACCATCTACAGAGATGTGAGACCAGATGCTACCAAATATAATAAAAAGAAAAGTTGCTAGTGGAAAACCTTGAACTTATGCAGAAATTGAAGGCATTGCAGGTTACAAACTGCAGTAAACTTATTGAGGCTTAAGGTCACCTTTAAATTCAGTGGAATAATGGAAACCACATACCCAATGCATATGCAAGAGAGTTGTTTCATGGTTAAAAGCAAGCCTTAAGGTCAGGGCTGTAGGTGTTTTACAGTCCCGGCAAAGTGGATGTGATTCTAGCAAACCCCATCCACACATTGCAGAAAAATACATGCAGCAGAAATACTGTGATTTCCAAAACCGTTGTGGTTTTGGAAATTGCAGCATGTCAATTATACCTACAGAAACACCGGAAGTTTCCCTATAGATATAATTGAAGCAGAATATCTGCAGAGGAAACCTGTGCAGATTTTCTGTGAAAAGCGATGTGGGAAAAACTATATTACGTTTTGCTCTTTTTGCTGCAGCCCACTATGTGGGTCCTTAGCCTAACTGAGTAAAAATGTGCATCCCTGCAGATTCCATGAACTTTCCCTTTAATAACCAGGCAGAGTGTTCCTATATTGCTCTGCTAGATCATAGAGGGAACTATTGTACAGCTGCACATTTCTCACTATTCACTCATCAATGAACTGAGGAGGGAAGAGACAGAAAGTTGAACAATAAGTGTTCATCGTCCTGTTACAGACTGGACAGGATAGCCATTGGTCCCTGGGTACAGATAAATATACAAACTGCAACCTAAGGCATAGTAATGGCAAATTCACCCCAAAATACAAAATTCAATGTCCAAAGACAGAATTGCCATAAAAATAATACAAACTTTATTAAAGAAATACAATAAAAAACATGACTTAAACATAAACATGCAACAAGTAAAGCAGGAGGAACCAATACTTCCAAAATGGTATGTAAAAATCACACAGCAATAATTATGTTGGACATTCAAGCAGGACTGAGATTACAAAGAGTAAACATAGTGGCAACATCAAAGCCTATATAGGTATATAAAGTGCATAAAAGCAACAAGAAATGTAGCCAAGACATGTAGCAATGATGAAAGTACAAACAAACCCAGTACATGGAAAGACTGTGAGTATCAAATCATAAGAAAGACATACCATGAACAGATGCGCCCCGACGCGCGTTTCGCCAACCAATGACTTTGTCTGGGTACAGATGTAGCAAGTATTAACTTGACTATTAACTTGTTACATACAATTCAGTTCATTGATACGTAACCCATTACATTTCGAGTCAACAGTTGCTACACCTGTACATGTAGCATTAACCCTTCCCCTTAACTCCATCATACATCTTAGAAGTAACCATCTGACTACTCTGAAACACCATGAATCATTAAATTAACCCTTTCACTGCCCTGCGCCACCAGAAATCCTAACATTAACCCATTTACTGCCAATAGAAATACTGAAAATAACCCCTGCACTGCTCTAATTCACTATGGATACTTATAAACCCTTTTACTGCCCAATACCACCAAGGACACTGGAATTAGCCTACTTCACTGTCCTAAATCACCATCTATACTGACATTTACCTGTTCTTTTATTGGCCAATATGAATCCTTAACCAGTTTACTGCCGAAGACTACCAAAAATACTAGAATTGTCCCTTAGAACACTAGTGGTATAAGGCATAAGAACCTTGTCCACTCTAGACCATCAGGGATATGGAATATATACTTGATCTAGACCTTGCTTAGAGCTGCCTCCATGTCTATTACTGCCTCACTCTCTAGATACAAATGCTTAGATCAGTGGTTCTTAACCGGGGTTCATTCGAACCCTAGGCCCTATGCAAAAGTTCATTTTGTGTTCCAGTAAAAAAAAAAAAACATGTGATTTATCACTAAAGAAGGGTTCGGTGAATGTGCATATGAAACTGGTGGGTTTGGTACCTCAAACAAGGTTAAGAACCACTGGCTTAGACAGAATATAACCAGTTGCCTGCCACTGTTCCTGTCCTACTAGTGCCACTGTGCCTTGACTGGGAGACAAGTGTTCTCATTCCCAGCATAGACATGCTAGTGAAACAGAAAAGGGGCAAGTTGTGGTTGTCAGTACAGCCTACAATATTCTACAATACACTGCTGTCTGTACAGAAGACTAACCAGCGTTGTCTTTGAAGCATTTTCTTCTTAAAACATTATGTAACGACAAAAAAAAAAAAAAATGTCCGTTTAAGAACCTACATTGTGTTTCATTTCAACTGTACTAAGGTGCTGACTGTATTCTTTCTACAGATACTGCAGTGTTAAATAGCATGGCTTTTCACTCCAAAACTTGGCATACTCTTGGTAAATCAATAATGAAATCAAACAGAGAAAAAGTAAAAGTGAGCAATATCTTTAAATGTCCAGTGTCCCTTTTTAGTTTTAGTTCAGTTAAAGAACTGCATAAAATGATAAAATTATAATTTATGGAATATCGGCCCACATACTCTTTTATTTCATGCATTATTCCTATAAACATTGGACAATGGTATCGAAGATTGCAACAATCTATGCAAAATTTGCAATATTTGTCTTCTGATGGTGTGATTGTAGAGAACCTGGTCTAAAAAGTATTGACATAAATCATCTTGTAGGTGCTGTCATCCCGATCATTTCAGTGTTTTCCTTATCCAAATCTGTTCAGCTATTCCAAAAAGATATAAGGCTAAGCTGGAGACTCTGTCGCAGAAACCATCAGAAATTTTCAGAACGAAAAGTCCTGCATGGAGGACTTTTGTCTCTGCTGGTTTCAGTATAAAAACAGACTGGTGTCTGTCAGCAGACAACCGGTAGACCCTATTATAGTCTATGGGGTGCACTGGTGTCCACAGGTAACTGCTATTTTAGTTGTCCGGCTCTTCATCTTTTGGGTTGATCCAAATGATGGAGACCTGTGCGCAGATGTAAACTGAGCCCTTTCAGTGTTGATGCAAATTAGGGTATACTAGTCAAATGGGCAGTAGCACTGCATGGTATAGAGTACACAGAGACTCCGCCCCCAGAGATTTCAGTGTTACCGCCCACTTGGCTAGTATGCCCTATCCAGTTGAGATACTGTATGTCATTAGGATTTTGAGAACTGTATCAGGTCCTTTGTAAGTTCCAAAGTGTATTTCAGCTAAGAAATTTAGGCAAAGTAAATTATATATATTTGTTCCAAGGCAATACAGAGCATGTTATGCGTAAACCATTCTGGTGTGTATACCTTTACAGCAGGGGTGCCCAATACGTCGATCGCGATCTACTGGTAGATCGCAAAGGACGCATGGGTCGATCGCGTGATGCAGGGATCTCAGGTGTCTGTTTGTTCACAGTGCAGGCTGAGAGTCATCTCCTGACACTGGCAGGCGGGGCTGCCGAAGCCCCAGCCTGCCAGTGTGTCCAGAGATAACTCTCAGCCTGCGCTGTGAAGAAGCAGACAGCGGGGATCCCTGGGCAGCCACAGAACACCGCTGTCTCCTGCGCTCACGATCCACTCAGCCCTGCCCACAGACACACCCGCCACGCCAATAATCATGTTTTATTCCTAGCAATGAGAAGATGACCTGGATGGACATATCATTTTCCTATGTAATAATACAACAATGCACCCAGTCATAATATAAAAATCCTTCTGTGTCATCTGTCTGCTTTAATTTCCTATGCATAAAATACTCCAGCTAAATGCATTATCTAGGCTGTGGCCCCGTGTGGCATAAATGCCGCGGTGTGTAGTGGGTTTATAGTCTGTACACAGAAATATAAAAAAGTTACAAAATATGGTGACGTTAAGAAAAAATTTTGGGGATTTTTGTTAAGGGGCTAAAATGTAAATAAAGGTAAATAAATAGTATGCCCCCAAATCGTACCAAAATATAGAATACAAGTGACATGCAGAGTAAACGCCGTAAAAACGAAGTCTGTAAGAAAGTCAAACAAATTCACTTTTTCACCAATTTCACCCCATTGTGAATTTTTTTTAGCTTCCCAGTACATTGTACAGAATAATAAATGAAGTCTTACATTAAAATCGTACCTTTACCTTAGGCACACTTGCACCTGTTTATTTGTGAATTATTAAAATAGCTTTCCTTTATTAATCAGAATTACAATGTTTATGAGACGGAGCAATCTGTCAATGCTTTATAAAAGTTATCTTAAACATAAAATTCAAATATCTTCATATTTCACATAAAATTTTATTGACTTATGAATATCTCATAAATGTCAGCTCTGATGTTTTTCCACCAGAAGGAGTGAATAAGCATGCTAGTTCTTGGGAACGGTATAGGTCCTATCTATCAGACTCCAATCAGTTTATTTTTAGGATATGAACTAGTTAGTATGCCATAGACTATTTGGTTTAATATACAGTACCAGTCAAAACTTCGGACATATATTTTCATTTATTTATTTTTTTTATTCTCTAGATTGCAGATTCCTATTAAAGAAATTAAAATTATGAATGAGCACATATAGAATTAATTAGTAAACAAAAAGTGGTAAACCGTATAGAAAATGTATTATATTTTAGATTCTTCAATGTATCCACCTTTGCTTTGATGACGACAGGTTTTCACACTCTTTGCATTCTCTCAATCGGCTTGATGAAGTAGTCACCTGGAATGGTAAATGGAATTTTCCAACAGCACTGAAGGTGTTCTTTTTCCTTTTCATCACTTTGTGGTCCAACTTATTCCAAACCTTCTCTACTGGATTTCAGTCAGGTGACTGTAGAGGCCATGTCATCTGACACAGTACTTCATCACTTTTTTCTTAGTTATACTTACTTGTATAGCATAGAGGTATGTTTGGAAACACTACCCCATGGAAAAACAAAGTGCAAACCCAATGAGATGGTAGCCATAGTAGTTGGTTAAGTGTGCCTTGAAGTCACCAACAAGCACTCTCACACAATCACAAATCCATTCATATGCTTCCTGGTGGGAGCCACACCTGTAGAAACCCACATACTTTTTCTGCTTCTCACAAGGATAAAGAACTAAAGATCTTATGTTTTAAAGTACAGATTTATACTGTTCTAACGGCTATTCTTTAGGATTATTGGCCCAAGCAATTCTCTTTACTTAGTTGAGTGGTTCTTGCCATAACGTAGCCTCAAACAGATTATAGTTTCAAATAGATTAAACCGACCGTGAGCTTGCTGTCGACCGTTAATGAGCGTCACAGGCAACGCACGGGTGACACACAGATGTGTTGTCGCCCTTTCATTCAATGACTTTTAACAGTCATGTGTACAGAGCCCATAGAAATGAATGGATATGGTGCTATCTGGGAAAAACACAGGTAGCACACTGACCATTCATATGGTGGTGTGCAAGGGGACTTACTCTTGGCAACTCCTGTTAAATGAAAACCATTCCAGGTGACTACCTCATAGAGCTATCTGAGAGAATGCTAAGAGTGTCTAAAGCTGTCAACAGAGCTAAAGAAAGATACTATGAATAATCTAATATATAACAAATTCTGGGGGGTTTTTTACACCTTTTTGTTTACTACTCCATTCCATATTTTCATGTCTCCATTATCAATCTACAATGTAGAAAATGTAAAAAAAAAAAAAAAAAAATGTAATAAAAAGGTACATAAAACACTTGACTGTACTGTGTGTACATTCAATTTATTATAAGGGTCTGTACAATAACGGCACAATCCTCTATAATGACATTGTCTACTATATAAAACAAATGTTACCAGCATTCCAGTGACAAAGCACTTTGATCTTTGCGCTTGATAAATGAAAACTCTGCAAAGAGCAACTTTTGATAATGAACAATTGAAAAATGCATTTTTTTTTTTACTATTCTAACTGAATGTAGCCCTCACAATCTAGTATTTGTGCAGCATACAATGGGGGAAATGTATCAATACTATCTAAAATTTAGTGCAAACGTAAACCAGACAGTCCTCAACTGTGATATATTTAGCAAAATGTCTGATGTTTTTGATAAATCTGTCATATTTTAGACTGTGGAATGTAATGTTCACATATTAGTTGGCTCAGTTTATGCCATAAAAATGTAACAAAATTTTGGTGCATTTATGTGCAATGGCATCACAACATAGACCACACCCCTTTGTAAAGCCACACCCCCATTCAACCTCCCTTTTGTCATAGAAGTATCTAAAAGGCTTCATAATTGTGACGCACATCATGTTAGACAGTTTTTTTGCCATAAATTACACCTTGCAATGGCATTCCTTTACCTACTGTGCGACAGACAAGTATGGGTTGTGTGTCAAATATGTAACATTCTGTTCAGATTCATCTCTTTCATATGCATAATTGCAATTTGTAAATTTTGCTGAAAATTTTAGAATAAATTACTGTACAGTTTACACTTCTATGCAATTTAACATTAAGGAACATCTAGCAATTAGAGATGAGCGAGTAGTATTTGATACGAGTAGGTATTCGAAATATTCGTACTCGATCGAAT
The DNA here is from genome assembly GCF_031893055.1 of Leptodactylus fuscus. Classification (NCBI taxonomy): domain Eukaryota; kingdom Metazoa; phylum Chordata; class Amphibia; order Anura; family Leptodactylidae; genus Leptodactylus; species Leptodactylus fuscus. The sequence continues at coordinate 137,192,987 of NC_134265.1, forward strand.
ACTACTAGCTATTCGCAGTAAATATTCGATTCAGAACCAGCGTTGGCTGGTTCTGCAGCAGGCTCGTCCTTGCTAGTTGGGAGAGCTGGCAGCTTGCTGTTATGAGGGAGTGGACTTTTTCTCATAGGAATGCATTGACCAGCATTGATTGGCCAGTGTACAGCATTCGGCCAATCAATGCTGGTTCTGCCGGAGGCTCATCTGTGAGGAGGCGGAGTCTAAGATCGGACCACAGCAGTCTCCATTGTGGTCCGATCTTAGACTCCGCCTCCTCACAGACGAGCCTCTGGCAGAACCAGCATTGATTGGCCGAATGCTGTACACTGGTCATTCAACACTGGTCAATGCATTCCTATGACAAAAAAGTCAGCTCCCTTGTACGAGCAAGCTGCCATCTCTCCTGACTAGCAAGGACGAGCCTGCTGCAGAACTAGCCTTGATTTGCTGCAGGCTCATCTTTGCTAGTTGGGAGAGTTGGCAGCTTGCGGTTACGAGAGAGCATAGACTATAATGGGGTCCGTGCGCTTTAACTGCACAGCGCTCCTCCTAAACACTCTCCTCCTGCTACTCGTGGACTTGGTTACTCTCCTTTAGTCGAATAGTGGTTTCCCCTGAAACAAGCATTTTTTCCCATAAACCATAATGGGATTCGATATTCTATCGAGTAGTCTAATATTGAGGCTCTACTCGAAACGAATATCGAATCTCGAATATTTCACTGTTCGCTCATTTCTAATAGTAATGTTACTAATATCTTCTTAGTTATCTTAAAGGAATCCGCCCAAGTACTAATGTTATGTTATGGATAGGGGTTAATATGTTGGTTCCCTTATTGATTGTGAGATCAGGCGTCCACCAAATGGAGCAGCAGGTTGCGCATGCACTCTTGTCACTCAACAATATATTTTTGTGTCACCTGCTATGTCAAACAATAGATGGTACATACAGTATTAAGTTAAGAGCTGCAATTAAAAATAATGGTGCCATTCAGCTGTAAGAAATAATATATATACCATTATTTCAAGGTATACAACCGGGTGTTCTAATTGTACAGTAATTTGTACAAATCTATCATATCAAATCATAGTAAAATTCTGACACAATTATAAAATTAGGATCCTTAACTTTTAACCTAGGTCAAAATAACTTATTATATAAAGAAAAACCAAAGAAGGACATGAAAGTTTAGTCAAAGGGATTGTCCGGGACTAAGATCTTTATTGCCTATATTTAGAGTAAGCCATCAATATCAGATCACTGGTAGTCCAACACCTAGCACACTCACCATTCAGTTGCTGTATCTGCACCGTGTATAGAGTCGGGAGCACACAGCTACATACATACACTTTCTGGTGCACGTTCAGCTCGATCTGATATTAACTTTCCCCTCATCCGCATTAAAACAGTAATTTACACTAAATGGGGCTCCACAGCTGAAATACAGAGGCATATTTGGAAAATGCACAAGGTACTAGGTTTATAACCAAGTTACTGCTGACAGACTCCCTTTAAGGAGAAGCCATTAATATCTAAGTCTTGGACAACCCCTTTAATATCACACATTTATTTAAAGTCATATTTCCATTTCCCAATGATTTTATTTTTAACTATTTGTAGCATTTGCTGGTGGTCAAGTTTGATTGTAATTCTACACAGTGATGAAAGCAGACCTATTGCTACTCAGAAAATATTAGGTTGACCTTTACTTTTCTTAGATGAATGGCATGTGCCATACTGTTATCCTTTATGTCAGTCATGTCATTGCAAGCACAACAAGTAAAATCAAGGTGTTTATAGACAGAGCATTGTTGCACCCTCTGGTGTCTTACGTTTTGAGCTCTCATGTGTTATAAAGTGATAAAAGGATTGCACAGTATCTGCATGTAAATTCAGGTTAACAACAGTTGCAATTGACAGCTTCCTTAATGTGGTCAGGTATGCAGGATAGCCCCTGCCATGACATAATGAATCTGATTTGCACACAAGACAAAATAGCAGCTGGTGTCTCTAACACAATTAGACTTTGTCTACTTAAAAGCAAAAAAAAACAGATTAGCCTATGTCCTGGATTTGTGGGGGGAAGGAAATTATAAGCTTCTGCTCCAACATATCCACAGGCAGCAATGGGAAAGAGCCATTAGGTGACGGTGCTCCATGTAAGGACTAATATCAAGCTGCATGGCTGTACTAGATAAAATATATCAATGATTGTATGTGTTTGCTCTCTTATATCATGACTGACAGGAAAATAGATGGAGAAGAGTCTAAGCAATGCTGTCACTCTGAATGCACATTATATATGTTGATGTACTGTAAACAGACAATGCACTACTATATAACACTACCAATAAGTATTTGGACACCCATGTAAATGAAGATATCTGCGGTTGTGATATACGTCACACCTTCCACTGTTAAATAGGAAACAGCATTGGAATTGATCGCATGCAAGATGCCACGAAGTGCAGAGTTCCGATTACGAGAAAGGTGTAATTGTGGGGTACCACAGAAATGGTCGACCCTTAAGGGACATAGCAAGCAAAATAAATTACCCAAAATCAACAGTGGCCTATGTGATTACAAAGTGGAAGGTGACCGGTGACTGTCGGAATGTGTCCTGAGTCGGCAAACCCCCGAAACTGGGAGATAGAGGCCGACGGGTGCTGGCCAGAGAAACCACACCCAACTGATGGCTCAAATACACCAGGAGTTTCAACAGGTATCCGGGAGTATTGTGACGATCAATACCATCCATAAGGAAGCATCTGCTGGGTTCTACCAACTATTGAATGTCCAAATACTTATTGGTAGACAGGTTATATTGAAAGTCAGCTTAAGAAACTTGTCCATTCTGCTTTGGATAAATTAGCTGTAAACAAAATTCAAAATGGAGTGTAATTGAAAAAAAAACAAAAACAAAAAACGCAATTTTGTCATTTTCTTTCAGATTTACTTATCTGAAAAAATTAGTTGATATGAATTTTTTAATTTTTAAAAACTTTACATTTTTTTGTTCCACTTTTATTTTTAGACACCTCCTTAAGGGATGTGAACCCTAAGAACACTGATCGCACATGTAATATACTCCAGGACTACTGTGTTGCAAAATATTATAAAATTACAGCTCTTCTAATAGACATACTCTATTGACAGGCCTGGGAGCCTTCTATAGGCTTCTGACTTTCACAACAACAGATTTCTCCCATTAATAATGTTCCGGATATCTGATCTGATCCAATATGGAGCCATGCACAACCAAGCTTTAGATGCTATTGTAACAACTGAACTTGGCGCATTAGGGGTTAACAGACCCTAAGAACAAAACACTAAAACCTTTTGTCATGGGACCATTAGGAAAACTATTTCTACATGCTACTGTATACTGTATATATTTCCTAAGCTCTAATGCACATTACATTTGTAGATTCACTTGGGTTACTGAAGGCAAATTATGTCAAAAAGAACAGAGCTGTAGCCCTGAAAGGAAATCCCCCAAAGATTGCTGGGCTCTGGTTACAATGCTTCAATAGGACTGCTACAAGGAGATAATACATTTTGTAAGTTCTGAATATTGTCTCCCTATTGCAAGAGATGAAAATAGAAATGTAAGGTAACCAAAAGTCTGTCATGGAAGAACAAGAAATATAAAAATAGGTAGCAGTCCTAATAATGTAATGCATCTGAGGACAAAGAAGCATGCCATATATAGTAACACCTTGATATGCTTGGTGCTATTATCTGAAATGCTATCAAAGGGGAACCATAATCTTGGGAATCCATAGCAAAATCAGAAAAATGGCTCTCCGTGGTCACAAAGCAGTGCTTGTACTTAGGACATAACAGAGATGAATGCATTCACAGGAGGTGCCACTGTGACTGGGCATTGAGGGGATGGGGGTCTGGTGCCAGTCGGAGATGGCCAGGGCCCTGCAGCATCATGACAGTGGTAGGGAAAGTCTGAATCTCCAATGGCTGTCTATTATGTAAAGTTAATACACTTCTGGCAGGAGAGATGCTTCCACAGGTTTATCCGCTTCATGCACAGAAGACACTAGATGGGGTATCAGCCTTTCCCTGACTGTTATCGGGAAGCTGAAATGAGGACCTCTCAAGAATAACCCCTCTAAAGGGTTATTCCAGTTACCTGTTGATGATCTGTGCTCAGGATAGGTCATAAGTAAGAGTTTAATGGGGGGTCCAGCATTCAGTCCTTCTCTTCATCAGTTGCTAAAAGGGACCACATTGATTGGACCCCCACCCCCCCTAAATCTGTTATTGGTAACCTGACTTAAGGGCCTTGTGCCAAATGTGTGGCACAATATAATCCCTCCATGCCAGAAAACTGGCATAGGGGATATATAAATCTCCCCCACAGTGCCTGATTTATGGAAATCTGGGAGTGAACAGTCTCAAAAACCAGATCAGCACCCAGAGCCATCTTCCCATAGTGTTTTAGAAGAACCACTTTAAAAGCATCATTGCCCTTTAATAATAGTGTTGGATGAAGTATTCAGTTCACACTATTAACAGTCCTCATTTTCTCAATAAAATCTCATGTTTTGTATAGAGATAAAGGATTTTTATCAGAAAATAATGGGCCACGGTTGTTGTGAATTTGTTTAACCATGCTTATTATTTCGTGCTTTACTCGCCAAATGCTACAAAAGCAGCATTAGAAGTGATCAGGGCTATGACATTTGTTGATAGTATACAGACTGCATTGTGTTCTGATCGCTAATGTCCTCTTAAACCTGCTATACCTTCTGTGAGCCACATGTCAATAAAGAAGCTTTGTTTATTTCCTTTTAGCTACATATTCAATAATGCCATATACCCACACACAATGCGTGACCCGCAGTTGTGGTCAATTACAGTCTCGCTGCTTAGTTACCGTGCAAATGAGCTCTTGGCTATAACATGTTGAACATATGTTGCACTTGATTTGTGACGACAGTATATTTACAGCTTCCTTCCTCACACAAAGGCATGTATATAGCTATAAAAAGCTACCAGCGACTGCGATAACAGGGAGGTAGTGACTTGGCATCAAGGTATAGGCATCTGTTGTAAACTAAGCCTTAGTAATAATTTAATTTGATTAAAAAAGGAAGAATTCTCAGAGCCTAGATGCCTAGTTCTCCCAGTATCCATCTGTCCATCTGTCTCTTAGCTTACCAGTGTTGACCATTTGTCAAATGACCCTAGAGCAAAGTAATACTAAGACATCCCTGGTGCCAATGATGCACAATAATAATACCTGGTCAACAGCTAGAGAGCCAGAGCCTACTATAAGTCAGGGGTGTAACCCGGGTTTCCCACAGTGGAGAAAGCCACAGGGTCTATAGAAATGACAAAACAGCTCCTCCACAGTTTCATTGAATTGCTATCTCTCCTTCCAAATCTCTGCTGCCTGATACATGAGAGCAGTGGCTCTTATGGGAGATCAGCCCTTCTACTCTACTGCTTCAGGAGTAGCTAAGTGGCGGCTGCGGTAGAGAAGGGGGTTTAGAAGTGGAACTGCACTGCGACTCTTCTCATCATGCAGGAACCAGCCAGCCATTGTCAGCAAGGGAGCAATGGAACTGCCCCCCTGTCCTTGTAACTAATAACACTGAACCAGAGGCATAGCTTCCTTCTATGGTAGTAAGTAGCCCATAAGCCACAAGTCAATTCAAGTCTGTGGCGTACGAGCTGCCCTGCATCCTGGCACAGATGTCTTTACGATGACTTCACTGTCCTGAGCTGTCTGCACCAGTACGCAGAAGTCCTGCTGCTTTCCAGTAAGCTACTGCAGTGCCAGCAGCAGGGGGATTGGGGGTAGGTGAGTATCAACTTTTTTTTTTTTCACTCGCTTTGGGCATTTTAATTGGGGAGGGGGGTAATACGGATATGAGGTCATATGGGGGTTAGCAAGATAAGTGGCCAAAACTAATATGAGGGGTTATAGGGGGCTTTAATAAAAGAGGATATAAATTCAAGAGAATAATAAAGTTTACTGGTAAGGATTGCTTTGGTCAAATTGGAGAAGGCGGGGAAGGTGAAACATAGAAAAAAATACTCACTTGTCCCTGGGCTACCAATGTCTGCAGCCCTCTGCTGTTGTCTGTCTTCGGGCACACGCACGCAGCTTCCCTGCACGTGAATGGCCTCAGGAGTCCCTGGAAAGGACTCGGTGATGTCACTTATATACATCACTGGGTCCTTTCCTGCCAAGGCTGAGGCCACTAATGGCCTCAACAGTCACATACTGTATGGCATGTGCCTGGACAGACAGTGACGGCAGACACCAGAGCACTGGGGATAGGTAAGGATGGGTTCACACTAGCAGGATGCTCATATAATTTATTGGAACAAAAGAGCAGGTTTAATGTGCCTTGTTCGCCAGTCTTCTCATGTACAAAGCAGAAAAAGTTGAATTTTTTTATGGGAAATTGGGGGTTTGCCCAAAACATTAGCAAGTTTTTGTTTTTAGCACTGTCCTTGCAGTGTGTGTGACGAAGGTACATTGTCCCCATCAGTTTTATTATCATTTGCATCAAACATCTAGTGTAAATCTAGACCAGTGATGAGCAGAGGCTGTGCCTAATTTATGAGGTGGCATGCACCTTGTCAAATATAAGGAGCGCCCTCCACTGTCTTAGGGGTTATAAAGGCTGCCATTAATAATGCCAGTCTTCATAGATCTCCCCAATGTGTTTTTCAAATACGACAAATTTTATATCATATATATTTCTAAAAAGAATTAATGGAAAACATTTATTTAGGTGACAGATGCTTTTTTAATCCAGATGGCTACATTTTCTTACTGTATAATTAGGAAGTTTGTAACATATGGCGCAGTTAAAGCTTTGAGGATTGTATTGTATCTTACCGTGCATGCTGTAGATTTGTGCACCCCACAGTATAATGCTATCTAATGTGTGTAATGCTTGTAAGCAATATAACCCTTGTAAACTAAATTCCTTTGTTATTGCACTTTGAAATATATTAATACATTTACAACTGAGTGTTACGCATTGGGTGTATCTCTAAAAAGTAGACTTTTTTGTTGTCCTCTATTCTGGTTAATAGATGAGGGTCTGGAACAACTGACTCCCCTCTTCACCTCCATTTACATGTTACTAGCGTTGCCTTGTGTATTGGAGGACAAGTACAACAGAGTGGCGGACCGCTAAAATAATAGTTACACATGGAGTCCAATAGACCACACTGACTGTAATTGGGTCCATTAGGTGTCCATCATTTTAAAACTAAAACTGGACTTTTTCCTGCACCAATTTTCCATCTGACACTGTGACAGATGAATGTAGCCATACATATTTAAGTCATTAGAGTTCTCTTTATCAGTCCAGCTGCTCAGTCACTAGAAATAAATGTAATATATGCCCTAGTGGTGTTTTCTCAGTAAACTCCATATTGCTCAATAAAGTGCATTTCTACCTAAAATATAAAGAACAGTGTATTACTGCTGTATACTGGATATAGGCTGTGTACATAATTGTTACATATGTTGCATTATATTGCATTAACATTTATACTTTCCTTTCATACTGGCCACATAGTCATACTGGATGTTTGATTCCCCTCTTGAACCCTTTTATCATTGACTACAATTTTGCCTGTAACGCAGATCACTTTATTTCATCCAACAAACTTTAAGTATCTTTTCACTCATAGCAGTTTCTTTTATGTTTGACTACTGAGAATGGCAATAATTCCTGTGTAGCAGTGCAAGACTTTACTGGAAGCCACAACATTTATTGTATGCTAAAACTAAAACTAGGTATGTGACCATTATGTCATATTTATAGTAACGCTCATATAGTATAGTGGCGGGTGTTATATGGATTAGTCCAGGTACACAGTCAACAAACTGCTGTTATTGGGGATACAGATGATAACGTTACTGTCATTTCTTAAGGAATTGTCGCAACTGTCAAATATGGTCAGATAGGTTGAAAAAAACTATTCTACAGCACTTTTACGTTTAACTCTGCATTGTGATTTTCCTCTTTTATTCCTCCTAGAAAGGTATAAATAGATTGATATCTTCAGTGTTACAATATCCCTTGACAAAGAGGTGTGTCCCCTCACAGACTGACATTGTCAACACTTACTGGATAGGGTGAGAGATAGGTAGGACCTGGCATATAGCACTAAATAATAGAATTTGAGAAAATACTGCCTACAGATTTTACAAGGAGCTTGAGGCCGGTCAGTTTTAAAACCCATTCATTTAAAGCAAATGCAGCCATATGCAGCCTCTCCGCAAGGAAGCCGTTGCTTTTTTTGGCCGCACACAAAGTTCTGCATGTCCGGAGAGGCTGCACATGGACAATGGCGGTTTGCTTTTAAAACCCATTCAAATGAATCTGTGAAGGTGACCATATGCGCTGGTGACAGCTTTCAATCCTATCCAGTGCACGGTATAGCATTTCCTGTGCAGTCCCATCAGTAGTACTTCATGCGAAAGGAACTGGTGACCAGCTAAACTAGTCCCTCTGTTACAGCTAATACAGGGACAGAGAAGGGCTTGTTTAAAGGGGTTTTCCCACCAAAGAACTGTCTGTATCCCCTATCCATAGCATAAAGGATAACATTGATCAGCTGCACTTACTTCAGCTATCTTTGGTACTCCTATTAGTATTACTAGAGCGGTGCATGTTCTGTCTGACCACTATTCCATTCAGAATGGGGTACAAAAGGATCTGAGCCGTCTGACCACTATCCTGTGTTGATGCGGGACTTGAGACCAGCTTAAGATCATGCGGTGGACAATGAAAAGGAATTCCAGAAATCTGCGACAAATTACCTGTGTGAACTTACTCTAAGGCACCCACCTTTGCTAATCGATCCCCTTTATAAAGTCATATATCTTCATATTTAAAGCACATTTAGGCTGGGACTCCATGTGGCAGAAATGTATTTCACAGTTCCTGCAAAGTGAATGGAAATCTGTTGTAGTTTTGGAAATTGAAGCATGTCAATTATACCTATGGAAACGCTGGCAGTTTCTCTATAGGTATAATGGAGGCAGAAAGTCCGAAGAAGAAACCTCTGTGGGCTTTCTCCGAAAAGCACTGTGGGAAAAACAGCAATGCGTTTCCGCCGTGGTTTTTTTCATAACGCTTTTTCACTATTGCCTGCTACGTGGGCCTAAAACATATTTTTCAGCTAGATAAACTACTAATACTTTACCTAACTCTTTCTTTTTTATAGAGTAAATATTTTTTGTAGTGAACTCAGACTTACGGTAGTGTATATTTGATGTTTGGAGATGATGATCTCATGGTAATGTGCATTAGCTTCGCGTTATTGCCTTTATTCTGTTCTGCTCTTTTCTTTTACAATATATTTAGCGTCATTGTTATTTTTATCTAAAAATAGAGATAATGGTTTTAATGATTCTGTTGATTCTAATACCTTAAAGCAAATATTCTTTACTTATCTTCCTTAGGTATTTACTCAAGAAAAGCATCTGATCTACTTGTGAAAATGCCTGAGCAAAGTAATGATTACAGAGTAGTCGTATTTGGAGCCGGAGGTGTCGGTAAAAGCTCCCTGGTTCTACGCTTTGTAAAAGGTACATTTCGAGAAAGCTACATACCTACTATTGAGGACACCTACAGGCAAGTGATCAGCTGTGACAAAAGTATATGTACTTTGCAAATTACCGACACCACTGGAAGTCACCAATTTCCAGCTATGCAGCGCCTGTCTATATCCAAGGGACATGCCTTCATTTTGGTTTACTCCGTCACCAGCAGGCAATCCCTGGAAGAACTGAAGCCGATCTATGAACAGATTTGCCAGATTAAAGGGGATGTAGAGAGCATTCCTATTATGTTAGTTGGAAATAAAAGTGATGAAAACCAAAACAGAGAAGTGGACAGCTCAGATGGAGAAGCAATAGCAAAAAAATGGAAATGTGCCTTCATGGAAACTTCTGCCAAGATGAACCACAATGTGAAGGAGCTATTTCAAGAGCTTCTAAACCTTGAGAAACGCAGGACTGTGAGTCTTCAGATAGATGGCAAGAAGAGCAAGCAGCAGAAAAGGAAAGAAAAACTGAAAGGCAAATGTGTTGTCATGTAAAAGTTCATTTAGTGCTCCTCTAACCTTGCAGCGCTGGAGATGATAGGGAATCTGCATGCACAACACTTGGCAATGCACTATTTTATCACCTGGAAATAAATGGCACATAACTTACCAGTTTTACCTCAAGAAACCTTTGAGGTAGAAATGATTAGACTTGAAAATAATTTAGCGTCAATTTCATCTCGTTCACTATTATTTAATAGGACTAAATTGCCATTTCCAGCATGCAACTTGCTAGAAATGCTTATGTGAAAAATTTAGAATTTTTATTTATTTATTTATATATAGAGACTGAAAATATGAAATTGCATGTGATAACCATGCATATACAAATAATGATAAGATTAACATAAGATTAGACGTTCCTGTGTCCTATAGCGCAGGTCATCTTGTAATATTTGAGGTTTATTACCTGAGGAAATATTAAGCGCAAATGTATGTACCTATGTACCTTTCATGCATGACAGGACATGTCCATACTACAGCTGTATTCAGAGCATATTTTATAAAATATATAACACCTAGCCAGATATGTTTTAATTGTGTATTTTTTTTTCTTAATGTTGATTGCCTTAACACAATTCTTCTCTTTCCAATTACTTTTTTAGAGGGATTGGACTGATATACAGCCAGCATTTACATCAATGCATTTCACAATGATCTGTGCTAAGTGTATATTCACCTATGGAGATCATGATACTGATTATGAGTCTTAATACTTATCTGGACACTATTGCTTTAGTTATTTTGATATGATCTTGAGTTGAGTTATTCTCATATTGAGCTGCATGTGAAGTTCTGCTGGTTGTAATTGGAAAACTGTAGGTATCAGTATTTTGTTGAATGCCACTTTCTTAATTACATAGTTACATAGTAGATGAGGTTGGATGAAGACATTAGTCCATCAAGTCCAACCTATAACCCTACAATCCCCTACAGTGTTGATCCAGATGAAGGCAAAAAAAACCCTGAGGATTATGCCAATTGACCCATTTCACAGGAAAAAATTCCTTCCCAACTCCAATCTGGCAGTCAGTATAAAACCCTGGATCAACGTGTCCTTAAAATCTAGCGTTCAATAGCTAATCTGAGACTGTATTTTTGTGCTAAATAATGTCTTATTCAAGGACAGTCCATGTCGCTGCTATGCGTCCCCTGGAGAATGAGGGCCAAGTTCATGTTGGTCTGATTCTCATTTTAATAGACTGTGAGAATCTTCACAGGAATGCTTAACTAAGACTTAGAAAACTTTGGTAAGGAAAATTTTATTAGTCTTGTGACATTAGCCCAGTAGAACATATATATTCAACAAAACATTGCTATAAATCTATAAGGCCCGTTTCACATCTGCGTTCTGCAAATGCGTTTGAAATCAGTATTTGAAATCCTTAAAAACTGATTTTGAAAGGTGCGGATTATATCCCCTTGATTTCAATGGATTTTAAAAGTAACCCGTATGTATCAGTTGGTGCCATTTCCGTGAAAGCTAGAGAGAAAAGTAGAACTTGCAGGACTTTGTCTCTCCGTTTTTTTTAACATTGACGTCTATGGAAAACACATTGTAATGGATAGCAATCAGTTTGTGTCCGTTTTGCAATCCGTTTTTCCTCCTGTGCATGCCAGAATGAAGAAGGGGGAAAAAACAGATTGGGCAAAAATGGACACAAAAAAGGATTACTGTAAAGGACACAAACTGACACAAATGGTCAATTTTTTTGAATGGACACCCATTGACTAATCCATCTAAAAAAAATGGATTTGGGTATCTGCTGTGTAACTGTTTGGAATCCTTTTTGTACCAAACCGCTTTTCTCTTAAAACGGTTTGCAAGTGGACAGATACCAGACGTAGATGTGAACCCAGCCTAATACAGTAGCTGTTGTCCAAACATTTAGTGGAGGAAGTGGCGTAAGACAATTCAAGGTGCCCAATCTTAGTTGGTCGACCCTGTCAGAATAAGTGGGTTTGGTTGATATTAGCCTAATGTGTATGGGCACCTTAAGAATAAAACATCAAAATGGTGTTGGCAGCTGTGTAGCAGAATGGATTATAAGACATGCCTTAACTCAAGATCTATAAGGATAGGTAAAGCAAAGTAGTTCTGAAGTGACTTAAAATTACATATAAAACTGTTATATGGTTTTCAAAGGTGAACCGAAATATCATCAAAAATGAGTTGAAATGAACATTAGATGGAATGTAATGGGTTGGTGGGCACACAAGTCAAATATACATTGACACAAGTAAAGCCAAAACTAAAGCCCACCAACAGTTCAGTCCTGGGACCCAAACATTAATCTTAGCATCTAGTTTGGCAGCTTAAGTATGGAGAGAAACTATATGGTGCCAAATAAGATATCTGAGCTAAGTAGATGGCTTCCTTCCAGAATAATACTGCCTATTACTGCACACAAAGGCCATTAGCAGTCATCTTCTAACGCTATATATCAATAATATGATTATATGTATCAGCCATTAGGTTCCAGTAAACTCTGCAGTATAAGAAATCCTTCTATTACATTTGCAATATTGCAGGACATGAAGCCATCATAACAGAAGCTTTATTTCAAGAAATAATACAAAGCATTACAATTAAAAGAATCATTTATGTATCGCTTTATATTTATATGTAATACAGGTTTATTATATGATACAGTACACAACATAAAAATCCAAAATGGAAAACATCAGCAACCGTAGATAGAGTAAATCTTATTATTATATAACACATTTATAGGGAGAGGTGTGCACGCAGTACATGCACAAAAACTTAAATAGAATCCTGTCCTGTTCAAATTGTAGAGCAGTCTGTAGCATGTTATAGAGCAGAGGATGTTGAGTAGTATGATATATGGTTTTATGGGAAGAGTTTCACTGGACTTTGCTGTAGGATCACCCACTGACTCCTATTATGGTATGCCCGCACATAGAAGGAAGGTTGTCACTCATGCAGAGAGACTGCCCACTGGATTCCTTAATCTAGAATGTGCAGAGATTGAAATGAATAGATTATTAATAGAGGTTGAAATTAATGATATTCAGATTTTTTTTCCCCCAAATTACTCTATATCAATCTACTAAACTCCTTCTGCTTTATAACATGCTGCCAGCAGATTAGACTGATTTTCCAACCTGTAACAGTGAAAGGAATATGAGTAGCATACAAGTGACAATTCCTGTGAAGGGGAGTCCATAGTAAAAAGGGACATGGGGTTCACCTCTTTTTGCTGATTTACACAACTAACCTTTGTGGAGCTGGTGGGTCTTCCCCCATTTTTCTCAAGTGCTGTATGCATTTTCTCTCTGTATTACTAATATTGCATTTGCAGATTCTGCATCCAATAGGGGAAAGGGTTTGGATAATGCGAAATCCGTGAGTCACAAAATCAATGCAGGGACTACCATAAAAACACTTACATTTTGCTATGTGTGTAGAGATGGGGATAATGGTTTGCTTGTAGAAGAGTTTATCTTTGACATATCATCCAGAAAGTGCTCTCTTAGGTGAGGAAGCCCATATTTTGCCTGTATGTACTTAGCTACAGTTCTTTCACCCACAATAACTCCATCATGTACCCCATCTTTCTCCTGTCAGTGGCAGATTTATCAATTTCTCCTTGCCAGAAAATGCCAGATTTGTGGGTGGAGCAGACTGGGGCACTGCCTTGAGTTATAATGGAAATCTACGCCAGTTCCTAATTGACGTAGATTTCCATTCTGGCACAGGGACATCCAACTACTTTTTGACGAGGTTGCAGTCTCTTCATAAATCTCTTGCTCCCTGCACCAGTTGAGGCCTTTATTAATCCGAAGGGCAAGCAAAGAAGGAGGCAGGAGGCACGCTGGTCCAAGTCAATTTCTTTTATTCAACACACAACGCATTTCAGGATAAAAACCCTTTTCAACTGTGTACAATGCGCCAGTCTAAAAACATTTGTCCCACTGATCCTGTACCAAGTAGACAATGACACTGCCATGCCCATAACAATAAAATAAAGGTATCATCATATACCCTTGTGAATATGAAATCTACACCATTTAGTGACCTATTATGAAATATCATGGACATATATTTTGGCCCTAAGCCATTTTGGAGACTACAAATTCAGTATAAAGCCAATGGCCAACATGTACTGCTTAATGCCCTGTGTAACAAAATGAAATTGATAGCTCATCATATGAGACAATGCTTGTGTATGTGTGTAGCATGAAACTTAGGACACAGAAGTGTATATGTTTAAAGGGGTTAGCCACTTTCAGATCAATAACCTTTGTTTCTCAATATTGGTGTGGAAGTGGCCAAACCCTTCAATCAGTATTTCAGGTAAGGACAGAGTAGACCAAGGTGGCAGACTAGCTGAAAGTTGCTGACCGCATGTTACTGCAAATTCATTACTACATTTCAGATATCGTCTGAAGGCAGAAGCTGGATTTACAGGACTATAAGAGCTTGTGGTTTTATTGGACACATTTATTTGATATTAGTTACTCTTATATTAGTTACTACTTGCTAGAAATGGAAGAACTTATTTTCCTTCAGCAGTCATACTATTAGCCTTAAATCACATATCAGATCCATTAAATTAATTGCTCAGATTATATGCTGGATGAGATTAAGATATTAATTTAGATTTATTTACAATTAAACTTTAGATGAGACTCTAAACTGGAAGATATTTAGGACAAATTGTTTTTTAATTGACTGTTTCTCTATGACAGCAAGTGACATAATATTGAACTCCGCATTAGGAACTGATATTTAGCACTAGGCCTGGTTCACATCTGCGTTCCATTTAGGGACCCCCCAAATGGAATACTGAGCACATTAAAAAGCGGTGAGCAAGTGCTGCTTGAAGTAATTTTGTCTCCGCATGATTCATGCGGACACCACGCGGAAAACACTCGGACCCCATTATAGTCTATGGAGTCTGTGGTTTCATTCCTCACTGCTTTTAGTGTGTTCGATATTCTGTTCGGAGGGTCCCCAAGTGGAACGGAATACCGAACGCAGATGTGAACCAGGCCTTAGTTACCAGTTCTCTGTTTCTTGAGCTGAAATGTTTGCTATATGAACATGACCACAGGTTGTAGCTAGGGAGATGGTCTGGTGGGACATATACATTATTACTCTTACCTGTTATGCTTTGGAAATGAGAGTGCTAACATTTCCAAATCCTGTAGATGACTATAGGTTTTATGTGGCTTGTTACTCTTGATTTGCACTTTTCATTAACTCTTTCCTTTTTAAAGGGCAATGGCTTAGCAGCCACACTGGTTGCACTGGCGTACATAATAAGGTGCATATATTCTTTCTTGACTTGGCATAAACTGGACCACCATCCAGCAGAAATAGTGGCCCACTGAGCTAAATTTGTGGGGAAGTGCCATGAAACTAATTCCTTCTTCCTGAACATGATCATGATGATACTGGTGTTACTATAGGCACAATATACAAGCAAAGCAGAGACTAACATAAACTAAGCACACTTGGGATACATGATACAACCATGTCACTTTTTGACTGTGTTTCATATCTATATACCATAGCCACTGTTTACTTCTTGATAATATGGTTTTACATAACACTTGACTGTAGCACTGTCTGTTAAAGCACAAAATGTGGTTTCAAGGTCTGAACCTATACATTGTATTATGTATAGCTTTCAGGTGTTACTTAGCTACTACATTTTCTGTGTAATCGCTAGTAAAAACTAGTATAAAAGTATCAACTTCAGCACTTATTCTCAAAGAAAACTACAATTTTATAGATTTTTTTTTATCCATAATGTAGGCTATAGTTATAGCATACATACAAATCCGAGGCTCAATGATTATTTCTAGAAGTTTAATCTTTAAGACTAGATTCGTAGGCCACCAGTTTGACAGCCTTGGCGTATAATAATAGGTTTATTTCGATGCCAATATCTAGATAGCTCTTCACAGTTTGGTAACAATTCAAAGCCATGTGTTGTGTGGAGCCCTGGAACTGGATTGTAAATACTTGTTGCCAATTTTCAGTTCTACTTTTATGATTTTAATAAACTGTTCCCAGAACCTATAACTGTTACAGAACATAATGGTTACACTATATTTATCTTGACGTTATTTAATAATAGGCAGGCATGAAAATATATTTTCTATTTATTGTGGTATTTTTGTGTTTTGATGGAAATCTATTAGCATTTGCTGTGCGTTTACTGGTAGTATTGATTCCATATACATGATCTAATGTATGTATTATCAGCATAGCTTCAGTGCTTGAAAGCATTGAGTATATAAATAAAGAATAAAACGGATGAAGAATGGAACTTCAAAAGCAAAAAAACCCATCAGAGTGTAATAGCAAAAACATTGTTTCCTCATAATGATGTTCTATATATTTTTATACATTTTATTTATTGTTTAATAATTTTAATACCCTTTAAAGAAACTCTTAAGACTTCTTTTTACATTTTTTATTCATTATATAATCTACTAATGGTAAAGCCATGATGTATGTAGAGTCTTGCATGGATTTAGGCAAGGCCTGTAAGCAATATTAGATAAACCAGTAGTTTCTTTCCAATTTTTTACCCTTATACGGTTATTGTAGGTTTTCAGTACCTTTTGCATAGAGTTTGCTGGTTACAATGATTGTTATGCTATAATTGGTACAAAATGCTTATTTTAGTAGTAAAAAAAATTGTAGAATATATAAAATAATATACAGCTTTAATACATTTTGTTTCCTTTTTTGAATGTATGCAAATGGACACAAATGCTTTGATATGTACATAAATCATTGGATATATTGAACATGTATGATGAGTGGCTAATTCTAACACAACAGCATGAGATTTATTATATGACACAGTGTAGCATTCAGGCTGTATTATTGTAGAACCGTCATCTACTTTACTCAATGTACAGATACAGAAATCATTTGTGCCTACATGTTTCTATGTTTCCAGTGCTGTTATGAATATACAGAATCATAAGGAAATAAAGTTTTAAGTATGAAGTATTGTTTGGAGAATATTATTAAAAATTAGGTATGCACGTGACATATTTACATTAAATTCCAATAACTATCATATCCATCATCTATCATTCCAAACCCTGTATCAATCTATGTTTTAAGTTACCATTTGCAAAACTGAAGTCCATATGTCTTATTGCAGGATTTAGTAATGTGATGCGTCACATACACTTTCCTCAATATTGTCGCTCATGAAATGCAAGCAGTGTGTATGTGCACATAACAAATAAAGAGGTGGCCTGCTGGGTTACTCTTGGTTTTGACTATCCAGTCTTTTCTCACCATGATTCCCCAAGTTTCAGAATAGCCACTGCTGACAGATATTCAGAAGAATCAGCAGACAGAATAGCACTTTGACAAACAGGAGATCTAGGTAGGAGTTTGGTCACACAGGGGTCAATACAAAGATGTTGAAGTAGTTACATGATAAAAATGAGGCCAAGGCAAGTCAGTTCAGTAATAAGTAAATAGGACATGAATCAAGAACACATGTATGCAGCAGATAGTTGGAGAACTAACAGAACTGTAATATAGAAGAGATATAAAACAGTTCATTGTCAGATGCATTGTAAGCCTCCTGGGTGTAGATCCTACAAGAATGGAAGAACCATGTGCACCCAAAGAAGAAATTGCTATCAAACTAAATTATAAACTTGACTACACTGACAAAGTAGGATTCAACAGTCATGTGTCATGTGTTATGTGATACGGGCATGGCAGGTTGTCTTGGTATATACTATAAAAAATATCACTGTTAGACTATTAACCACTTCTATGGTCACTAGTTATAAAAAATATAGGTACAAAGAATACTGGGATTGGATTACTAATGAACTAGTATCAGAAGTTTGTGCAAGAAAAAAAATGGCGTACATGACTTACACCACTTTCATTAACCCTTTTTGGGACAGGTGGGGCAATTTTTTTTTTTTTTGGCACTAATCCAATCTAATTAATAGGTGGTATAAACTTAAACTAGACAGTCTTTGCTACTGTTATATATCCGCACATTTTGAGACTGTCTTGTCTAAGTTACACTTAGACAGTATGAGTAAATCTGCCTCAGTGTCTATTTACATGTTTCCTCCATGAATATTTCACATGCTAGATCACATCCTTAACATTTCCCTTGCTGACATGTTCAACAATCTTTGGTAAGCATAAAAAGGTCTACTTTTCCTTTAGTTATATTACCTATAAGTACTTGGGTGTGCTCCTCATTAATAAGCTGGACTGGGCTGATCACATGGAGGCGCTGCACAGAAAGGGTCTCAGCAGACTCTACCTGCTCAGGAGGCTGAGGGTCTTTTGAGTCCAGAGGGCACTTTTTAGGGTCTTTTTCAACTCTGTGGTAGCAGCAGCCATCTTCTTCGGAGTAGCCTGCTGGCAGAGTAGCATACTAGCCAAGGACAGAAATAGACTTAACAGGCTGATCAGAAGGGCCAGCTCTGGGGACTCCCCTGGATCCAGGTCAGGTGGTTGGTAACACTGTCTGTGGTGAGCTCCATGCTGGAGGATAACTCCCATCCCATGTATGAGACCATGATAACACTGGGCAGTACTGTCAGTGACCGACTGCTTCACCCAAATTGTGAGAAGGAGCACTATTGTAGATCCTTCCTCCCAACCGTGATCAGGCTGTATAATCAACATCAGGCCAAACGGAGATCAGTCCGCACAGAGAACTAAATGATCCTGAGTTTTTCTTTTCTTCTTAGTTGCTATTACTCCTAGTATCTTTTTTCTATCTGCTATGAGCTTGTATGTATTCTTTCTTGTAATATATTACTTTATTATCTATGCTGCTGTAACACACTCAATTTCCTCATGGTGGGACTATTAAAGGATTATCTTATCTTATCTCTTGAATACATCTGTATGGATGAGTATTGTCCTTCAGATCTACAGATGGATGCATGTCCTTTAGTGCCCTTTCTATTGCATCATCTGCTATTCCAGTGTCTACCCTGACAAGCACTATAACTGATCATCATGTTACCTATGGCCAATGTTTCCTTACTATCATAATTAAAATCAAAACTGTCTCTTCCCCTTACCATTATGATACCTCCTAGCTATCAATACACTATCTGACCATCTTCAGAATACTGAACATAGTGATTTTTTTTAAAGGATTTTGTTGTATCCTTCTCTGTATCCTAAGAGGCATTTCTATGGTTGATGTTATTGCATTATTTTTCATATGTGTTTTTACTAAGAAAATCTAATTTAGTGTATAGGATGCATCTCACAAATAGGATTGTTATGCAATCTTCTCTTGACTCAAGGTATTTCAACATGCTTATCCATAGGACCCAAAGCTCCCGGGCAGACATAAGAATCCTCTACTCTACTGATTCTGATCTGCTGTGTCAATATTAGCATTAATCACATGCACTTGTAGATCTTTCACTGATTCATTTTTTATATTGAAATGTAACATTTTTGTGCATTTTAAACATTAAACCATGGAGTTTTACAATATACTATTGCGTAAATACTACAAATGCACTTGGATTTCAATTTAGTGCTCTCAGACTTATATACCTATATTAAAACATATTGAAAGAAATTAAATTCATTATATGAAATTATATATATATATATATATATATATATTTTATGATATAATAAATGTTTTATTAATATAGATTATCATATAGCTTCATACTTGTGTCTTTGTATGTTACTGAATTTGCATAACATCTCATTTTCAGATTAGAAAATCTTTGGCCTTATATGATAGCAGAGTGCAAATTGTTATCCTTGCTCCTAATTCTGTTTGCAAGATTTACTATTACAGAACCGCATTTTCCACATAAACAGTGAACAATGAAGGCTGAAATAGTAATCTGTAATATAGCATATCAGTCTTTACCTGTAATATAGCATATCAGCCTATATCGTCTCACGTGTGTGAACATCTGTATTAGGAAATTCAATGATCGACTGGTAATGACCACCCTCCAATCTCGCCAACTGAATCCAAAAAACCCTTGCCTGACCTATCTGTTTTAGAATTCCACAGCACAATTCAAAGCACACGCCCCTCCCCTCTGACAGTGACACATTGTAGCACTGAATACCCCCTTGAACCTTCCTACCCACACTAATTCCCAGTCCGAAAAGTTTCATAAAAGGCCAGTGAAAAAGCAAACCGGAACAAGCAAACATCATGTGTGGATCCTCAAACTACCTCTAACAAACACTCCTGAAGGTCAAAGGACATTGGGTGCCTATGATCCCTGAACAATCGACCTCGTTGGAAATCCCTAAAAGCTTGCCAAACAAAATAACGTCGGGTAACATACTCCACAACGAACAACTGGAAAAGTCGCTATTACTCTATTGACCAACGTTGCCTAAGTTCCACCCTCAGAGTGAAGACAAGAAGCAAATAATCCTGGCACCATTCTACAACAACATATCTACCTCTCAGCACAAATCCTCCAACAGAAAACAATGCATTCAGTCATGAGTATAAGCATCTCAGGACTAAGCATCTACCTCACCCAAATTAGGAATTTACTGACCCTAGTCTTCATAGGTATTTTGGACAAGGCACTGGCACTCGTTCTGCTCCTGGGGCCAAATTCTAGAATTGATCCAGGTGATGAGGAGATCTGCAACATTATTGTCTACAACTGGAACATGCAAAGGTCATGTCCTGAATGATCCACTTCAAACATGTGCTGAATGGATGGAACAGCCCATTGGGATGCAATAGTCAATGTAGAAGGCATCCTTAGATAAATTTGATGGATGCAGTTTTCAAATTGGGGTCACTTTCTGGTGTATTCTTCTTTACTGGCACCTCATAGACTCTGCAAAATGACATGGTGTCCAAAAACCAAAACATCTGCATCTGTGCTATGAAAGCCAAGCAGAGCCACTTCACTTCAGTGCCCTGCTGTGTGCCAAAACAGCAGTTTATGCCCACATATGATATTCCTGTGATACCCAACTTAACTATCATATTTGGATATAAATTGCTGTTTAGGCACAATGCAGGGTGCAGAAGAGAAGCAGCGTTATTTGAGTTTTGGACATGGTTTGGTTTTTAGATGCCATGCCAATTTTGCAGAGTTCCTGAAATGCCAGTAAAGGTTAATCCCCTGACACATGACCCTGTTTTGGAAACTACAGTGAGAATTTTTACCCCCCACCCCCCAAGTATTGCATTAAATTATTTCTCAGAAATGAATGCACCATAATAAGCACCATTTTTTCAGGAATATATAATTTCAGTGCTCAATATGCTATGCTCAGCTTGTGTCAGGGACGAATACTCCAAAGGCTCCACTTGTTAGAGAGCCAACAGACTCGTTTCCTGAAGATACCTGACGAGCCACAATGCTTGGACCCTTCAGCAGCATCCTGAAAGGGGTTTGAGCCACCTGAACCCCAACTGGAGCCTATCGTGTGCCCCTTCCCTTGCATTTTAGAGGCTGTCATTAACTGCATCCATTACACAATGCCCCATTTCTAGAAGGCTTGCTCCGTCATCCTCTGTGATGTTACAGCAGTAGGATATAGCCTGCAGTCAAGTTACTGCACAGGTATAATATGACAGTATAGGGTGAATGCACACAGTAATGTCACAGAACAGGGATAATGCATAAAGTGATGTCACAGTACAGGGAGAATGCATACTTTGATATCATAGCACAGGGTAATACAGAAGAAAGGACACCATGTATAATACATTGTAACATATTCAGCCTTATATAAAAACATATATTGATGTCATATGCAGTCATTATAATGTTCCAGCACAATGGTAATGCAATGATGCAATGAAACAAGTACAATGATGTAGAAAATAGATAATACACACAACAGGAGCAGCTATGGGGTGAAATAGTAAAAATTGGGCGTTGGGCCTCATTGCTTTGTATCCTAGTGGTTACACCCATGACTGCAATATTCAACAAATTCTAGAACCAAATTACAAAGGCATAGTATTGCACTCCTGTCCATTCAATGAGTTGAGATGTCCTGAGAGGTCATTTATCAGGTCATTATGCATATATGGAACTCACTGCCACCGGATGTTGAGATGGCTCATAACTTAGACATGTTCAAGAGGGACCTGGATGGCTTTCTTGGAGGTAAAAATCTAACAGGTTATAGAACAGGACATTTTTGGGATGGATTTTTTTTGGCTTTCACTCAATCATCTTGGTAAGTTTATAGTTTGGACTCGATGGACCTGTCTTTATCTAATCTTCTTTACAATATTACCTCCACTACTGTACAGAGAGGCTTTGAGATTCCCAGTTTGCATGTTTCTTAAGTAATATAAGATCGCGTCACATGTGATATATTAAGACAATATATAGCGTCTAGCTGATTGATATACAGTTTTCAATTTGTTGGCTTAAATTGGACAACGTGATTGTAATGAACTATGACAAAATTCCTCACCTGGCAACAGTGGTTTCCATAGAGATAATACTGTGGGCAGGAAAGTCTGTGACTCATTCTATTTTCTATGCTTGGATTCATCATCAGCAAAGAAGAAATAATGTGCGTCTGGCCCAGGATTACCTTTCAGGTCTCTGCTATCTCTTTCACTGGCAGTCAGAAAAAAATGAGACGACTGCAGTCATCCTATTAAATTCAGATTTGTTTCATAACATAATGGATGTACTATTTGTTTTCCCTCAAACACTGCTGGAACAACAAAGGGGAGAATCTGCCATGTTGTGTAATTTGCATTAATGTCATGTAGTGAATATAAGCATTGGTAATGAATGGTAGGCTTAATGTTTTTGCAAATGCATGGATGCTATTGTTTCCACTGACCTTTCTTTATTATATGAAATAATTTTATTTATCCACAGATGGATCCAGATATTCTGCAAACATTGGTGCAAAATTACTAGCTTTGAAGAAAAAATAGGAAAAGGATTGTGTTATTCTGTTTGCTATATATGTCTTTGCAAGACTGTATTGATTTTATATGAGTAATAGGAGTTGTTCACAAAGTGCGCAGAAAGGTAATAGTGGAAATATACAAGGTGGGTCCTTTCTTTGTCTCTTTGGCTGAATATAGAGTATGTGTGACAAAAGGTTAGCATCCATCAGTGATATTATATCACAAGGTAATATGCTATCACAAAGTTATATGTTGTTTGGAAAATTGTGTGTGCCAAACTCCCTTTATTAACAGGCAGTCTTATACTCCAAAAAATGCCATCCAGGCCATCAGTCCCTCTAAGAATAGCAGAGGACATTCCTTATCCATTAAACAGTGCCATCCAGGCCATCAGCCCCTCTATGAACACTAGAGGACAATCCTTATCCATTAAACAGTGCCATCCAGGCCATCAGCCCCTCTATGAACACTAGAGGACAATCCTTATCCATTAAACAGTGACATCCAGGCCATCAGTCCCTCTATGAACAGCGGAGGAGAAATCTTACCCATTAAATAGTGCCATCCAGTTTCTCACCACAAATCATGACAGCCAACGGTTCCCCCTTAAAAAGCGCAAAACAGAATTCTCATCACCAGTAGTAGAATTTGGCTTTCCCTCTATGAGCAGCGTCACAGTTCAGATTTATAATATACTTACTTTTTGTGTGTGTTTGTGTAGATAGATAGCTAGATAGATTTGGAATAAAGAAATGTAAATACAGTATGTAGGAGTTGTCTCTATTTTTATGTAAGCATCAAGTTACAGAGCATGCAATATGCCAACATGTGAAGAATTTTAGAGTGGCTTTCACATCTGGTTTGACAGATGGTCACATGTAAGGAAACATTTTTTTTTTTCATATGTGAGATTATACTTTTGTACTGTCCTTTATTTTATAACCTTGAATGCCTTTGAATGACATTAAGTTAAATATACAAATAAATCTAAGCCACAACATATCTAATATTCATTTGCGACACGGCGTTATTTTAGGGAATTGTTACATTTTATCTATGTACTCATAACCTTGAGCTATTTATTGTTATTTGGTCCAGTGGCTTTATCAGAGACGTACAATAACTTGACATTGATTAGATTAAACTGTCAATTACAGTCAATTATAGACTGAGATAAGTAAATGAATCCCTCTTGTGGTACTTGTGGTTGCAGTTTACTGGAAATACAGTCAGATTACTATAATATGCTGGTCAGTCAGCTGTACACCATAAAATGACTGTTGCCACATGAAAAAGAAAGGCATGAGAAAGCTATCATGTAGATGGAGGCATAAATCGCAGATGTGTATAAGAAACAGATGAATGCCAGATTGAAAAAATTGTAGATGAAAGCCAGTGCTTTGACAGAACGTAAGCTTTAGAAAGCCAGGCGTCATACGGTAGTGATGAGCAGTGAATACAGCATCTGTCACTTCTTGCATTGTTCACTACTTTTCCCCTTTTCCAAGCTACATCCTCATGTACCTTTTCCCTAATTTCAGCTAGAAACTACCTGCTATGATGTGTCCCAATCACTACTAATATAGAAAGGAGGAAATCCTGCTTCTCGTTTGCTCTCACTCACACAAAAGCAGCAGCGGCCTGCAGGACATCACATAGTAGTAATGAGAAGTGTATCCATGAATCCAGCACTGGAGCAAGATAGTAGAACACTTACTAGAAGCAACAGCATCAGGGTGTCTCTCTGCATCTGTCTCTCTGCAACAGCTCGCTGCTCCTCCCCTCTCCCTTCTAATTTGACATCTAATTTGTGATTAAATTCAGAGAGAGGTCCATGGCAAAAGCCAAGGTTGCACATCCAGATTCTGAGGAATGTATCTGAAAATGTTACTTATTTGATGTTAAATTAATTACTTAAATCCATCTACTACCAAAGACTCTCTGCCCACATCCCAGACTTCATATCTGCAGACAAGAAGAGGAAACTCTACATCCTACTGGGAGAAGAAGAGGCCACTGTGGAGATCGCTGCCCAATACGTGTCCAGCTGTCACCAAACCAGAGGAAGATGAGACTCCACGGACTGTTATATTTATCCCAATCCACCCGCCCCATCCCCCCCCCCATATACCCGCCCCATCCCCCCCCCCCATATAGCGGTCACCAACGAAGAGGAAGATGAGACTCCATGGACTATTATACCCCAAACCAACCGCCCCGCCCCACCCCATCTCCCCACATAGCGGTCACCAACTAAGAAGAAGACGAGACTCCATGGACTGTTATACCCCAAAACCCCCCCCCCACCCCATACCCAACTCTCACCCACCCGAATCCAAACCCCCCCACACACACACACACTCTACTAGCTTTGGCAATGCCAAATATCTATTCGGACGTGCCAATAAAGCTTTTTTTTATTTGATTTGATTTGAATCCTCAGAATCCAGCACTGTATCATACTCCAATCAATGGCCTACAAATAGGATGTCAGGAACCAGGAGTGCATAGGTCCTGCTATAGGAATGGTAAAGAGCAGACAAATGGTCATACATTCTGGGCTGGTTTTAGACAAAGTGTGGTCCCAGGCAAAATTAAAACTGAGGCCCCAAAAGCTGAAATATTATGCAAGCAACACAGATATATATATATATATATATATAATATATATATATATATATATATATATATATATATATAGTCAAATCAGCAACCAGTGTGAAGAGAACTGCAAAGCTGATCTTTAGTGTTCCAGGGCAATAGCTGGGGAAGGGATCCTGAATAGAGATGAGCGAACAGTGTTCTATCGAACTCATGTTCGATCGGATATTAGGCTGTTCGGCATGTTCGAATCGAATCGAACACCGCGTGGTAAAGTGCGCCATTACTCGATTCCCCTCCCACCTTCCCTGGCGCCTTTTTTGCTCCAATAACAGCGCAGGGTAGGTGGGACAGGAACTACGACACCGGTGACGTTGAAAAAAGTAGGCAAAACCCATTGGCTGCCGAAAACATGTGACCTCTAATTTAAAAGAACAGCGCCGCCCAGGTTCGCGTCATTCTGAGCTTGCAATTCACCGAGGACGGAGGTTTCCGTCCAGCTAGCTAGGGCTTAGATTCTGGGTAGGCAGGGACAGGCTAGGATAGGAAGGAGAAGACAACCAACAGCTCTTGTAAGAGCTAAATTCCAGGGAGAAGCTTGTCAGTGTAACGTGGCACTAACGGGCTCAATCGCCGCAACCCAGCTTTCCCAGGATCCTGAATGGAATACACTGACAGTGTATTCCCGTATACCCGATATATACCCCCGATACCCGTTCCAACGGTGTGCCCCCCCACCTTCACCCCAGAAATACACTGCAAGTCCCCTAGCAATAGAATTGGGGCTATATACACCCACTATTTTTGCTACTGCCATATAGTGCCATTGTCTGACTGGGAATTCAAAGAATATATTGGGGTTACGTGCACCCACAATTTTTGCTACTGGTATATAGTGCCATTGTCTGACTGGGAATTCAAAGAATATATTGGGGTTATAAATACCCTCATTTCTTGCTACTGGTATATAGTGCCATTGTCTGACTGGGAATTCAAAGTATATATTGGGGTTACAAATACCCTCATTTCTTGCTACTGCCATATAGTGCCAGTTTCTGACTGGTAATTCAAAGAATATATTGGGGTTATAAATACCCTCATTTCTTGCTACTGGTATATAGTGCCATTGTCTGACTGGGAATTCAAAGAATATATTGGGGTCACAAATACCCTCATTTCTTGCTACTGCCATATAGTGCCAGTTTCTGACTGGTAATTCAAAGAATATATTGGGGTTACGTGCACCCACAAGTTTTGCTACTGGTATATAGTGCCATTGTCTGACTGGGAATTCAAAGAATATATTGGGGTTACAAATACCCTCATTTCTTGCAACTGGTATATAGTGCCATTGTCTGACTGGGAATTCAAAGAATATATTGGGGTTATAAATACCCTCATTTCTTGCTACTGCCATATAGTGCCAGTTTCTGACTGGTAATTCAAAGAATATATTTGGGTTATAAATACCCTCATTTCTTGCTACTGCCATATAGTGCCATTGTCTGACTGGGAATTCAAAGAATATATTGGGGTTACAAATACCCTCATTTCTTGCTACTGCCATATAGTGCCAGTTTCTGACTGGTAATTCAAAGAATATATTGGGGTTACGTGCACCCACAATTTTTGCTACTGGTATATAGTGCCATTGTCTGACTGGGAATTCAAAGAATATATTGGGGTTACAAATACCCTCATTTCTTGCTACTGGTATATAGTGCCATTGTCTGACTGGGAATTCAAAGAATATATTGGGGTTACAAATACCCTCATTTCTTGCTACTGCCATATAGTGCCAGTTTCTGACTGGTAATTCAAAGAATATATTGGGGTTATAAATACCCTCATTTCTTGCTACTGCCATATAGTGCCATTGTCTGACTGGTAATTCAAAGAATATATTGGGGTTATAAATACCCTCATTTCTTGCTACTGGTATATAGTGCCATTGTCTGACTGGGAATTCAAAGAATATATTGGGGTTATAAATACCCTCATTTCTTGCTACTGCCATATAGTGCCAGTTTCTGACTGGTAATTCAAAGAATATATTGGGGTTACGTGCACCCACAATTTTTGCTACTGGTATATAGTGCCATTGTCTGACTGGGAATTCAAAGAATATATTGGGGTTACAAATACCCTCATTTCTTGCTACTGGTATATAGTGCCATTATCTGACTGGGAATTCAAAGAATATATTGGGGTTACAAATACCCTCATTTCTTGCTACTGGTATATAGTGCCATTGTCTGACTGGGAATTCAAAGAATATATTGGGGTTACAAATACCCTCATTTCTTGCTACTGGTATATAGTGCCATTGTCTGACTGGGAATTCAAAGAATATATTGGGGTTATAAATACCCTCATTTCTTGCTACTGCCATATAGTGCCAGTTTCTGACTGGTAATTCAAAGAATATATTGGGGTTATAAATACCCTCATTTCTTGCTACTGGTATATAGTGCCATTGTCTGACTGGGAATTCAAAGAATATATTGGGGTTATAAATACCCTCATTTCTTGCTACTGGTATATAGTGCCATTGTCTGACTGGGAATTCAAAGAATATATTGGGGTTACAAATACCCTCATTTCATGCTACTGGTATATAGTGCCATTGTCTGACTGGGAATTCAAAGAATATATTGGGGTTACGTGCACCCACAATTTTTGCTACTGGTATATAGTGCCATTGTCTGACTGGGAATTCAAAGAATATATTGGGGTTACGTGCACCCACAATTTTTGCTACTGGTATATAGTGCCATTGTCTGACTGGGAATTCAAAGAATATATTGGGGTTATAAATACCCTCATTTCATGCTACTGGTATATAGTGCCATTGTCTGACTGGGAATTCAAAGAATATATTGGGGTTACAAATACCCTCATTTCTTGCTACTGCCATATAGTGCCAGTTTCTGACTGGTAATTCAAAGAATATATTGGGGTTATAAATACCCTCATTTCTTGCTACTGGTATATAGTGCCATTGTCTGACTGGGAATTCAAAGAATATATTGGGGTTATAAATACCCTCATTTCTTGCTACTGGTATATAGTGCCATTGTCTGACTGGGAATTCAAAGAATATATTGGGGTTACAAATACCCTCATTTCTTGCTACTGCCATATAGTGCCAGTTTCTGACTGGTAATTCAAAGAATATATTGGGGTTATAACTACCCTCATTTCTTGCTACTGGTATATAGTGCCATTGTCTGACTGGGAATTCAAAGAATATATTGGGGTTACAAATACCCTCATTTCTTGCTACTGCCATATAGTGCCAGTTTCTGACTGGTAATTCGAAGAATATATTGGGGTTACGTGCACCCACAATTTTTGCTACTGGTATATAGTGCCATTGTCTGACTGGGAATTCAAAGAATATATTTGGGTTACAAATACCCTCATTTCTTGCTACTGGTATATATTACCATTGTCTGACTGGGAATTCAAAGAATATATTGGGGTTACAAATACCCTCATTTCTTGCTACTGGTATATAGTGCCATTGTCTGACTGGGAATTCAAAGAATATATTGGGGTTATAAATACCCTCATTTCTTGCTACTGCCATATAGTGCCAGTTTCTGACTGGTAATTCAAAGAATATATTGGGGTTATAAATACCCTCATTTCTTGCTACTGCCATATAGTGCCATTGTCTGACTGGTAATTCAAAGAATATATTGGGGTTATAAATACCCTCATTTCTTGCTACTGGTATATAGTACCATTGTCAGACGGAGAATTCAAAGAATATATTGGGGTTATAAATACCCTCATTTCTTGCTACTGGTATATAGTGCCATTGTCTGACTGGGAATTCAAAGAATATATTGGGGTTACAAATACCCTCATTTCTTGCTACTGCCATATAGTGCCAGTTTCTGACTGGTAATTCAAAGAATATATTGGGGTTACGTGCACCCACAATTTTTGCTACTGGTATATAGTGCCATTGTCTGACTGGGAATTCAAAGAATATATTGGGGTTACAAATACCCTCATTTCTTGCTACTGGTATATAGTGCCATTGTCTGACTGGGAATTCAAAGAATATATTGGGGTTACAAATACCCTCATTTCTTGCTACTGCCATATAGTGCCAGTTTCTGACTGGTAATTCAAAGAATATATTGGGGTTATAAATACCCTCATTTCTTGCTACTGGTATATAGTGCCATTGTCTGACTGGGAATTCAAAGAATATATTGGGGTTATAAATACCCTCATTTCTTGCTACTGGTATATAGTGCCATTGTCTGACTGGGAATTCAAAGAATATATTGGGGTTACAAATACCCTCATTTCTTGCTACTGCCATATAGTGCCAGTTTCTGACTGGTAATTCAAAGAATATATTGGGGTTACGTGCACCCACAATTTTTGCTACTGGTATATAGTGCCATTGTCTGACTGGGAATTCAAAGAATATATTGGGGTTACAAATACCCTCATTTCTTGCTACTGGTATATAGTGCCATTGTCTGATTGGGAATTCAAAGAATATATTGGGGTTACAAATACCCTCATTTCTTGCTACTGGTATATAGTGCCATTGTCTGACTGGTAATTCAAAGAATATATTGGGGTTACGTGCACCCACAATTTTTGCTACTGGTATATAGTGCCATTGTCTGACTGGGAATTCAAAGAATATATTGGGGTTACGTGCACCCACAATTTTTGCTACTGGTATATAGTGCCATTGTCTGACTGGGAATTCAAAGAATATATTGGGGTTATAAATACCCTCATTTCTTGCTACTGGTATATAGTGCCATTGTCTGACTGGGAATTCAAAGAATATATTGGGGTTATAAATACCCTCATTTCTTGCTACTGGTATATAGTGCCATTGTCTGACTGGGAATTCAAGGAATATATTGGGGTTATAAATACCCTCATTTCTTGCTACTGCCATATAGTGCCAGTTTCTGACTGGTAATTCAAAGAATATATTGGGGTTATAAATACCCTCATTTCTTGCTACTGCCATATAGTGCCAGTTTCTGACTGGTAATTCAAAGAATATATTGGGGTTATAAATACCCTCATTTCTTGCTACTGGTATATAGTGCCATTGTCTGACTGGGAATTCAAAGAATATATTGGGGTTATAAATACCCTCATTTCTTGCTACTGGTATATAGTGCCATTGTCTGACTGGGAATTCAAAGAATATATTGGGGTTATAAATACCCTCATTTCTTGCTACTGGTATATAGTGCCATTGTCTGACTGGGAATTCAAAGAATATATTGGGGTTATAAATACCCTCATTTCTTGCTACTGCCATATAGTGCCAGTTTCTGTCTGGTAATTCAAAGAATATGTTGGGGTTACGTGCACCCACAATTTTTGCTACTGGTATATAGTGCCATTGTCTGACTGGGAATTCAAAGAATATATTGGGGTTATAAATACCCTCATTTCCTGCTACTGGTATATAGTGCCATTGTCTGACTGGGAATTCAAAGAATATATTGGGGTTACAAATACCCTCATTTCTTGCTACTGCCATATAGTGCCAGTTTCTGACTGGTAATTCGAAGAATATATTGGGGTTACGTGCACCCACAATTTTTGCTACTGGTATATAGTGCCATTGTCTGACTGGGAATTCAAAGAATATATTTGGGTTACAAATACCCTCATTTCTTGCTACTGGTATATATTACCATTGTCTGACTGGGAATTCAAAGAATATATTGGGGTTACAAATACCCTCATTTCTTGCTACTGGTATATAGTGCCATTGTCTGACTGGGAATTCAAAGAATATATTGGGGTTATAAATACCCTCATTTCTTGCTACTGCCATATAGTGCCAGTTTCTGACTGGTAATTCAAAGAATATATTGGGGTTATAAATACCCTCATTTCTTGCTACTGCCATATAGTGCCATTGTCTGACTGGTAATTCAAAGAATATATTGGGGTTATAAATACCCTCATTTCTTGCTACTGGTATATAGTACCATTGTCAGACGGAGAATTCAAAGAATATATTGGGGTTATAAATACCCTCATTTCTTGCTACTGGTATATAGTGCCATTGTCTGACTGGGAATTCAAAGAATATATTGGGGTTACAAATACCCTCATTTCTTGCTACTGCCATATAGTGCCAGTTTCTGACTGGTAATTCAAAGAATATATTGGGGTTACGTGCACCCACAATTTTTGCTACTGGTATATAGTGCCATTGTCTGACTGGGAATTCAAAGAATATACTGGGGTTACAAATACCCTCATTTCTTGCTACTGGTATATAGTGCCATTGTCTGACTGGGAATTCAAAGAATATATTGGGGTTACAAATACCCTCATTTCTTGCTACTGCCATATAGTGCCAGTTTCTGACTGGTAATTCAAAGAATATATTGGGGTTATAAATACCCTCATTTCTTGCTACTGGTATATAGTGCCATTGTCTGACTGGGAATTCAAAGAATATATTGGGGTTATAAATACCCTCATTTCTTGCTACTGGTATATAGTGCCATTGTCTGACTGGGAATTCAAAGAATATATTGGGGTTACAAATACCCTCATTTCTTGCTACTGCCATATAGTGCCAGTTTCTGACTGGTAATTCAAAGAATATATTGGGGTTACGTGCACCCACAATTTTTGCTACTGGTATATAGTGCCATTGTCTGACTGGGAATTCAAAGAATATATTGGGGTTACAAATACCCTCATTTCTTGCTACTGGTATATAGTGCCATTGTCTGATTGGGAATTCAAAGAATATATTGGGGTTACAAATACCCTCATTTCTTGCTACTGGTATATAGTGCCATTGTCTGACTGGTAATTCAAAGAATATATTGGGGTTACGTGCACCCACAATTTTTGCTACTGGTATATAGTGCCATTGTCTGACTGGGAATTCAAAGAATATATTGGGGTTACGTGCACCCACAATTTTTGCTACTGGTATATAGTGCCATTGTCTGACTGGGAATTCAAAGAATATATTGGGGTTATAAATACCCTCATTTCTTGCTACTGGTATATAGTGCCATTGTCTGACTGGGAATTCAAAGAATATATTGGGGTTATAAATACCCTAATTTCTTGCTACTGGTATATAGTGCCATTGTCTGACTGGGAATTCAAGGAATATATTGGGGTTATAAATACCCTCATTTCTTGCTACTGCCATATAGTGCCAGTTTCTGACTGGTAATTCAAAGAATATATTGGGGTTATAAATACCCTCATTTCTTGCTACTGCCATATAGTGCCAGTTTCTGACTGGTAATTCAAAGAATATATTGGGGTTATAAATACCCTCATTTCTTGCTACTGGTATATAGTGCCATTGTCTGACTGGGAATTCAAAGAATATATTGGGGTTATAAATACCCTCATTTCTTGCTACTGGTATATAGTGCCATTGTCTGACTGGGAATTCAAAGAATATATTGGGGTTATAAATACCCTCATTTCTTGCTACTGGTATATAGTGCCATTGTCTGACTGGGAATTCAAAGAATATATTGGGGTTATAAATACCCTCATTTCTTGCTACTGCCATGTAGTGCCAGTTTCTGTCTGGTAATTCAAAGAATATGTTGGGGTTACGTGCACCCACAATTTTTGCTACTGGTATATAGTGCCATTGTCTGACTGGGAATTCAAAGAATATATTGGGGTTATAAATACCCTCATTTCTTGCTACTGGTATATAGTGCCATTGTCTGACTGGGAATTCAAAGAATATATTGGGGTTATAAATACCCTCATTTCTTGCTACTGGTATATAGTGCCACTTTCTGACTGGGAATTCAAAGAATATATTGGGGTTATAAATACCCTCATTTCTTGCTACTGCCATATAGTGCCAGTTTCTGACTGGTAATTCAAAGAATATATTGGGGTTATAAATACCCTCATTTCTTGCTACTGGTATATAGTGCCATTGTCTGACTGGGAATTCAAAGAATATATTGGGGTTATAAATACCCTCATTTCTTGCTACTGGTATATAGTGCCATTGTCTGACTGGGAATTCAAAGAATATATTGGGGTTACGTGCACCCACAATTTTTGCTACTGGTATATAGTGCCAATTTCTAACTGGGAATTCAAAATGCGCAAGGCTCCCGGAAAGGGACGTGGACGAGGCCGTGGGCGAGGTCGGGGGAATGGTTCTGGGGAGCAAGGTAGCAGTGAAGCCACAGGGCGTCCCGTGCCTACTCCTGTGGGGCAGCAAGCATTGCACCACTCCACAGTGCCAGGGTTGCTTGCCACATTAACTAAACTGCAGGGTACAAACCTTAGTAGGCCCGAGAACCAGGAACAGGTCTTGCAATGGCTGTCAGAGAACGCTTACAGCACATTGTCCAGCAGCCAGTCAGACTCTGCCTCCTCTCCTCCTATTACCCAACAGTCTTGTCCTCCTTCCTCCCAAAATTCCCAAGCTTCACAGAACAATAACCCCAACTGTCCCTGCTCCCCAGAGCTGTTCTCCGCTCCTTTCATTGTCCCTCAACCTGCCTCTCCACGTCACGATTCCACGAACCTAACAGAGGAGCATCTGTGTCCAGATGCTCAAACACTAGAGTCTCCTCCATCTCCGTTCGATTTGGTGGTGGATGACCAGCAACCCACCCTCATCGACGATGATGTGACGCAGTTGCCGTCAGGGCATCCAGTTGACCGGCGCATTGTGCGGGAGGAGGAGATGAGACAGGAGTTGGAAGAGGAAGTGGTGGATGATGAGGACACTGACCCGACCTGGACAGGGGGGATGTCAAGCGGGGAAAATAGTGTGGATGTTGAGGCAGGTGCAGCACCAAAAAGGGTAGGTAGAGGCAAAGGCAGAGGTCAGCAGCTTAGGCGAAGCCAGGCCACACCCGGAATCTCCCAAGATGTTCCAGTTCGTACCCAGCCCCGAAAAACTCCCACCTCGAGGGCACGTTTCTCGAAGGTGTGGAGTTTTTTCAAGGAATGCGCCGAGGATAGATATAGTGTTGTCTGCACAATTTGCCTCTTGAAATTGATTAGGGGCTCTGAGAAGAGCAACCTGTCCACCACTTCAATGCGCCGTCATTTGGAATCCAAGCACTGGAATCAGTGGCAGGCAGCAACGGCAGGACAAAGGCCGCCTGCCGTTCACGCCACTGCCACTGCCTCTGCCACTGCCTCTGCCTCTGCCACTGCCACTGCTGACTGTGCTGGCGATGCACTCCAGAGGACGAGCCAGGACACCACTTCATCTGCCTCCGCCACTTTGTTGACTTCTCCCTCATCCTCCCCTGTTCCTGTCTTATCTCCTTCTCCTGCACCATCAAAGGCACCATCAGGCGCTTCTTTACAACAACCCACCATCTCTCAGACATTAGAGCGGCGGCAGAAATACACTGCTAACCACCCACACGCGCAAGCCTTGAACGCCAACATCGCTAAACTGCTGGCCCAGGAGATGTTGGCGTTCCGGCTTGTTGAAACTCCCGCCTTCCTGGAACTGATGGCAACTGCGGCACCTCGCTATGCCGTCCCTAGCCGTCACTACTTCTCCCGGTGTGCCGTCCCCACCTTGCATCAGCACGTGTCACTCAACATCAGGCGGGCCCTTAGTTCCGCGCTTTGCACAAAGGTCCACTTGACCACCGACGCGTGGACAAGTGCATGCGGACAGGGACGCTACATTTCACTGACGGCACACTGGGTGAATGTAGTTGAGGCTGGGACTGCTTCCCAAACTGGCCCGGTGTACCTCGTCTCCCCGCCTAACATTCCTGGCAGGGACACGAGAAGAACACCCCCCTCCTCCTCCTCCTCTACCGCCTCCTCCTCCGCCACCGCCTCCTCCTCCGCCACCGCCTCCTCCTCCGCTGTTAGATTGACCCCAGCTACGAGTTGGAAACGTTGCAGCACTGGCGTTGGTAGACGTCAGCAGGCTGTGCTGAAGCTGATCAGCTTGGGGGACAGACAGCACACTGCCTCCGAGGTGAGGGATGCCCTCCTCGATGAGACGGCAATATGGTTTGAGCCGCTGCACCTGGGCCCAGGCATGGTCGTTTGTGATAACGGCCGGAACCTGGTAGCAGCTCTGGAGCTTGCCGGACTCCAACATGTTCCATGCCTGGCCCACGTCTTCAACCT
This sequence comes from Leptodactylus fuscus, assembly GCF_031893055.1. Taxonomy (NCBI): domain Eukaryota; kingdom Metazoa; phylum Chordata; class Amphibia; order Anura; family Leptodactylidae; genus Leptodactylus; species Leptodactylus fuscus. Next base: position 137,228,725 of record NC_134265.1, read on the forward strand.
AGTGGTGCAACGTTTCCTAAAGAGCTACCCCAATGTTCCAGAGCTACTGGTGAAAGTGCGGCGCATGTGCGCCCACTTTCGCAAGTCGACAGTAGCCGCTGCTAGCTTAAAATCTCTCCAGCAACGCCTGCATGTGCCACAACACCGGCTTTTGTGCGACGTCCCCACACGCTGGAACTCAACGTTTCAGATGTTGAATAGAGTGGTTGAGCAGCAGAGACCTTTGATGGAATACCAGCTACAAAACCCTAGGGTGCCACAAAGTCAGCTGCCTCAGTTTCTCATCCATGAGTGGCCATGGATGAGAGACCTTTGTGACATCCTACGGGTGTTTGAGGAGTCCACAAGGAGGGTGAGCTCTGAGGATGCGATGGTGAGCCTTACAATCCCGCTCTTGTGTGTTCTGAGAGAATCCCTGATTGACATCAGGGATAACTCAGATCACACAGAGGAGTTAGGGATAGCATCCGATCCGTCACAGCTGGAGAGTAGGTCCACACATCTGTCCGCTTCACTGCGTTTAATGGAGGAGGAGGAGGAGGAGGAGGAGGAAGAAGAGTTGTCCGATGATGTGATGGTGATACAGGAGGCTTCCGGGCAACTTCGAATCGTCCCATTGTTGCAGCGCGGATGGGTAGACATGGAGGATGAGGAGGAAATGGAGATTGAACTTTCCGGTGGGGCCAGAGGAGTCATGCCAACTAACACTGTGGCAGACATGGCTGAGTTCATGTTGGGGTGCTTTACAACTGACAAGCGTATTGTCAAAATCATGGAGGACAACCAGTACTGGATCTTTGCTATCCTTGACCCCCGGTATAAAAACAACATCTCGTCTTTTATTCCGGTAGAGGGGAGGGCCAATCGCATCAATGCTTGCCACAGGCAATTGGTGCAGAATATGATGGAGATGTTTCCAGCATGTGACGTTGGCGGCAGGGAGGGCAATTCCTCCAGTAGGCAACCAAGTTCTCACCGGTCCACACAAACGAGGGGCACACTGTCTAAGGTCTGGGACACCTTGATGGCACCCCCTCGCCAAAGTGCCGCCACGGAGGGTCCTAGTGTCACCAGGCGTGAGAAGTATAGGCGCATGTTGCGGGAATACCTTTCCGACCACAGCCCTGTCCTCTCCGACCCCTCTGCGCCCTACACGTATTGGGTGTCGAAGTTGGACCTGTGGCTTGAACTTGCCCTATATGCCTTGGAGGTGCTGTCCTGTCCTGCCGCCAGCGTCCTATCTGAGAGGGTGTTCAGTGCAGCCGGTGGCATCATCACTGACAAGCGCACCCGTCTGTCAGCTGAGAGTGCCGACCGGCTCACTTTGATAAAAATGAACCACCACTGGATAGAGCCTTCATTTTTGTGCCCACCTGTGTAAAGCACCCCAACATGAAACTCCATGTCTGTACTCAACCTCTCCAATTCCTCCGCATCCTCATACTCATCCACCATAAGCGTTGCACAATTCTGCTAATACTAGGCTCCCTCCACCCTGATTTCCCCCAACTCTGCTGGTTAGAGGCTCCCTCCACCCTGATTTCCACCAACTCTGCTGGTTAGAGGCTCCCTCCACCATGAATTGGTCCAAACTGGGCTGTTTAGAGGCTCCCTCCACCATGAATTGGTCCAAACTGGGGTTTTTAGAGGCTCCCTCCACCATGAATTGGTCCAAACTGGGCTGTTTAGAGGCTCCCTCCACCATGAATTGGTCCAAACTGGGGTTTTTAGAGGCTCCCTCCACCATGAATTGGTCCAAACTTGGCTGGTTAGAGGCTCCCTCCACCACGAATTTGCCCAACTGGGCTGTTTAGAGGCTCCCTCCACCATGAATTTGCCCAAACTGGGCTGTTTATAGGCTCCCTCCACCATGAATTGGTCCAAACTGGGGTTTTTAGAGGCTCCCTCCACCATGAATTGGTCCAAACTGGGCTGTTTAGAGGCTCCCTCCACCATGAATTGGTCCAAACTGGGCTTTTTAGAGGCTCCCTCCACCATGAATTGGTCCAAACTGGGCTGGTTAGAGGCTCCCTCCACCATGAATTTGCCCAAACTGGGCTGTTTAGAGGCTCCCTCCACCATGAATTTGCCCAAACTGGGCTGTTTAGAGGCTCCCTCCACCATGAATTGGTCCAAACTGGGGTTTTTAGAGGCTCCCTCCACCATGAATTGGTCCAAACTGGGCTGTTTATAGGCTCCCTCCACCATGAATTGGTCCAAACTGGGGTTTTTAGAGGCTCCCTCCACCATGAATTGGTCCAAACTGGGGTTTTTAGAGGCTCCCTCCACCATGAATTTGCCCAAACTGGTTTGTCTAGTGGCTCCCTCCACCATGAATTTGCCCAAACTGAGCTGTTTAGAGGCTCCCTCCACCATGAATTGGTCCAAACTGGGGTTTTTAGAGGCTCCCTCCACCATGAATTGGTCCAAATTGGGGGTTTTTAGAGGCTCCCTCCACCATGAATTTGCCCAAACTGGGCTGTTTAGAGGCTCCCTCCATCATGAATTGGTCCAAACTGGGGTTTTTAGAGGCTCCCTCCACCATGAATTGGTCCAAACTGGGGTTTTTAGAGGCTCCCTCCACCATGAATTGGTCCAAACTGGGGTTTTTAGAGGCTCCCTCCACCATGAATTTGCCCAAACTGGGCTGTTTAGAGGCTCCCTCCACCATGAATTGGTCCAAACTGGGGTTTTTAGAGGCTCCCTCCACCATGAATTGGTCCAAACTGGGGGTTTTTAGAGGCTCCCTCCACCATGAATTTGCCCAAACTGGGCTGTTTAGAGGCTCCCTCCATCATGAATTGGTCCAAACTGGGGTTTTTAGAGGCTCCCTCCATCATGAATTGGTCCAAACTGGGGTTTTTAGAGGCTCCCTCCACCATGAATTTGCCCAAACTGGGCTGTTTAGAGGCTCCCTCCACCATGAATTGGCCCAAACTGGGCTGTTTAGAGGCTCCCTCCACCATGAATTGGTCCAAACTGGGCTTTTTAGAGGCTCCCTCCACCATGAATTGGTCCAAACTGGGCTGGTTAGAGGCTCCCTCCACCATGAATTTGCCCAAACTGGGCTGTTTAGAGGCTCCCTCCACCATGAATTGGTCCAAACTGGGGTTTTTAGAGGCTCCCTCCACCATGAATTGGTCCAAACTGGGCTGTTTATAGGCTCCCTCCAACATGAATTGGTCCAAACTGGGGTATTTAGAGGCTCCCTCCACCATGAATTGGTCCAAACTGGGCTGGTTAGAGGCTCTCTCCACCATGAATTTGCCCAAACTGGGCTGTTTAGAGGCTCCCTCCACCATGAATTTGCCCAAACTGGGCTGTTTAGAGGCTCCCTCCACCATGAATTGGTCCAAACTGGGGTTTTTAGAGGCTCCCTCCACCATGAATTGGTCCAAACTGGGGTTTTTAGAGGCTCCCTCCACCATGAATTGGTCCAAACTGGGGTTTTTAGAGGCTCCCTCCACCATGAATTTGCCCAAACTGGGCTGTTTAGAGGCTCCCTCCACCATGAATTGGTCCAAACTGGGGTTTTTAGAGGCTCCCTCCACCATGAATTGGTCCAAACTGGGCTGTTTAGAGGCTCCCTCCATCATGAATTGGTCCAAACTGGGGTTTTTAGAGGCTCCCTCCATCATGAATTGGTCCAAACTGGGGTTTTTAGAGGCTCCCTCCACCATGAATTTGCCCAAACTGGGCTGTTTAGAGGCTCCCTCCACCATGAATTTGCCCAAACTGGGCTGTTTAGAGGCTCCCTCCACCATGAATTGGTCCAAACTGGGGTTTTTAGAGGCTCCCTCCACCATGAATTGGTCCAAACTGGGCTGGTTAGAGGCTCCCTCCACCATGAATTTGCCCAAACTGGGCTGTTTAGAGGCTCCCTCCACCATGAATTTGCCCAAACTGGGCTGTTTAGAGGCTCCCTCCACCATGAATTGGTCCAAACTGGGGTTTTTAGAGGCTCCCTCCACCATGAATTGGTCCAAACTGGGCTGTTTATAGGCTCCCTCCAACATGAATTGGTCCAAACTGGGGTTTTTAGAGGCTCCCTCCACCATGAATTGGTCCAAACTGGGCTGGTTAGAGGCTCTCTCCACCATGAATTTGCCCAAACTGGGCTGTTTAGAGGCTCCCTCCACCATGAATTTGCCCAAACTGGGCTGTTTAGAGGCTCCCTCCACCATGAATTGGTCCAAACTGGGCTGTTTAGAGGCTCCCTCCACCATGAATTGGTCCAAACTGGGCTGTTTAGAGGCTCCCTCCACCATTAATTGGTCCAAACTGGGGTTTTTAGAGGCTCCCTCCACCATGAATTGGTCCAAACTGGGGTTTTTAGAGGCTCCCTCCACCATGAATTTGCCCAAACTGGGCTGTTTAGAGGCTCCCTCCACCATGAATTTGCCCAAACTGAGCTGTTTAGAGGCTCCCTCCACCATGAATTGGTCCAAACTGGGGTTTTTAGAGGCTCCCTCCACCATGAATTGGTCCAAACTGGGGTTTTTAGAGGCTCCCTCCACCATGAATTGGTCCAAACTGGGGGTTTTTAGAGGCTCCCTCCACCATGAATTTGCCCAAACTGGGCTGTTTAGAGGCTCCCTCCATCATGAATTGGTCCAAACTGGGCTTTTTAGAGGCTCCCTCCACCATGAATTGGTCCAAACTGGGGTTTTTAGAGGCTCCCTCCACCATGAATTGGTCCAAACTGGGGTTTTTAGAGGCTCCCTCCACCATGAATTTGCCCAAACTGGGCTGTTTAGAGGCTCCCTCCACCATGAATTTGCCCAAACTGGGCTGTTTAGAGGCTCCCTCCACCATGAATTGGTCCAAACTGGGGTTTTTAGAGGCTCCCTCCACCATGAATTGGTCCAAACTGGGGGTTTTTAGAGGCTCCCTCCACCATGAATTTGCCCAAACTGGGCTGTTTAGAGGCTCCCTCCATCATGAATTGGTCCAAACTGGGGTTTTTAGAGGCTCCCTCCACCATGAATTGGTCCAAACTGGGCTGGTTAGAGGCTCCCTCCACCATGAATTGGTCCAAACTGGGTTTTTTAGAGGCTCCCTCCACCATGAATTTGCCCAAACTGGGCTGGTTAGAGGCTCCCTCCACCATGAATTGGTCCAAACTGGGGTTTTTAGAGGCTTCCTCCACCATGAATTGGTCCAAACTGGGGTTTTTAGAGGCTCCCTCCACCATGAATTTGCCCGAACTCTGCTGGTTAGAGGCTCAATCCACCCTGATTTTCAAAACAAATGTTGGTGCCAACCTCAACTTACTACAAGGGCCAAATTCACTGCTGGTGACAAGCTCTCCTCACTGCAAGTGCCAAATACACATGTTTCAAGGTGTTTTCCTACTGTCAGAGAGGTGGTATTGAGTGTGTAAAGTGTGTAGTTGTTAGGCTGTGATGTTGGGGTAATAGAGGGTCTTTGGTGTGTTAGATGCCCCCAGACATGCTTCCCCTGCTGTCCCAGTGTCATTCCAGAGGTGTTGGCATCATTTCCTGGGGTGTCATAGTGGACTTGGTGACCCTCCAGACACGGATTTGGGTTTCCCCCTTAACGAGTATCTGTTCCCCATAGACTATAATGGGGTTCGAAACCCGTTCGAACACACGAACATTGAGCGGCTGTTCGAATCGAATTTCGAAACTCGAACATTTTAGTGTTCGCTCATCTCTAATCCTGAAAATTACAGTTTAAAAAAAAGTTGAAAAAATAAAAATTTAAACCATCCCCCTTTCCATAGAACATATATAAAAGTATATAAAGAAGGTAAACCACATACACATTAGTGTTAGAGTAATTCTCTGTTTCTTATATGTGTACCTATATTCTTATATGACAATGGCTTGCATCTCTCTGAACCAGAGTTTCTATATCCATTTTGTCAGATTATGTAACATTGTAACATGCTTTTCACCCTTAGATGGATCTTTTGCTTTACTCAAGGATGATTCTGATATATCAGACATTTTTTTTTCCTCTCTGTAATCTGTAAATTATTATGTAAATTATTTTTTTGTCTAATTTTCCTAAATGGTTGACAGTACCGTATCTACTTGAGTACAAGCCGACCCGAATATAAGCCGAGGCCCCTAATTTTAACACAAAAAAACTGGGAAAACTTATTTATAAGCCGGGGGGGGGGGGGGGGGGGTAATGCAGCAACTACCGTATTTTACGGACTATAAGGCGCACTAGCCTATAAGCCGCATTGCCCATGAGCGCCTTATAGTCCGTCTCATTTCATATATAAGGCGCACCGGACTATAAGCCGCAGTCCGGTGCGCATTATATGTTATTGAAAGCGGCGGCAGGCAGACTTTGCCAGCGGCCCACTTGGGGACCTCCCTGAATGGAATACCGAACAAAATGTGAACCAGGCCTTGTGTTACATCTCATCTACATATATGACGTCTTATTCTTAAAAGCGAAATGAACGTGTAAGTATATTTCAATTGACATTGTTGGGGTTCTAACCAATTGTTTAAATAGATTTCTGAAAAGGTTTTAGAAAGGTGGGTGGATGCTTTACTATGTAATATAATGCTTTTATTCAGTATCTTTGTTTACCTATGACCAATCACATTCGCATACCAAGTAAGAGAACATTCTATACTAGACAGGAAATATAAAGAAAGTTGTCATAGTAAAAGAAGTAGCCCACATGTCAATTGTTCAGGAAATTACAGGCACTCAAGCTGCTTTAACATTGTTTGCCAATGGATCTGCAGGGCTCACAGAGACTTCCAGGGGTAAAATACTTGTTTTCCTAAAAGGAACAATTTCGAGTGATTAAAACCTCCTACCTCTCACTTAAAGGTTACTCATTGTTTCTCCAGATTCCTTTGAGTTTCTTTTTTGTATAATGAATAATTCATTGTAACAGTAGGTGTGTGATGCATTCAGTAAATATCAGAGCTGTTGTGCATTCAATTAGAATACTAATGTAATTCCATCCTATAATAACATTTGTCATCTGTGTTTTCTGATTGAAGTAAATAAGAAAAATCACTCTTGATGTTTTAGTGTGTGCTACCTATCACAAACAACACATTTTCATATTGCAGTGCTGTGTGGTATGGATTAGTCACTGCTGATATCACTCTCTTGTTTTTTTTTTTAAATATATTCATTAATTAATTAGGAACTTAAAAAAATTCTATGATGAAATACTTTTAAAGATCCCATCAAGGTTTATAATAGAGAGATGTAAAGCACCAAATATACTGCTGTCCAGGTACATAGCTAAAGGGGTGCAGAGATAGCAGTCATGGCTGGGATCTGGTGTTGAGTTGAGCCGATCTTGAGATTTCAGGATCGATTTTAAAATCTGATTTCCTATCATTTTCCAATTGATCTCGATCGTGAAATTTGCTCGATCGCCGATTGGGATCCAATCTTTCCCGATCGCTCAACCCTACTAAGGATATATACATGATCTTTTGATAACCTCTGACCTCGATCCCGCTGGAAAAGATCGGGATCGGAATTCCGATCACGATCGTGAAATTTACTTGATTGCCGATCGGAATCCGATCTTTTCTGCTCCCAATCGCTCAACCCTAATCTGGTGCCTTTTGCTGCTGACCATGAAGTGACCTACAATAAAAGTGTTTGTATCTGCAATGGATGCTATACCATTAAAGAAAAATGGATTTGAGAATTAATTCAATGCAGAGAAAAGTTTATGGTGGCATGGGGTAAGACACTCAGCTGGAGGAGCTGTTGGTAGTCCTGCAGAACAAGCAGTTTCAGAGTTGACTATGACTGTATCAGTGAGGGCCCATCATCCCCCGGGCACTATATCAAATGTATAAGTGCAGTTAGACTCATGCCTTAAAAATAGGGATTCATATAAACATTTGCTTGACATAAAAGTGCAGATTAAAGAGATATAGAAAATGTTAAATCCATGCTAAAACATCTATTGAATGGCAATTTTCTAAATGTCCATTCCCGGCTATAATAAACCTACCAGAAGAGGCTTAAAGTGTTCCTTCTCTTTGTAGCTTTCTCATACAAGGCAACTGTATTATCTGTAAATTGAAGTAAAGGACATTCCCGGGGAAGCAATAAACTGCTATTAAAAGTGGTTCAGAATTTGCTCATGTCACACAAACAGACTTACTGAAAGTAACTTTTTGCGACTCACTGCTGTAGGATAGAAAAATATAAAAGACAAATATAAATAATATATGTTATATATTCTAACAATGTGTTCTTCAAAACTGGTGGCAGATACAATTGTATGGTAGGGTACAGTGATGATGGGGTGCAGGCAGCAAAGTGCATTGTGTGCTGGAAGTTGGCGAATTGTCAGATTTCAGGATTCTTTAATCAGGCTTTAGTAGAAATCCAAGTTTTTGATTTGTATTGAACATTATACAGAAAAGTAGAAAGCAAAGAAATAGTAGGACAGGAGACTTGCTAAGAAATCTACATTTAGACTGGTGGTTCATTATTAGTTGATTGTTTTGGAAGTTATACATTTGACTTTTTTCCCCCACACCTAGAGATTGTATATTTGACCTTGTGTATATGGGTGGTATGTATATGAGTATATGTGCTTTATATGCAGACTGTGTATTGTTTACTGAATATACAATAACGATTATCAAGTTCAGGTTATTCCATTAAAGGGATCCTATAATTGGATACCCTTTTTTTATGACTAACATGTAGGAATAGCCTTAAGAAAGGCTATTCTTATACCTTTAGAAGTCTTCTCCGTGCCGCTGTTCGTTAGATATCCCGGTTTTCTTTGGTATGCAAATTAGTTGTCTCGCAGCACTGGGGTTGGTCCTCAGCGCTCAAACAGTACTGGGGTGGTCCCCAATACTGCAAGAGAACTCTCCAGCGATGCCTCTATCTTCTACTGGAACGCTCTCTCCCTGTTTCTTCCGTCAAGGCATGCGCAGTTGGCTTTACAATCAGGCCTCAGGCAGAGCCGACTGTGCATGCCCATGGCCACAAGAAAATGGCCGCTTACACCAACTTACTGTGTAAGCAGCCACAAGAAAATGGCTGCGCATGCCTAGCAGATTGAAATCCAGGATGAAAGAAACAGGGAGAGGGCGTTCCAGAAGAAGATAGAGGCGTCGCTGGAGAGTTCTCTCACAGCATTGGGAACCGCCCCCAGTGCTGCGAGAGAACTCATTTGCATACCAAAGAAAACTGGGATATCTAACGAACGGTGGCACGGAGAAGACTTCTAAAGGTAGAAGAATAGCCTTTCTTAAAGAGGACCTTTCACCATTTTGCCCACAGGCAGTTCTATATACTGCCGGAAAGCTGAGTTCAGAGCACTGTCGGCTTTCCCGATCTGGGCCCAGTATGAAGAGCTTACGGTCCCGGTACCATAGCTCTTCTATGGTCAGAAGGGCGTTTCTGACACTCAGTCAGAGATGTCCTTCTTCACAGCACAGCCAATCGCGCTGTGCTGTAAGAGCTGGGAGGAACGCCCCCCTCCCTCCCTGATAATGCTCGTCTATGGACGAGTACTGCGAGCAGATGGAGGGGGCGTTCCTCCCGGCTCTCGCAGCACAGCGCGATTGGCTGTGCTGTGAAGAAGGACGTCTCTGACTGAGTGTCAGAAACGCCCTTCTGACTATGAAGAGCTATGGTACCGGGACCGTAAGCTCTTCACACTGGGCCCAGATCGGGAAAGCCGACAGTGCGCTGAACTGTATGCTTTCCGGCAGTATATAGAACTGCCTATGGGCAATATGGTGAAAGGTCCTCTTTAAGGCTATTCCTACATGTTAGTCAGAAAAAAGGGTATCCAATGATAGGGTTCCTTTAATAGCTTCAGATAAAAGAGCAAAGATATGTATTTACCAGCAAAAGACTCGACAACTAAACACATTTTATTCAGCATCATGCAACTCCATGTGTGTCCACCCTTTTCCATTATTTTTCTCTAGGAGATGTGCTTTCTCTGCAGCTGTACGTTTTAGTAATTCTACTAAACCGGTAAAAATTCAATCCAATAACTCTGGTGCTTGTTCTGCTCCTCACATTCAAAGTAATCCCAAGTCCTAAAAACTATTTTAAGAGCACTAGCAGGACATTTGTCTTGATCTGCAGCGTGGTTTCTACATTCAGGACACTGGGGACCCCTTCCCACAATTCTGCTTCCGTCTGTCCCACTGGCTGATTGATGCCTTTCCCTATCTCTCTTCATATATAAAAAAGCTGTCAACCTCTTTGTGTAAGGAAGGGAGAACTTGCAGCATTTATGATTGTTTCACACATAACAAATGATACAACCTTTTAAGCCACAGACAGAAGTGTATTCAAAAGGAAAGTGAACGATAAAGAAAGAATTTATACCATTTCTTTCCATTGGATCCATTACTGTTTTGGGCTAAAAAAAAAAAAAAAAAAAAAAGAAACCCTGCCAACCACCCAAAACACCAGGGCATGACAAAAGTTATAATTTTTTGGGGACACCATTTTTTGCACACAAAAATACATCTTTTTGCCATTTTTACTGCACTCGCTACTTTTGTATACAAATAGAGCAAGAATCAAGATTACTATTAGGCCCCTGCAAGCCTGACCCTCTGCAATCCAAAGCCGCAAAGACCAACTATAATCAGGTGGTTTTAACTGAGGCTTGCTCACAGGTTTCTCTGAAGGCCCACCATGTTCAAGCATTTTTAGTTGAAGCATGTGGTTGAGATTCGTTAATGCTCATTTACTATACTATGCTGGTACTGTAGATCACATCAGATGAGCCGCATGCATGTTCAGACCCACTGGAATTATTGCCTGACGTCAAACATTTTTATTGAAGATTATCTGTTTATTTGGTTTTCAGTGTGCAAACACAATGAACAATTGCAAGTACAGCCATAACAAAAACCATAAGAAAAAAAACATAAAATGATATAAAGGTAATATCACTGACATGTCTCATCATACCCTAGCTGCATTTAATACAGGGAGGAAAAGGTCTGGGAGAGGGGACGAGGAGAAGAAATAACAGATAATACAAACAGATATTGCTAGAAACAGTAAATTGATATAGGATTATGTCCAAGGGCAGTCCAAGGACACTGTTTAAAGAGTAATGAAACAGAAAACAAGAGAAAATAAATAAATAGATGAGTAAGGTGACATAGAATTGAGGTATAATTGCTTTAACATATAAGTAGTTAGCCATATGGGCTCCAAGCGGCCCAGTGTCAATCATCTCATTGGGACAATTTGTTTTCACAGTTTGATAAATTTAGAATGTGATCTTTCTTCCCAACTCACAGATTCTTCCAGTCTGTAGATTTGTTCAATCATATCAAACCATTGGGCAGTTGTGGGGATTTCAGTTGTTAGCCACAGTGACAAATTCAAGTTTAGCTTCCTGTATCAGCTGGGTGGTTAGATTGTGTGAGGTTGACGTCCATGTCTTAAGAGCAAGCAAGAGGAAAACAGTCTCAGGGGTCAGTAATTGCTGAAGAGCAAAATATTGTTCATATAAGATTCAATTTGTCTCCAGAACAGATATATACAGGGACAAAACCAAAATACATAGCATAACATAACATAATAATGCTCCTACAGTCACCCTAACATCATATGACCCAATATTATAATGTTCCCTCCTATTGCCCTACAGTATGAAGTCCCTCTCCTCGTGCCCCAGTTTAAACATCGTGCCTATAGATCCTGGAGCTGGAGCATAGAGAGGAGAACAGCTGTCTGCTCCTGTTTCACCACTGTATTCAACTCATCTGCATCCTCTCCAAACGCAGATGATTTAAATCCAGGACATACCTCCCACCGACTGGGACCACGGGACCCAGAATACGGAAATGTTCCACAGAATTCAGGATGGTTGGGAGGTGTAGCTAAGCCCATTCAAACTATTGAAGACAGGGATTTATACCATCTTGTCATTAAAAAGTTTTCTTGGATTAGTATGCATTGTGAGAAACCATGCTATCTAAGATGAATAGACCGAATCTCTGCGGAACTGAAAGTTCTACCTAAGTTTGCTTTTCATTGTCTTGTATATACAGATGTCGAGGTTGTGCTTAGAGAAAGTGTTGGGTGAATTGGTTCACAACAAGCAGTATTTGACCTGAATAAACCAAATTGTTCCATTTTTAACAAAACCCAATAATTTGGGATTCATCTCGGAGGAACTAAAATGGCCATTGCAAAATGATTTGTGGTAAATAGGTATAGGCCCAAGGTAGGTGTAAACAATAAAAAAACATTTGTACTCACCTTCCCTCACCTCTTCCTTCACCTCCTCATGGCGTCTAGTGATCTGTGTCGAAAGAGGCCAGGGATGCTGAGTCTAATAAATTAATAATTTTTACGTCCGATTCTATCTGAACAAGTTCAGACCGAACACTGGATACTGGTGCAGTGCATACAGTGCGCCGGCATCCAGTCGCGTCATTCCGCTTCAGATTAGGCACAAATGAATGGGCCTAGTCGGGAGGGAGGGAGATGTCACGCCGTGGAATCTGCCTCAAGAAAGGTCATGCCGCTTATTTTTACTGCGAGCTGGAACAAGCCACTTGTTGAAAGAGTGTAACCCCCTCACAGGAGTTACTAATGGTTATTTGGCCATAGAAGTGCCTTACATGTTATGATAGTTTGTATGTGTTGTCATGTTTATTCAGTATTCATTTGTGTAATGTTGTTAAGCTGTTGTTCTCTGGTTTCACTTGTCCTAGTGAGCTGTGGTCGCCATAGCAACACATACTATGGTGAGTGGATCTGTAGCTGGAACAGGAAATAGTCATAGCAGAGAGAGGAAGTAGTATTCTGTAAGCAGCCAGGGAAGGAGAAGCAAGGAGAAGTGTGGCAGTGGCCATCTTGTGTTTCAGACACTGTGTTGTGAGGATTGCCATAGCAGCAGTAGCAGGGCAGAGAAGCTGTGACAGCGCCCCCATCACTATCAGTAAGAGGACAGGCTTATATCAGGCTAAGCAGAGCTATAATCCGGCAGCCTGCACCGACCTCTACAAGGTAACTGAACTCCTGCAGTATACCAGAAGCTGGATCTGCAGACACCTTAGATTCTCTGCTAATACATGGGAAGGTGTCATCCAGCTACAAACCCCTGTGCCACAGCTCACTGCTACAGGACAAGTGACCAGAAGGTGCCTGTTACAATAAAGCAGTGAGCATTTCTACTGATCCTGGCCTGGACATTGCCTTCCTTGTAGCTAAGCCCTGGGCAAATGCTCTTTGTTGGAGTAGAGCACTGGCACCCACATCACCATCTCCAGCCCAGGGACCAGCGGGTGTCTCAATACTCCAACTGGCGTCACAACTAACTGACTCTGCCTATTACCCTGTGCACCTCTCCTGGGAGTTCTGGTGCCTATAAGGTCACCATGACAGTCCAGCCTCCTGCACGGTTCTCCCGGGGTGGTCGCAAGAGGAACCCAATGAATTCAATGAGAGCCATTTTTTGAGCCTTACCAGAAAACCCTGTGTGAACCCAGCTTTACAGTCTCCAAGTGTCGACCATGGAAGCATTTTTAATTGCTTTATGGGCCTTACTCAAAGTTTTCTTGGAAATAGTTGAGAAACTCATGGAAGAATATATTAAAAGTTTCAGGACTAGGTTGTTGTCTCCACCTGATGTCTGCAAAATCATTACATTTCTGTAATTTAGTTGAAAGCCAAGTGGCCTGACCTGAATTGGGAGCATATAGATTTGCCAGAAATTTCAAAACTGAACCCATTTTTCCCTTTACAGCTAAAAAGCGGGGATACAGATTAGTGAGTAGGTGTTCAAAAGGGAGATGTCTGGCAATAACTATGCTTACACGTTTCGAAGCTCTCTCATGGCTACTATGATGCCAGTGATTGAAAAATCTTATGGGAAGAATGGGTATGCAGTCTTTCTTAAAATTCATGTCCTAGAGGAAACCTATATAAGTTTTATGCATAAGGAAAAGGGAAGTGACTTGTGATCATGTATGCGGGGTGTTAAGACTTCTAGTATTAAAAGAGGTAATGGTGGACCTTAGCCATAATTTATAAATCAATGAAGTAGAAATGACAAATGGTTGGACCATTGGTTACAGTGCAACAACATAACAAGAATGAATTTGTAACAACAGAACATGGTGTTCTGCACCTTAAGGCATATACGGAGATGGCACTAAGGTGAGGGGAAGGGTGAAAGGGGGAAATGAATAGATAGATGGAAGAAAACTCAAAAGCCTGATCGGCTGACCTATCCTGTCTAAATCAATAAGGGAACAGAATTAAGTGCTCCTGGTGAAAAGCAAAATACTGTTAAGAGACTTGGATCACATGTTTGAAACCAAGACAAGTTGTAAAGGACTAGGGAACTAATATATGACACATATAGGACCAGAGAATATGCACAACAACATATGACAGTAAGAATAAAGCATGCAGGTTTATAAGTCCATCACCTGTAAGAAATCTTGGTCAATGATGACTAATTGACAGTCTCAGGTAGGTGGTTTCTTCACCTTCAGAGATTTGGCTTTCTATACTTTGCACAACATCTCAGAGAGCAGTAAAGGAGGAAGGTCTCTGAACTGATTTGGGACCAATAGCCATGATGTGATCTCAAGAGATATCTAATAAGCAACATGCTTGTTGAAAGTCACCGAGCTTCCAAATAGTGCAAAGCTTTCTTTGAAGTTGAAAAGTGAGGCTGAAAAGATAAAGCCACTTGTATGTTGCCTTAATGCTATGGCAAATGTTGTGTTAGTAATCGTAATGCATCTCAATTAGAGAGGGTGCTGACTGCCAGACCAGGGTAGAGGGTATTGGGTCTCCATTGGAGAATAAGTCCTTATAGCATCTGAAAGCTTTTAGGATTTACACTGTATCTGTGTAACAGTGTAAGCCACAAACAAGGACTTGGATGGAGAGAGCAATGAATGCGTTCACAATGCCTTTAGAGCAGTCGGAGGCCAGCAGAGTAGTAAAGATTTGCTGAGCAGCATTAAGGAACTCTGCATGTGGTATGGACTCAGGGATACCTTTAAGCTTGATGTTTTTTCAATGTCCCCTGTTTTATAGTCCTCTAGCAAGGTAAAGTTTAAGATAAGAATTTCCAGTTGTGCAACATAAACTTGCTCCAACTTGGCAGCAAATGTCACTTTGATGGATTGTTGCTGTTCAAGTGCTTCCACCCTGTAGCGTGTATCTGATGTCAGACTGCAAATATGAGATATCCTTCAGTGCAGGCTATAACCTGAGAGGGGGCTCATTTAAGGAAGGATCTTTATAAGGCTTCGATTAGACCCACCGTCCATGTCTGCAGAGTCCGAGCAACTGTCAACATCAGATATGTCTGGGGCATCTTTTTATATCTGTTTCATCTTTTCTTCTTTATTTAATGTAGCTGTCAGTTAGAGTAGCACAAGCGATCTATAATACTGTCTCTGCCCTCTTAGCATGGCTGTTTTCATGTAATAATGCTGGAGCATTTTATTATAGAACTTAGGATTGTGCTATTCCTCTGTTATTCTTCCTCATAATATATGATTGGTCAGTATGTTCACGCAAGGTAGAACACTAGCAATAGTTTGGGCTGCTAAAATACAGTATAATAAAGTGCAAGAGTGCCTCAATACCCCATTGACTGCAGATTGTAGCAAGCAATATTCCATTCATGCATTAACATTCTAAAAAAAAAAAAAATACAAATAAGGCTTTCTTAACATGGACTCATCTTAAGGCAGACATTTTAGCTTCCTGAACTTAATTTTTCCAGGGGGAAAAAAATTCTCAGGTTTTCAAACACTAGGCCATGCTTTCATTTTTATAGCCATGAAAAAATAAAT